>NC_071615.1:1801666-2402222 GCF_014839835.1 Dryobates pubescens | reverse complement strand
CTTTGTGGGGTGCTCTCTGTAGTTGTGTGCTACTTGAGGTAGCTTAAATGGAAAAGTGGAATGAAAAACATGGCCTGGCACAGCATCAAATTTCTAGCTGTCACTTAAGTGCAGAAGCCATGAATCTGTAAGCAGCAATACTTCTGTATGTTTGAAATCATGAGCACACAAAGCACACCTTGAAGAGAAGTCTCTTTGATTCCCAATATTTTTTAGTCTGCTGTGTGGTGTAGGAAAGGAAAACTGTCTGTAAGGCTTCTCAGGTGAATGTTTTCTCTGACTATTTTTATTTTCCCCACCCACCCTCTCATTAGAGTGGTTGGCTGGTTGGAAAACTTTCCTGAAAGGCTGGATTTTGGGGGAGGGAAGGAAAAAAAGGAAGGGGGGGGGAAAAAAAAAGTAGTATTTAGCAGGGAGGTCTTTTCTGGGTTACCTTTTGCAGGAGTTCTTCCCATTGGACTGAGTTGTTTAATGTTTTTCCTAGGCCTAAAATTGATAAACCTGATAGTAAAAAATAAGGAGAACTCCTCTTCCTCTCAAAGCTTCCAAAGAATTGTAAGAAAAACCAGAGATGTGAATCTTACAACAATTCTAAACCAGAAGCTGTGATTGACTTGCTGAGGTTTGTAGAGATTTGCTTTCAGAAAGTCCTGATAGGCTTCCAAAGTTTACCTCTTTGATCTTAACAACTAAAATTTCCCTCTGCAGAAGGCATTTCCAAAAGAAGCTGATACTTCAGTAGCCTTTTTGTGCATTGATTGTTGTCTGAGAGCATATCACCCAAGCTGGTGCCAGAAAGCTATTTGCATCACTGCTGTAATGTCACTCTGACTTATCATCACAGCAGGCACTGGTTGAGTTATCTATGATTTAACTGCTCCTGGGTGAGCTTAGGGAAACAAACATTATCACTGCAGTCCCTGCAGTGTTTACTTGCTTGGAATGAGCTAACTTCTGTCCCAGAAACTTTTGTTACAGAAAGAAAGTTATCTTACCCCCTCATGTTTGAAGAGCCTTCTTCAGGAAGAGACTGGATGGGGTGCTTGGTGCCATGGTTTAGTTGATTAGATGGTGTTGGATGATAGGTTGGACTGGATGATCTCAAAGGTCTTTTCCAACCTGGTTAATTCTATTCTGTTCTATCTCAGGCTTCCTTCACTGAGGAATGAGGGAGGGTTTCAGCTCTTGCTATCTCTGCATTCAATTGCATTTTATGCCCTCTGAGAAAGGCCATGAGCTAATGTCAGTGTATGTTGTCCTGTTTGTTTCCATTTCATGTCATGGTTTTGCAGGAGCCAACTCTTTAATGAACATTGGGAACCAGACTCTGAAAGGCATTTTTGATGAAAGCAGGAAGAGTATAATTATCTTCCTTCTCCCCTTTCTCCACACTGATGCTATGCTTTAAGCAGAAGAACTGGCAATATACTTCTCTCTAATACATGCTAAGGGTGAAGGCATACACTGCAACTGAGGTGAAAGCTTTCTTCCATCAGGGGACAATCCTTTCTTTCTGTTCATCCTTGTGTATGCTTCCCCTTAATTCCAGCCACATGGTCCCAGGCTCTCCTGGGCATTCACTCTTGTGCTGTCAAGCTGGTTACAGTCTGTTCAGTTCATTAACCTGGCAGGAAACATTGTGCTTTTTGTTGGTGGTGGTTTTGCAAGAGGAGTGTTCTGCTGTGTCACAGCACTCAACAGCTCCACAGTGGTTCTGACATGCACAAAGCTGGCCTGAGGAGGGGATGGCACAGAAAGGGATGTGTGGCTGGGAGGAAGGGAGAGCCTCCTTTTGCTGACAGCAAGCTATAGTTTCATTTGTTTTCAGCAAAGCCAGGAAGGATTAACTGCTCTTGGATTGTCACCTTGAAATTAAAGAGTAATCCAGGAAGTCAATTTTAAACAGAAAATGAACTTACCAGGCTTTTTATGTAAATAAGGCAAACTCTGAGCAGCTTGAATCAGTGATCAGATCATGTGGCTTATATTGTTGCATATTTAACTTACTAGCCTTTTAAAGTGATGGTACATAATGAATTCCCTAGGAGGAGAGGCTGAGGGAGCTGGGGTTGCTTAGCCTGGAGAAGAGAAGGCTCATAGGAGACCTTATTGCTGTCTACAACTACCTGAAGGGAGGTTGTAGCCAGGTGGGGGTTGGTCTCTTCTACCAGGCAACCAGCACCAGAAGAAGAGGACACAGTCTCAAGCTGTGCCAAGGGAGGTTTAGGCTGTATGTGAGGAAGAAATTCTTCACAGAAAGAGAGATTGGCCATTGGGATGTGCTGCCCAGGGAGATAGTGGAGTCACCATCCCTGGAGGTGTTTAAGAAGAGACTGGATGAGGCACTGGTTTAGTTGATTAGATGGTGTTGGGTGATAGGTTGGACTCGGTGATCTCAAAGGTCTTTTCCAACCTGGTCTGCTCCATTCTATTATATTCTGACATGAATTAATAAGCTGAGGAAACTTCACACATCCAGAGTAGAACATTTGGGTGTATTTGGTGGCTGGGAAGTTCATGATTTCATACAGACTTCAGAACTAAAAAACCCACTGGTGGCTCATGTTGAGCTTCTCATCCACCAGCACCCCAGGTCCTTCTGCCAGACTTCTAACTCCAACCTGATTTTTCCTCCTCTGGACTTTTTAAAAGTGGATCTGAGATTGTTGCTGATCCATACAGACCAGTTTTGATTTGCAGAGGTTGTTACTGACCCCCACACAGCATTTTTAGTTGACAGTTTCCCCACTTAACTTTCCTAAAATTCTGTTCTGCACTTTTTCAGGTGAAACTTCAGCATTTGGATCCATTTAGGTAGCAGCACCAAAAAAGCCTTTTTAACTTTCTTTTCCTCCCCCATCTGAGGTGCTGATTCAACTTTCAACTGTAAAATGTTTGCTGACTCAGTTGTTTGCTTCACCTGTCTGTAATGGTAGGGTTTTCCCCCCCACACCACCCTCTGCTGTACTTTCTCCACTAAGCCATTATATAACTTCAATATGCAGTCAAAACATGAAGCTTTTCACATGAAAAATGCAGCAAATGTTAGGCAGTTGTTCATCAGCTGCTTGGATGGGGGTTTATGGCAGTGGGAGTTTCCTTATCAAGAGAAATCCAGCAGCAATGTGTGGGCAGAATTTGATCCTGACCCTCTGAGCGTGGTAACTGTATTTAGATCAGAAAAGTTCTTGTGGTGTGTCGGGGGGGGTTGTTTGTTTTGGTTGGTTGGCTTAGTTTGGCTGGGTGGTTGGTTTTGTTGAGGGCTTTGTTTGGGGGTTTTGTTCGGTGTTGGTTAGTTGGTTGTTTTTGTTGAGGGCTGCTTTTTGTTTGTTTGGGGTTTTTGTTTGGTGTTGGTTGATTTTGGCTGGTTGGTTGTTTCTGTGGAGGGCTTTGGGGTTTTTGGTTGGTGTTGGTTGTTTTTGTTAGGGCTGCTTTTTGTTTGTTTGGGGGTCTGATTTGGGTTGGTTGGTTGGTTGATTTTGGCTGGTTGGTTGTTTCTGTGGAGGGCTTTGGAGTTTTTGCTTGCTTTTGGTTAGTTGGTTGTTCTTCTTGAGGGCTTTTTTGTTTGTTTGGGGTCTCTCTTTGTTTATTGAAGCGGTTTCATGAAGGCATTTCTTTCCAGTAGTGTTTACCTAGCTTAAAAATAATCCAAACAGTGGATGCTTACAGCAAATCAGATGTGCTAAAGGGGTTTGGAGTCTCTCAGAACAAAGAGCAGAGCTCTTCAACAGCTAACCCTGAGCTGAGCAGGTGGTGTCTCTTGTTCTCTGGACCACACTACACCAAGCTACAGAATTGTCACTCCTCCTTTCAGCAGCATTCTGTGGAAACCAAAGCTTTTCCGGAGCTGGAGGATGTAGTTTTGCAATGCCAACATGCCTTCAGAATCTCTACATGAGGAGCCAGATACCTTCTGAATTAGCCCATGTAGCCACACTGATTGCATGTGCCTGTTGTCATGGGCAGAGACACACCCTTGGCATCAGAAGGTTCTTTCTCTTTACTGTTAAAAAACCCAACCCAGCTAAACAAACTTTCCTTAACCACTCTGTTTTAACCTGATCAGCTCCATGTCACTGCAGGGAGCGCGGCATTGGCAACAGGGCCACTGATCTCTGTCTCAGTTTTGTTCTTTTGTGGATTCTATTTACTGTGACCTTCCGTTCTGCTCTTTCCTATCTGCTTCTAGAGTTGGGCTTTGTGTGGACAGAAGGTAGATTGAGTCTATACTGAAAAGGGGGATATGCATAAACAGCATGTGGCCGGGCTTGCGTGCTGCGGATCGTTGGAAGAGCTCCGTGCCAATTCATCAACAAATCATTTGTGCATATTAATCTATTTGGATGCATCTAATTCCCCTGGCAGTTAGCCTGCTCCTTAAGTTATTAATTTGTGAAATCTGCTTGGAGGAAGGGTAAAAACTTGTAGGCAGCATATGGTGTGATATTGGGGGGAAAGGAGGGGTGTGAATTTGATGTTGTCAGTTTGGTGGGAGTACCTCTTGTTCTTCAAAGATGCCATCTGCACAGGATTCTCACTGCAAGCCTTGTGCTTCTGTGCAGATCGTGCAAGATCTCACTGAGCTTTTAAGTTTGGCTGCTTTGGGGGAGGGCAAAGAGAATATTTTATTCTGTGCCACCTTTTCAAGTATTTTTTTTTCTCTGTATGGAGGCTTTTTGGTTCCCCCCCCCCCCCCCCCTTGCCATATAAAAATACACTGAAGGCTCTACAACTTAAGTAGCTTTTAAAGGCCAGTTGCCATAATGCTCCATATTGATCATTCATTTGTTTTGACAAACACAGTTCCTGTTCCTTGCCTGCTACTGTGGTTTTTGTTGCTGTGTTTTTGATGTTGAGGAGTCTTCTGTCTGTTCTCCCTGACCTTCCTGCAGTTATCAGATTCATTATTATTTTCATGCTCTGGCTCAGAGGACTTTAATGCCTTGAACTGGGCTTTGTAGGGTGTGTGAGACAGAGCTGCTCCTATTTTTATGTGGTTGCTTTAGGAGCTTCTCATCTCTTTTTTGAATGTCTTTAAATTCATTTAGCTCTGTATCATAGCATCAGTCAGGGTTGGAAGGGACCACAAGGATCATCCAGTTCCAACCCCCCTGCCATGGGCAGGGACACCCCACACTAGATCAGGCTGGCCAGAGCCTCATCCAGCCTGGGCTTAAACACCTCCAGGTATGAGGCCCCAACCATCTCCCTGAATAACCCATTCCAGGGCTTCACCACTCTCATGGTGAAGAACTTCCTCCTCACATCCATCCTGAATCTCCCCACCTCCAGCTTCATTCCATTCCCCCTTAGTCCTATCACCACCTGATAACCTGAGAAGTCCCTCCCCAGCCTTCTTGTAGGCCCCCTTCACTGCAGTATGCTGCAGTGTAGCACCACAGTTTGTAAGGGTCTGGCTTCCTTGTTCAACTGAGGTGTTTATTGCAGTGCATAGGTCTGTATGCACCATTTCATGTCATGTCTTCTGCTCCTTGGGAACAGGCACCTTTTTGTTGCTGCTTTTTGATCCTCTAGTTCTTGATGTGGTGGACAGAATTAACCAGGTTGGAAAAGACCTTGGAGTTCATTGAGTCCAACCTATCATCCAACACCATCTGATCAACTAAACCATGGCACCAAGTGCCTCATCCAGGCTCTTTTTAAACACTTCCAGTGAGGGGTACCCTTGGGGAGTGCATGTTGTTTCACCTTTCTGCTCCAGCCAATTGATCTGTGTGTGTTCCAGGGATCAGCTAATCAAATCTGTTCTGAGTATCAAAGCATTATGTGTTTTATTCCCAGTGCCATGTAGGAAAGATGTTTTCTTCTTCTGCATGTTCTGAAAATGTGAGATCCAGATTGTCCATATGCAATCCCCAGGGTGTTCCCTTGCATCAGCCATTGGAACAGGCTGCCCAGGGAAGTCATGGAGTCACCATCCCTGGAGGTGTTCAAAAGCTATGTGGATGTGGCACTGCAGGGCATGGTTCAGTGGGCACATCAGTGTTGGGCTGATGGTTGGGCTCGGTGATCTTCGAAGTCTTTTCCAACGGTAATGAGTCTAAGAGAGCCTGACAGACACTGCATCAGGTTGAAGCACAACAGACAAAATTTGTTCAGTTCAGTCATGATATGCCAAGATAAGAATTTGGAGGATGGAGGGGTCTGGTACAAGTTGTGCTGCAGAGTTTGATGTCTTCTTCAGTCTTACTCATTTCAGCGGAGAGAATCAAATGGGGCGAAACGATTGCCATGGATGATTATTGCAGCCTGTACAGCTTGCTGGGTTTGAGAATGTGATGCAGTGGTTTCTCCTTGAGACACCTGAGAGAGAGAAACAACTTTGTGGGGCAGATGGTCAGCCAAAATGCTGAAGATAAGAAGTTAGGGATCTAAACCCTCCCATTTTCTGTGCTTCTGAAGAAAACAACCCCTGACCTTTATTTACAGAGTGCTCACAGGGCCTCTTCTTGCTAGGTGACTTAGCAAGAGGTTCAAAACTAATCTGGTGTATTGCAGAGATCCTTGGCTTTAGCTCCCCTTGCTCCTCCTGCCTCACATTTATTTTAAGCTTGAGCTTGGCTATTGGTGACATCAAATTCCTGTAGAAGCCTATTACAGTTAGAAGTAGTTCCAAATCAGTTTTTAGGTGTGGATTTGACTGCATCACCTTAGTTTGGGCAAAGGCCTTCTCTTGGCACTTAGAAACAAATAAAATCCAGGCCACTCTTAACTGTTCTACTACAGGGCAGCCTCTGCTCTAGCAGGAAGAACAAGTCCATTTCACAGCCTGTCCTGGAGAAAATTGCTCCTGGAATTTTGGGGTTGTTTTTATCCCACCCACCCCTTCTGGACTTGTCTCATGAAACTTTATGGGGTTTTATCAGGATTGCTGTCATGCCCTGCAGCTGCAAGGCAGCAAAAATGTTTACTCTAGAGGGAAATGCTTTGACTTGTATTCTGATCTTTTCTTTCTCCCTCTAATTGTGATTAATTTGGGAGCGTGTTGGCCAGGCTTGGTCCACAGAAGGCTTTTGTCTTAATTTATCTTTTCCCTCCTTAGGGGGGATGTGGTTCATGCCATACCCACTGAAGTGCAAAGCAATTTCCAGTAGGAAAAAAAAAAAAGCAGTGATACTGCTGTATCTTGGACAAGGAGCTTTTGTAAAGCTGTTGCTGTTTGAAGTATTAAAAAGACAGTATTTGAAGGCAGGAGCTCTCACACTGCTGCTTATCTGGCAATTCCATAGTGCATGGGCATCTCCTGACTCGATGTGGTTTCAGTTCTTAAACTCTGCATTAATTTATTTGCTGCAATGACACTGGAACAGTTCAGAATGGAAGTGCAGCAGGGGATGCTGCAGCATCTCATCCCTGGGAAGTTTTAAGAGCAATTCAGAGAAACGTGCCAGGTATAATACAGGTAGCTGGAATTCTGCTGTGGGGTAGAGGGGTAGACCAGGTGACTTCTCAAGATCTTTCACAGCTGTCTTTCATGTGATTTCAGTGGAAGAGTCAGTGCACTTGTCAGTGAGTGGTGTTGCCCAAACCACTTTGGTTTGCTTTGGAAGCATGCTGCTTAATCTAAGTTCCCATTTAATACTCACCGGCCCTTGTCTTGCTAGAGACAGCTTCTCTGTTTACACAGGCTATATGAAATACTAACCTCAGGAGGTTTGTTTGTTTGCATTGCCAGATAATTTAGGAATGCTGACTCATTTTACCAGGCCAAGGGTGTGCACACATGAGCCACTTACCACCATATCAGAAGGATGAGAACCTAAAGGACACGGAGTGCTCCTGTCTTGTCTGTGTGCTTGGTCTTAACCCAAGCATACAGTTACTGCCAAGTAAATGGCAGGCTGTAACTTCACAGCCTGCCTTGCTGTGCCCACACCATTCAGGGACCTCACTTGCCTTGTTTGAAGTGCCTTAAGCCCGGAGAAACACATCAAAATAAGTGTTCTTGGTCAGTGATCTTCTGGAGAATGGAGGTGCACAGAGCTTGTACACCACTGAACTCGCAGAGTACCCCCAGGTAAATGAAATCATGGGGAATGTGCCCTGAGGCAAAGAATGGAAGCTCCTCTGGGCTGTGAAGTGCTTCATGGTTTGTCATCACTGTGAACTGGTTCAAAGCTTCTAAGTGCAGTGGAGTGAGTACTTTGTGCCTGGCATGCTGTGTATGCCCAGGAGTCGTTGTCTGGCTTGAGGGCTCTGTGTAATCTGCAAAATAATACTACAAAATGCCACACTTTGGGTGCTTGGTCACACTCTTGGTAACTTGTCTGATCTCTTTTGAATGGCAGCAAGTTATCTCAGGGCAGGTTTAGGTTGGACATTAGGAAAATGATACTGAAAGGGTTACCAGAGTAGAACAAGCTGCCCAGGGAAGTAGCTGAATCACCATCCCATGGCTGAATCACCATCCCTGGAGGTATTTAAAAGTCATCTAGATATGGTGCTCAAGAGTGTGGTGTAGTAGTGACCCTGGTAAGAGTTGGACTTGATGAAAATCTTTTCCAACCACAGGGGTTCTGTGATTGCTTGCTCCAAGGATGTCACTTGCCCTTAGGTTCTCCCCACAATGGGTGTCCAGGCAGCATGTGTGGAAAGGCTGCTCTGCTGCTCTGAGGAAGAAGAATCTATAGTAAAGCTTCCTTGGTAGCCATTGTTAGAAATGGGTGTTTGTCTCCCACATCTGGCAAAGTTAAAGGTAACATTCACTGACTCTTTACCTCCATGTGTGGCTGCTTAATTGTCTATCATTACTGGAAGTTCTTTAGTTAGGTAAGCTACAAGCATGTATCTCCTGTGCTGAGCCTTTAGGAAGCCGAGTGTTGCATGATTGCTTTTCTCTGGAAGGTAACACAGGATCGGGGAACACTGCAGAGCTCCTCCAGAACTGACTTGGAGCTCTGCTGATGGCTGTAAACTCGACACTTTTCCTGATACACCCTGAAATACCAGATCCAGGCCATCTCTTTGCCTTGTCCCACTACTCTTTTTGCATTGCTGGAGTGAGTGAGTGATGCATCGAGCCACAAATGCAGAAGCTCATACGCAGAATACCTACACCGTCTGAAATGACCTTGAGGACAGCCAGCAGCCCTGATTTTAGCAGCAGCTGTTACCTGTTCTCTGTCCCTTCCTGAGTGGCAGCAGGACAGTTAATTCTGGTTTCCAGAGCTATGTGGTAGGAATAGGGCTACAGGCATTAGGGCTGCTGCTGTTCTGCTACCTAACCTCTGGCTTCTGGACAACTGCTTGCCCTGGAAGTTTATTACAGTAGAGGAGATCTGAGGAGTGGTTCTCTGAGACAGAGACCTACAGTTCTTGCATCCCTCTATCATTCTGGCACTGGCCTTTAGTTCTGACCTGCTATGAGCTGTGTGAACCTGCTCAAACAGGTCAAAGACTTATCACTGTTTGCAAGTGAAGAATTCATCCCCTCAAGGTGAGACTCTTTTTGTCTGTCTGATGGGCAAGGTGAACCATTTCACTGTGGAATCAAACAGATGCCAGCTCAGTGCTAGGGGAACAACCCTTTTGGCACTGGTGAGCTGTTAAAATGGGCTTAGCTGTTGTGTGGAGATGCCCTCAGCTTTCCCCTCCCTGTCAGAGCTGGTTCCTGTGGTTTAGATCATACTGTAATATTAATCTGAATGTGTGAGCAGTCGCAGGATGAAAAAGTGGAGGGGGTGTCACACACCTTTTCTGAGTCAGGGTCAATGTGCTGGGGCATTCCTGATGGCTGACAGAGCTGCTTCTGGAATCACTCCAATAACTGGGAGTCCAAAACTCCCCTGTTGCAATGTTTCCTAACTCAGAGACAATTATTTTTAATATCTAATTAAATTTCACTTCTTAGGAGCTGAGTCTCTTTTCTTTATTACAGCTCTGGTAGGCCACAAGAGTTAATTACAGTCCTCTTTGCAGTGACCTGTAACACACTTGAAGACTGTCATCCTGGCTGTTCCTCCATCAGCACTCTCTCTGTTAATTAATTACCTCAACCAGTAGGTTCTTCAGTTGTTTCTCCAGTCTCTAATATTAATTTCATGCAAATTTTCAGTCCTATTCTCCTCCCTCGTTTGCATGCCTCCCTTTTAAAATAGGTGCTCAATTCCAGACATCATGCAGCTGAGGTTTTCCTGTCACCAGGGCAGAATAATTTCCTCCCAGGCCTTCTCATGTTCCTCTTCGGTGCCAAAATGCTGCTGGTCTCAGAGCTGCAGCCCGGTATTAAGTCGTTCAGGTTGAGCTGCTGCAACCATTGCTCCTTGCTTGGTGTTTGTCCACTTAATTGTTCTTGCTTCCTACTTCACAATTGGTTTTATTGAATTCAATTGATTTCAGATAGTTTCTCCCATTTAACAACTTGCTCTTGAATTATTATTCTGTCTTCCAATTACATCTGCACTACCTTGATGTACTTTGTCCCTTCTGTAAGTGTGTATTATGTAAGTATTTATGTGATGTCACTGGAGCTATTGAATAAAAGCAGTGAATGCAATCAATTGCTCATTAAGTAAGAGGGCTGGGGATGAACTAAGTGCTAGGAAAACATCATTGGTGGCTTGATCCACACTAAGCCAATGCAAATTCAGCTGAGGCTCAGAGCAGCAGGAACGTGCCCGGTCTGTAAACACTCCCAACACCTTGGCCCAGTGCTGTGCCTCCAAGGGAAAGCCTTCCAGGAGGGACTGGGGAATGCACTGCAGAGGCACTGAGTCTGGTTACATAAGGAATGTAACCATGTTTGCTTGGGCTGGACTACCTTAATCCTGCCTCTGCAGGACCAGTGCTGCTGTTTTTACCTTGTGGTGTGGGTAAACTTGATCCCCCTCGTAGGCATGCTAGCAAATATGTTCATCTCTGCTGCTGAGCAGGTGCAACCAACATTGCCATGCATATGTCCTCCCTAATTGTTACCTCTTGGCAACCTGCATGTTTTTTGGGGGTGTTTTAAGGGAGGAAAAGGGTAAAACCAATGACTTTTGAATGGTAAGGTAAAACAGGATGAATCTCAAAAGTCTCCTGTGAATGTTGGAGTTGTTCCAGAACTGCACACAAGTATGCCAGAGACTACCAAAAATGAGAGCTGGAGTTGTCATATGGACCTAAATAAAGCACCTGAGCATCTGTTTGTGTGTTGCATTTCAGTCATAACTCTCAAGGTGAGATTCTTCTTACAGGCAGCAAACCTGGGAAATAGGAACTGATGTGTTTGGGTGGTTTTGAATCTCTTGGTAAGCTGAAAGGTGAGGAATTGACTCTCTTAAAACAACAAACAAACAAAAAAAAACCCAACCAAGAAACCCCAACCAGCAACTCTTGGCCAGTAATGAGTATGTTAAGAACAACAACCAGAGGTCAGAGCATGTAGTTAAGGTCACCACGTTGTATTTACTGCATGGGGTGGAGGAATTCCACTTACTCTGTTCAGCAGTGATGTGTTATAACAACTTTCTGGGTTTGGGTGGTTCATCCATCTAAACAGTCTTTGTCTCCTGGTGCCAATAAAACACAGAAGGAAGAACAGTTACTATATTCTGGTTCTTTCAACAGCTGATGCTTTTGCTATATGTGGGTTGTTCATGGTGTGTATTTCTTTCCTCCACTGTTAGCATCTTTTATAGCTGGCCATGAGGATTTTCAGCTGAAAACAGACTTGAGGACAATTCTCTTTTGTACACAGGAGCAAACTTTTTTCTATTGAGCAATCTGTTATTTCACTGCTAATGGAAAAAATGTGGTGATCCAGAATTCTTTTGCCAGCAATGGGAAGGTTGGGGATGGGTTTTCATTTAGAATGCAAATACTTCTTTTTTTCTTCCTCCCCTCTCCTCCAGAAAGCCTCTTCTGATTGAATTGCCTTTGTGACTGTGTAGAGGTGGGTGAACTCAGAATTTATGGTTCAATGCATAATGCAGTGTTAGCTACAATAGTCCTGTAATTTATTTTCTCTCTATTAACACTTACTCTTTATAGTCTTCTACTGACTGGTTCTGTTTTCACTTCCATGTTTTAAATCAGTTTTCTCTCTGTTCTTCTGTTCATTTCCCAGAAGGGGGAGGGGGGGGGGGAGCATGCCAACATTAGATCAATGTGTGTAAGGAAAAACCCCACCTCGTTACTCTGGTGTGTTTGGGTAGGACAAGCAGTGGCAAAACCCCAAACCCAGGTAAATTGACTTCCTGCTCTAATCCCAGTACTCTCCAGAGTGGCCTTCATTCATGGATCCCCAATGATGGGAGAGCAGGTCAGAAACTAAAGATGCCCTTCAGGAGGTGTGTCTGCTAGGCCTTCTGGATGAGATGGGGCTGCATTGGATTCCTCCCAGTGACAAATAAAAGTACTTGTTTGTAATTAAAACAGGCAAGAGAAATCCAGATTTGTATAGCAGCATTATGTAAATACAATCTTCCTCTGTCAGCCTCCCAGGGCTGCAGGATTCAACATGGCCTATGAGTTGTGATGCACTAACACAGAAATGCTATTCAAGAAGAATTTTTAGATAATGGAATGGTAGGCTATAAGAAAATTATTAATATAGAGATGATAACCTCTGTAGGAAAAACCTTTCACCACTCCCATGCTGTGTTTGCTGAAGGTAGAGATCCTGAATTGTTAAGTTGGTTTTAAGATCATGTGATTGAAATCATAGAATGGTTTGGGTTGAGAGGGACCTCCAGAGGTCATGTAGTCCAACTGCCCTGCAGTCAGCAGGAGGATCCTCCACTAGATCAGGCTCTGACCTTGAAGATCATCTGGGATGGGGCCTTAACTACCTCCCTGGGCAGCCTGTTGCAGTGTTCCACCACCCTCATAGTAAAGGACATGTTCCTAACATCCACTCCAAATCTCCTCTAATGGCAAACCATTGCCCCTCATCCTGTCACTGCAGGCCTTTGCAAACAGTCCCTCTGCAGCCTTCTTGTAGCCCCTGCAGGTACTGGCAGGCTGCTATTAGGTCTCCCCAGAGCTGAACACTCCCAGCTCCCTCAGCCTGTCCTTATAGCGGAGGTGCTCCAGCCCCCTGATCATTCTCGTGGCCCTCCTCTGGACCTGTTCTATCAGGTCCGTTTCCTTCCTGTGTTGAGTGCTCCAGAGGTGGATGCAGGTGATGTCTCCCCAGAGCAGATACTTTCATTTGACTTGCCTGCAGCAGCAGCTTATGGAGCTTTTCTCTTAAGTTGTTGTCAAAACAATTTAAAACCCAAGTGGGTCACCAGGAAGTTGGTGAGAAATGCCTTGTAAAATGCATTTCTGGAACATTCAACTCAGTATTCCTGCCTCTGCAGGTGTCAGTAGGTTCATCATGGAAAGGATGCTCTAGCTGGTGTGGTGCAGAATGAATTCACCAGAAAGCCCATGGATATTACTTTTATAACTCAGGTGATGATCACTAGTGCCACACAGTGTTTTGCATTTCCTGTGTAGCCTTGGAATTTCACATGCCTGCTGCTCTCTGAAATGAGTATTTTTTGTCTTGAGAGTAATTGCTAATGGAGTTAGTGACAGCAAAAGGCTGCTGCTTCTGGCATGCAAGTGGAACAGGAGTGTACTGGCCTGGCTGGGGCCAGTGTCTGTAACAGATCCATCCTGGTGCTGTGCATTGTGGTCTGTACCTGAAACGTGAGAGCTGGGAGAGAATCTGGGTTAACAAGTAGGTAGGGTGGCTGTCCCTTGGAATTCCTTTTCAGAAAGGTGCTCTCAAAAGCTGCTGCAGCTCTTGTGGTTTGAACACAGGATGGAAATCCAAAACTGTTCTAGAAGCTTTCCTTGCTGAGCTGTTTGTTTCCACAGGTTATGGTGAACTCTCTTTAAATATTTCAGTGTGTGCTTCCTCAGCTCACGCTG
The DNA here is from genome assembly GCF_014839835.1 of Dryobates pubescens. Lineage (NCBI taxonomy): Eukaryota > Metazoa > Chordata > Aves > Piciformes > Picidae > Dryobates > Dryobates pubescens. The sequence continues at coordinate 2,388,356 of NC_071615.1, read as the reverse complement.
ACTTCTGATACTGTCTGATGGAGCTTCAAGAGAAACATCAACACTAGGTGGGAAGCTGGGACCAAAACCACCTCTTCAGGTGTTGCCAGCTTGTGTTTAATGTAAGAATGATCTCAAGCTGGCTGTGCTTTGGTGCATTTGAATGGTTTCCTGATTGCCTCACAGAGTTGCATTATGTGGTGACCTATGTTCTTGCTTCCAGAACCTTCATTCAAATAAATCACAGGTTTCTGTGTGGTAATATTTGTTCAGACTGGTTTGTCTCCTGCCTTTCCCATCCCAGCACGAAGCCTGGGTTTAGAGACAAACAGAACTGCTTCCAGGAGAGCAAGATTAGGCACCTAGTTGGTTTCTCTGTGTTTATATTCATGTGTGGTCCTCTCATTTCCTCTCTTCCCCCACCTTTAATAGCTGTACAGTTGCATTTCACAGAGAAGTGGAATTTCCTTATCTTGCTTTGGTTTTTTCATCTCACCTGCGTGGGTGGACTTGCAGAACCAGTGTTCTAGATCTCTGCATCACAACAAGAGTTACTGCCCAGTGTTGCAGATCCATTACTCTGAGCACCTGAAAAAACCCAGAGCCTGTTACTGGAAGAAGATTGACGAACTGAAGCTGACCAAGGTAAGCCAGCAGTCTAGAACCCACTTTTTGATGCTAAATACAAAAAGAAGTTCCCAGATGGGTTTTGCCTATCCTCGGGGCATAGCAGAAGTAGATTTGTTGCTGCTTTGCTTACACCCTGCCTGTCCAGCACGTGCCAGAATGAGAGCAGTGGTTGTGCACCATGCTTGAGGATTAAAGGACATTTTCCTTTTTGTCTAATGGTACAGTACACAACAACTTTGTCTCGACAGCAGTAGCAGTGTACTCCAATCTTTACATCAGAAGCAAACCAGTGCTCTCCTCCTAACTGCATTTAGCACAAAAGCACACATCTGTGGATAGAATGTATTATCTCACTGCTTGCTCTTGCTCATTTCAGAAACAGTTCATAAAAACCAGCCCTAAAGATAACAGCATGAAGCAGAGCAGAAGTCTGCAAAGCAGCACAGCTTTGTTGCTGGTGGTTGTTGGCAGTCCTTAGTTAGCCCACTCCTCTGTACAGATACTGCCCACTGATCAGTTCTAGTGGAGATAACTGCTGATGCTAGCAAAAGTAGACCAGCACAGCTGGGGGGCTGTTCATTTATGACCCACATGTTGCAGTGCTGACTACTCTGGGTAAATATCTCCAAGCTTTAATGGGGAGGGAGTAGGTGTGGCAGGCAACTTTTCACATTCTTACTATTTTATTACCCAGAAATGCTCTGCAGGCTTTTCATTTTTAGCTGTTTCCAACAAAACTTGCCCCCCCCCCCCCCCCCCCCCCCCCCAAAAAAAAATGAAAAGAATAAGTTAAACAGAAGAGGATGTGTTGTTGGGTTGATTTCTATCAGGTCTTCAGGTTACATACATCAAATTTTGATGTTTCCAAGATGAGGCAGTACCTTAGCTGTAGTTCAGTGCATCATACCTGCTTCATTTCAAGTATCAGCTTAAGAGACAGCGTAGCAGCTGCAGTCATAGCTCCCTCAAGGATAAGAGTGATGTCTGCTGCTTTATGTGTTTCCCTTTGCAGCCAAGTAAGTTCTCATGTTTTGCTACACTCACCCTTTTCTGACTTGTATTAGGGTTTGGAGTATTCACATTTCAGCCTTGTCTGTTTTGCAGGTGACTTTGTCTGGGTTCATTCCCGTGAAGTCATAGTGCACGAAGCACTCCTTTGACACCCACCAACACCTGACACCAAAAGGCCAAGCAAGCAGAACAAACCAAGAAAGCCTCCTGACTTTGCCTGTAACTAGTCTTCTGGTGGCAACTTTGAGGAAGATTTGGTTCTTGTGGTCACAGGGAAAGAAGGTCCAGCCACAGGCATGTAATAAGTGATGCTTAATAAATGATTCCCAAAAGCTGCCTTTATGTGTTTGCTTTGTGATTGCTTAGTGTTAGGTACTGGAAAGAGAAGCTGCAGGCTGAGTCTCCAGATTCGTGACTAGTTTTCTACTAGTCTTCTCTGCACTCTGCAGGCTGACTTGGAATTCTGGTGCTAACCAGAGGGACCAAGTTTTCCACAGAGACATAGGGACTGCTGCTCAGAACCCCCTGGTGCCTCACAGGCACGTCCAGGGAGCCTTCAGCCTTCTTTCTGCACAGTCTGTCATTTAAACAAAGCCAAGCAGTCTGATGTGGGGAAAGTCAGGAGAGAGGTAGACAAAAGGTATTCACCAAAGGTTTTTTTCACCTGCACAGCATGAACACCTTTCAGTTGTGACACTGTTTGTATAGACTGGGGCCTGAAGCAGGATTGTGTACCAAGGTGAAGCATCACACCACATTTCAAGCTGCTACAACAAGTTAACTGCTTAACACTTTGCTAATGTGCGTTGCCTCCCAGCATGAACAATAAATCCTCTCAGGAAGCTTTCTGCCCAGGTTGAAGCTACCATAACATAATGAGAAACTTTGTCCTGGACTGTGAGTGAACAGAAGCAACAGGAAGTTGTTGGAAGGAGGATGGTGTTGAATGTAGGTACAGGAAAGAATGATGTGAGAGGGTTGTGTGTCCATGGCCTAGAGCTCTGTATGCAGTTCAAGCTGATGGAGTGCCGTTTCTCGCTGGTAACATAGCAACTGGGCCACACCTCCTGCTGAAAGATGCTGAAGAGCCCTTTGAGCACTATCTGGTGTACTGCAAAGGAACTGCATCAGTTTTAATTGCCACAGTATTGGCTCATTTTTACCTCAGAATGGCAAGGAAAGGAAAGTCTTCATTTTCTGTCAAGTAACCCATTTTTTCCCTTCATTTGTGTAGCAATCAAATTTACATGGCAAAAGGGACTGTTAATGTGAAATGAATGTCAGAGCTGTACCTAGCAGTGCATTTTGTCTTACTCCAAAGTAAGTTTTTGATGGAAAATAAACATTCTGGTCTACATGATGCACTTCTCCTTTAGCCTTTCTGTATGGTGAGATGATGTTGATATGATGGAAGAGTACTCAAGGATTTTGAGCATGTTTTTCTTTTTGCTTAGACTTTGCAAATGACTGAAAAGCTTTCCCCACTCCTAACCTCTCTCCTGTTGTGCAACAAAAGAGCTTTCCTTTAAGCATCTTGGTTTCCAAGCACAAGAAATCGTCTCTGGGCATTACTGATTTAAGGTGTGATGAATCCTCTTATGCCAAGTTGAATTTTTGGATGTATAATTGTAGATGAATGCTTAACATAGCTTAAAAAAAAAAAAAAGGTGTGGAAGGAGTATTGTTGAGAGTTTCTCTTTTGAGGTTGTTTTGGTTGGATCTTGGGGTTTGTACAAAAAGCAACAGGCAATGCCAGGTCTGCAGTGGATGTCACAACCTGACGTTTGGTCAGGGCTGGGTTTTTTGCTGCCTGTCTTAGAGATGTGGTCGTTGCATTGCAACAGTAAAAAAAAAACCTTATTCTGGCTTTGTGACCTCTATGAGGGAGACTTAAAAACCTCTGAACACTTCTTTAAATGTCCTGGTTTGGCTGTGGTTGTCATTGCACTTTGGTATCATCTCGGGGAGGGGGCACCTTTTGGTGGCACGTGGCCGAAACAGCCGCTGCAACACGCTGCTAGTGGTGGTGGTGTACTTTTGAGCTTTCCTGTTTTCTTGAGAATCCAAAAACACAAATCCTGGTGGTGTTCAGAAAGCTTGACTGGAGTACATCAAAACCAATAGCCCACCTAAAACAACATAAAACTGCCCTTGGAGCTGTGCATGTACAGTAAATCTGTGGCAACATTGGGAAAAACTACATAAAAATGCAAATCTTCCCGTTTTTAACTCGATAATGCTTATGCCTCCCCTCCCCCTTCTGTCTTTATAGGTCTACGAGGGCTAATCAATCTTGGGAACACATGTTTTATGAACTGTATTGTCCAGGCACTTACCCACACTCCACTGCTGCGAGATTTCTTCCTCTCCGACAGGCACAAATGTGAAATGCAAAGCCCCAGCTCATGTCTGGTCTGTGAAATGTCTACGCTTTTTCAGGAGGTGAGTGCTGCTTGCCACCCTGGCCTTGCCTTTCCCCACCTGCTGGCTGAGTTTCTTACCCCAGGAAGGACTGTGTTCAATTTGCAGATGCAAAGGGGATGCAAATTACATTTCCCCTCAAGGTGTGGTAAAAGAGAGCAGTAAAGACCGAGTGACACCCTGCTGTAAAAAAACCCCAACTGCTGCAAAGGAAACCACTGGCCTGTTAAGCCCTGCTCTTCGAGTCACCCTTGTTTAGGCAAAGCTGATGCTGGAAATAATTACAGTGCTGCCTGCTCTTCTGAGACTGATCTGCAAGACTTTAGTCTTAAAGCCGAACATGTGCATTAATTAAAGGTGTAAGTTGTAACTGGAAAATATGTCACAGGCTCTTTGGGTGATAATGGGAGTGAGAATAATGCAGGAGTGTATAGCCTTGTCTCTAAGGCACTGGGTTATGTAGGTCTACATAAAGATTTTAAGGAACTTGATTCAGTGCTTTCTAACAAGGAGAAATACCTTGGCTCTCTCAGCCCTTACATGGGAACCCACTAGTGACCAGGAGGATATGGAAAAGTGAATGTGTTGGTACAGTTTTGTATGAGCTACTCTTCTTTCCCTTTCTTCTTCAGGTGTGTGGCTCTGCAGTGTGCCTTTCTCTGTAGGCTTAGCCTGTGCTGTGAGACAGGCTCAATCTTTTCCTTAATAACTTAATTCCCTAATAAAGTCAAAGAGCTTCATTAACTTAGCTCCCTATCAGTAATGTAAGGACTATGGCTAAGGCCTGGGCTTCTTCCAGTTTTAAGATGAGTCTTCAAAAACCAAGCCTGTGCCTTTCCCTCAGTGATAAATCTGCTTTCTTGGGAAGTAAAGAAAAGCCAAACAAGCAAACCCCAACCAAAGCAAAGGTCTGGCACAAGCTGTCACAGAGCATTTAAGGTAGCTGGAGGTGTCTGTACACTCAGCACGTCTCCCGTGTGTCTGCTGTCATGGAAGCTCTTTCAGAGACCAACTCAAAACAGCTTTACCTTTATCTTCTGATTTCCAATTTGATTTTACTTCTGTGCCTTTTTTCACCAGAGATTATTCTTTCTGGTCATTGCAGGTGAGTTCAGTGTGTATGGAGGATAAAAGTCCCTCGTAACCATTCCCAGTAGAAAGTAGTTTTCTGCTGACACTGGGTGCTCCCCTGAGTTGGTAATCTGTGGTGGTGCTTATCAGTCATTAGTTCAATGTTACAGTTCTTCTTTTTAATTTATTTTTCAATTATTCCTGAGTCTGTCAGGAAAGGAGGGGAAAACAAAAGGCAGGCACAGTAATAGGTAGCAGCTGCAGAATTATTGAAACCAGATGTGCAGTTAAACAGGAAAATACCACTGTGCCTAGATAAAAATTAAGCAGTCCTGCTATAGAAACAGCAGTGTCTGGCCTCTCTTACTAGAGAAACCTATTTGCATGCTTTAGAATACAGGTACTATTATAATCTTGATAGCCTCTCATCAAGCTGTGGTCAAGGCTCATTCTGATGAGTATCACCACATTCTGTTTACACATATGCATGTTAAAAAAATCCCCTGGGAAAGAGGCAGTGGGACTTCCAGTACAGATTGAAGGGCTGGAGGAATGAGCAAGACTGATTTTGGTTGGTTTGTTGTTTCCATTTTTGGATGTGGTGCCCTGTTGATGGCCTGGGATGCTTTTTGCTAGGCCTGGTACTAGCCCATAACAAAGGTGGTTGTCTGGAATGGGGTTTAAATGCAGCATTCACATTAGTTTGTAACCAGGTTTAGCTTCATACAAAACATTGGGAACCTCAGCCTTCATTTTCCCTAATCAAAATTCATGCTTTGCCAGAGTGAGTGTTCTGCAGCATGAGGTTGCCTGAGTGAGGGAAGAGCCATATCTGTGATATCAGCCTTTGAACACAGCAGTACAGTGATCTCTGTCCTTATTTCCCACTGAAATGCTTCAGCTCTGTGCTGTGGGAGGACAACAAAAAGTGACTCAACCACCTTGAAGTAAAACTCAAGTTAGTCCTCCACAAACCAAACTGCAGTGTCTGTAACCAGCTCAGTCTATTTTAGCTTACAAGCAGTAAGTACCAAGTTATGTTTATAGCTCTGTCAGCACTCATTGTAAAATTCTGCTTCCCAGTGAGTTTCAGTTTCTCCACACTCAGAATTAAACCCAAAATCCTGTGGATTTGGGGCAGGCTGCTTAGCCTTTCCTGTCCCAACTACAGGAAGGTTCCTACACCATCGTTGTGAAGACAAGGTCTGAATGAGGGAAATCTAACCAGTGGAGGTCTCAGTGCTGTGGCTGAGGATTCCTTTGTAATTGAATTACTGGGGAACCTTTGATTCAGGTTCTGGCTTGTTCTTATGCAGTATTCCCATCTGGGATTAACTGATGCAGTTATCCCAAGGCATTTTACCCAGTGACAAATGATCAGGGCAAGGGTTAACTTCATCTCCCCTCCACCCTTGTTTTCTGGAGGTGTGATCTTAGACAAATGGAATGCCAGGGAATCTGGTGAAAGCCTGCCTGCAAGAGGTCTCCAGGAGAAAAAGAGACTGTTTTGAACATTAAATGAAATTTCACTGCACTAAAGCAGCAAGTTTTGCTCCTTAAACAGAAGATACCTGTACTTTTGTTGTTGTTAAGATCATCTAACTACATAGTTTGTGTGATTTCTCAGTGGTAAATAGGAGACAACAAAGTTCTTCCACCTTGAAGTAGGTTGATGTTGAGTAATTGAGTATCAGATGATTGTTAGAATTGAGGTGGGGTTTTTTTTATCCCTTGTAGTTTTTCTTACAAGTATGCCAAACATTGATTTCTGTTGGCTTTTAAAAGCATCTCTCTGCCTCAATTAACAGTCTCATTTGTGCTACTTAAAACCCATTTTTCAATAGAGTCATGACATGAATTACACTGCTTAAGGAAAGGAATGAGAGAGATTTGGGAATAAGAGAGAGTGGTGGAACTGGATGGAGGGAAGATAGAACACACAGAATCTGTTCATTGAGCCTTTTGGCTGGTAGGGTTTGTGCACTACTCTTTACCTACTGGTATTTGTGTTGTAGTTTTGCTTCACCATGAAACTGAATTTCAAGATGTTCCACACCCTACAAAGTTTCTCTAAATCCTGTACAGAATGTCCATTCAGGGTGGCAGGATTTGCAGATCTGTCTCTCTCTACTCTGTGACTGGAATAGCAAGAATACCTGGGAATACAGAAGAGTGCAGTGCATCCACTTGGATTTAAAGAGCAAAGCCTTCTTTATTCACATCATTACTCATCCTCATGAGCCTATCAAAGTGCACAGCACAACTATGTGGAGAGTTGAGAAGTGAGGACAAAAAAGCAAAAGATGATGATGATGATTTATGGCTTTGATATCTTAGGGTGGTATACTGCTGCAATGCCTGGTGTGTGGAGTAAGTTACAGCTAAGGTACACAGGAGGAAAAGTAATTAAGGCTCTTTACATAGGCAGAGGCCTCACAGTTTGACATGGAAAAGTTTGTGCCAACAGTGAAACCTTTTAATTGTGGAACTTAGGAGGTACACTCAAGCAAAATGACTCCTTGAAGCATTGCTCTTGGTTTGGAGCCCTCTAGTAGGTGTTCTTTTATGCTGCACAGCACATGTGATACCCACTCCTTCAGCCACTCTAAAGTCTCAGAACATTTAAAATCTAAACTGAGAAGGAATTTCTGTGAGGAGCTTTTAGCTTCTCAGATTGGGCTGGAGCTTGACACAGGGCTTGTGCCTATAAATTCTTGGTTACCAAGCTGGGAGGCCATTTAGTTGATACATTAGCAGCATGGATCAGATGTGTCTGCTCACATAGTTGTGCTTTTGGTGGAAAGAGGGGAAGGAAGGTCAGAAGTGTGTGGTGGTGTGGGTCTGGTTTTGTTTTGTATTTCACAAGCTGTCTGCATTTGTATCTTTTTGGCAACAAGGCAAAACAGAAAGCCCAGAACCCTCTAAATCCATTGCAGCTTTTCTCTTTCAGAATCCAAGAGCAAGTGTTTCAAGTGAGGAAAAAAACCCACCACCAAAGAAACAAACAAAAAGCAACCCAAAAGAAGTTACTTTTACTTGGGTTGTAAAAACAAAGGCTTTCAATCCTGGTTTGTTGGTTTGGGTTTTTTTTTCCTGGACCAGCAATGAAACCAAGTTGTATTACCAAACATTTTCCAATCACTTAAACTTAATTCTCTTCAGTATGAACAAACAAACTGATGCTGCAGGACTGAAAACAAATTGAAAGGACAATCTATTTAAATTACATTTGGGGGTTGGGGGGGAATCATGCCATTGGAGTGCTTTAAAAGGGACTTGTAAACACCTTGGTATTTATATTTCATGTGAGTTAATGAACAGGTTTGTGTAACAGTGATTGAATAAAGACTTTATATGGATGTATTTCTTTTGCTTTCTGTGGGCTGGAACAGCTCTGATAGGTTGCACTTCCCAGCAGCAAGGAAATGACAGAGATGGGATGGATGTGCTCAGATTCCTGGTTCCATTTTTGGTTTATTAGACTAGTGAAGCTTCCACCCCACCCCACCCCACCCTGATGTATCTTCACCACACTCTTACTGGGGATGTTTCCAGTTTCTGTGTGCTAACAACTAATCATTTGGTAAAGCTTCTTGCTAGATTTTTTTTTCCCCCCTAATCCAAATGAAGCACTAGAGAATGTAAAATCTGCTGGCAGGTCTAGTGTCTGCAGTGGAGTAATTATGGAGAGTGCTGTTGGTTGAAATGACCAGGGAGAGCTCTGGGACTAATTGTGAGGAGTGACAGAACAGAGAAGTTTTATTGCTGCAGTTCCCTGAATTATGGTGAGCAGCAGCTGCATCAGCAGATTTCAATTACCATATGACTGCTCCAGTCCCCTGGTGTCATTCTTGTTGGCATCAGAGTTAACTATTGATCTGTTTATTTATGGAAGCATCTTGTGGTGTTTGGCTGCAGAGGTTTATTTTGTGGTGGTTGTTTGGAGCTTGCAATAAACAAATTTCTTCACAGGGAAATACATTAAAACCCTTTAGAAACCCCCAAAACAGGAGGGCTTGAGGAGATTGTACAACCTTTTGCCTACCTGTCCTACAGTATGTTTTATCTAGGCAGGTTTGTAGCACAGTGCACTGATACAAAGTGCTTAGAGACTGGGCAGGGAGAACCTGCTGCCCAGTGAGAAATTACATACTGCTGGGCTTTGAAATCCTATTGTTGTGCTGTGCATTTGCTACATGCTGTCTCCTGCTTGGGAAGATGAACTGAAAATTAACCACCACCCATCTTGGCAAAACATAATTGTGGTGTTGCAGGCACCCTTTACTGGTAAATATCCTTCCCAAAGGTTAGGGGAAAAACAAAATGACTTGGAGATTTTCACTTCTTGAAAATGTTGCTTTGTTAAGTGCAACCTGAAGGCCAAATGAATGAACTCTCCTGGGCCTTTCCTGGCTCCCTGCAGGGCCACCACGAGCATCACAGCTCGTTTTTGGAACTGCTATCATTGTGCCAGGGGTTCTTGAATGTATCCAGCAGTCACCTTGCTCAGGAAGGGACTGCTAGCTTTCATCTCAGACTCTGGATGCCAGAATTGGCAGAGCCCAAGTGAGGGCTCAGGAAGAAGAAAGGATAAGAGTTGCAGCTGTTGCAATTGGATAGAAAAGGAGAGGGTGAAGGAAAGAGCTGAACCTCCACCCAGGGCAATGCAGACCCTTAGTTCTTCTTAAGGTGGGACCTGGCTGGGTGAACAACCAAACAAGGAATCAGTTGTGTATTTCTGTCAGCATTTGCCTCTCCTCCCCTTCTGTGCTGATTTGCCTCCTCAGCTGTGTCACCACTCAGCAGTGGGGTTTCACATCATGGTTTTGCTGATGGAATAATTTGCCTGTGCACTCTCTAATATGCTTCTGGGCAAAATCACCTGGGGTGATTTCAGTCGCTGCTGTAGCCACCTCATCACATTCTGACTGAAGCAGCTTAAGAAGCAGATGCAGGAGCTGGTCCAGGACCAGATCTCTGGGCAGTGACACCCTGCAGGAGCAGTAATGGGCAGCAGACTTTGGGGAGAGGTAAATGCAGTGGTACCTTCAGCTCTGCAAATGGCTGTGCTGAATAAAGTTGTTTCCAAAGCCTTGTGCTGTTACAGCTCTGCAGTGAATGGCCAATGCTAAAGCATGAGGCTTCTAGCCTGCTTGTAAATTTTTCCACAAGGCAGAGCTGTGCACATACAGAGACTTACAATGGCTTGGTCAGGGGCTGGCATCAAATATTCTCATTTTCAGTGTTTGCTCTCATTTTAGGAGGCATATCATTTGTGAAGGTAGTTACTGATCTCTTGCAAATGAAGGCACTTGCCCCAGCCCTGACTATCTGTGGAATCAGTAAGGACTTTGCAAGTGGTGTTTGTCCTCCACTTTTTTTTTTATGTTAGGCTAATCCATCACTAAAAATGAAGGACTTTCAAGGGAGAAAACTGAGGTGCTCAGTTCTGACATCACTTCAGTAGTCCATGACAAAAGGCTGGCTGTGTTTGACTGTTAAGGCTTATTGGAACGAAATGGTTTGAACCTATTTGACTAATTGCACTGGTCTTAATTTTTGAAATAATGAAATGCACTGAGGCTGTGTAACTTGTTAACAGTCATGTCCTTTTCTTTGCTTTGAGCAGTTTTACTCTGGGCACCGATCTCCTCACATTCCATATAGGTTATTGCACCTGGTATGGACTCATGCACGGCATTTAGCAGGGTACGAGCAACAAGATGCACACGAGTTCCTCATTGCTGCATTAGATGTGCTGCACAGACACTGCAAAGGTAAGGCTTGCACTGGCTCTTCAATCAGCAAGGAATATTGGATCAAAAAGGAGGTGGAACAATCTCTTCTTAAATCAAGTGAAGTGCCTTCCAGTACAGCAGTCTTAGCAAATTCTTTTCAAAGTGTTTGGTAGGCTCAGAGAGAAAGATCTGGAAACAAAGAAGGAAACTCTGATTTTTAAGGTATTTTAATAACCTATTTTAAGGTATTTTAATAACATAATATTTTAAGTTGTTTTAATAACATAATACTTTAAGGTATTTTATTTTAATACCATAATCAAAGTTCTTTTAGTACCATTGTTGTAAGTTATTTTAGTACCATTATTTTAAGTGATTTTAATAACATTAAGTGAGAAGTAATAACAACCTGCTGAGTAAACTATACATAGAATCATAGAATCAACCAGGTTGGAAAAGACCTCAGAGATCATCGAGTCCAAGCTATTACCTAACCCCTAACACCTCCTGACAACTAAACCATGGCTCCAAGTGCCTCATCCAAGCCTTTTTTTGAACATCTCCAGGGACAGTAACTCCACCATCTCTCTGGGCAGCACATTCCAATGGCAAATTACTCTTCCTGTGAAGAACTTTCTCCTCACCTCCAGCCTAAACTTCCCCTGGCACAGCTTGAGACTGTGCCCTTTTGTTCTGGTGCTGCTTGCCTGGAAGAAGAGACCAACCCCCATCTGGCTACAGCCTCCTTTCAGGTAGCTGTAGAGAGCAATAAGGTCTCCTCTGAGCCTCCTCTTCTCCAGGCTAAGCAACCCCAGCTCCCTGAGCCTCTCTTCACAGGGCTGTGCTCCAGACCCCTCCCCAGCCTCAGTGCCCTTCTCTGGACATGTTTGGGCACAAACAGAAAGTTCCTTCTAAACATGAGGAGAAACTTCTTCCCTTGGAGGGTGACAGAGCACTTGGAGCAGGCTGCTCGGAGGGGTTGTGGAGTCTCCATCTCTGGAGTCATTCAAGACCCAAGTGGACACCATCCTGTCCAACCTGCTCTAGGTGAATCTGCTCTGGCAGGGGGGTGGACTAGATGATCTCCAGAGGTCCCTTCCTGCCCCTTGTCATTCTGTGATTCCCACTGTTGAAGAGTACCTCGAGTCAGAAGCAGACAAGCCTGTACATCATTTGAATGGCCATCATGTTCTCTTACTGGTTGTGAGTCACTGTCTTTTCCTTTAAATTGCCATTTTCATTCTATTTATACTTGAGGTAGTTAGAACTCTTACTCAGTATGTCATGGGACTGGTGAAAATAACATAGGGGAGGCTGTGGCTGTTCTGCTTAACCTTCATTCTACTGTATTTGTGATGCCCAATTGCTCACAGAAACGTGAATAAGAAACAATTGGTGTTTGGTTTTGGGGTCTTTTATTAGTCTGCATGTAAAAATACCTCATTGTACAATGCAGTAAAGATATTCAGGAGCCTGCTGTTGGAGAAGGGAGTACCTAAAGTCTTGAATGGATGTGGTAATATCATAGGAAGTGATGTATTTGATGTTAGTAACTGAACTGAGATTTCCCTAGCCTGCTAAAGTTTGGTCTGGCTTCATTTGCTTAGGCACAGAGAGTTTTACTGTTCTTGTAAGGGAAAAATTGTGGTGGTTGATGCTAGTGAAACAAAACAAACCATAAATCCTTTAGTCACTAAAACCAAGCTTCCAAAGCACTCAACTTTCCTGTAGTGCTCTTAGAAAAGGTACTCAGAGGTTAGTTTTTTGGCTTACCAGAGGACTCTCAAAGGGAAGGCTGCTCCTGCTTCTTCAAAACAGTTTGAAACCTTGCTTTTATCTTTGAGATTGTAGCAGGTGTGCTTGTTGAGACTCATGAGAGGGCTCCTTCAAGAGAGTCTTCTCCAAAGAGAGTACTTGTAAGGGCAGGAGTACAGAGAACAGTTCTTGTGTAATTATGGCATTTGACAATCACTAACAAATTCAATAAACCTAATGAGAAACTGGCATTGAAGAGAAAGAATAGAATAGACCAGACCAGGCTGGAAGAGACCTTCAAGATCATTGTGTCCAACCTATCATCCAACACCACCTCATCAACTAACCCATGGCACCAACCACCCTATCAAGTCTCCTCCTAAACACCTCCGATGGTGGTGACTCCACTGCCTCCCTGGGCAGCGCATTCCGATGGCCAGTCACTCTCTCTGTGTAGAACCTCTTCCTAACCTCCAGCCTAAACCTCCCCTGGCACAGCTTGAGACTGTCTCCTCTTGTTCTGGTGCTGCTTGCCTGGGAGAAGAGACCAACCTCTGCCTGTCCACAACCTCCCTTCAGGTAGTTGTAGGCAGCAATAAGGTCTCCTCTGAGCCTCCTCTTCTCCAGGCTAAGCAGCCCCAGCTCCCTCAGCCTCTCCTCATAAGGCTTCTTCTTAACATCCTGTCTGAATCTACCCATTTCTAGTTTTGTTCCATTCCCCCCAGTCCTATCACTTCCTGACACCCTAAGAAGTCCTTCCTCAGCTTTTTTGTAGCTCCCCTCAGATCCTGGAAGGCCACAATTAGGTCTCCTTGGAGCCTTCTCTTCTCCAGACTGAACAGCCCCAACTCCCTCAGTCTCTCCTCACAGCAGAGGAGCTCCAGCCCTCTGCTCATCCTTGCAGCCCTTCTCTGGACACCTTCCAGCACCTCCAGATCTTTCCTGTACTAGGGGCTCCAGAGCTGGACACAGTACTTCAGGTGGGGTCTCAGCAGAGCAGAGAGGGAGAATCACCTCCTTGAGTACTGAGCTGGTTTGGGTTATGGGAAAGGTACTATTTACATTCAAGGTCTGAAATTCAGTCATGTAATGAATATCAAATAAGTTTGAGCTACTTCCATGGGCATGACTAAGGCATCAGTGCTAGGTCCTTGGCATCTGTGCATCCAGGGTTTCGAATTTCTTGTTTCTGAAGAAATGAACTTTTCATAAAGCAAGGTAAATAATGCAGGCCACATCAAGGGAATTCCAAAGAAGTGGTTGAGCAGTTGTGTGGGAACCAAACCAGTTCATCTAAACGAGAATTTCAAGTGTGGTAAAGGTAGGACCCTTTGGAAATGAACTGGTTGGCTATGTAATGAGGAAGTTTTCCCACTCAGCTCCTTAGGGATGCACACAGGCACACACACAAGCAGTACAGATGTGTAAAAATTGTCTTGCTAACAGTGAGAATGTCCTCAAGCTGCAATAAGCAAATGATGCCTCCCCTGCTGATATTAAACACTTTGTGTAACTGAATCAAAAACGCTTTGAAAGCTTCAAGTTAACAGTAATCAAGTTCTACAGTTAACACACAGTGAAGTAAAATGAAGTCACAGGGGAAATTTAGTCCCAAAAGCTCTTGCTTTTGGACACTACTCATGATCACAAAGTCTTTCAGGGTCAACATAAATGAAAGTGTTCTTCATGCTAACAACTATAAATACCCAGTGATATTTCTTTGGCTGGCACTGGTTATTTATCCCTTTCCATTCCATTTACTCAGCTTTCTAGGAAGTGGCTTAATGCAAGGCTCTGAAGGCTCATTATTGCTCTCTGTCATTGCCTAAATTAGGACAAATAAATAATTGTGCTGTGCATTTAAAGATAAGTTTTGTAATACTGCATTCTATAAAGCATAAAATCAGCTGCTCTGAGAGGCATGTGTGAGCTGGCCCAGGCAGTAGTTTGGATTGGAGGGGGGTGTGTTTTCCCTTCCAAAAGCTGAAGAAAGATGAACTGAAAGTAGCATTTGGGGGGGGATTTAAAAAAAGCTTGAGCTATTCTTTACTTTTTGTCTGCCATTCTCCCCAAACACAGAATCATCTGAAGATCTTCTAGTCCAACCCCCCTGCAGTCAGCAGGGACATCTTCCACTAGATCAGGTTGCTCAGAGCCTTGTCCAGCCTGACCTTGAATATCTTCATGGATGGGGCCTCAGCTGCCTCCCTGGGCAACCTGTTCCAGTGCTCCACCACCCTCATGGTGCAGAACTCGTTCCTAACATCCAATCTCAATCTTCTTTTCTCTAATTCCAAACCATTGCCCCAGGTCCAATCCCTACAGGCCTGTGGAGAGAGTCCCACTGCAGCCTTCTTGTGAGCCCCCTTCAGGTACTGGAAGGCTGCTATTAGGTCTTCCTGCAGCCTTCTCTTCTCCAGGCTGAACAAACCCCAGCTCCCTCAGCTGATCTTTGATGTCTGCATGTACAAGGTCTGTCCTTAAATGCATACTCCAAGAAAGCAACAGCCTCCTGGAATCTGAGTTCTCTTTCCACCAGCACTACTATAAATGGCATTTGAAGTTGTATCTGCATTTGCATAGAATTGTCAGGGTTGGAAGGGACCTCAAGGATCAGCCAGTTCCAACCCCCCTGCCGTGGGCAGGGACACCTCACACTAGATCAGGTTGCCCAGAGCCACATCCAGCCTATCTGTGCTGTCCTGCTCTGGGTTGCTGGTTAGACTGCTCAGAGTTCTGCAGTGTCAGAGTATATTGGTATTTGTGGTCCCCTTCACCACAAAAGCTTCCAGGTGAGCTTCACAGCTCACTTCTACACCAGACACCACCACCTTCAGCAGAGCAATGCTACAAAAACTGCCTGGCTGTGTAGCTTTGCATTAAAGCCTAACCATTCACCTGGACTTCTAAGGTGTTTTGGCTCTGAGCTTTAACATGCATGACAGCTTTGAATCTTGGTCTCTGAGTGTTTGGATTACAGAAGACACTGAAGATGATCAGCCATTGAGCTGTTGCATCTTGCTTATGTTCTTTGACTCTTCTCTAAAGAACTAATCCAAAGCATAGCCCACTCTTCATTTGGCATCCTTCAGGAGTTCCAGGTCTCATTTGTTAGAGGACTATAAATAATGTGGATTTTTCTCTTTTCCACCCAGGCTGGAAAGCAGTAAGTCAGCTTTTAGTCCCCACGACAGACACATCTTAAATTATCAGTGCTCTGAAAGAAAGGGAAGGTTCTAATTCTGGAGGCTCTCCTGACAGTGAGATTCCAATCATCCAAACACTTGGTTAGCTGTGTTTGAACTTGGAAGAACCTGAGCCAGAGTTGTTGTTTCCTTGTGTGGAGCAAGACTGCAATCGACAAGCTGATGTTCAGCCCAGGCTGTGGGGGGTTCTTCATGGCCAAAGGCACAACAATCAAGCAGCAGAGAGGGACAGAGATGGCCACTTGTACACAGAGGTTCAGAAAGCAAGATACAAAAAAAAAAGGGCAGAAGTGCAGGGTTATTTCCCATGACTTTATTCAATCAGTGCTACTCAGCTGCCTAACAAAGAGGAGTACTTTAAAGCTGGTTATTCCTCATTTTGTTTGGTTTCCATGAAGCATTTTGTGTTCATATTTAACAAGGACTGCTGCAAAGCAAATTTGAAGCCTTGGTGATGGCAGAGGAAGAATGCTGTGCTGAGATCTGGGAACAGAACACTACCCTGCTCTGAGAATCCTGCATGATATTCATAGGAAGTGATAAAGCATATGCTTGTGAAACATGTCATCTGCTGTGATCCAAATACATTTGTGTACACTTCTTTCTCGGGAATAAAGGAACATGGGGACCAAATTCAAGCAGGAGAGAGTCAACAAGAAGGAATTTTTAATTGCCCCTTTTAAAATCTGCCAATTCTTAAAAGTCCTTTTCCTCATTAAAAATACTTAAATTAGTTTCACCTCCCCCTTCCATGATTTCCTAACCAAAAGCAATGTTAAAAAGTAATCTATAACTGTCCTTACAGTTGGTGTGTGATTTGCCTTTAGTAGTACATTAAATGCCCAAGTGAGTGTGAGTCTCGGCCCAGAAGGCAAATGGCATCTTGGGCAGCATGAGAAGCAATGTGGCCTGCAGAGGGAGAGAGGTGATTCTGCCCCTCTGCTCTGGTGAGACCTCACCTGCAGTGCTGTGTCCAGCTCTAGAACCTTCAACAGAAGAATGATGTGGACCTGATGGAGTAGGTCCAGAGGAGAGCCACAAAAATGGTCAGGGGGCTGGAACACCTCTGCTGCAAGGACAGGCTGAGGGAACTGAGGTGGTTCAGCCTGGAGAAGGCTCCAGGGAGACCTAATAGCAGCCTTCCTGAAGGGGCTACAAGAAGGCTGCAGTGGGACTGTTTCCAGAGGCCTGCATTGACAGGATAAGGGGCAGTAGTTTGAAGAGGAGAGTGGATGTTAGGAACATGTCCTTTGCCATGAGGGTGGTGGAACACTGCAACAGGTTGTCCAGGGATTTAGTTGAGGCCCCATCCCTGGGGATCTTCAAGGTCATGCTCAACAGGGCTCTGAGCAGCCTGATCTAGTGGAGGATGTCCCTGCTGCCTGCATGGGGGTTGGACTAGATGACCTTTGGAGGCCCCTTCCAACCCAACCCACTCTGATTCTATATGTGAACACAAGTTCCTGTGCTCAGTTACTGCACAGATACAGCAGTAACTTATGGGGGGGTTTAAAGGAGTTGCATTTAATTTGTATCCAAACATCAAACTTAGCCTTTTGCCACTCTCACAGTCAGTGTTTGCATCAGGGGCATGATGCACCAAATGTGTTTGGAGGTTTAGATGTGATCCTGTGCTGACCAGGCTCTCACAACAAGCTGCTGGTGGGGTTTGTGAGCAGCTTTAAAATGAAAAATATATGAAACTAAACCCTGCTTTGCAAGACAGAAATGTTGAAGGGAACCTTAACTTGAGCACAGCAATCTAGCAGCTTCTAGTTCTCAGCTGCATAATATACCTCCTCTTAGCATCTGTTCCATATTGACAAGTGTGAGTAGGTGGTAATCTTACTCTTCCCCCCCCTCCCCCCTCCTCCTTTCCAGCCAAATGTCATGGGAAATAATGTTGAGTGGGTAATGCCCTTCTGTTTTGCTGGGAACAAGCTCCCAGGATATTCTTTGGAGACCCTCTTGTCACTGATCCTAATTGGCTTGTGTAATTGCAAAGGGAGTGAATGTTGCTTCTCTCCCTGGGCAGGAAGGCCTGGCTGGTAGAGGTGACCCACAGGGACCTTACCTGTGGTGCAGGGAAAATCCCTTAGACACTGTTTCTGACCCTTCAAAAGGGAACAGAGGGAGCTAATGTTTCGAGTGGTGAGATTAGAAGGGTGTGGCAGGTGCCTGGGTATTTTTTATGCCTTTCAAATTGAAAAGTGCAGTTCTGAAAACAAGGCTCAAACCCCTTACAGTCTGTCTCGGAAATCCACAGGCAGGCTTGAAAGCTTAGAAGTGATCTTTGTCTGAAGGTGAAAAGTGTCTTGTACAGTCTTCCATGCTGCATGCTCTCTTCATTAGCTTAGCATAATTGGAAGATCTGAACCATAATAGGAAGATCTGAAGTTCAGTAGGATTTAGCTGAAATTCCCATCAAGAGGTGCCCCAGACAGGCTCTGATAACCTCCAGCTTGAGCCTTGCACATTTGAAATCTAATTTTGGAGCATTTTTGTGTAAGAGCCATCTTAAGGAACCACTGTGCTGCTCTTGACAAGCCAACAAATCTGAGTGAGAGCTTTGCTGAGGCATTTCAGGTCTAATGAACTGAAGTGGCCCATTGCAGCTCAGGAGGTGTCACCTATGTCTGCTCTTCCACGCTTGGTTTCAGGTGGAACCTCTGTCAGTTGATATCATTTTTCAACAGACTTCTAAAGGTTCATTGGCCAAAAAAAAAAAGTTTCCTCTTTCTTCCTGGTACAAGACTCCAGCTAGAGCTCCTGAGACAGAAGAGAAGTGCTGGGGGTTTGCCCTGAGCTTTTAACTTCATCAGGTGGCACTTGGTGCCGTGGTTTAGTAGTCACGAGGTCTTGGGTGACAGGTTGGACTTGATGACCTTTGAGGTCTTTTCCAACCTTATTGATTCTGTGAGAGGTTTGGTTTTGTTCTGTTTTTTTTGCTGCTGATGTTGCTTTTTGGGGTTTGTTTGCATATTTGACTAGAAATTAATTGGGTTTGAGTAATGGCTGTGATTTGAGGAGTCCACATCTTAGTGTTTCAGAAATCAAATGCTTCCTAGCAAGTCAAAGGTACCAGGAACCCTGGCAAAACTTCATGCTGTTGTAGCAGCTTCTGTTGGAGGAGGCTGGAAGACATCTTAAGATGCTCTTTACAAAATACTGAGCTGTGCTGTGAAATAGTTTGTGGAGCTCTGTTTACAAAGCAAATCCAATTGCATCTACCCAAGGAAAATAAGCAGTAGAGCCTTGGGAATCAAAGGGAAAGTGTATCACTCCTAGGTCACCTATGGGGAATGGAGGGAGCGTGCTTCAAAGAGGAGGACTGTGCCAAGAAATGTTTTGGTTATTTAATGCTTGGGTTAGTCTAAGAAAGCTGAATTGGCCTAATCTCAGCACTCAAATCATAAAAATGAATTGCTGTGCTCCTGAGACCTGCAGTGGCAGTTTATAATGCCTGGGAGATAGGTATGTGTTCATTGTGCCCCTTGGGAACTTGGATCAGCGTGTCTCTGAAGAAGCTGGGGCAAGGCAGAGCATTTCTCTTCCCGCTGCAGACAAGGACAGCTTTCGTCTTCTCACCGGAGAAAACGTGAGCAGAAGGGACAGGATGTTGGAACAGGCAGGATGCAGACAGCAAGCTGGAGGTTCATGGGCCTCACCAAACCTCATCCCCTCACTCTATGCCCAGAGGTTGACTGGGACAGAATGAAAAAGTAGCATTTGCTGGTCTTGTTCCTCTCTCTTCGTTTAGGAGAAGAATGTGCTAGGGAGTACCCTGCCTACGCAGAAACTAGTCCTGCTGTGCTGTGAAGAGCTGGCCATTAGTTCAGCTGCAGATGTTGGATGGTGACACTCTTAAATGGAGTTGAAATATTCATTTGTATGAACCACCTTGGCAACTCCTTCATCTAAGGAACTGATCTTTACACCAGGCAGTATAAAGCAAATCTCCATGAAGGGAGACAGGGCTATACCCTGAAAAAGGCTTTGGCTAAGAGCTGATAGGACTTCAAGCTTCATCTCTGCATGAGTTAGCTGCAGTTAGTCACCTCCTGATTATCTTTTATATCCTTCTAGGAGTTCTGGTTTCCTTGGTTTTTCTTCAGTGCACAGCATGTTCTGTGTGGTCTGTGTGAACTTGCAGAATGTTTATAAGTTTGCATTGCAAGGAGTTACTGGAGACACAGTCCAAGACAAGCCACTGTTCCCTTGGAGGATCTTTGACTTCTGAGCCTGTGTTTGCATTCCTTCAGGTGATGATAATGGGAAGAAGGCCAACAACCCCAACCACTGTAACTGCATCATAGACCAAATCTTCACAGGTGGACTGCAGTCTGATGTTACCTGTCAAGTCTGCCAGTAAGTAACTTCTTGTTTTGATTGTGTGCTGTGATGTGAATCTGTACACCCTCCAGTGCCAGGGCACTTGAATATTTTATCTCCTGAATACCGACAAAAGAGCAGCAGAATCCCAGCAAGATGAGAACAGCTTAAATACAGCATCAGCTAAATGCAATCAGTTCCCAGTGAACTCTTGTATGTGAAGTCACATCAAAAAAGCTACCTGGAAAGTACCACAGGTTTGTGGGCACAAATGAGTCTGCAAAAGGTTGTTCTTATTCAAGTTCATAAGAAAAAGACTTCCAAGATCTCCCTGGGTTTGGAAGGATGGTGGTCTGGCAGTGCTGGATTAATGGTTGGACTTTTGATGATCTTCAAGGTCTCTTCCAACCAAAGAGTTTCTGTGACTCTGTGTAGCTGCCACTGCATTTGAAGAAACTGGTGACCCACAGCCATATTTTCCTTCAGCTGGGAGCCTCATGCTCCACAGGAGAGGTTGCAGAGAAGTTGATACCTGATGTAATATTCTCAGGTGCCAGCAAGTGAATGTTTCACATGAAAAAAGAAAACTCTGCTACTCTGTGCTGGAGCAAGCTGACTTCTCTTTCCAGATGTTTGGTGTTGCCATGGTGCACAAGTCAGAGTTCTTGTTTTCTTTCCAATTCCATGTGCTGTCCTGCAGATGGACTTGAGCTCTGCCTCTTCGACTCTGCTTTTATGCTCAGTCTCCTGCAGAGATTTGCAGAAGATTTACTGCAAGGAAAACCTATGAAATTTTGCTCTTTGCCTGGTAGAGCCACAGAATTCTTGTGAGCTAATGAAAAGCTTGATGTGTTATGACCCAGTAATGACATTGATGAAAATGCACAGAATCACAGAATGTTTAGGTGTTGGAAGGGACCTCAAAAGGTCATTGAGTCCAACACCCCTGCCAGAGCAGCATCACCTACAGTAGAATCATAGAATTGGCAGGGTTGGAAGGGACCTCAAGGATCATCCACTTCCAACCCCACACCTCACACTGCATCAGGCTGCTCACAGCCACATCCAACCTGGCCTTAAAAACCTCCAGGGGTGAGGCTTCCACCACCTTCCTGGGCAACCTGTGCCAGTGTCTCACCACCCTCATGGGGGAGAACTTCTTCCTCACATCCAATCTGAATCTACCCATTTCTATTTTTTGTCCCCATTCCCTCCAGTCCTATCACTTCCTGACACCCTAAAAAGTCCCTCCCCAGCTTTCTTGTAGCCCCATTCAGATCCTGGAAGGCCACAATTAGGTCTCCTTGGAGCCTTCTCCAGACTGAAAGCTTTCTTTTGGCCATTGTCAGCTTTTGCTCAAATGAAACTGGGGAAAGGCAGAAGACTGTGGGCTGCATTAGACTGGAGAGTGACAGACACTAGTTTCAGAGGAAGAGAGAACTCCAAACAGTAAGTGCAGAGAAAGCTTCCAGACTAGGATCTTAGACTCCTGAAGTTCTGGAGTTCTCTTAAAACTGTCAATGCTGGAAGAAAAGATTTGAGTCAATAGAAGTTGAAATGTTGAGAAGCTTTTTCTGTAGCCCAGCTCTTGTCTGACCCAGAACATATGCCACTGCTTGATGCAGTTATTCTTTGGCCTCTCAAATGCCAAATGCTGTAGGATGCCAGGATGAACTGCAAGGCTCAACTCGGTGAACTGCTGGATAGCAAACAGATTTGACTCACTTGGATCCAAGTGGCTTTAAGCAGCATCTTCCATGACTTGCCCAGAGAATGATGCTTCTAAACTAGTTGGGTTGCATGTGGCTATCATCATAGATGGTAGCACCAGAACAAGAGGGCACAGTCTCAAGCTGTGCCAGGGGAAGTTTAGGCTGGAGGTGAGGAGAAAGTTCTTCACAGGAAGAGTAATTTGCCATTGGAATGTGCTGCCCAGGGAGGTGGTGGAGTCCCTGTCCCTGGAGGTGTCCAAGGTAGGACTGGACATGGCACTTGAAGCCATAGTGTGGTTAGTCATGAGGTGTTAGGTAATAGGTTGGACTTGATGATCTCTGAGGTCTTTTCCAACCTGGTTGATTGTGTGATTCTAGTGTGACCTCTGCCTCTGAGTAGTAACCTTTCTTGTTCCCTGTGAGCCACAGGGCTCCAGTGAGTGGGAGGATGTATGAAATGCCTGCGTTTTGCACTTGGTACCTCACACACAAAACATATGGCTCATAAATATTCAGCAAAACAATCAGGTGTGGGAAAACACTGGGGAGCAGCTCCGGTTTCTGTCGTCTCCGGGTGCCCTCTAGAGGCGATGTAGATCCCAGAGCGCTCCCGAGCGTCTGCTGTGCTCCCTCCAGCGAGAGGAGACACTGTGTTCAGTGGTGCTTCCTTTAAACCCGCAGTCAATGGCTTTGCTTTTCCCCAGTGGCGTTTCCACAACGATAGATCCTTTCTGGGACATCAGTTTGGATTTGCCAGGCTCCTCCACCCCGTTCTGGCCGCTGAGCCCAGGGAGCGACGGCAGCGTCGTGAACGGGGAAAGCCATGTGTCAGGCACCACCACCCTCACAGACTGCTTGCGAAGGTATGCACAGGGCTGGGGGGGGGGAAGAATTTGGCTTCATTCTCTTCCCCAGGTGACACTGAACAATGGGAGTTCAGCCATGCTTTGCCATGGCATTATCCCCAAGCAGCAGTTCTATACCTATTTTAAGGAGCTTTTTTTTTTTGCACAAGAGAAAGTGAGAAGGCAAAGAAGGCTCAGAGCAGCCCTAACAATGAGCAATCAAACCCAGCTGTCATGTGATACAGAAAGAAAACAGTTTTTACTTTGGCTGCTGCCAGGCACTGTGGTTTTCAGTGACTGAAACCACTAGGGTCTGCCTCCATGTTGTTGTTTGTGGCAGCTGAGCAAGCACACAGAGTTCACAAAGCATTTGATGTCTAAACTATAAGATCACGTAGGAATCTGATTTTCCTATAGGCAGAGCTGAGGGTCAGCCACTGCTGGCTTTGCTGTGAGGGTGGCATTAAGAGTGAAAGGAATGAAGCTTGCAAAATTAGGATGGTGAGAAGAAAAGGTAGGAATCCTAGAAACAGGTGACTGGGGAGAATGTTGGGGCTTCAGGTACAGTTAACTTGAATCTTTCAGCAGATCTGAAAATGTTCTCTTGTGGCAAATGCAGATATTTGTCTGAGGAAGAGGTAACCTGTAGCCTAGGGCAAAGCTAACCCTCCTGAACTAAAAATTGATAACCTCTGACATCTGATTTCTAACCTTCCTGATACTTTTAAAGGTCATGTGTAAAGACAACAAGGGAATTAGTACAAATGAGAAACTGCTGATGCAGGAATGCAGTAAGAGGCAAAACCAGTCAAGTTTTGGTGATTTTCCTTTAATGTGGAGATTAATAGAATCAGGGAGAGGTGATGAAAGGAAAAACATCAAACCATCCAGCTTCAAAGATACTCTGAAAGAGTATGGATTTGGGGAAAGAAGTGGAACTCTAACAGGTAAGGAGGATATGTCTAGGTTTTCACCCAGAAGTTAGCAAGCAGGTTTGCAACCTCAGGTCAACCAGTGTGGCCATGCAGCTTGAAGTTGGTTTGGAGAGGGAAGGAACTGAGCAGGAATATGACAAAACCCAGAAAGCTGTAGGCACTCTCAATACAACTACACCTTCATAAGCCTTTTTGTTTGTTTTTCTTACAGACCTGAGAGAGGAAAAAAAAATAATTAATCAAACCCCAAACCCAGAGGATAGAGAGGTAAAGGAGATAGGCTGCATAGGGTAGGTAATGGAAATCTTGTTAATTAAATTAGGAGAGACCATGAGGAGTTGATTATCATTTAATGCTGCATTAGTTATACACATAATCAGGCAAGGTAGAGTTAGTGAGGAGCTGATACCACGCTGCCCTCCTGTCCTTAGTGTCTGCATGTAGGCAAAATCAATTCTTTCCAAATAGTTCATCAAAAAAAAATCCTAGGTTTAGGGCAGCCTCTAGGAAGATTTGCCCTGTGGGAGCCCAGACCTGGAGGGAAAAGGCTTGGCAGTCCATCCTCATGGCCTTTTCTGTGCTGACAGCTTCTGACAAAGTGAGAGATGTTTTGCTGTGGTGTGTTGTGAGAACACAGAGGCTGTATATTTTCTCTAAGCAGTTCTCTGTCCTGTAATGGTCTCTTCCTGCAGCTCCCTTGAGCAGTGCTGTCTGAAAATTCTGAAGGAGACTTTTCTAGTTGTCAACACTTGGGTTTGCTTGGAAGATGTCTGTATTTTGAAAGGAACTTTGTGTTTACAGCCCTTTCCATCTCAGAGCTTTGATCTTAGCCCTGGAGGGCTACAAGCTAGAATAGTGTCCTGCAGATAGCATGCAGCTGAGCACAGAAATTGTGTCATCTTGCTTCAGATCTTCCTTATCGCTGTTTTGGGGTCTGAGAATGAAAGGTCTTTGCTTTCTGTGTGGAAATTAGCTGTCCTGTTGCAGGAGATGAACTGACATTTAGCTTCTCTCTCAGACACTGCTGCATTTCAGTGCAGTGCTCCCAAGCTGAGCAATGGTGAATGTCAGATGTGGATATCTGAACCACAGCACCTTAGGTGCTTATAGGTGTTGGGTTTATTCAAAGTGACACTTAGAAGCCATGACCTCTCTCTTGTGGTGCCAGTGACCCACAAGTAAAAGAAGTGTTTTCAGCATGTGTGAAAATTTGTCTGATGGTTTTGTGCATCCCTTTGCCTTTTAATGTTTTCTTTCAGGTTTACAAGGCCAGAACATCTAGGAAGCAGTGCCAAAATCAAATGTAGTGGTTGCCATAGCTACCAGGAATCTACCAAACAACTCACTATGAAGAAGTTACCCATTGTGGCCTGTTTTCATCTCAAAGTAAGTTCAGAGGGGGCAGAGAGAGCAGGGGATGTACATTTATCTCTGAGAGGATGAGCTAAATTCCTGGACATGTCTTTTGGCTTTCACTGACTAATCTGTTCTGATATAAATGAATATAAAGAGCAGCTTGCCTGCTCAGCTAGATTTTCTATTAAGATAGTATTACATTATCTATAATGCAGCTTTGCAGTATGTCTGGGGGAACCTGACTAATCAGAATCCAGAAATAAAAATGGAAGGCAGGTCCAATCCCTGAGCCAGTGTAGAAACCCATCTCCAGCAGCACTTCCTCATCCTGCATGGTTAAATTTTCACCCTAAACATTTCTCCTGGAAGAATGTCGCAGAGGAGCTCTGTGCTGAAGGAACAAGAAGAGAGAATGTACCAGTTGCAGTGCAGAAAGCTTCTTGTATCTTCCCAGCTGTGATGGTGTTTTCAGTATTTCCAGTCCAGTTTCTCTCAGATGCAGTCATGAGACACAGTGTCATAGCTGGTGCCCTCAGATAGTTGAATCCTCTACAGTTTAAGCCTTAGAGTAGGACTGGTGTAAAGTAGACACCTACTGCAGCACATGGAGGTCATTCTGTGTCAGGAGGCAAAGGCACCTTGAAAGAGGGATGCCACAAGCAGCCACTGTAGCAATTTAGCTCATCTTTGATCTGCTTGAGCTTCTCAGATGCACACCTCTAAAGTCTTGAGGTGTCTCCTGGGACAGAATGACCAAGTCTTCTCATTGCTAGGCTGCAACTGGTGATCACTGGCCTCAGCTCTTGTCACCAGTGTTTCAAGAAACTTGTTCTCTGATGATGATGATAGTAATGTCACATCAGCCACATAAAGACAACCAACACTTGGCCTCTGCCCATGGTGACTGGAAACAGCCAGCTTTAAATGGCAGCTTGCATGCTGTGTCCAAATGGAGGCTGGTAGGGCTTCTCTTCCCAGTGGAGGAATGGTGAATTGAAAGAACACACTCCAGCCTTTTCCTCCAGAGACCTGGTTCAGTTGTTCAATTCTAAGGTGGCTTCTAGGCTTTGAAAGTGTTGGAAGTAGACCTTTATCTTGTAGCTGTCATGCAGAGTGCATGCTGAACTTCACTGTAGCTTGCATCGAGCTTTTCTGGCTTATTTTCCAGTAGCTCTCTAAGCTAGGTCAGTACATCACATTTTCCAGCATGAACAATCTGTGTAACTCCAGTGTCAGTGAGCCAGTCACAGGCTGTATTCAAGAAATGATTGTGGTTTGGAGCTGTAAAATGCATAGCAGCTCTGTATCCAGCATGGCAGGGACTGCAAACCTGTTCTCAAAAGCTGATTAGTACAGAAGGTTGTTAATGAAGCGTGGAGGTCCTGACACAAAAGCAGAATGCTGGGGGAAGGTCTGGATGTGTACTTGTGAGAAAAGATTGGTTGTGATGTCTGCTGGGAAAAGGTGTTAGAGGTGGAAAGAATTCCCTCTGATTCCCTCATGCCTTCAGGTGTTCAGCTCTGTGTACCAGGAGTGTTTCAGTTGCATCCTGAGTGTTAACCACGATGATTGCAGCGTTTTGTGCCAAAGATTATCAGCCTGGATGGAATGGATAATAGCACAGTTCCTTTGTTCTTCTTTAGCTGTTTGTGGTCTTCCTGAAGGGAGTTCTTGCAAGACTGAGTTGAGGTTTCAGGAGTGCTTGGCTGTCTGCTTGGCTTTTTGGGGCAATTTTCGGGGGTATGTAGCTCTTAGTTTTACCTGATTGCAGAGTAGTTGGCAAAACATACCTAGGAGATTCTCCTCTTTGGGTGAGGCAAGGTGAGTGTGCTCAAGCCTTTCCCTACACTCAGCTGAGTGTTTTTGGTACCCAGAGTGACTGCTGATTTTTTGGAAGCTAGCTTGCTTTCCCTAAGTGATTGTGCTGGCCTGGCCATGCAGAATGCTGGTGTCTTTTCATGTGTTACAGCCCAAAAAAAGCATAGAGCCACAAAAGATAAGAATTACAGAAGCCTCCATTTTTCACATCTGGATCTGTTGCTAGGGAATTGTTATGGCACCACAATTGGAAAATAATTAACTTGAAGTGTAAATAGAGCAGAACTTCTGAGAAATGGGGAGAGAAGCTGCCTTGAAATAGAAACTCATTCATCTCTTTCTGGTATTTGTTCCTGTTTCCATTTAATGTTCAATCAAGAAGCTGAAGAGAGGCTGGTGGGTATTGCAGCTCCTTCTGGCAGAGGGACAAAGCCTTTTTTTATGATCATCCTCCATTTTTGCCTTTGTTTGAATTGGTGCTTCTGTGTAGGCTTCACTCTTGTCACTTGAGATGATTGGATGGGTGGATTCAGTGCCTGAACCTGATGGCGAGCTCTCGTTGTCACCAGCTCTGTGTGCCAGCGTAGGCAGCAGCCATGTGTTTGGATGGTGCAGAGTACAGATGAACTCTGGGTAAAGGCTGTGTGTGCTCTCACTGTTTAATGTTGTTTCTCAGTGTCAGTTGGCAATCATTCTGTATGTATAGATGTTAAGGGAAACAATCTCATCAATACTGTGGGTTTCTTCCCCAAACTGGGGCTTCCTTGTCTGGTAGGAACGTGTTGGCATTTACAGGGGGTTCCCAGCCCACATAGCTGAAACAAAACAGCTGAAGCTATCCTTGGATATTGACTGCTAATATAATTCCTTAGAACACTGATAACAGACAGAAAACTTTGCCTGTCTCTAAAGAAAAAAAAAAACCCTTGTCTTCCACTTTGTCTGCAGCGGTTTGAACACTCAGCCAAACTGAGGCGAAAGATCACTACGTATGTCTCGTTTCCTCTGGAGCTGGACATGACACCATTCATGGCTTCCAGGTGTGTACCAAGTCCCACAGCCCTCAAAGACCTGGGCAGAGCTCTTAACCACTCCATACATGTGCACCATGAAACATGCCATGTTCCTGACCCAAGGCTACAGAACGGTGTGGGTACTTCTGCTGTAAGCCTCTCCTTGCAGTGTGGCTCTTCTCTAGTTTTTAGGTAAACCATTGAGTTTTGAGTGCCAGAAAAGGCTTCATATGGAAACAATTCCATTTTTTCCCTCTTGGTGTGTTATGTTTCTGGCTGAATGTTAAAATTACAGGCTCAGATCCATCATGCCTTCAGATCTCTGCTTTGGTGCCATCAACCCTGGTGGCCACCCACCAGTCCACTTGTGTAATTAGGCAGGCTGGACATACCCTAGTGCCTAATGAGCATTCCTGAAGTGAGGAAAAAATCCTTTTTTACTTCTGCACACATGCAAACCTGAGGGGGGTTTTGTTGTTTGTTTTGTACCTTCAGCTTCTGTTTAAATAACACTGCAAGAAGGAAGAAAAAACCAAAACACCAAACCAACCAAAACCATAGGCCAGATGAAAATAAGTATTTCTCATGGGCATTGAAATGGAAGCAGTAAGACTTCTACTACCTCCCAGGTTTGGGGAAGGGCATGGCATTTATTTAAGTACAGCTGTAGGAATGGAATTTAGCCAGCTCAGTTAATGAGTATTTGTCAGGTGTTCCATGCAAATACACAAAGAGGATATTCAGATTTCATTTATACCTGACAAAGAAAGCCCCCAAATGTGGCAGCTCTTAATACAGGGGCTGAAGTTGATGCTCCTCTTTTAAAGCAGCCATTTCAAACATTGCTTTCCCCCCACCTTCCCTCTCCAAGAGCAGGAGGATGTGCTTCTGCCAGCACATGAAAGTGCAACCTGCCCTGGGTGAACCTGCTCTCACAGGGGGGTTGGTCTAGGTGATCTCCAGGGGGTCCAATATCATTCTGTGACAGGAGAGCCCTGAAACTCTGTTCAATCAGTGTTCCATTAAGACTATGGTTTATTCCAGTATATTCTGGAGATTTGGAGACTTCCTTGTTTTCTCTGTAGTGAATTCTCCCTAGATAGAGGAGAAAGAACAGGCTCTGCTGATGAGAGGTACCAAGCATAATGGAATATGGATGGGATAATCAGCAGGCAGAACTCAGGGAGCTGAATTTCATCGGCTGTGAAATCAACAGCACAATCCTATTGCTGCTGTCAGAACACAAAATGAACTTACAAGTCAGGGCCAGGATGATTGACCCACCAGAGGATAAAGGATTGATGTAATTAGATCTTTTCCCCAGGTTTCAAATACAAATCTTTTCTTAACCTGTTTGGAAGCTTTTTTTCCTGGGTCGGACATTTGCCGTAAACAAATCTGTGCGCAGCGCTGCGGCCTTGACCAGGAGCAGAAACGTGTAGCACTGGCTGTGGGAAGGAATAAAGCATCTTTAGCATCCCAATCAGCAGCCCTGCTCTGCTGCTAAGCACACAGCCCTGTGTTCAGCAAGCAAGGCTGTGTCATGTACACTGCTCTAAGTGACTGGATTTTTGTGTGTGTGTGTGTTGCAGTAAAGAGAGCAGAATGAACGGGCAGTACCAGCAGCCGACGGATAGTCTAAACAATGATAATAAGTAAGTGGCACATTCCATGGCTCCTCTTGTCACAAGGTAGTTGGCTTCTAGAAGGAGGATAGACAGCCTGCTGGATGTCCTGCAGGCTGAAGTGCTTTGCCAGAGCTGACCAGCACAGTAAGTCTGAACTGGGGAAAAAGAAAAAGCTTCATTCCCTCCCTGCAATCTTCCGACCCTCCCGTGGGATTGTGGCAGCTGACTTCCAGATCTGAAGGTGATAAGCCCAGCAATCAGTCTGTGAGGAAAATGACAAGCTGTAGTTCCAGTGTTAAAAGGGATGAATGTTGTCCTTTAGAGAATCATATTTCTATTGCAATAACAAAGAGGGGTCCAGAGGACTGAAACAGAAGTTTACAGAACAGTAAGAAAGTTCCAAGGAGATGACTCCCAGTAATTCCAGACTCTTGGCCAGGTATTGATTCCAGTCAGAATAAATGGCAGGCTGATAGGAGGCTTGCTCAAGAATGTAAAGACAGTGCAACTGAAAGCAGTCTCCATCACTTGATGAGAACAGAGATGGTTGCCCAAACCTTGTCTTGATTCTGTAATAAGGTTCCAAGTTTGGTTTCTACAGCCATGTGCTGATGCTGTGTATTTAAATTCTTCTAAAAGACTGATAGATCACACAGCAGATTTGGACACCAGGTCTTAGAGCAGTTGTCACACAGGAAGGTAGCAGGGAGGTGTTACCTGTGGTACTACACTGACCAATTCATTTGGTCTGTGGGGTTAGCAAAGACCTGAAAGAAACACAGCTGATCACAGTTGAGGTCTGCTCATGACTGAAGTTAACACTGAAGAGGGTTAGGTAAAGAGAGTAAAAGCATCTGGGCTGCTTAGTTAACAGCTGAGACAATCCAGTCTATCTAGGACTAGAGTGATGTCCATCCTAGGTGGATTAAAGGACCCCACACTAGGAAAAGAGTGGCTCCATAGACAGTCATCTGAATAGGTGGCACCACTTGTTGTGGCACCACTGTTGAAAGAGCTCTGACTGTCAAACACAAGTAGGACAACATCAAATGAGCCTGGAGAGGTTATTTTACCACTGTGCTGCTGGTAGGGTCCCAGTTTTTGGACAGCACACCAAGGAAGAGTTAAAGAGAATGGAGAACATTTGAAAAAGAGGCACAAGTATATTTAAGATTGAAAAGAAAATCTTGCCTTAGAACAAAAGAGACAAAGCCTTCAGTCTTGCCCTTTTTAAGACAAGACAAGGAAGAACACCCCAAAGTTAAGAGCAACCTGATCAGTCTTATCAGTACCTTCCTTTGGAGCAGAGCTGTGTCTGCGAGTTCTCAGGCTAGCAGGCAAATGCACAGCAGCAGCTGGAAGCCAAGGCTGCTTATGTTCAGCATTTCAGAACAGGTACAGACTTTCCACATTCAAGGCAATTATTAGTGCAGCCATTTACCATTACAAACACTGAAGGTTAGCTGTAGTTAAGATGACCTCCTTCCCCAGCCCTCAAATGCATTTCTCTGGTTCACTGGAGTAACTCATTCAGGGAAATAGGTCAGGCTGGGTGATCAGTGGGGCTTCTTCAGGGATGCATCAGTATTGATCTATTCCAGAAGAATATTTTGGGTATAAAAGAAACTTCTTCACTGAAGGAAAGGGTTGTTCAGCACTGGGACAGGCTCCCCAGGGAGGTGGCTGAACCCCCATCCCTGAAGGTGTTTTTGAAAGAGGCAGAGATGTGGTTCTGAGGGACACGGTTTAGCCGCAGACTTGGTGGAGTTAGGGAGTAGTTGAACTCAATGATTCTAAAGGTCTTTTCCAACCAAAATGATTCTATGATTCTAGAAGTCTTTGCTAGCCAGCATTGGTAAAGCTGCTGGCTGCCACCAGACTGGAATCTTGGACTGATAGCAAGACAGGAAAAGGAAAGTGTGGCTCTTTTCCCCGGGCAAGGATGCTCTCTTCCCACTTAGTGTTAAGAGCTGGTGTTGTACTGATGGGTCAGACCCTTTCCTGTTGCTGTACATGCTTATGAGCACATGCTTCAGTTGCTTTTCCCCTCCCTTTTGATCCACATATTCATTAACCTTTTTTCTGTGCCAGGTATTCCTTGTTTGCAGTAGTTAATCACCAGGGAACCTTGGAGAGTGGGCACTATACCAGCTTCATCCGGCAGCACAAGGACCAGTGGTTCAAGTGTGATGATGCCATTATCACCAAGGCTAGCATTAAGGATGTGCTAGACAGTGAAGGGTAAGTTGGCAACTGGAGAGGAGAGAGGGAGGGAAACCTTCACCTGTGTTGGGTTTTCCTTCCTTTTCAGTTAAAAGACTCTCATTATAAAGAAGATGTAATTCCTCTCTCTGAATATCTGATGTCCCTCTCTGTGTATCCATCAGCTTTCCAGGATCATAGAATCCTAGAATCACAGAGTTGTTAGGGTTGGAAGGGACCTCAAGGATCATCTAGTTCCAACCCCCTGCTCTAGAATCCTGGATCTGTTGAAAGAAGAGGAGGGGGAAAATGAGGGCTGGCAGCTGCCAGCAGGGTCTGTTACTGGTTCTCATGTCCCAACTCTTGCTCTAATGGAAGGGGCTTTGGAAACCAAAGGGACGTGGGCATCCAGTGTAGGACTGGCATTGACCTCCACGACAGAATCCAGCCTTTGTCCACAGGGTGTCAAAGATCTGAAGGGGGGTTGGATGTAGATGATCTTTCGAGGTCCCTTCCAACCCCCTAACGTTCTGTGACAAGCCATTAAGAAAACACAGGAAGCCAGAGTGGCACAGCTGCATGGGAGGCACGGCTAGGACACAAGCTCATGGCTTGCAGTTGCTTTCAGGCTGGCATCTTGGTGTCAGATGCTTGCATTGGGCTTGCACTGGGGGTGCAGGGCAGCAGGGGAGGGCATCTTGGTGTTCCTCCCTGGAAAGGAGCCCCAGGGGCTGGTACATGTTGAAGAACAAGGTAACATCTCAACTTTTAATTTTCAGCTGTGGCAGGATATGCCTTTTCCCTTGTGCTTGTAATGATTGCTGCCATTTCCCTGGGGTGCTGCAGGCACAGGCACTCAGTTAGGAATTTCATTTTTTAATAGATTCTACCTTTTGGTTTTTTGAACTTCAACCAGGAAGTGAAACAAAAATATCTCTAAGCCCTAGTGTGAAGTGCTTTGCCAGTGTAACTTCTGCTTTGAGGTCAGCAGAAAAATGAGGTTTGTCTTTTTCCCCCCCCCCAAAATCCCCAGTTCTGCTCCTCAGATGGGGTCTGGCTGCCGGAGAAACTGCCAAGGGCAAGGAGCAGAGGTTGTGTGACACAGCTGCTGCCCATCCAGCTCATTAAAGGCTGCTTTGTGCTCTGATCCGTTTTCCCTGGCTCAGATAAAGGCTGACACTCAGTAGACTTTCACTGTAGAAGGGAAGCTCCATAGGGTGTGAGATGGAATGATGATAATTGGCAAGTCTCAAGAGTGCTTTGAAGCGTTTTAAGAGAGTCGTGCGGTGACCCTGGCGGTGCGGAGGGGATGCAGGGACGAGCCCACTTCCTTCTGACAGGTAACTGCTTGAGGGCTGGGTTCCCTCACGTAGCAGTGCACAAAGTAATTAAGGGCAGGAAGAATTTCATCCTGCTAAAACACCAGATTTCAGTACAGATTGAGCCAGGAGCTATTTGAGTTGCATTTGAGTGGGACACATGAATTCTCACCCACATGCGCTTGGTTCTTCCTTTACCTTCTGTACCAGTAAATGGCAGCAGCCCTGGGTGCCTGCTGCTTTGGTGACACCACTCCAAAGCAATGGCTGCATCTTGAAGCACTTCCCTTGTGTTCTGTGTCATGATGGTGTCAAGTGGATGCTGCCTGTCTGGCTACCAACACCGTCCAATCTTTCAGGTTGGAAGCAGATTGCACAACAAGGTTTGACTGTTTGAAGTACAACTGTTCAGTTCCCTGAGTTGCTGGTGAAATTGTGTCAGCTGCCTTCCCTCCTCCTCATCCCTTGGGTGCTGCAGGGAACTGACATGTCCCTGGAATGGCTTCAAATTGGAAAGCAAAACAAAATTAACAGTCCTCCTTTCTTAGGGTCATGAAAATGATCAGGGGATTGGAACACCTCTGCTATGAGGGAGCTGGGGTTGCTCAGGGAAGCTGAGGGAGCTGGGGTTGCTCAGCCTGGAGAAGAGGAGGGTCTGAGGAGACCTTTATAGAAGCCTGCCTGAAGGGGGCCTACAGAGGGCTGCAGAGGGACTGTTTGCAAAGGCCTGCAGTGACAGGACAAGAGGCAATGGTTTGAAATGAGAGAAAAGGAAATTTAGGTTGAATGTTAGGAACAGGTTCTGCACCATGAGGTGGAGCACCGAAACAGTTGCCCAGGGAGGCGGTTGAGGCCCCAACCCTGGTGTGATACTCCAGATAAGGCTCTGAGCAACCTGCTCTTCAGAGGCTGTCCCTGCTGACTGCAGGGGGTTTGGCCTAGAGGACCTTTGGAGAGATCCCTTCTGACCCAAACCATTCTGTGATCCAGCAGCAAGCTGAGCTGTAACCTCTTGCTTCCTTGCAGGTATTTGCTGTTCTATCACAAACAGTTCCTGGAGTATGAATAGCCTTATCCAGCAGCTTGTCTCTAAACAAGGAAGAAAATAAGCAAGCCTTCTGACTCGACACACAAACCTACCTGAAATGAAAAGACCTATTAAAAACCAACTCGCACTGAGCTGTAACAGGACCTACTTGACACTGACTCAAAGCCTGGTGGAGCAAGAAATGAACAATGTCCAAGGTGTTTGCAGTCCCACGAGGACAGAAAAGGGGGGAAAAACAAAAAGTAACCTAAAAAGAGGCTCCAGTCAGTCACTTAACAGAGGAAATACAAAATGAAAGGAATGCTCTGGGTGGGGGAAACGGGAGCAGAGGGGGCCGGGCGCTGGTACCTCTCCTGTGCTCCTCCAAAATGTGTGTGGGAAGGCCAAGGGGTTCTACCCTCATCTCCATCAAGCATCTTCTCCATGTGGTGCTTCAGCTCCAACGACCAATCATATACCAGTTAAAAGTTAAAACAAAAGTAACACACACACAAAAAAAAAAGCCCCAATCCAAGCCCATTTTTTTGTATGCCTATGGGTCTGAAAGCAGCAGAGTGGAGGAGGAGGAGGAGATGATGACACCACCTAAAAGGACTTTGCAAGTATCTTTTTATTTGTGAATTTTAGTTATTAAATAAATACAGTATGAAACTCTTAGGCTCTTGTTTTCCCCCCACCCCCCACCCACCACCACCACCACCAAGGAAGTCCTGGATTGTGGAGCTGAAGCTGCAGTACCGAGACAGGTTTCCAAGCATGCCTGCTGTGCCTGCACAGGTAACGTTTCAATGCCATGGGACTGCTCCTCACAGCATCAGCACAGATTTCTCTTCTGTTGGAGCCCTTTTTGTTTGGTTGGTTTGGTTTTTGGGGGTTTTTGGTTTTCTATAAATAGCTATTTTCTTATTTTTATTTTTTTTTTTCTCTTCTTCCTTTTCTTCCCTTTTTTTTCACGAGAATGAACTTCATAAATGCAACCCTCAGTAAAAACGAATGAATTGGTGTGTTTATACTGTAAGAGTGGCCTTGGTTCTTTGGGCTGGGGGTTTGGGGTTGGGTTTGGTTGGGTTTTTTAAGCTTGTGAATAAGTTTGGATTCCTCAATTACTTTGTTTTGTTGTTGCTGGTTTGGGTTGGTTTGTTCCCTCTCACTCTCCTCCTCTCACTCTCCTCCTCTCACTCTCCTCCTCTCACTCTCCTCCTCTCACTCTCCTCCTCTCACTCTCCTCCTCTCACTCTCCTCCTCTCACTCTCCTCCTCTCACTCTCCTCCTCTCACTCTCCTCCTCTCACTCTCCTCCTCTCACTCTCCTCCTCTCACTCTCCTCCTCTCACTCTCCTCCTCTCACTCTCCTCCTCTCACTCTCCTCCTCTCACTCTCCTCCTCTCACTCTCCTCCTCTCACTCTCCTCCTCTCACTCTCCTCCTCTCACTCTCCTCCTCTCACTCTCCTCCTCTCACTCTCCTCCTCTCACTCTCCTCCTCTCACTCTCCTCCTCTCACTCTCCTCCTCTCACTCTCCTCCTCTCACTCTCCTCCTCTCAGACACTTGAAAGAAGCTCAGCGCTGCAAAATGTGCCATCTGTTAGCAATGGGTGCTGCTGGGGGCAGCTGGGAGCTGCTGCTGTTGAGCACTTCTGCAGTGCACTCAGGCTCTTAAGTAAACAACACATTTTCCTGGTATGTGCTGGGCTGGTATTGGCTCCTTGTATCCTCCCACATGGATTTAACTCCTCATGTACTCTTCTCCTTGCAGAGTCACAGCCTGAGTGTCTGTAGCTTGCAGCACTCGCTGCACTCTTGCTTTGTCACAAACTGTAGCTCTGCTCCTTGCCTTTTAAAAGCAGCTGGCTGGATGGTAAAGGTACCAGCAGATGCTTGCTCTCAGGAGGCTGGGCTGTGGATTGAGTTACAGCTTGGGAGAGAAACCCTTCAGAACATGCTGCTGAAAAGAGCCAAGGCACTCTGTGTTCTCCCTTCCTCGTGGAAGCTAGAGGGTGTTAGGTGTAAGAGCTGGTGACTCAAATGGATGTAAGAGCCACCCTGAAAAGGTCATGAGCTCTGCCTATGTACCCAGCCACGGCTCTGACTTCACCACTGTGCTGAGAACTGCAGCTGGGTTTAACCTTTGTGACTCTGTGCTACAGAAATGAGTTACAGGTGTCCTAACCCACCCAAGACAGAGGTGGGAAACGGTCTGGTAAGTGAAGGACGTGGGAGGAAAACCAGGGGAAGTGGCTTTGGTAGTTTTTGAGATGAGCATCTCAAGAGGAGCTGAACAAAAGGGCAGTGGAACTGCATTTGGCTTGCACACAGAGTGGAAGAGGACAAGGCAGTTCTCTGCATCCAGGCATTCCTGTGCCAGCCTGCAACAGGGGAGGAAAAAAACGATGGGCTCCAAACTCATTGGAGCACCTTGAGTACCAAATCAGATGCAGGGAAGGTACCACACAGCGTGGGGGGTTCCAGGGCAGCCCTCTCCTGCAGAAGCAATCACGGACGCTGGGTTTGTCACCTGCCTTTCCTTGAGCCTCATGCCCAAAACGATTTTCAGTTGTAATTGGGTGCTGCAAGATTCAACCTGCAGGATCTTGCCACGAATGAAAAACGGCTGGAGGAGTGCAGATGAATGGTGCGGCCACGGGGCGGGGGCCCCTCCTCGCCTCCCTCCCTCAGGCCGGGTGTCGTGCAGATGCTCAACGCTTTCTGCTACCCTTTAATAATGCAGCAAGCTTGCAGAGGGAGAGGAGAAGCAGCCGTTCGTTATTCCTGGGGCTGCTGCAGTCGGCGTCCCCACCGTGTCCCTTCGCTGGCGGGGGAGTGCCACCGTGCGGCGGAGCCTCGGCGTTGTGGCGCCCAGCTCCGAGCCTTCGGCTGCCTGCCTTCGGCTTGGGTTTTGCTTTAACGATGCCGGAGCCTGAACAAATGAATTCAGTTTTCCACCGGCACACGCTCGGCCGCCGCGGCTGATGCAGGCTGCTTTGTTAATCCTTTAGAAACAAATTGTTTAGGGCCGAGGCCAGCCCTGTAAATCAGCCTGAAGGGTTTATTCCCCGCCCGGCTGCCGGAGAGGGCTCTGCCCTCCGCTGCTGCGCCGCCACAGATGGTTTGCAGTGGGAGATCTCAGTGCTCAGATTCAAATGCTTTCAAATGCACAATTGCTGCTGTATTAGAAGCTTTCCCACCACCCCCCTCTACCCCTCCCTTGCCATCCCGCCCCCCGTGTCCCTCTCTGAATCACGCCGGGCGTGTTTCTATTTCCAGCGGCAGGCAGGCAGCGCGGGCTGCCAGAGGAGGAGAGCGCCGTCTCCTGCCGGTGAAGATGGGAGAGGACTGCTGCCGTACGAGCAGCGCTGCCCTCTGCCATCCTCCTCAAACACAGCCTTCCCTTGCCCCTCAGCTCTTCAGAGCCAGCTGGGGCAGCTCCTGCAGGGGGTTTATTAACCAAGAGGTTTCTCTGCAGAACTCTGTTAACGTCACCCTTAGGAAAAGCCTCCGCACAGATACTGCTGGGCAGCAGGAAGGCGAAGAAGGGCTGATGAAGTGTGCTGGCAGTGAAGGGGTTGTCCTTTCCAGCAGTGACAGCTGGGCTGCTGACCTGCTTCATTTTGGGGAGCAGTTAGACTTGTGCAAGGCACAGCTTGGTGAGGAAGCAGCTGCAGAGAGGACTGCAAACAAAGCCTGGTGTGGTGCTGCAGGCTCACCCTGGAGCGTGTGCTGTGTTAGCTACCAGCGATGAGCACAGCTCTGCAGGGGCACAAAAAGTGGCTCTGGGTAAAATATTTTCTTGTGCCTCAGCACCTTGACTAGAGCTGGAGCTTTACTTGATGCTGATGCCTAAGGAAAACCTGAGCAAAGGCAGGAATGTGAGCACTGGTGAAACCCCCAGGGATGCTCTTGCTCAAAACCTTAGTTCCAGGGAACCCTTAGTTCCAGGGAATTTAACTCATCCCAGCCTGTGTCCTTTGCTTACAATGGCCATCTGATGTTTAAAGTGATGTCTCCTAGGGTGGTCTCTCAGAGCTTTTGGCCCCTGGCTGCACAGGTGATGCCAAAGCCACTCCTTCCTCTGGCTTCTCCAGCAGGTAGCTGTGTCCCTGTGTGTTGGCCTTACTGCTGATGTGTGCTGCCTGTTCTTACATATGCCAATAACAGCAGCTGTAGGCCCTGCAGGAGGGGAGGGTGAGGGATGCTCCCTCCCTGGGGATGGAGGGAAGTTCTTGGCTTCTGATGGTGGGCATTCTGAGACACCAGCCCATGGTATGATGGGAGAGGCCCTGTTGGGCTGGGGTTGGCCCTGCCTGGGTGCATGAAGGCAAGCAGCCTCCTGGAGCAGGGTGAGCTCTGGTGCTGGTTGGTGCAAATGCTTCCCTAAAAGCTTTCCCCTTTGAATAATTGATGCCTCTTGATCCTCCAGAGAAGCCCTGCTTGCACAGCTGGTGCTGCATGTTCCATTATCTCTATTCTGTTAAATAAGGTTCTGGATCTCCTTGCACAAGGAGCTTGGTTGGGGTTCCCCAGAGGTGGCACTTGAACAATAACTGCATGTCCCCAGTGCTGCCTGCAGGACCTCTGCTGGGAAGGGGCAATGTGCTGAGGTTTGTGAGGATTTTCCTTCTCCTGGAGCCCACATCCCTGCTGGGAAGTTCTTGGGCAGAGCAGGGTCTGGGGCAGTGGACTGTCCTGGGCATGGTGACTGTGGAATGTGCTGGTGCTGGCCCAGGGTTAGTATAAAATCCTTCCACCCTGCAAAGGCTGTGAGGAATGGAAACCAGGAAGAGAGGCTGCACTTCCATACTGGGGAGGCCAAGCCTGGCTCAAGCTGTTGGAGGGGCCAGACAGGAGGGGGAGGCCTTGTGTGAATGCAGGGCATGGTGGTGTAGGAGTGGAGGCTGAGGAGAGGCCAAGAGGCTTTGCAGGGACAAGCACAAACGGGAGCCTTGGAGAGGGTGGCTGTGTGAGAGGAGATTCCAAGAGGGAGTGGGAGGCTGAGCTGGCAGGGGAGGCCAAGAGGGAGTGCAAAGCCAAGAGGTCTTCAGATTGAGAGTGGGAGGCAGAGGAGGTATGGAGGTGAGTTTGGGTGCCAAGAGAGGACAGGAGGTGAGAAGAGTGTGAGAGGCTCAGTGGGTGC
Organism: Dryobates pubescens; assembly: GCF_014839835.1. Lineage (NCBI taxonomy): Eukaryota > Metazoa > Chordata > Aves > Piciformes > Picidae > Dryobates > Dryobates pubescens. The sequence continues at coordinate 2,349,208 of NC_071615.1, read as the reverse complement.
AAGTCCTGGGGATGCCCAACCAGTGGAGACTGCCAGTGGCACAGTACCCTGCCAGCAGCTTGCTGTGTTTTGCTCTCCACACGTTGCTAAGCCCTTACTCTATCACACCTTGGAGTGGTGGCCCTCAGAGCTCACCCATCTGAGTCAAACCAGGCTTCAGTGCACCAGTGTGGGCATGTGTGGACTCCTATTTATTCTCCCAAGTTTGAAGCTCTGATATGAGAGAGTGGAGGGATGAGCTCCTACCAGGAGCAATTTCTCACCAAGCTGTAGTGAAAATGAGAACTTCAAGTTGTGTTGAAACCCAGATTCTCCCATAGTAGCTTCCACAGCCAGGTTAGGTGAGGTTCTTCCCTCAAAGCAGCCATGTCACTAGCTGGTGCCTCCCAGCTGTTTGCAGTGATTCAGAGCAGACCTGCACCAACCCACTCTCAGCCTTGGATGAGTTTTCACCCAAGTTTAAACCAAATTCCATTGGAGATTTTGGTGTCTGTCCCAGGTCCTGCCAGCCAAGCCTGGCCATCACCCAGGACACGTCCTCTCCTCCCAGGCAGTGTTGAAAGCTGCTGGTGGAGCTTCCTGCATTGTGTCTTACCAAATACTCTGTTCTGTGAAGAAACTTGAGCTCGGGTCAGGAAAGTGCTGCTCTGCAGAGCATGCAGTGGTGCCCAGGGGTCCCAGCTTCCAGGAGTACTTTCTTGCACCTGTGCCCATAGCTGAGGTGCTTGCAGCTCTGCTTGTGAATTGTGTCTGTGGTGGAGTTTTCAGGCACAGAAGATGTTCTCCACTGGCACCAGTGGACACCATGGTCTGATCTGATCACAGCTCTGCATCAATGCCCTTGGCAGAAACAAGGTGATGCTGATGGTGGAACTGGGATGAGAAGTCCTCTCCCATCACTGCCAGTGACTGGGAGGTATGGAGGAGTCGGCAGACATCAAGTTGGAGGATGAAGACACTGCTAAGTGGGAAGTGACTCTGCCACTGGGAGTGCACAGGAGTACGAGTTCCCTCTCCTGGGGAGAAGGAAACAGCTCTGTCTGTAGCCTCCAGCAGCCTGTAGTCCACCACCCTTGGGCAAAGACCGTGCCAGGTCCACCAGTTCTCATAGAAGAAGTGTGCCAGGCACTGGAAACAGCAGCTGTGTTTTGGGGGGCAGAGGGAGCATCCCTCCTTTCCAGTCCTGTGCAGGGATGGTCACTGTGGTCACACCATGGGGGTCTTCTCTTGTGAAGGGGAACAAATGATTTTGAAGTGGACATCATCAGGGCTGGGAATGGCCCCAGCGCTTCCCGTGCTGCGTACCCCAGGGTGAGAGGGAGCAGCCCTCTCCTGGATGTGATGGGAGGTGCTGTGGCCTGCTTTGGTCTCTTGAACTGCAGAGCCATGTCCAGGGAAGCAGAAGCCACAGGTTTCCACTGGCTCTGGGACCCTGCTGCCGGTGGATCCATCAGCGACGCTGCCTGCTTCCACCAGATGGTCTGCAATGAACTCTGTTAGGTTTGCAGGAGCACCCAAGAAACGCTCTGCAGTGCTGCAGCCTGTGAAGAGCTGGGGCTGGACCTGCAGAGGACACCCACCCTCCGCCACCCCCCCAGCACCGTGAGCTGTATGCAGTGCATCACCACATGCTTGGAGGTGCGGTCTGAGGGGGAAACTGGAGAGTGCCTTGCCCAGGAAGGCTGAGGGCTGAGCACTAAAGCCCTGCAGTATTTATAACCTTGTGTGTGAGCTGCCTGCTCCTTTGATGCTGCTTTTTGGAGCCTATGCAAATGTGCTGGTGCAGCACTGAGCAAGGTGCAGGAGCTCTGGCAGGGAGCCAGGCTGGCAGCCCACGGTCGGCGCAAGGCATCCACGACACGCCGTGGGCTGGGCATTAGCTCCTGAAGGGCTCTGCTCCAGCAGCTGAGATCAGAGTCATGGATTCTTTTGGGTGGGAATGGACAGTGAAGGTCACCTGGTTCAACCCCCCTGCAGCCAGCAGGGACATCTGCAACTAGAGCAGGTTGCTCGGAGCCCCACACAACATGACCTGGGATGGGGTCTCTCCCACCTCTCTGGGCAACCTGGGCCAGGGTCTCACCACCCTCAGTGTAAAAAATCTCTTTCTTCTCTCCAGTCTGAATCTCCTTCTTCTCATTTAAAACCATCACCCCTTGTCCTGACTCAAGAGGCCTCTGATAAGGTTAGCCTGGGGGTCTTGAACCTGGTGGCCTCCCTTAAGAGTCAATGTTCAATGCCACCAAATGCTTCAACCAAAGCAGACAGGAAAGGCTGGAGAGTGGCTCAGAGCCAGCTCCTGGGCTCTCCTCTGTGAGATTTGACATCTGCCATCACTGGCTTGGAGATGTGTGCCTGCAGGGCCCTGGGTGCGTGTGCCCGTGGGCACCCAGGCGTGTGTGTGCCTGCGGGCCCCTGGGCGAGTGTGTGCCTGCGGGCAAGGGTCAGTAGACAATTCCTTTTGTAGAGGCAGGGGAGAAGAGAAGGAGGGGGAAGATCCTCATCTCTTCTATGGTGGCTTGCTGTGTGTTATCCTTTCCCTACCTTTGCTCCCTGAAGCCAAGGCTGGTGAAGCCTCTCTGGCTCCAGAGCTCAACCATTGCTGTTGCATGCTGCATTGTTAGCCTGTTTGCAGGAGCAGGAAGCCTGTGTTGCCATAGCTCTTGCCAGCTGAGCCCAAAGCAGCCCCAGTTGCTGTGGTTGCCACAAAAGCCCTCTCTGGGTCTCCCCTGGGCAGGTGACTCCTTCCAGAAGAGGGACAACGTTTTGCAGCTCCTCCTCACCATGGCTCAGCTGCCCCTTGCCTTCTGGATGGAGACTGAGCAGTGGCTGGTGGGTGGTGAAGCTCCAACCACAGCCTGCTGGTGGGAAGCTGTGACTTTGCAAGGAAGTGGCTGGGAAGGGGCTGGTGGTGGAGAATCTGGGCCCAGGGGTCCAGTCCTGCTCCTGTCCCAGGCTCAGGCTTGACCTCTTCACGCATGGCTTTGCTTTCTCTCCCTACATCCAGGCTCTGCTTTTTGTTCATGCAAGTGTTGCCTGGGGGCCTGCCCACCACAAGCTGCCCACCCTCTCCCAGTCCAGCCAGCACTCACCTTTGGAGGGGTCCTCCTTGCGGTGGCAGGTCCCAGCACTGGCTTGGCAGGAGACCACTTCTCCCTTCCTCCGCAGGTGGGTCCAGCCCAGGAGCAGGGAGCAGATGAGGGCACAGAGGCAGAGCCCCAGCAGCAGATACACCACCAGCCACGGCTCCTGCTCCACACAGGCCTTCTGCTCCAGCACAGCTGCTGAGGGAGGGGGGGTGGCCACCCAGGCATCTGCTGTGGGCCAGGCAGAGATGGATGTGCTTAGAAACCTCTCAGGTACCTCCTTCATGTCGCTGACTTTATGGTAGGGCAGGTGACAGTCACGTCCCTGTGCTCTGCTCAGAAGGATTGAAAGCAGCTGTGCACCACCTCAGATCCCTTCCTTTCCTTTTCCATGGTGAAGCTGAGGGGACTCCCACTTCCCATTCCCACTCTTTCCCCTTCTCCACTGGTTCAAGCCCCATGTGGGAATTGCAGATCTCGGGGAGAACAGACTGTCCTTCCCTGCTGCCCCTCCCTGAGGGCTGGAGGCAGCTCAGCAAGATGGGGAACATGAATGTCTGCCCTGCCCCTGGCTGGTGGAGCTGAAGGAAGAAGGTGCAGCAGGATGGGGTTGTGATGGACATGACAGGAGAGAGGCAGATGCCCTGGCTTGCTGTTCCCTGCTCCCACTGAAATAGCAGCACATGAGGAGCCAACCCCCAGGACAAAGAGAGGAGGGCAGCAGAGCAGCGCTTGCTGCCCCTTCCCTAGCATTGGCCCCATGCCCTGGCTCCTCTTCCAGCCCAGCCCTGGGCTCCTGCCTTCACCCTCAGCCTTACCTTCACAGGTTGGGGCACATTGCTTCGGGTGCTGCCCACAGACCATGCTGCAATCAATGCATGCTTTCAGGAGCTCGTCATAGTAGAAGCCAACTCTCCTGTTGCACTCCATGGACTCTGCAGGAGGGGAGGGAGACAAACACAGTGTCCTGAGGGTGTCTCCTGCCCTGTCCTTACACAGAACCACAGACTGGTAGGAGTTGGAAGGGATCTCTGGAGATCCTCTAGTCCAACCCTGCTGCTGAAGCAGGCTTGCCTGGATCAGGGTGCCCAGGGTCACCATGTCCAGGCAGACTTTGGAAAGCATCCAGAGCAGGACACTCCACAACCTTTCTGGGCAACCTGCTCCAGGTCCCTGGGACCCTCACAGGAATGAAGTTTTTAAGTTCAGGTGAAACTTCCAACCCAAACCAGTCTGTGATTCTGATGGTTCTGTGCCTGATGCTGTCCTGTGCTGAGCCAGACCCAGCCCCCTCTGGAAGCTGTCATCTTCCCCAGCAGTTTGGGCTCAAAGCTCTCTAAGCTGAGCTGGCTCAAAGCCTTCTCTGCAGCTCCTCTCAGGACCTTATCGCTGCTCCCAGCCTTGCCCCTTCAGTGCCTGCTCGGCCCAAGGAGAGCCCCGTGGTGCCCACACTCACCACACAGGGCAGCACACCTGCTGGCTGCAGGCTGGCTGCAGACCAGGCTGCAGGGGATGCACTGGCAGACGAGGCTGTCCCAGTACTCCTGCTCGCTGCAGTTGCTCATGGCCGTCCTGCTTCCCGTCCATGGCTGCAGATGAGAGGCAAAGTAAGTACGGGGTGGCTGCCACAGGGCTGTCCTGCAGCCACCTCATCCCTTGGCCAGGGCTGGGCCCCCTCACAGAGGAGCACTTGGCTGTAGCCCAGCCCTCAGGGGTCCCAGTCTTGGGCAAGAGCAGAACCTGTCCCAGGCTTAGCAAACTCTTCACACTGTAATCCTGTGGTAGTCCCAGGGGACACACAAGGAGGCCACCCTGGCTTAGAGGTGGCCCTGTGCTGTGCCCTGATGGTCAGGGGATGCAGCATCTGCCTGTGGGAGTGGGAGCAGTGGGAACCTGCTTTCACTCTCTTCTGGAAAGAGCAGGAACGTGAGCAGCATGACCACTGGCAATGTCTGCTGAAGTGAAGTGCAGTTCTGGTACCTTCTGAGCTCCTCTCTAGCGCTGGGGTGGTTGGTGCCACCCTGTGTGTAATCTCTGACATCTCCTTTTGGTCTTCTGGCATCATAATGAAACTCCACTTCATGTGTAAAGCTCCCCTGAGCGGCAGCAGCAGGGATGGCTCTCTGGGGGAGCTCTAAGCACTGCTCTAAGCCAGCACAGCTGGGAGGGCTGGGGGTGGATGTGCTCTTGTCCCATTCTCCACGTGTCCTGTGCCTGCCTGGGCTGGATGTGATGCCAAAGGCAAAGCAGCAGCAGGACAAAAGTCCAACCAACCACTTGGAGTTTGAAGGGTGAACTGACTTGGTGAGGAGCCTTTGCTCATTAGATGAACTTGGTGAGGAGCCTTTGCTCATTAGCAGCTGAAATATTTGTGCCTCTCTGTCTGCAGCCTCAGCTGCCCCTCTGCAGAGCTTGGGATGCCAAAGGCTCAGCACTGCCTGCCCTGCCCGTGCCCTGCCCTGCCCGAGCCGTGCCACACGCAGGGTCCCCGGGGAGCAGGCAGCTGCAGGGATCCCCAAAGCACAGAAGGGAACCATGGTGGAGCTGTGCCGTTTGCTGACCCGGAGGGTCCGAGCACAACCGAGCTCCCTGGGAGCCGCAGCTGCTTCCCGCACGGGAGGGCGATGCCGCTGCTGCCGCTGCTGCCGCCGCTGCTGGGGCTCAGGGGGATGCCTCCGAGTGCCCGAGGGCTGCAGCGCTGCCCTTGCAAAGCCAAGCCCTGAGTTTTACACAGAGCCTCCCCACACCCCGAGCAGGCTCTCTGCTTCTCGCTGACACCTGGGAGTACTTTGCTCGGCCGTCTGTCCTGCCGCTGCCAGCACAGGACCTTCCTGCAGAGGGGCTGAGGTCAAGCTCCCTCTGCTCTCTCCTGTGAGCTGGCTCCTACCCAGGCAGCCCCGCAACGCTCTCCCGTTCCCAGCCCTCCAGTCCCAGTTGTTCAATTAACGCTGCTATAAAATCAGATCATTCGTTTCCATCACTGGCTGCAGACATTCCCCAGGGCAGAGCAGGGCTCAGGTGCTCGCAGAAGCTCTTTGAAGGTATTTTGTATCCAAAGAGAAGGAAGAGAAGACACCCGCGGGTGGTGGCAAGCCCTGGGGAAGGTGAGGTGAGTCCTGGGGGTGGTGGTGGAATTCTGGGGACAGCAGGGGGGTCCCCGGGGCTGGCAGGGGGGTCCCCGGGGCTGGCAGGGGGGTCCCCGGGGACGGCAGGGTGAGCCCCGGGGGCTGGCAGGGTGGTCCCCGGGGCTGGCAGGGTGTTTCCAGCCATTCTGGCGTTATAACGGAGTTTCCCATGGGATAACTCATGGGAACTGGAGACTTGGGGCTGTGTCTAAGCTGGGGGCTGCAGGCTGGGCAGGTCTTTTGTCGCTGCCGAGACGGATGTTTAGTCCCATCTAGGGAAAAATCCCTCCCCAGGGAGCCCCAAGCCACGTGTGATGCTCCTGGCATGGTGTATCTCACCCTCTGCACCCATCAGGGACCAGCATCCTGAGACCCCCTACGGACCCCTCATCCCAAGCACTCCAGGGCACTGATCATCTTCCGCAGGGCTGAAGCCCTTTGTGGTGGTTCTCTCCTCCAGCAAGAGCCTGAGGAGAAGCTCTGCTCCCTTCCAGCTCTCTGGAAATACCCCCATGGCCTCAAGCCCTGGCACGGGCAAGGCTCTTCCCCCTCCCCCCAGGCAGCCCCTCGGTGGGGTAACTCACGTCGGACTCTCCCGCAGCATCTACTCCCTCTCAGCTCCTGCCATGGCTCCACGAGCTCCAGCCTGAGTCCCTGCCCTGCTGGGGAGGTTTATTATTAGAGAGAGATTTGATTAGTGCCTGGGCCCTGTGCTTCCTGGGGCTTCCCCTCATCCCTTCCATGCAAATCGGATGCGTGCACAGCGCCTTGCATTGGCTCCTCAGGCTCCCTGGGCTGCTGGGGGTGCAGGGCCAGGGTGGGAGGCCCCCTTCGGGGCTGTGTGTCTCAGGGAGGGCTGTCCGGGGCCACACTGCAGAGGAGCTTGCAGGGAAGGGGCTCTGTGGCAGCCGCCCTTGCGCTGCCTGGCTGCAGTGGGATGTTTCCTTGTGCAGAGAAGGATGTTTGGCTGTGTGGAGGGTCAGGAGGGCTGGGGGGGTCGCCCCGCAGGTTCTTGCTTCCCTGGGCTCTGCCGAGGAGGAGCAGCAGCTACGTCAGAGCAAGAGGCCATGCAAACACAGGGGCTTGGGGCTGTGGGTGGGGAGGAGCAAGTCCCCCTCTCTGGGGCTGGCAGAGCCCAGTAGGTAACATCCCAGTGATGCCACATGGCACCAAGGGCTGGCCAGCCTCAGCCGCTGCTGCCTGGCACTGAGCAGCGCTCTGGGCACCGGTCCTTGCCCTGCCTGCAGGATGAGCATCCCACACCGTGGGGCATCTCACGGACCCCGGTATGATGCTCTAAACTTTTCTCCAGCACATCCATGTCTCAGAGGCAGGAGGGCTGCAGGAGGGCTGCCCAGCGTGGGCAAGGGGAGTGCCAGCTGGGCTGAGGGCACGGTGCTGCCCTTGCTGCTGGCACTGGCGGTGCACGAAGCATTAATAACACAGCTTGGTTTTCACAGAGGGAAAGAGCTACCCCTGTGCTCCTGGCAGCCTCCAAGGGGACAGCTGGGTGTTTATTTTCCAATCTCACCTCACCCTGTGTGTGGAATGGGCTTGGTCAGCACAGCCATGAAGCAGCAGCCAGGCAGCATTCCCCAGGCTGCCTCAGGGGTGGGATTTGATCCAAGCGTGGTGCTGAGGACCAGTGCTGTGCCAGAGCAGGCAGGAGCAGGCTGCAACCACCATCCATGACTGTGACCCCCACCACCCATGGCTGTGACCACCTCCTGTGACCATGATCAGCATCCCTGGCTGCAGCTGTCCGCCATGGCTGACCTGGGTGTCTCCAACCAGCAAAACCCCCTGGGCAGGTCTGGTCAGTGGCATTCCATAGGGAATGCCTGGTGGGAGCCAGGCCAGGCTGCTGCAGGTACTGCTTTGCTCCTTTCCCACTGTGTTCATTTCTGGAGGTTTCTCCTCCTTTCCCTTCCCTCAGAAGTGCTGAGCAGGGCTGTGGCAGCAGGACAGTGACTCAGCTCAGCCTGCTGAGCCCTTTCTGCAGAAGCAGCTGAGGGGGAAGGAAGGGGCAATACCTGCTGCTTTCCATAAACATCAGCAGAGCAGCAAAGTTTTTTCTGCTCAGCTCCACTCCTGCTTTCTGCTCACCACGGTGAACCACAACTGAGAGAGACCAAAAAGGCCACACACAGGGAGCAACATTTTGTGTCCCATGGCAGGGGGGTTGGAGGCTGAAGCTGCTCGTGGGGAACAAAGCCCCAAGCAGAGAAACCCTAACCCTAATGGCTGCTTGACTCTGCAGAGGCTGAATGTGGCCCTTCATGTCCCAGCTCCTGTGGGAGGGAAGGAACCAGCAGCAGCAGCCAGTGGACCGTGGGACTCGGAGTGAGGGCTGAAGGGGAGGAACAGAGTGGCCACGGGGACCCTGCAGCACCAGTGCTCTGCACATGCTTCTGAGCCAAGGATGGCTCATTGCTGGCCTTGAGTTTCCCTCTCAGAAGATCTGTGGAGCAGGAAGGCAGAGGATGGCTGGGAGGGAGGAATGCATGGTGCAAAGGCTTGGAGGGAAAATGCACTTCTGGCTGCACAAGCTGGTGGCCATCCATGTGCAGACATCTCACTGGTGCTGGCAGATGGTAGAGCCCTTGGTCCAGAGCTAGAGCAAAGCCAGTCATGATCTGGGCATTGCCTGTGCTGCTGGAGCATGGTCCTGGAGTGATGGCCTCAGCCCTGCCTGTCAGCTCTTGGGGTTTTGCAGGGGAAACCTACCCCCATAAATAGCAGCAGGAGACTTGCAGTTTCCACTCTGGTGTGCACTCAAGGGGGAAGTGAGAAGCACTTGGGGGTGGTTTGTCCCTCCTCGCTGAGCAGAGACCAGGCAGTGTAATTTTGGCTATAAAACTCTGGGGGAATGCTTTGACTACAGCCCCATCCCCTCAGCTGGGCACCCAACAACCTGACCTCCTGGCCCTGAGTGGCATCCCCCCCTCCCACAGCCTCCAAGGAGGTGTTTGGAGGTGTGGTTCTTAAGCACCATAGCCTGTGGGCTGCTGTCCCTCAGGTGAGGGGGTGGCTGGTGGCTGCTCCTGCCTGGGGCTGTCTCTGTGCTGGGGGGGACACAGGGCAGGGATCAGGCAGCAGCCACCAGTACCTTAGTCAGGGATTCTGGCTTAAACCCTTCCTTCACTGTGTGCCACGGGAGGGTCAGCATCACTCAGCAGCAGCCCAGCATGGTGCATCCCTCTGCACAGCTTTGCATCCTTCAACACCCCACTGCACCTGGCTCCAGAGGTGCCAGGGTCTGTTTGGGGTGAAAGTCCTCAGGTTTCTCCTGGCAATGACATCCTTTTCCTTCTGGTCTCCACTGGTGCAAGGAGAGCTGCAGGGAACAGGCTGACAGGGTGGACAGTGTTCAGCTCTAATGGTTTTTGGGGATGCCTCAGGTTCCCTTTGGACAGCTTTGTGTGGATGTTTTCCTCCCAGGCTCTCCTCAGCCCATCTGCCTTTTGCAGTGCCTGTGCAGCTCTGGCAGGGCTGAGCCTTGGCCAAAGTGTTTGCTTGCACCATGCTTCCCTTGGGACCTGAAAAAAGAGGCCAGGGCAGGGGCAGGGGAAGAGGAGCCAGTCTGGGTTGAAACCAGCAACTGCAAGGCTGGGCTGAGCACAGATGGGGCTGAGCAGGGCTGCTGAGCACTCATTTCTTTCACCCTCAGTCCCTGCAGAGGTGTGCTGTGGGCTGCACCGGGTCAGGATGTGCCATCCCCTGTGCCTGAGTGCCCTCTGCCACAGCTGCCAATTCCTCATGGCAAAGCAGGGAGCTGCTGTGTGACCAAAGCCTCAGGGCTGGTGGTGAGCAATAACCAGCACTGCTGCCTGGGTTTGGGTGTGGGCAGGAGCATGGCTGGGGCCATCTGCTCAGACCTGCACCCACCTGCAGCTGCAGAGCCACCACAGCCATGCTGCAGCCACCTGGCTCCCGAGGAACCTCCACAGTGGTGCTGGTGGCTTCTGGCCATACCTTGATCAGCCCTGGCTGCCAGCCCTGGCTGCCTGCCCTGCCTGCACCACTGCAGCCCAGCCGGGAGCCAAGGGCAACGGTGGCCTGTCTTAGGGAGTCAGAGACCCCCGGGGTGCAGCTCCTGCAGCCCGAAGGTGCCCATGCTGTGCCTGGGTGTGCTGCTGGGCTCAGCCGTTTGAGTCTCTCCCCAGGAGGTGGCAGCCTTGGCTAGCCCAGCCTGGCTCCCCTCTGGGAGCTGGGTGCCCTGGGTGCCTTTTCATCCCTGACATCCTTCAACTGGTCACTCCAACCCTTCGCCCAGCCAGGCCACACAGCCTCTGTGCCAAGGAAGATGCTGCCCCACAGCACCCAGATTGGTTTCTGCCCATTCCCCAGGGCCAACCAGCCCCAGCACCTCTGTTTGCACCGGCCCCTGGTGCAAGGTGGAGCTCAGATGATGGGATCACAGAATCCCTGACTACTTTGGGAGAGAAGGGACATTTAATGGCCATCTGGTGCAACATCCCTGCAGTGAGCAAGGACATCTGCAACTGGAGCAGGTTGCTCAGAGCCCCAAACACCCTGACCTTGAGTGTGCTGCCCTCATACACCTCCCGCTGCTCCATTCCTTCCTTGATACTGAGGTCTCATCCTGCCACCACCCCGTGGGGCTACAGCAAGGGACTGTCCCAAGGATGCTGAGAACCTGCCCATTTCCAGGCACTGTGGCAGCCTCTGTGCTGTTGGGTCTGCCCCCTCCCTGTGGCTGTGCTAGGGGGCTGCAGGCAAGTCCAGGGGTGGTCTAAGCTCCAGTGGTGCCCATCATCAGGGATGGTGGTGTAAGAGCCACCTTGCCAAAACCCAGCCCAGATCAGGAAAGAGAAGTGCTGCTGAAAACCAATCTGTGTTCAGAGCAGGGTAGATTTACATTGGACTTTAGGAAGAAGTTCTTTACCATGAGGGTGGTGAGACATGGACACAGGTTGCCCAGGGAAGCTGGGGATGCCTCATCCCTGGAAGTGGTTAAGACCAGGCTGGGTGAGGCTTTGAGCAAGCTGGGGTAGTGGGAGCTGTCCCTGCCCATGGTGGGGGGAGTGGAAGTAGATGAAGAGAAGGCTCAGGGGAGACCTTATTGCTGTCTACAACTACCTGAAGGGAGGTTGTAGCCAGGTGGGGGTTGGTCTCTTCTCCCAGGCAAGCAGCACCAGAACAAGAGGACACAGTCTCAAGCTGTGCCAGGGGAAGTTTAGGCTGGAGGTGAGGAGAAAGTTCTTCACAGAGAGAGTTGTTGGCCATTGGAATGTGCTGCCCAGGGAGGTGGTGGAGTCACCATCCCTGGAGGTGTTCAACAGGGGATTGGATGTGGCACTTGGTGCCATGGTCTAGCAGTCATGAGGTGTTGGGTGACAGGTTGGACTTGATGATCTTGGAGGTCTTTTCCAACCTTATTGATGCTATGACCCTTCTAGCCCAAGCCATTCAGGGCCACTCCCCAAACCCTGTAGCCACCTGAAGAGCAAGGACAGCCAGAGGGGAAAAGACCTGGCTTGGCACAGGCTTGGCACAGAAGGCAGGATAAAGCCTTGCCAGGGTGCTGTGAGAGGAGGCTTCAGCAGCAGGGCTGTGTGCTGAGGTGTGGAGCGTGGGTGGCAGCTCAGGGAGGTGAGGAGTCAAAGAACAGTCTGTGACCTGAGCAGCTGATCAGATAAAGTGACATCTTGAACCTGACAGGAAGAAGTCCCTGTCCCACCTCTGACTTTGCTGGGTTGTGTCCCCAGCAGAGGCTCTTCTGGCAGGGCTCAAGGGGACTGCAGGCTGCCGAGGAGCTCTGCTGTTAATTTTTAACACTAAAAACCCTGAGGAAATTCCAGAGGGCTGGAGGGAGGCCAGGGGGAGTCTAATGTTTAAAAGGGAGTGGAAAAAAAAAGAGGCTGACCCTGGGAATTGCAGAGCAGGTAGGCTGATGGCAGTCGCTGGGCAAATTATGGGCTGGGTAATTGGGGATCCTGTCAGCCAAAAATTAGAAGCTACAAAGATAATTAAGGTCGTTAGCTTGGTTTCATGGATGGCAGCTCCTGTCAAGTGAGTCGCCTTTGGGTTTTGGCATGGCTCTGGGCTGGCTGCTCGAGCCAATTGTGTTGCTGCATTCTGAGAGGGTTTCTCCAAAGCATCGAGTTTCTGTCCCTGTGACGTTTCCCTGTGTCCAACCTGCACCACGTCCAGGCCGCCGCAGCAGCCGGCGGAGCAGACCTCGGCGGGAGCGGAGGTGGAGGGGGCTGCAGGGAGCCAGCTTTGCATGGGAGGATGTTCTTAGCAGAGGTGTTGAGGCTTGCTGTGAGGAGAGGGTCAACAGGACAGGCAGCTGATCCACCCACACAGCACAGCCCAATGGGCAGCACCCAGAAGATGAGGGGAGCTGCCTTCTCCCTGCTAAAGCACAGTGAGGTCCAGTGGCAGGAAGCAGCCATAGGATCTGGTCACCAATAACCCAGCAGGAGCCTGATTAGCCACTGGCTCAATGTGAGGAGCAGGCTATGAACCTGCAGGTATTTGGTGTCTTTGGACACGGTGGGACATGATTTGATGTGGCTTCTGTGACAGGATCAAGCCTCTGTGTGTCTGTGGTCTGCTCTGGACCACCTAACTCAACATGAGGAGAAACTCCTTTGGTGTGAGGGTGCTGGAGCCCTGGAGCAGGCTGCCCACAGAGGTGGTGGAGTCTCCTCTGAGAGATTCCAAACCTGCCTGGACATTGTGATCCTGGGTGACCTGCTGTGGGTGATGCTGCTTTAGCAGCAGGGTTGGACTGGATGATCTCCAGAGGTCCCTTCCAATCCCCATCATGCTGGGGTTCTGGGATTCTGGGATCCTCATGGTGTTTTCCAGCCTCATGCAAGCTGCATTCACCTCTCTGGGCTGCATCAGTGGCAGCTGAGCTCTGTGGATTTCCTCCAGGGGGTAATTTAGGTCTCTTTATTTTCCCCAGTGGGAAAATTGGTCACAAGTAGGGCAAAGCACAGAGACAGTTTGGGAGGCAGCCTGCAGGACTTTCTCTCCACCCATGAGAGTGTTTTTCACCCCATACAGGTTTCTCATCTGTGGGTTTCATCCCTATTAGGTGCAGGGCATCTTGAGGAACATCCAAGTCTCCCCTGCTAGATATTCCCCAGGCGGATCTGGGCACTCTGGACCCCCCCCCCCCCAAGCCAGCCTGGCTGGTTTGAGGGGCCACATCCAGCCCCTGAAGCTGGGGCTCCACTTGATGCAGGGCAGGAGGAGGGGAGCCCTTGCAGGCGCCACTCAGTCCCAGCCTGCATCCAGTGGGGATCCTGGGGCTTGCTGTCTTTAAACCACGAATCCTGCCCTCTCCCCTGGGCATCCACCCGTCTGGCTCCACCATAATGATGGCATCGAGAGATTAAATGAGCTGCCCACAGTCCTGCAGGCAGTGATGGCCAGCAAAGAGAAGCACCAAGGAGGACATTGGCCCTGGCAGTGCTCAGCCCAGCAGGAAAATGTGTCCCAGTGCAGGTTCACCTGGAGAATGAGGCACAGGCACACATCCCACGTCCCCATCCAGGTGACATCCTTGTGGGCAGAGGTGGTGGGTGGTCCAGGTGTGACCTGCATGTCATGATGGGGAGCAGGTGTTGCTCTCCTCTCAGTGGTGGGGTTTGGCTCAGTCAAACTCTTTACTGGAGCAGGAAGGTTTCACCAAGTCCCTTCTGGGGCTGGGGCCAGTGCCCTGGTGACTAACACCTCCTGGTTTGCAGCTTGTTTACCTGGCACTGGGGCTTTGGTTTGGATCTGACTCACAGCAGCACCTTCCCCTCCGCCGCTGCAGCTCCTTGATAAATACTTTCCATTTCCCCATTACTTTAATTGCCCTCCTTTGAGAAAACTGCTCCAGACTGGCTCTGGGCTGAAGAAACCTGCTCTGCACAGCTGTCCCAGCCGGGTGTCCCCACAGCAGGGATGGAGGGACGGGGGCGTGGGACACCCAGCCTCCGCGGCGCACGGCAGGACCTCCACGCCACGTCCGTGCCTGGGTCCGGGGCTCGCAGGGAGGGTCGACAGCAGCGAGTTCTCGGCGGTCCCGCTGGCTGCAGCCACGGCACACGAGTGGCCGGTGGCACATGGACGCCGGCTCTGGTGCGGCTGAATGCAGCTCGACAGGTTTGCCGAGAGGCCCATCCCGTCGGGCTGGATTTTTGGAGCGGCTGGAGCCAGCCCCGGCACCAGCGGCATCCCGCGAGGTGCTGCCGGCTCCGGCGGGGCCGTGCGCGGCGCCAGGTCGTGGCCCTGAGCCACGCTGCAGCTCGGGGCAGGCACAGCCTGTGGCGCTGGAGGCACCAGCCCTGACTCCTGCTCCGTGCTCTGTGCCTATGCTGTGGCACTGGGGAGAGCAGCAACATCGCTCCTGGAGGGTGCTCCCTGTCCTGTGCGTTCCCAGCCCCATCTCTGTGCCCATCAGCGGGGACACACACAAGTCACCCTCTTCCTCTCTCCACCAACTCCCCATTCAAAGCCCTTTTGGAGGTAGCTTGCCCTATTTGTCCCAGCTTCACATGGGGAGCATGGGAGGGTGCAGTGCATGGGGGACATCCTGCTGGCCTGTGGCTGCTGTGCCTCTGCTAGCTCCTTGGAAGCCCCATGTAGGTGGCAGAGACTTGGGGAGCACAAGGACAGCGATAGAGGTGTCCAGGGATCTGCAGAAGAGCTTTCTGACAGAAATAAATATGCTGGGCATCTCTGGAGCCTGTGGGATGCAGGACATGCCAGGTACTCAGCAAGGGGAATAACCCAACAGCATTGGCTAGGGAGGAAAGAGGGATCAAGGCAGGGGAAGAGCTGGTCAGGAAAGTTGTTTGCCCTTCTCTGAAGAGCAGGAGTCTCTCAGTCGTGTGCCAGGTGAACCCTGGACTCACAGCAAGAGCGTCAGGGTCTGTAAATCCTGGAGGGTAAAATCCTCCCTCCCAGGGAAACGGCTGTGCTGCCTTAACAACAGGAAAAGGTGAGAAAATCCCCCCAAAGCAGTGATGGAAGGGGGTTGGTGGGCACCCCTCAGCCTGTGTGTCCCTCCCAGGAGCACGGCATGGGCTCAGAGCTGCTTGGGCAGCCAGTGCAGGAGGGGTGAGGGGCACTGGTGCCCGTGGTGTGGGGGTTAGCTGCACAGCTCTGCTGTCCCATCCTCATTCGTGGCACACCGGCACAGTGTGTGCTGCAAGTGGTGATGACAGGAGGGAGAGAGATGATTAAAGCAGCCTTTGATGAAAAGAAAATTAATAAACAAGCAGGCAATTGTGCTGGGCTCCATTTACTCCAGGATGGCAGCGAGGAGCCGGCGTGGCGAGGTGACCGAGGCCGGGCCCCACATCAAACAGCAGGGCAGTGCCGGCTGCGAGGGGACCACACCACTGCCTCTTCTCCCACAGGTTCTTCCTGGTCCCAACAAACCTAGGAAAGTCCTTTTGTGGCTGTTCCGTACAGCAGGGGCCCGTCCCATGCTGCTGGATATTGGGATGAGTGGGAGACTCTGCGTGCCACCACAGAATCCAAGCGTGGTGGCACAGGCTGGACCCAGAGCTCCTTCTTGGTGTCCCTGCTCTGGCCCTTGTCTGGCTGATGTCGAGGAATGGAGCTGGGAGAGTAAAACCAGCCCCGGTGCGAGCCAGCAGATCGTTCTGTTGGCCGAATCCTGGGACAGAGCCAGGACGCCAAACCCACACCCTCACGCCGGGTCCTTATCTCCCGGTCAGATGTACTTACTTGCTGGTGCTGCTGGCTTGCAGGGAGTGAAAATGCACTGGACAAATAGGAGTTCCCTGCCAGCCCCAGGGTGGTGGCACCCCCATCCCCACCTCATCCCAGTGGCTTCCCAGTGCTGCATGTCTCAGAGCTGCAGGAGGGGCACAATGCCACATTGTCCCCCACTGATTTTGGGTGTCCAAAGAGGTGATTGACCCTCCATGTGCCCACCCGTGCCAGGACTGGGACTGTGCCAGGCTGTGGACAGGGTTAATGGGACAGAGACTGTGCTGCAGGAGTTTGGCACCCCAGGTCTGTGGGGCCATGGTACCGTGCACTGCTCCAGCGGCAGAGGGGCTGCACTCTGGGTCACCCCCGTGCGGGGGGTAGCTGGGGGGTGTAAAAAGGCCACACGTTGTATCGTGTGTCTGCACTGCTGGGTGGGCAGGAGGGGTTTGGGCTGTGTTGGGGTGGGGAGGGCTGTGCACAGCGCAGGAAGGGGCTGTGCGTGGTGCTGGGGTCAGTGCAAGGGGTGGGGGGATGTGCATGGTGGGGGGATCTGTGGACAGCGAGGGGGTTCGGTACACGGTGGGGTGACAACAGTGAACGTTGAGAGGGGTCAGTACACGGTAGTGGGGGTGAGTACATGGTGGGAGGAGGGTTAGAACACGATGAGGGGGGTCAGTACACGATGGGGGGTGTGATGTCCCTGTAAGGCAGGGCTCCGGAGCAGAGCACAGTGCGGGGGACCCCAGCTAACTGCCCCCGCGAGAGCCGAGCGGAGTCGATCGGAGCCGAGTAGAGCCGAGTGGAGTCGGCCCCGCCCCCAGCTGTCAGCGTGCCCCTCCCCCACGGGCGAGGCGGCCCCGCTGCGCCCTCCCCTCTCCTTGCACCGTATTGGCCAGAGCCGCCTTTTGTTAACGGCGGATGCCCGCCTCCATTGGCGGGCGGGAACGTCCGTCCCGCGCTGAGGCTCCGCCTCTCTTTTTCCGCCTGGCTCCGCGGCGCTGAAAACTTTGCGGGCAGCGCAGTCGGCAGCGGCGCGGGTAACGCCGAGTCCCCGGCGCTCAGCAGCGGGCACCGGAGCTAGCGGGGCCCCGTACCCTACCGGGCACCGCCCAGCCCAGCCCCGCAGGGCGGGGGCATCGCGTCCCTTGCGTGGCCATGCGCGCCTGCTGAGCCGCAGCGGAGGCAACCGCCTTGCAGTTCGCTCCCGTCCGCGGGTTTGATTTTTCTCTTTTATTTATTGCATTTTGGGGTTCGGTTTATTTCCCCCCCCACACACCGTTGGTTGGTTGTTTCTGGTGGGGTATTTTTTTCGGTTGTGTGTTGTTTTTTTGACGCTCCCCTCCGCCGGCGGCAGGCGGAGGCCGCGGCCCGCGGTGAGGGCGGCGATGGGCGCGGCGGCGGCGGCGGGCGGGCGCTCCGCGGGGCGCTGAGCGGGCGCTGAGCGGGCGCGGGGCGCGCCATGGCCGCCAAGGACAACCCTTGCAGGAAGTTCCAGGCCAATATCTTCAACAAGAGCAAGTGCCAGAACTGCTTCAAGCCCCGCGAGTCCCACCTGCTCAACGACGAGGACCTCAACCAGGTGGGACCTTCCTTCGCCCCAAAATTCGCCTTTTTTTTTTTTATTTAACCCCCAAAATCCTCCCCGGCGCCACGCCCCCTGCCCGCCCCCACGCATCCGGCCCAAGGGTGCCGTGGCTCTCCGTGGGATGTCTGCTGGACCCCACGTAGCCCTGGGTACCATGGACGGTGTAGAGCCCCATGGGTGCCAGATGGTACCCACAGGTACCTCGGGGTCTGCTTGGAGTCCTGTGAGTGGCCCTATGGATAAGCCAAGAGCCTGTGGATAGTGTCGGGTGCCATGAACATCCTAGGGTCCCACCGATGGCACGGGGTCCCATGGGTGCCTGCTGGTTCTGTGGTTAGCTCAGGCTCCCATGGGGTTCTCTGGGGTGTATGCCAGCCACACAGACATTGTAGAGACCCTGTGGGTGCTTGCTGCTCCTGTGAGTAGTGTGGGGTCATACGGGGTGCCTGCTGACCCCACAGACAGCACGGGGACTTACAGGTGTCCCTAAATTCCAGGGGGTGTACAGGAGACCCATGTGTTCTGTCTGATCCTGTAGCGTGTCCCATGGACTGCCTACTGGTCACACGGGCGGTATGTGGTCCCCGAAGGTGTCTGCTGACCCCACTCATAGGACAGGAACCTGCCATGGGCTGTTGAGGAGTCCTGTGGGTGCTCTCTGATCCCATAGGATGTTTGGCAATCCCTTGGGGTGCCTGGTAACCCCACAGATACCCAGGTGTCTCATGGGTCACTCAGCATCCCTGCAGGTGTCCGCTGGTCCTTTAGGCTGTGGCTCACTCTTGTGCCCCCTTCCCTGGGGCCTTACCCCTCTGCTGAGGCCTTTTGGGGTGATCCCAGCCGCTTTTGGGTTGCATGGCAGCAGGTGGAGGGGAATCTTGTGGGCTCCCTCGGAAGATCCTGAAAGTCCTGGGGAAAAACAGCTGCAAACAAAACATCTCCTCCTGGATGTGCCAGACGTGGCCCCCCTGCCCCCTGTTTTGCCAGGGGGTCGGGGAGGTGAGCGCTGCCCTGTCCCAGTGGGAGCCGAGTGCGGGCAGGCTGGGGGGGGGGGGCTGCCAGGCCTGGGTCCTTCCTTCTCCTCCTCCCAGGCCTGATACGGGCCCAGAGGCTCACCCGCGGCAGGAGATGTTTGGGGTGCGGGGGCCCGTCCGTGGTGCGGGGAGCAGGGCTGCCTCCCCTCCTCCCACACCTTTCTGGGCCAGGGCTGACATCCTCGCTCCCGATCCTATTATGGCAATGAGATCAGACATATTGCTGTGCTCGCTGGGGGGGCGGCGGAGGGGAAGGGGGGGCGGGGGGCATCATGAAATCTGAGGGCTAATATGGAAAAAATGTAACTGGAAAAAATGCCGTGGTGTGTGCGGGAAGGGGCGGGTGGTGGGGAGCCGTGCGGCCGTGCCCAGACAAAGGAGCCGTCCCGCAGGGGGGGCTTGGGAAGAGCGACCCCGTTCCGGGCTGACCCCTTCCCGCTGCCTGCTCTGGGGTTTTGCTGCCTCCTGGGTTTGATGATGTTGTAGTTTTACTGGGGGTGGGTTCAAAGCGTTGCGTCCTCCCCTCCGTAGTGCCTGCCTACCCCTGCCATGAGGGGTCCGTGGCCCTCCCTGGGCACCCAGAGCCGTGTTTCCAGCCAACCCCTTGTTTGCTTTGTTCCTGCTTGGGGTGCTGGCTGACCCTGGGGGGGCTGCCACTGTGACCAGCTCCTGTGAAGATGGGGGTCAAGACCCATCGTCAGCTGCGGGCCCTGTGTGGGGGGCACTGCTTGGGGAAACGGTGCAATCCTGTTCGGCTTCTTCCTTGCCGCTGGGCTGAAGTAATCCCACTTCCCCGAGAAGATGGTGGCTCCGGTAGCGTGTGCTGCACGCACGCACCCCCTGCCCCACCGCGCAGCCCCCCTTACGCCAAGGAACCCCTAGCTGGGGCTGGCCCGGTGCTTCCCCACCACCCTGCCCACCTCCCCTCCGGACTGATGCCTCTTGTTGGAGGAGGAGGTGGCCGAGTGCTGCAGCGAGGAGCCTGGCGCACCCAGGAATAACGGTTCATTTAACAGCTTTGATTCCTTTTTCCCACCCCCCCGTCCTTTTTATTTGATTGTTTGTTTTGTTTCGAGATTGGCTTGGGAAGTGTTGGGGGGGGGAGGGATCCTGCACCAGAGCATGAGGGCTAGGTGCTGAGTGTGTGTCTCCCCCACCCCCGGGCAGGGACAGTGTTGGTGATTAGCTAGAGTAAGGTTAGCGAAATCCTTTTGAGTCATCTGACCTTTCTACTTGGCTTGCGGGAAAGGTGAAGGTACTTCACACTTACGCACTCCTGTCTTTTTGGGGGGTTTTATTATGTAAAAATACCTGTGTGAGCGTTAGGAGCTGCCCCCTCCCTGCTTCCCGGGGGGCTCCGCGGGTGCCGGAGCTGCTCGGGGCAAAGACCGGTTCGTGTTTACAAAGAGGCACAAATATTTAGCGGCGGTAGTGGATTCCCAGCGTACTCGGGAAGAGAATTAGGAGTGGGGCTGGGAGGGAGGAGGGAAATCCAGCCCCAAAACATCAGGATTAATGAGCTGGAGCTCTCTAATAATAATCAGACTTGGCGCTTCCAACTTCAAAGGCTACGCGGGCGCTAAGTCCCTAATCCCGGGAGCGCAGCGTTCACGAGTTGTTTGTGTGCGTGGCTGTGCTGCCGGACAGGAGGACTCCGTGTGATCTGGGGTGGCTACGTGTGGTCCCACCACCTATTGGAGCCCTGGCTCTGTCCCTCTTTTGAGGCTGGAGTTGGAGGTGGCGTGCCCTTGACCCTCCCCAACCTGCTTTTTACCTTCTGAGATGCCTCACGGCATGGGAAAAACTGGGTCAGTCACAGTGTCTGCTTCCCCCACCCTGTTGGGAAAATCTGTTGCTGTGGGTCTGCCCCAGTGAACCCAAGTCCCAGTGTGGGTACTCGAAGCCTTGTGATCCTGTGTGGTGGCAGGATCTGGTCCCTGGCAGACACTGTGCTGTTGATGGCTCTGTCTTGGCTGCTCCACCCACCCGTCGCCAGCTCCCCCTGTGCTCTGCCCCTTTCCCAGCAAGGGAGAAATTCCCTTTTTGTGGGAATTCCCTCCTTCCTGGCATGGCATGCCTGCACTGGCACTGCGTGGTCCCATCTAACCTCTTGCAAACCTTGTGTGGAGGCCAGCTTTCCAGAGCCTGCCCCAGGAAGATGGATGATTCCCGAGGACCCTCTTTCTGTCTCCAGGAGAGAGCTGACCTGGCCAACATGACCCTGTTGCTGAGGAAGTCAGCTTCTGCAGGCTTGTGGACGTGTCCCTCTGGGGTCCCTGCTCCCCACGCCAGCTGGCCCAGGCTGAGCCATGCCTGTGCATACATGTCTTTGGTTCATAAGGAGGATGAAGCCCCCCCCAACATGATCAGGCTGGGAATTAACCTCAAAATCATACTTGGCCTGAATTGGAGGATGAGCAGAGTGCAAAGAAGTTGCTTTTAATTTTCTCCATGCTTGTGCTCTCTTGGGACATGGGGACTGGCACAGATAGAGGAATTTGAGGACATCTTTCCAGCTACCAGTGTCTATTTCTCTTTATTTTTTGAGATCATGGCATGGATACCCAGAGGACCACCCAGTTAGTAAATGGAACTTGCAGACTTTTCCCATTGCCTCCTCTTGCCCCAGCCCATGATACTCCTGCCCGGCTCCAGGAACGTGGTTGTTTCCATCCCTCCTCTGTTGGACATTATCACTTCCCTGCTGCTCTGGATGCCAAACAGCCAGCTGCCAGCAGTTCTGAGGCTAGAGAGTGTCAGTGTTGGGTCAGAGGCTTGGCTTTGCTCTGGGGCATTGCATCGATGGGGCTGTGGTGCCCTGGGTCAGGGTTGTATCCTGGCTCTGTGCATTGTCTGCAGGGTGGCACAGTGAGCAGCCATGTCCTAGACGTGCTTTTGCCTCCACCCACTGTTCCTTGGGGGAGGAAAAGCCCCCTCTTTCCTAGAAAGCAGCCCCCGTGCTTTCTTTCCCTGTGCTTGGCTGCTTGTATCATGCTGCAAAAATCTGCTTCTACTTGACTGATTCTTGGGACTGAACAGCAGGAGATTCTCTGCAAATGTCAAACTTGCCTCTGTCAGTGGCTGGAGTGGGCAGAGACTTGGGGGGGCATGGCCCAGAGGAGCTGGGGTGCGCAGGGGCATGGTGCCTGTCCCCAAAGGGGAGCATCCCACCCTTGGAGAGTGGTGTTCAGGCCATGGGTGCTCAGGAGGGACCTCAGATTGGATGTTGGGTTTGGGGAAGGGGCATGGCGGTGCCTTTGGGTGCTGAAGAGCTGTAGCCTTTGCACACTTACTCGCTGCTGGCTCCTCGCATGGCGCCGCACCTTATCTGCTCTGGCACCTGGGGAAGTGATAAATCCCCTCTCCAGCACTCTGGGGAGATGTTGTGGCTTCTCCCAGGCGCTGAGGGAGCCCCGTCGTGGGAGGCGGTTAGATACGCCTGCCCGCTGCGGGCTGCGCCGGGCCTCGGGGCTGCGCGAGGAGGGGCAGCCGAGCTCGCGCAGCCTGCGCCTTCCCAGTCCCATTTGCTGCTGCTGCTTGACAAATCGCCTTTGCACGCTGCAGCCGGCCTCTCCCAGCTCTTGCCCGAGCTGATGGCAGCCTTCGGACCCGAGCCCGGCCCCGGGGCCGGGGTATTTGCGGAAGGAGGCCACCTGCTTGCGCGGAGGGTGAAGCCAACCTTCCCCCTTCCTGTTCCTCCGGTCGCTCGGTCACTGCCCGCCCGGCAAACCGCCCAGGCAGCTCCTGGCTTTGGGCTGGGTGAGGGCTGCTGGTGTGCCGGGCATGGTGCCTGCCAGCCACCCTATGGCAGCGGCACCTTGTGCCCCGGGTCCAGTCTGTCGAGTCTGGTTTGGCCTCTCCCTGCGCGGTGAGATGTGTTGGTGGTGAGAAAGCTTGGCCTGGGTGATTTGGAGCTCTGGCAGCAGCCAGCTCTTACCTGTGCCATGCAAAGGTGTTTGTGCAGGAGAGCAGCAGGTTGATGGAGAACAGGCTGTCCTCATATGGTTGGGCCTGTACCCAGGAGCTGGCCAGGTCTTGGCCGGGAAAAAACCAGGGCCTCTCATTGTAAGAAAGACATTGAGGTGCTGGAGCAGGTCCAATAGAAGGGCAGCAAAGCTGGTGAAGGGTCTAGAGTAGCAAGTCTTATGAAGAGTGACTGAGGGAGCTGGGGTTGTTTAGCCTGGAGAAAAACAGGCTCAGGGAAGACCACCTTGTTCTCTGTAACTCCCTGAAGGGAGGTTGGAGCAAGTTAGGGTTTGGTCTGTTCTCCCAAATAACAAGTGATAAGAGGAAATGGAGTTAACCTCAGGTTGTGCAAGGGAGGTTTTAGGTTGGACATTAGGAACAGTTTCTTCCCCTAAAGGGCTGTCAAGGCCTGGAACAGGCTGCCCATGGCAGTGGTGGAGTCCCCATCCCTGGAGGGGTTGAAAAGCTGTGTAGGTGTGGTGCTGAGGGCCATGGTTTGATGGTGACCTGGCAGTGCTGGGTTAATAGTTGGACTCTGTGGTGTTAAAGGTCTTTTCCAACCAAAATGGTTCTCTAAGCACAGCTCAGGCTGAACCCAGGGGCAGTGAGCGGTCACTTGGATGTGGAGCTGGGGGGTGGAGAGAGCTCTCATGCCAGGAGCAGTTGTGGATGCCCACTGGCAGCACAGCAGCCTCCCACGCTGGGGTTTGGCCCTGCTGTGCCGCCTGTTGCCAAGTGGCATGCAGCGAGGGGAAACGGCACATGGGCAGGGAAACCGAGATGGAAGAGGCTTAACCACTGAGGCTGAGCTGCATCCCCAGCCCTTGGGATGGCTGCTGGAGCCTGGGTTTCCACAGTGCTGTCTGCAGAGCCTCCTGCTAGCTGGGGTCCTGGGTCTCCAGTGGTCCGTGTGGCATCCCCACTGGGAGCATGCAAAATGCTCAGTGATGTTTCTGTTCCTAGAGCTGTTCTGTGGGTAGGAAATCTGCTTGGTTAAGGCCTCCCATTCCCTCCCCAGACACCATGTCACCTTCCCCATTCCTGCAGTGTGAGGGCTGCTGCCACCTGCCCGGCGTTCTCTCTGGCTCCCAGATGTGCAAAACCAAGAGCAGAGCTGAAACCACCCAGACTTCCTCTCCTGAGGTTGCAGCTGGAGTGTTTGTGGTGGCTTTCCCCTTGAGCTGTGCCAGAAGTGGGTCTCTGTCTCTGGGGAGCCCCAGGTGGTTCAGGAGTCAGTGCCCAGGGGGTGATGACCTTACTGTTCCCACTCTGAGGCCATGCTCTCCACTGGGTTTAGTTGTGACCCAGTTGTGTTTCCCTGAGTGCAGGGCACAGCAAGTGGTGCTGCTGCTTGCAGAGAGGCTCTGTGGGTGAATGCTGGGACTGACCCCCAGAAGGTGGTGGGACAGAAGTTACCATGAGCTCACGCACAGCCTGGGCCAGGCGGGGGGCACTGCATTCTCACAGGGCTGCTGGAAGCCTGGTACCACTTTCCTGGTACTGGGAGCTCTCTGCACTCTGTGTTGGAGGCAGAGGCTGAAGCTGTGCTGTAATGGTCCATTTCCCCCCCCCCCCTCTCGGTTGCCAAGCCCGAACAAAACAAGCCCTGCCTCCACCCGAGACAGGCTGATTACGTCTGCCAGCAGCCTAAACAGATTATCCCTCCTGCCACGCGCTCTGAGCCAGGAGTCTCTCCCAGAGATGGATTCAGACTTCCCTCAGAGCTCAGAGGAGTGGATGTGGACTGACTCTGGGGGCATCTTCAGTCTGCCTGGGCATCCCAGCACCCCAGTGAGGATGTGGAAACTCTGCCACGGGGCTGAGTCTGGACCTGAAAAGGAGATGTGGGTGCCAGCAAAGCTTTCCTGTTCCACCATGTGCAATGAGCTGCTGTGGGCTAGTGTGTGGCAGGCACAGTGCTGCCAAGCATTCTGCTTGCCTGGCTGGTTTGTATGGGGCAGGAAGAGGTGAAGGTACCACCAACATCCACATGGACTTGCAGATGTGGTGCTGAGGGATATGGTTTAGTGGTGAACTTGGCCATGCTGGGTTAAGTGATTGGATTCAGTGGTCCTAAACATATTTTCCAAGCAGTGATTCTATGAAACACAGCAGGTGTGAAAGCCTGTCCAAGGGGCACACTGGTTGGTGTCACAGTCCACCTCTGTGGTGGACATCCTTTGAGCCCAGTTCCCCCAGCTGCTGGGAGTCACGTTCTCAGGACTGATAGAGCTGGTTGAGGTGGTTTGTCCGTGCCTGGGCAGCATCAGGCTGACAGCTTTGTGTAAACTGAGCTGGGGCCACTTCCTTCTCTACTTCCTTCCACCCTTGGTGCTGCCTGTGCTGGCCTGGGATGCGAGCTGGAGGCAGTGTCCTCTCCTTGATGCCGGAGCAGGGCAAGGGACAGATGCAGTGGCTGGGGCAGAGCCCAGAGAGGCAGGTGAGGGGCTGTGAAGCAGCCACAGCAGAGCTCAGGTGGCAGGGCCAGGCAGGATCAGAGGTGGGATGGAATACCTGGGCGCTCCCAGAGGTGTGACAGGAAGTGGAGTGGTGACGTGGGGACATTTTTGCCTGAATCAGCCTCTGCTGGTCCCACGGGAAGGGATGGCACAGGGCACTGTAGGGCTGCAGCCTGGCCACACCTCTCACACGGTGATGCTCCTGGCAGGCACTGTGGCTGTATCACCTTTTTTGGGTGGCAGGGCAGTGGCTTCAGCACCTCCCGACTGGGGCTGCGGCGAGTGATTGGCTTTGTCACCAGGAGCCCTGCTGGAGGAACCGGCTCTCCTCTTCCTGCCTGCCCTACCGGCGTCACCCCACTCCACCCCAGACAGGGATGCATTGTGCTGCTGACAGCTGCCCTCCCCTCTGCTTCCCACCTTGGTGCCATCTGGAAAAAGCAAAGGCACCCAGTGCCTAAGCATCCCACGTGGCTGCTCCGTGTGGGGAAGCCACCTGGAGCTGCCCTTTGGGCACCGCTGGAGCTCGCAGGAGGCAGACGGGGCTCTGCGTGCTCAAAAGGCATCCTGGGGACCTGGAGGCTGCTCTCCCACCATCCATTAATGTGAGGTTGGGCAGATCTGTGTGGACAGGGGAAGCTTTTGCTCTGAGCTCTTGCTCAGTGCTGGGCATTGACTTTTCCTCCTGTTGCTGAGCTCTGTGGAGGAAGCCAAGCCGGTGTGAAGTGACGTGTGGCTCTGTTTCCATCCTGGTTGTGGGGACGCTCCCCTGGGCCTGCCTCCCACAGCAGCATCCAGCAGCTTTATTTTAAACCTTGCTTCAGCAGAGCTGTTCCAGTGCAGGTGGGATGGGTTTATTTTAGGCACTTTGTGTACCTAATTCCTGTCCCTTTTCATTTAGGCTTGTCCCTCTCTGGTCATTTGCTTGGTTTTAGCAGTAGGCTGTTTTGGTTTGGCTCTATAAAGCGCTGCTGTGTGTTCGTCTGCTGGTGGGTGGAATGGGGCTGCCCACGCTGGCTGCCTCTAATTCCTACCTTTCAGCTATTTTGGTTTCAGTGTCTGAAAGTGGACAACACTGCCAAAATAAGTGGAGCCCACCAGTGCTTTTCTGTGCTGCTGGTGAAGAAATGACAGTGCCCTGTGCGAAGGGTGTGGATTTCAGGTGCATCGGAGATGCTCAGCTGAGCCAAAATTGGAGTGGTTGAGGGTAAAAAAAGGTCTGCTGAGGGGTGTGAGCCAGACTGAGATAGGGCTGGGCTTCATGCCTGTCATACTGCTCTGGGGCTGCTTGCTGCTGACCCTGCTGATGGTGTCCCCTGTCTGGGTTTCAGTTACTTCATCCTAGACCGGGCTTTGCCGCACTGGGGCTGTGTGAGGCTGGATGCTGCTGCTGTGCAGTGGGGTGGTTGGAGCAGTGTGGCATGGACCTGCCAGGAGAGCTGCAGTGCTGTGGCTTGTGTCAGGGAGAGATTTTGCTCATGGGGCTTTGTTGAGTTGAGCACCCAGCCACATCTAGGGGGATGGAGTTGGGGCAGGCTCTGCAAGCAGGTTGGCTGCTCATAGTGTTGGCCTCCTTGAAGTGCTGCCTTGGTGTGGCAGTGCCAAGTGTGGGCTGTGGCCTCCCTTCTCCACCATCCCCTTCCTTCTTCCTGGATGGTGGAGGCTACTGGCAATACCTTCTCAGGCACCACAGCCAGCTGCTCAGTGCTCCCCAGGACTGCCTCATGGGAATTTGGGAGTACCCCTGCCGCGCCACAGGGACCTGTTGAAGGCCCTTCCCAGCTCTCTGCTGGGCCAGCTTCACTGAGTTCCGTGCAGTCTTGCTTTCCCCGCTGTGAAAGAGAGGAGGAGTTTGGGAAAGGCCATTGCACAGCAGCTCTGCCCAGGCCCCAGAGCCGGTCACGGCCACACTCTGGCGCGGTGGGAGCGGTGGGAGCCCCCGTTCCAAAGTCCTCGTTCCGCGTGGGCGCAGTTGCGTCACGGGCACCTTTGGGTGGGGGCACAGGGCGGGGTGTGCTGGGGGAGTGGCAGAGCACAACTCACCCCATGAGGCGCTGGCAGTGTGGGTGGCACGGGGCTGGGCGCGGAGCAGGTGCCGGGGCAGCGTGGGGGCCATGGGCGAGCAGGGAGCCGGCACCCAGGTGAGCAGGGTGGGGGCAGTGGGGGGCCAGGGGCTCCTCGCTGAAGCCAGAGAGGGCTGCGGTGCCAGCAGGGCACCCGGTGTGGGGGAGGCTTGTGGTGGCTGTGGGAACAGGCGGGTGCAGGAGTGCCCTGGGAGGGAGAGCAGCAGCTCCCCAAAGCTGAATCCCACTGGCAGTGCTCTGTTTCCATTGGATTCAGTCCCCTTTAGGAAGAGGGAAGGAAGGAAGGTCTCCAATCGTGTTTGGCCAGCTGCTGGGAGAGCAACACCTAGAGCTGCTCTGTCACATTGGGGGGGGGCAGGGGGGGAGTGGATAAGAGATTTTGTTATTTTTCACTTTATAAACAGCCAAAGGGCTCCTCCAGCTTGTTTCCAGTTTGCTTACTCAGTGCTTCATGCATTTGACAGTTTCTGGTGCATAGGCACTTTTCTTCTATTGTTTGCAGGGATTTTTCCAGAGGGGGAAACTTCTTTTTTTTTTTTAACTTAACATTACAAAACCACAGAAGCTGGCAGGAGGGATCTGGGGGAGGTATCAGATTGGAAACAGTTTGAAACTTTAAGGAACCCAAAAAAAAAAAAAAAAAGAAGAGAAAAAGGACTGGAAGCAACAAGATTAACCAAATCATCTTAAGAGGGGCTGGGAGCTTGTGTCCTTGTCTCTGTGTGGCTGGACCAGGGGTAGTTTCGTGGTGGAAAGCAACATCCTTGGAGCCAGGGGCTCCTGAAGCTGGGTCTGCCCTGGGTTTCCTCCCTCTTGGGGCTGTCCTGATGCCTCCATGGAGCTGCCTCAGCAGTGTGGCAATGCCTCACCAGCCTTGCACCAGGATTTGGCCCCAGCCCATGCCAGGAATGGGGTTGGCTAATAGTTTGCAGCTTGACAGGCAGCAGGAGTGGTGCTTATAGGACGCTGTGAAGACATGCCTGGGTGCCCATCCCATCACACTGGCAGTGTGGGGCTGCTTCGTGTCAGCCTTTTCTGTGCCCCAGCCGCTGCTCCCGAGAGCCTGGGTGCTTGGCTGTTGCACTGATGAAGGGCAGTGCTGTAAGGCACTTCTTTCCAGGTATTCTTTCCCTTTCTCTTCCCAGCTGGCTGAAGGGGCTGTTTTCCCTCTGCCTGGCTCTGACCTTCCTGCATGCCCAGCCGTGGGGAGGAGCAGGAGCAGGCTGGCAGGGGCCACCCCTGCGGGGAAAGGGCTGTTGGATGTGCACGGCAGGGAGGCAGCTGTGAGCTGGAGAGCTGCCAGTAATGGGTAGTTTTTCCTCTCTTAATTAACAAAAGGCAAACATGGAGCTGCTCTCCTTTGGAGTGTGCTTTTGCTTTGGAGCAGAGGCACGCTGCTGATGGCGAGGGGAAGAGCTGTCAGTGAGGACAGGCTTTGCAGCTTGGCACTGCCCAGGGGGCTGCTGCTCTCGGCATGGTGCCAGGCAGAGGCAGCTGAGTTTGGTGTTTGGGGCTGGAGTTTTGCCACCTCCTGAGTCTTTGTCTCAGTCCAATTTGCAGAGTCCCAGTTTGCTGTGTATAGCACCACGAGTTTCCATCCAGCTTCGTGTTCCCCACCCTGGCAGGGCTGAATTTGCCTGCATGCAGGAGCCTGAACTCACACAGCTGTCTTCATGCCAGGGGCTGTTGCAGTTTCCAGTGTTCCCCAGCCACTGCTTCCCTGTGGTGCTGCTGGTGCACTGTGAGCCAGTTTCCTCTGCTCCTCATGTGTTTCTCTGCTGTTTCTTTGCAGGCCAAACCCATTTACGGTGGCTGGCTGCTGCTGGCCCCGGAAGGAACGGACTTTGACAACCCTGTCCATCGCTCCCGGGTAAGTGGAGCGTAGTCCTCTGCCTGTGCCGCGGGTGGGGGCTGCAGGAGGAGTGGCAGGGGCCTGGCCCTGCCCACAAAGGCCCCAGGAGTGCTGCAGGCTCCTCCATGCATCCATCTCCTTGTGCAAACCAGGAAGCTGGGAGGTGTTTCCTGCAGCAAGGCTTGAATGCCTTCTCCAGGATGCCAAGTCTCCCATACTGGACAGCAGTCTGGGACACTCCAGGTGCTAGCTGGGTTCAGTACAGCTGTATTGCCTGCTGCTATTGCTCTTTGATGTCTTCATGCTGCTTTGGTTGGGCTCTGGTTGGCCTGACACCTGCCAAGCTGATGGGAAGGTTCTCAGCCCACTGGGGTGTGGGCTGTCTGTCTCTGAGCTCTGCTGGGACCATCAGCAAGGCACTCTGTTTCCCTTTGCTGCTTGGAAACTACTTTATTGCCTGCAGCCCAGCACAAGCATGCCTAGGGCTCTGGAGGGAGGCTGCATCCCATCCCCTAATGTGGATAGCCCTATGTGGCCCTGCAGCAAGGCAGGGGCTGAGAGGTGATGCCTGTCTGCTGTAACCCCACTGAAGGGGTGCCCCACAGCATGGGGCACTCAGCTTTTGCCCCAAGGGATTTGCTCCTCCTGCCTTCCAGACACAGCAGCATCATGTGGGGTCACAGCATCCCT
The DNA here is from genome assembly GCF_014839835.1 of Dryobates pubescens. Taxonomy (NCBI): domain Eukaryota; kingdom Metazoa; phylum Chordata; class Aves; order Piciformes; family Picidae; genus Dryobates; species Dryobates pubescens. Next base: position 2,319,616 of record NC_071615.1, on the reverse strand, counting down.
CACTTCCCTGCCTTGGGGGTGTAGTGAGGCCCAGAAGAACATGGCCAGGCTGATGTCCTCTCACTGCTGGCTTGGGAAGAGGACTCCCACCATACCTCCAGGCTGCTCTTCCAGGGAGCTTGCTGCTGATGCTGTCAGGCCAGGACTGTCTTGTGTGTGGGAGGGATGGCAACGGTCTGTGAAGCCTCTGTCACGCAGCCAAAGTGCTCTCAGAGCTGTTAGTAATAAAACTCTCTCTCAAGTGAAGAAGAGCTGAGCTCTGAGTTCAGCCTGGGGGATATGGATCATTATTTGGGGTCACAGCTTGTCACAGGCTTGCTGGCCCACCACTAAGGGGACATGGGGCTTGGGTCCCTCCTGGAATGGAGGCTGCCTGTTGAGCTTGGGTATGTGGAGGTCCACAGGGTCCTCAGTACTTTTGCTTGTCCCTGAGCACCTTGGACTTTGCCTGAAGGGCTGAGAAAAGCAAGATAAGAATTGCTGCACTGGGGCTATGAATCTGGGACCTTTTTTATTTCATCCTGCTGAACCAGTTTTTGCTCTTGGCTGGAAACAACCTGGCACACATTGGGGGGGAAAGGCAGTTTTCCAGCCAGATCAGTTCTCCAATCTGGTTTGCTGTGCAGCTGCAAAAGCAGCAGTGCCAGCATGGTGCCAGGTGAGGCAGGATGGCCTGGGCAGTGCCACCTCCACAGTGCAGCCACCATCCACATTTGAGTTCATGCACTGCTGGGGACATACAGCATGATGCTCTGCCAGCCTGGTGATCTCTCCCACCAAGTGCTGTAATAGGTCACACAGGATGAAGCAGGAGGATCCTTCTGGTGTCCTGCAGGTCTTGAGTCTCTTGCAGAGCAGTGATGGGGCTTGCGGGTGCCCTTTGGGAGCAGGAGGAACAAAGTCCTTGTTCCAGCCTAGGATTTGAGGTCGTTGTATGGTTAAATGAAGGCAGCTTAAGGTCTGCCTGAGTGCAGAAAGGAGCAAGGTGGGAAGTCAACCCCAGATCAGCCTCTTCTTGGGTGCCCATGAAGCCAGGCAGTAAATCAGCACTGAGCAGTGTGGGCTGGTGTGAGCAGACCTGCAGCAGAGCCCAGCCAGATGGCCTGGCAGAGTCTTGCTCTGCAAAAGCCACAACTCCCCAAGCTGGATGGGTTTGGAGCATGAGGGGCTGAGCAGAAACACTTCTGCAGTGTTCATCACCTATTAGGAAGAGTCCCCCCAGTCCTGCAGGGTTCCTCTACTCTTTTGGCAGCTGTCTTCTGGTGCTCCCCAAGCCTCTGCCCTGTTGCCACAAGTCTCTTTGCCCCAGAGTGGTTTTGGTGCCCTTTCTTTGCCCCAGCTTCGTGGTGTTCAGCTCTGGTGTCCCTGGTGAAGGCCCAGGGGCTGGTGGGTGCTGTGGGACTCACCCTGCTCTCTTCTCTTGCAGAAATGGCAGCGTCGCTTCTTCATCCTCTACGAGCACGGGCTGCTGCGCTACGCCCTGGACGAGATGGTGAGCGCTGCCCAGGGCGGCTGTGGGGCTCTCTTAGGCCTGGGGCCATCAGCTGGGGCCACCTCCAGCCTGGGGTGATGCTCCTGGGATGTGACCTGGGGAGGTCTCTGCCAAGCAGGGGAAGAGTTGTGCTTGCTGGGTTTGAGTTAATGCCAGGGTGGCTTCGTGTGGGAGCTTGGTGGACAGCCTGGGGAGGATGGGGGTGGGTGTGTGGGAGGGGTGGGGAGGATGGGGGTGGGTGTGTGGGAAGGGTCCTGCTTGGTGTGGGATTGATCAGGTGCCAACAGATCCTGTGCTGGCAGGGAGCTCTGGGAGTCCCCACGGTCTTCCCCTTTCCTTTCTGCCTGCTTCCTCATTGCCATCTGGGACTGGTGGTAGTGAATTGCTTTGGCACTGCCTGGGCAGGAGGCCCTTCCTAGACATGCCCATGGAAAGTAGGTCAGCTGGAATGCCATCCCACTGCTTGCCCACCCTGGAGCTGTGGCATGGCACCAGCACTGCTCCCCTCAGTAGAACAGAGCAGGGAGTTGAAGGAAAGACTAAAGTGGGGCTTGATGAGCCCAGGGGGGTCAGCCCTCCCCTGACCACCCAGGGCAGCTGATTCGTCCTCCTGGCTCCGGCAAGCCCGTGGGAGGCTGCCCGAGCTTGAGCGTGCGGTGTGGTGCTGATTCTCCCACCCAGGCAAATCCCAAGTGGGGCTCACTGGGCTGTGGGACAGGGATGTGTGGGTACCTGTGTCTGTGGTGGGTAGGCAGCCTGCAGGGGTGATCTGCCTCGGCCCTCCTGTGAGGGCAGCAGGCGAGGGGCAGGGCAGCGGCGGCAGGGCAGCGGCGGCAGGGCAGCGGCGGCAGGGCAGCGGCGGCAGCGCTGCTCCAGCTTCCTGCCTTGTTTGTTTGTGTATTTCCTTGGGGTTCATCCAAGTGTCCTAAATAATTGAAATGTCTCTGCTAGGAGCACTGGGGACTTCTAATGTATTTTTAGTGTCTTGGCAACTTGGCTGTGCACTGGGCTGGTGGTTCATATCCTGCACCACCAGGAGAGGGGCATGTGGCTGGCTGGAGTGGGAAGGTGTCCCAGGCCGAGGTGGAGGGGCAGGGATGGTGGGAAATGCAATTTTAAATGGGGGGGGTTGCTGCTGTGTATCTTGAGGAGGTTGATCTGCCACAGCCATAGTTGGAGGAGGTAGTCACAGCTCCCTCCTCCTCCTCAGGGTCTGACACATGGTGTAAAAACATCCTCCTGACCTTTCTGTGGGTACAGCCCTGCGTGGGATCCACACTGCTGTTTGCCCCAGCTCTGCTGAAGGTGATGCCTGGGCACAGCCTCCTCTTGGCATGGGATCATCCCCTGCTGTGCTGGCTAGGCTGGGACAGGAGGAAAAATCACTGAGCAGGAGGAAATGGGGATAGGGGAGGTGAGGAGCCAGCCCTGTGCCTACTACCTCTCTGGCATTGCTGGCTGGGGGTGCTGGGGGATGCTGGCTTCTCCCCCAAGGTGCTTGCCTTTTGTGGCTCTCCATCCCTCCAGCTGTGCCACCTCCTCATGTCCCACCACCTCTGTGGGCCAAGATGGAGTAACTAGGCTGGAGCCTCACCCAGGAGGTGCCTCTCCCACTTTGAAGCCCATGCAGGCATGATCTACCCCCAGCTGCTCCCCCTGGGAGCTGGGTGGGTGTCCCCTGGGGGCCTCAACAGAGGGGTAGCCTCCAGAGCACGCTGGGAGCTGGGCGGCAGCTGGCTGGAGACCTCCCAGGCAGTTGCAAGCAGGGATTGAATTGCTCTGCCTTGAACCTTTCAGACATTAATTTTGTGGGCTTGGCAATTTCTGCTCTTATTAAAAGTGGAAGGGGAGGGAGGGGTGGGCTTGAGAGGGGAGCCCTGGGATGGTGATTGCAGCAGAGGCACTCCTGTGCCCAGCCAAGGGCACTCTGCTCCTTGCTTCTGGTGGGGTGGAGAGCAGGGGTGTGTGGAGGGGTGGCTCAAAGCCTAGCTGTGAGCAGAGGAGACTTGGGAGGTCCCCAAAGACACTGGTGGTGTGGTACACAGAGGCCATGGAACAGGGCAGCCTGGGTGCACAGGAGCCTTTGCTATGGGGTGGGTCATGTTTGGTGTCAGACAAAAGCATTTGGGGCATGGAAGTGCCATGACAGAAGGTGGAGCAATTGGGCATCAGCTGCCCCACTGGCATCCAGCTTCTTCCTGAGATCTGCCCATGGGTGTGCCTGAGCTGATCCTGAGTCTGCTCTTGGTGGCTGTGATGGGGAGGATGTGCACAGGCTGTGGGCCTTCATCCCCTCAGACCCAGGCAGAGATGCCAGACTTGCTCCCCAGAGTCCTCCTCTTCAACACTGGGTGCTGTTCCTTGGCCAGCACCCAGAGCCTGCGTGGCCACTGGGGATGCCAGCTGGAGCACATCCCCTTCCTCTCCATGGGGAGTGTGCCAGCAGCCATGCCTGCCTCTGCTGAGCCCTGGCTAAGCTGAGCCTGCTCAGACGTGCAGAAATTCCTCCCTCCCAACTGGCTGTGTGATTGCTCAGGGTTACCTTCCCATGCTGAACCACCCTTGGTGCTGACTTGTTCCTGCTGTTTGATAAACCTCCTTGCTGGGCTGGGTGATGTATGGGGGTTGACATTTCACTGCAGCAGCTGGAGGATGGCAAAGCCATGATCACACTGAGGTGAGGGAAGGCAGGAAAGAGTGGGCAGGGAGCTGGGGACAGGATTGGGGACGAGCTGCAGTTGTGAGTGTTTGAGGACATTTGCTCCCTAATCCTGTGGCACTTCCTTGGTTTTCCCAAGAGATATGTTCCCTGCCTGCCCAAAACCCCTAAGCCTTGCCAAATGTGTCCAGAGACTTGTTTTGGAGGTGGCAGGGTCACCCAGAGAGCTTAGACCTTTGGTACTTCAGGATATTTGAAACTCAAGAGGATAAAGTCCTCAGCCTGTGGGGACACAGCCCTGCCAGGGCTGGGAGGAAGTGTGCTCAGCAAAAGCACTGCCACTGCTGCAGTAGGAGAGCAGCCCAGCACCGTGGTGCCAGGGTGGTTCAGGAGGTTTTGATGGGAGCTGTGGGAGCTGGCACAAAAATACTGCTGGGTAAGGAGATGGAGCCAGAGAGTGGCAAGTGCAGAGCGTTTGCCTCCTTTTGTTTTGATTGCTGCGATCTAGAATTAGCAGCTGAGCTCTATAAATAGAGCCCTGCTGCGTGGGAACATGCTGGAGAAGCAGTGAGCCTGCAGGAGGGGTTTTGCTGGGGTGGAGAGCCCTGTCCCATCCCTCCTGGATGTGTGGGTGGGCACTGGGAGAGCCCTGACTGGTCCCTCCTGGACCTGCGAGCGTGCAATGGCCTCAGCGCTGCATGGGGATGGATACAGCCCCGTGGCTAGAGCAGGGCAGAGAGGAGGGTTTGGATCTCCAACCCAGCTTCTTAATGACTCATTATGTGCCTGTGGGCCAGGCTTAACCTCTGTGCCTCAGTTTACCCCTCTGCCACTTCCCTGGGGCTGGAAGTTATACTGGGTTGGCATTTTTGCCAGTGCTTGCCCCCCAGAGAGAGCTGCATCCTCCCTGGAGACATTTTCCCATCAAGCCAAACCTTTCAGGCACTGCCTGAGACTAGGAATTTTGGTTTGGGGCTTTTTTCCCCTTTGTGGATGTGAGGTTGAGAGCAGGAAGGTGTTGCAGCCCCTTGCTGGGCTTGCAGCACAGCAGTCCTACTCCTTAGCCAGGAGCTTGGGTGGATCATAACAGTGCTAACCTCAGTGTGGATGGAGTGGACATCCCTGCTTCATCCTGCAGTGGCTGGCAGGGAGGTCAGGAGGGAGCTGGGAGCTGATGGGACCAGGGTGGGATGAAGAGTGAGAACAGCCCAGCATCTGGCAATGGTTAGGGGAGCACCAGGACCCCTGGGCTGGGTGTATAAATAGAAGAGGAGAGGCCAGCTCGGAGGTGGGAGGTCTGGTACCGTGCAGGGGCTGCCAGGTCACATCTGGAGCCCTGCACAGCCCCAGGACCTGCTCCTGGCCACGGAAGCTCAAGGGATTGATCAGTGGGCAGCAAAGGAGAACGGTGTGTCAGGGGCTGCTGGTAGGGCATCAGAGGGGGAGGGAGGGCTGCCTGCCCACCAGGGCTCTGGTGTGCAGATGCATCCAATTCCTGTTTCCTACTCAAGCCCCCTCCCAAAGTCTCCCTGCTCAGCAGCAGGGAGCGTTTGAGCGCGTCCCCAGCAGCAGGGCTGTGTTGCCTTCGTGCTCATCGCAGTTCCCTCCTTTGTCATCTAGATTGTTTTAAGAAGCCAACAATCTGTGCATGTGGGGGTTTTTTCCTCCCCCCCCCTTTTCAGATCAAAGCAGTTTACTTCAGTCTTGGCACAGAATGGAAATTCATTGGCAGGGATTAAAAATGAACCTTAAACATCCTGGCCTCTCTGTCCTGACTTTTTCCACACGTTTTGCCATTTAAGTGTTTCCAAGCTCTCCCTGCCCCCTCCTCCGTGGGAGCAGCAGTGCTTTACAGGCCCCTGCTTCCCTCCAACCCGGTGCTTCCCCCCACAGACACGCTTTTGCCAGTGCCTCTGTTTGTCAGATCTTCCAGACTTTCAGTTTCTGTTTAGCATAAAAAGCTTTTGGCTTGAATCAAAACATGTTTCAAATTTAAAGCAAGCTGAAACAGAAAGGGCTGGAGGGGAGCAGCTGTGTGAGAGTCTAACAGTGGCAGGGACTCCCATTCCGCCCCCCCCCCCGATTTTTTTCAGGGTCTTGTAGTGGGAGAACTTTCTTCCCAGCTCCTCTGGTTTTTGGTTTGACCTCAGTGGAAGAGGAAAGTGTCCTTTTGCATGGCCACATCCTGCAGTGGTCCAGAGGTGGTTTGTCAGCTGGGGGAATCCTGGTGCTAGTGCCCTGCTGTGACAGTTTAGGCTGTGCCTTTAAGCTGCTCTTCCCCCAGTGAATGCTGTGGAGGAGAAGTGGTTCCATGCAGGAGCTCCTGGTCGTGGTTTGGAAGGGAAATCGTGTAGGATGTGAACTGGCTGGGGTGGGAGTGATGGGCAGTGGAGCCAGGAAAATGACTGGGGCTTGGTGGGGAGGGAGGTGGTCTGTGGTCTGTGGTGAGGTTTCACATGGGATGTTTAATGCACATCTCAGAGGTGATACACTAGAAATAAGGCTATGTTGGGAAGGATTAGGGAGCAGAGATTCTTTCTCCTACAGGAGAGCTGGGCAGGAAAAGAGCACACCTGAAGTCAGGGTGCAGGGGAGAGGGAACAAAGCAGATCCCTTAGCTGCTCTGCAGGGAACAGAACAAGTGGTGGTGGTGGTTCCTGATGGAGCTTGGAGATCTTTGGCAGATTTGTTGTGGTTTAATTTTCAGTGCTACTTTTGGGCAGGAAAAACAAATCCATGAACCTACAGGGAGCTCTGGGAGCTCTTTCCCCAGGACATGGCTGAAGCCAAGGCCCAGCAGCCTTGGGGGGGCTGGTAGGATGTGCAGATCCTCATTTTGTGCTCTAACATTCATGTCTTGCTTGCTGGTCCACTGGGGCTGGCTGTGGGGTTCCCTTGCAGTGGCTTCACAGGGCTTTGTGTCTTCCCTTTTCTGTCTGCTCCAAGTCCCAGTTGCTGCTGGGGATGGATCCTGCTGTCAGGATACCTGTGGGCACCTCCACAAACTGATCCCTACCCTGTTTTATTTTGCCTCTTTTAGTCTGGTTTTGTGGGGGGTTTGGTGGCAAGGAGAAAGGTTGAGGGAGCAGGGAAGGGCTCCTCTAAGGATGACTCCAGCACCATCTGCCCCTGGGTCCATGGGCAGGGACCATCACAGGGGCCTCAAAAGTGCTTTCTGTGAGTTGAGGTGGATGGAGCTGGCTGGGTTTGTTCCCATCCTGAGTATGGGTGGAGGACACTGAGGTCTGTCCAGGCTCCCTGAGAAGGATGTTTGGTGCTCTTAGGACCCACCTGGGTCAGGCCCCAGTGTGAACCAAACCACGGTGGGAGGTTTGGGAGTTAACAGAAAGCAAGAGGATGAAAGCAGGGTTGGGAGGGCTGGATGCAGCCAGTGACCTCCTAATGAACAAGCAGCTTTGATGACCTGGCCCAGGTGCTTCCTTCCTGGAAACAACACAGCCCCTATTGTCTTCTGCTGGGTGAGCTGCAAAGCTGGAATTGCACTTATGCAGAGCAATGAGAACAGGTTCAAGTGGCTTTGTCCTTTCTGCTTTTCCCCTGCTCCTCCATCTCTTGAGACCTAGCAAAGATGTTTGTGCAGAAGTTGTGGGCAAGAGCAGTAAGGACAGTGAGCTGGGTTTGAACTTGCCTCTGTCCAGTGTGTTGAAGGCAGGGTGGTGCAGGGGATGGCAGCAGCTGGAGCTGCTTCTTCATGGCTTCTGCAAACCTGAGCTCCATGTCCATGGCCTCCAGCCTGGCTGCAGGCTCTCAGTGGCAGAAAAATCTGTGAGCTGCTGTGAAGCATTAATGCAGAAATCAAACCTGCCTCTGGTGGTGTTTAGCAGGGAAGGTGTCAGAGCTGGGGCTGCAATGGCACAGCTGATTGCTGAGCACCAGCCCTCTGGGCTCCACTGCTGTTCCCACCCTGCCCCTGGGACCTGCCTTTCCTCTGTGTCCCACCACGCTGTGAACGTCTAACAAAATGCAGCAGTCCAGCAACAGCCCCCAGTGCCCCAGCAGGGAGTGACAGATGGTAGCAGTAGGGTTTGCTACAGGCAGTTCCTTTTTCCTTTTTATCCTTCCCCCCCCCCCCTTTTTTTCTTCCTAGTGAAGGCAGCAAGAGCTCTGCTCTGCCCCTTGCAGTGGTGGGTGCCTAATCCCAGCTGTCCCAGCCCGGGGCAGTGCTGCCCTCCCGAGCATGCCCTGGGTGGCCTTGTCCATCCACAGAGACCTGAGTGACCAACCCCCCCAAGGAACCACCAACCCCACAACTGTTTTGCCTTGCTGTTGCTTGGTGCCAGAGGGGGGGTGTGTGAACTCAGATGCCTGCAGCACAGTCCCATACCTGCCAGCTGCACAGCGTGGTGCTGGGGGTGAGCTTGGGTTTAATTCTTTCCAGCTGAGGTGGGTGAGGACCACCAGTTGGGCTGTGGGTTGGGTAACAGCAGACAATAGCACAGAGGGATCTCAGCATCTTGGTGGCTGGCACGTTGCTGAGCGGCGCTGGGGGCAGCCTGGCCTGGCCTGCTGGCACTCGGTGCCGTGAGCCCCTCGGCAGCAGCTCGGAGAGGAGGGGCAGAGGATGTGAACCCAAGCAGGCCGCAAAGCCTCTCCAAAAATCAAAGCCTGCTCCCCCTTTTTCTTCCCCCGGCAGGGATCCTGTATTCATTGATTGTTGACATGACAGATGTGGGCTGGAGAAAGGCACCGGCGGCTTCGGGCAGGGGAGGAAGGGGCTGTGGAGGAAGGGGGCGGGGGGGGGAGCGCTGCAAGCCGAGATGCCGATTACCAGGGGCAGCAAATAGCTTGCAGCTGCCTGTGCTCAACACTCTCTTTGTGGTGCTCTCAGCCACTCTCTGGACGCAGCTATTTTTAATTTCCCCAAGCGTGTGCACAAAGCAAAGGGGGGGGGGGGATGCTGCTGGCCTCCCCCTTTCCTGCCCCCTGCTCCCACCCACTTCCCAGCTTCCTCCCAGCCCCTGGGGAGTGAGGGGAGCTGCACTCTTCCCCCCTCCCCTCCCCCTTCCTTTTTTTTTTTTTCCCTTCCTATTTTGTGGGTCTTTCTTGGGAGCCAGCCTTGGCTTGCCCCTGCTCTGCAGCCAGTGTGTGGTGTGTGTGGAGCTGGGAAAATGCAGGAGTAAATAAATACACAATTAGGCAGGCGTCCAGCCATGGAGGGGAGGGGGGGCGGGGGGGGACTGCTGAAAAAAAGAGGCTCCAGCCAAATTTTGGAATGCCTGAGAAAGTGGCTGGAGCCATGGGCTGGGGGCTTCCCACCACTGCTCCCCTCCCCACGGAGAAGGGGCAACTCTGGCCCCCCAGGGAGGTAGCAGGGTGGCAGCTCCCAGCGCTACTCTGGAGGAGGTTTTCTTTCCCCCCCCCCCTCCCCATCTCATACAGTCCCAGGACAAAGCATGTTTGTGCTGGAGGTGAGATGAGAGTTGGGGGTGTGGGGGTGTGTGTATGTGGGTGGGGGTGGTGGTGGGGGGTGTGTGTGTCTCAGCCAGCCCTTGGCATGCTCCTGCCCTGGCTCCAAAGCAAGCTCTGCCAGCGGGTTTGTGGGGCCAAGAGCCGAGCCGTGCACTCTGTTCAAGCAGCAACATGGTTTGGGGTTAATAAATTACCTATTTGCCCTCCTTGTCTCTGCTGGGGTAAGCATTAGTGAATATGATATTTCTGCTTTCCCCCAGACATGCATTATTCATCAGGTTCAGAGCCTGTAAAAGGGACATTGTCAGGTTCAAACTTGCGTGGAGAGGGAGCCCAGGCCTTCAGCTGGGGGGTTGTGAAGGGCTTTTTCTCAGGCTTGGTGAATGCAGGGTGGGTTGGGTTTTTCTTTTTGGCTGGAGCATTCTACCTTTTGTCCACCCTGTGCTGAGGGATTTCTGCTGCAAAATGAGATCTCCCAGGCAGGTTTTATTATTGGTGTTGCTCACTGAGTTCTCGTGGGCTACAAGATACAGAAGGCAAGGGGGGGGAAGCCAGGAGAATCCTGCTTGTCCCTCACTCTGCTCCTAGCTGACAGAGCCTGGGAGTGCTTCTGGTGATGCCTATTTTGTAGGACCTCTTTGTCTTACCCCATTCCTTCAGAGCTTGGAAGAGGCTCAGGCTGAAGCCTGACTGCAGGTAGGCAGCAAGATAAACCAGCCAGGCAGTCCTGCTGGCAGTTTAAAGTTACCACAGGTGCATCACGTGCACAGCAACTGAATGCTACCCTTCACCTCCTTCCTGCAGCATCCAGGAGCTGAGCTCTCTGGGATATCATCATGCCTTGCACCCTGCCACCCACCACAGGCAGCATGGCTCCTCTGCCTCCTCTCCTGCTTCCCAAGGAGAGCATGGCCCAGGAGCAGAGGAGCTTGGGCTGCTCCAGGGGCTGGGGACAGCTGGGGAAGGCTTCCACCTGCCTGGGAGAGTTTTGTTTCCCCCCACCATGTTTTCCTGGCTCACACCCCAGAACCATGCCATGCCTCTGCTGCCATTGCATCCCTTGCTGTGGGACTACAGGGATGTAGCCCTGAGGGTCCCTGCTTTCACATGCCCCAAGCCCTGGGTGCTGTGGCTTCAAGTGCTTTAGCTCTCCCTGATTTTGTGGACAAACATTGCCCTGGAGACCTGCAGTGAGACCTTGGGGCTGCTGCTCTCTTGCTGCTGCACAGAGTTGTCACCACTCTGTCCCCATGCTTGCAGTGCTCCCTTTGCCATGGGTGACAGAGTCCCTGAGGAGAGGAGGGCAGGGGGGACAGGAGTGCAGGTTGATTTTAGACATGCCCCAGCAGCAGCCTGAGCTTGGGTGGGATTTCCAGCTGTGGTGATGATGGGGAGAAAGGGGGTGGGTGCTTGGAGCACACCCAGCCTTGGCCCTTTCCTCCTGGTTTCCATTCTGCAGCCACATCAGTAAAGTCCCAGCAGATCACTGGGGCACTGGGGAGCTACTGGGATATAATTAGGGTTTTGATTCACTTTTCTGGCTGCTTTCCCATTAGGGGGAGGAGCACTGAGGATTATGGATGGAGCAGATGTGTGGAGGAAGGGGATGTTTGGCTTGCAGGGGCAGTTAATGCCATGCACAGGCCAGTGCTGAAGGGTGAATTCTATTGTCCCAGGCATGGGGGATGGAGAAACCTCCTGGGCTCATCCCTCAGAGGTTGACCAGCCCCAGATTACTCCTCTCTGCTGGAGCCAAACGACTGCTTCCGAAGGAGAGGTTGCAGGGAGTGCTCCTGAGGGCAGCTCCTTGCCATGAACTTGCTCCTCTCCCTGAACTCCTGTGCGAGTGTGAGAGCCAGAAGGGAGCAGCAGCTTTAGGGAGAAAATGCTGCTCCCCAGGACGTGGGGCAGCCCCAGCAGCCTTTGTCCCTGCCTGTGGCAGGCACTCAAAGCACTTTTCCCCCTGGGTGCCATTTGCCTTTGAACCCAGTGGTGCCTGCCCAGCCAGGATGCCTCTTTGCTGTCTGCATTGGTGCTGCCACTGCACCTTGCAGGTGGCAGCAAAGCCTAACTCCAGGTGTTGCTGGGTTGTCTCCTTGCCCTGACACAGTTACATGTGGCTGTTGGGAGCTTTTCTCCTGAGAATTGCCTTTCTTGGCCAAAACCCCTTCCATTGTGTGCCATAAGGGAGGATGGCCAACAGTTAAGGGGTTGGAAAATATCCTCTGGCTCTTGCCTTGGCTTTTGGGAAGGGCTGCAGAGTCCAAGCTTGCCTGGAAGCTGTTGGGAGCAACAGAGCAGAAGAGGTCTGAGGTTCTGTGCTGGGGTGAGGCATGGGGTGTAGGATGTGGCTGCTGCTTGGTTACCCAATCCAACCTCTTCTGCTTGGTTTGTCCCTCACACCTTGAGCTGCACCCCCCGAGCACCCTGGGAGCCTGGCCCTGTGGTATTCCCAGCCCAGCAGGAAGCTCTGCAAAGCTGCAAGAGCAGCACTGGGGAGTAATGAGATTTCCAGATGAATTCAGCCGGATTTAGGAACTTCCACTGAAGCATCTGCACCCGTGGGAGCTGCCCACACCTCCGGTGGGGCTGGTGCTGCCGATCCCTGGGCTGCTCCTCACCTCCTGTGCAGTTGTGTTGGCCACAAGGGAACTGCCTTTACTCACTGGACAGCAAATTTTCAGTTCAGTTGAGCCCCAAAGAAGCCAAACTGGGGAGAAACCGCAGCCGTGGCCCTGTGGTGCAGCACTGGGTCAGCTGTTTGGATGATGCTGGCTGGAGTGGGTCTAAGGCCGTGTGAGAGTGTTCAGCAGAGCTGTGCTGAGAGGCTTCTGCTGCCTTTGTCCATCCTGAGGTGGTGCTTTCCTTCCTTTGGATTTCTGTGTTTTAGTGGAAAAAACAATCATATAGAAGTGGAGGGTTTTTCCCCCTCTTTCTTCTAGTGAGGCAGCAGGAGATGTCTTCCATTTTATTTGCTCTTTTATTGTGGGAAGCACTTGCTGTTTTTCACCTTGCTCTCTGCACTGCATGGCATAGTGCAGGGCCTTAAATTATCCAGAGCTCAAGACAATGGCTGTGGGAGGCAGCTTTGCACAGCTGTGGCTGGGTGAGTGGCCTGGTCTGTTGTGTGTTTGCTCTGATTCCTCTGCTTGGATGTATTTATAGGAGAGGTTGTGGGATAGCTGGAGACCGAGAGACCCATCCCTCCCTCCCTCCCTCCCTCCCTCCTAGGCTGAAGGCAAGATGGATTCAGTTAGGGAGGCATGGAGCTTTGGTTGACTTGATTTACTGCTTTCCTTGGATGGCTCTCACCTTGACCATGCTTCTCTTTGAGGGTTCAGACAGAAGCCATAGCTCCTTCCACAGTCCCTTCTCTCCTCCCAGGTTTCCAGTCTTAATCCTCATGAGTATCTCTCCACAGTCCTCTTTGGGGTGCCACATGCAGCACCATGGCCTCATACAGCTCGACCAGTAGCTGGTTTCTGTGTGCCCTGCAGCACACCTCCATGCTGCAAGGTTGGTGGCACCTTGAGCGGCCCTTGCCCATGGTGGGAGCTGCCTGCAGGTCAGAGCAGTGCTGAACAGAAGACCTTGGAGTCGCTCCAGCAGCACTTGGTGCTGTGCATCGAAGCCCACACCAGCTGCAGTTATTTTCCCTTTTTGCCAGAAGCCTGGCTCTAAAATCGAGCAGTGAGTGAGCTCTTCCCTGGGATTGTTTCCTAAGGTTTTTCCCAAGGCATGAAGCCCTGTTCATAGCCAATGTCTGGGCAGATGCTCAGGCTGTTCCCCTCCTGTCTATGAAACAGAAATCCAGGTCTAGCTGGGCTTGAGCAGGGCTTGGGTGTCTGGCCAACACGAGCAGAGACAACCCTGCCTCCATCCAAGCTTTACACCTCATGGGCTGTCTCCAAAACTGGCATCACCATGTCTGTGACCACCTCTGTGTGGGGGTTACCTTATGGGCCCTGCTGTGGTGATGTGGTCTCTGCTGTTTTGGTGCAGCCCTTTGCTGCTAGGGAGGCCGTGCCAGCCGCTGAGCGTTTGTGTGCCTGGCAGTGTGCGGCGCAGGGACCTCCTGGGACTCGTCTCCTACACGAGGGGGTGGAGAATAAACCTGACAAGGCCAATTTGGCACAGGGCAATTTAAAATTCAAATGGCAAGATGCAAATGCAGCCTGCCTTTCCTTCCCACCCCCAAACCACTGCCTTCCCTCTCCAGGCAACTCGCCTGCCGTGGCCCCTGCACCGAGCTCTGCTCCCTGGCTGTGTGTGTGCCATCCTGCTCTGTGGTCCCACCAGGCTTTTGCCACCATGCTGATTGCCATGGCAGCTCACTGGGGCACTGCAGGTCCTTGCTTCCCCTTTGGCTGGGCTACTGTTTGCCTGAGCGTCAGGAAGTGGGGAAGATGCCATCCTGGCAGTTGTGAGCAGATGGGGTCAGATCTGTTACCACATACTCCTCCCACCCCTCTCTGCAGAGGACATTCTGCATTTTAAATGCATTTAAATCCCAGAGAGCAAGAGGGAAGAGGAATTCTTGGGATTTCAGGGCTGCAAGATGGTGCCCTCAGCACGGGGGGGCTGGCAAGTGCCCATGCAAGGCTTGGCTTTTGCTTTGGTCCCTAAAGAGCCTAGGTGTGGCTTGAGCAGTTGCTCCAAGCTGGGCTTTTGCTTTAGAGCCCAAAAAGCGAGGGTGGTGGCTTGAAGCAGGCCCTCGACCCCCATCTTGGGAGGGACCTTGCTCTTGCTCCTGTTGTGGTGCCAGCGTCCTCTCTATCTTCTATTTCCTCTTCCTCTCCAGCAGCCTTGGATGTGGAGCATGTGTGTGCACAGGTGAAACCTCCCCTGAAGGGCTCCTGGATTTGGGGATGCTCCCGAGGACCTAGAGGGTCAGATCCCAGCACTGAGGGGGAGGTTGCCCCCGCTTGGTGACCACCAGCAGGTTTGCTGCCCCTCCCTGCCGAGCGCTGGCGGTTGTGTCAGGCCGGGGAACAACCAACCCCATGGTGCACAGGCTCCTCAAAGGCCTTTCAGCAGGAAAGAGGTTAACAGGAAGGAGGCAGGCTAGGCCCTGGCTGCCAGCTCCCGACCCGCTTTGGGGTGGGGAGCAGCTGGGAGCCACAAGAGCCGTGCAAAAATGGCCATATAAGGCCAGGAGGAGCCAGCTCCAGCCTCCTGTGCAGCCCCGGCTGGGCTCGCTCGGCTCCGGCGCACGCTCCCCGCATGGGTGCCCGTGGGGAGGGGGCTCTGAATAGGATGCATGTCCTCAAAGTTGCTACATGGGCGCCCATGGGTGCTGCCTGTGCCTTGCTGAGGTGGCATTGGGTGGGAGAGGAGGCTGGGGGGGGTGCTTGCAGCAAGCTCCTGGCCAGGTCAGAGGCAGCTGGCAGCCTTGCTCACTGTTTAGACTCGCTGTCTGTGGACATAAACAGCAGCTCCGCTTGAAAGCGGCCCCTGGCTGAACTCTCCTGCCCAACCCCTGCACTTCACCCCCTCCTCAAACTTCTCCCAGTGAAGAAAATTCCTTCCCCCTGCCCAATGTGGAGCTGATGATGTTTTATCTCCTGGTAGAGGCTCAGGAGGGCTCTCCAGGGGTCAGGTGTGCATGGGACTTGGAACCAATCCTGCAGGCTCGCCTCCCTGAGCCACTTCCTTGGGGTGGGTGACCTGAGGCTATGGGGAGCTCCTCCAGCAAGACAAATTCCAGGGAGCTGTGTCAGTGCCTGTGATGAGCAGAGCAGGCAGGGGCCAGCAGTGTGATGGGGCAGTGTCATGGCACTTATCCAGCCATGGATAAAGGTTTGGTGTTTCTGCATCACTGGCTGCACACCGAGGCAGGTGCCTTGTCCCCTCCTCATGGTGGCACAGGGTGCCTGCTGTTGGCACTGCCAGCTGGGTGCAGCATGTGCCTCTGTCTGAAAGGAGACTTCTGGCTGGGTGGAGAGTCCAAGCAGCAGTGAGATGTGGGGGCATCTCGCCCTCTGTCTTGCCCAAGGGTGCATGCAGGGGTGCAGGAGCACATGTGTTGCTTGGTAACTCCATTGCATTCTCTTGCCCATGGTCAAAACTTGCTTTTCTGTGGCCTGGTGTTCTTGCTGCCCACAGGCAGGTGTGGGATGGAGGAGCACAACCTTGTGCTCCCCTTCAAAGGGTGACTTTTCCAGTCCATGCTTTGGCAGAGCTCAGAGAGGTCATTTCCAAGAGCCTTTGTCTAATCTAATAAATCCAGGATGCTCAGCCTGTCAGCTGATCTATAAGTGTAACAAAATCTGCCTGCCACGGAGCCCCGGCTGCCTTGTGGCCGTATCGATAGCCTCATGCCTAGTGGCAGCCAGCCTAAAAAGCTCATTAAAGCCCTGCTGCTGTGCCAGCCATGCTTGTCTGGTGCCTCAGCAGCTCAGGCATGCTCTGGTGGCCACCTCACCAGCAGCAGAGCCAGCTCCAGCGTGGATGCAGTGCATCCCCAGCTGGGCACTAGGGAGGCCATGTGCAGCTGAAAAGGGAGCTCCTTGTGGTGGTCTCTGGGTGGGAATGATGGAGGTGGCACTGGTGTCAGCTCCCAGTGCCATGCTGGTGCCAGGAGCTGTTTGCCCAAGCTGCACTGCTGCTCTCACCCAAGGCATGGTTGTCTCCATATTGCTCTGATGTGCCCATAGTGATATGGCAGCTGAGACTGCTTGTGTTGGAAGGGACATTTAAAGGGCGTCCAGTCCACCCCCCTGCAGCCAGCAGGGATATCTCCAACTGGAACAGGTTACTCAGGGCCCCAGACACCCTGACCTGGAGTGGTTTCAGGGATAGGGCATCTCCCACCTCTCTGGGCAACCTGGGCCAGTGTCTCACCACCCTCATTGCGAAATATTTCTCCTCTCTCTCTAGTCTGAATCTCCCTCTTTTGCTTTCAAGCCATCACCCTTTGTCTTGTCACAGCAGTTCCTGCTAAAAAGTCTGTCCCCATCTTTCTTGCAGACCCCCTTTAAGTGCTGAAAGGCCACCAAAAGGTCCCCTTGGAGCCTTCTCTTCCCCAGCTGAACAAACCCAGCAGAGTACTTCCAGCCCTCCCATCCATTCTTGTGGCTTCCTCTGGACCCTCTCCAGTAGGTCCATGGGGCTAAGGGCTCCAGAGCTGGCCCCAGCACTGGAGCTGGGGTCTCAGCAGAGTGGAGTAGAGCATGACTGTCTCCATGTTGCTCAGCTGTGCCCATGCCACGATCCAGCCAAGATCCCCCCGGGATCAGCCAAGCCCAGGCACCAGGGCCCCCTGAAGCAAGCGCAGTGGCTGCCTTTGCAGAGCGCTGGGAAGGAGCAGCCAGCTCCTTGCAGCCACCCTCATGAATATTTGAAGGCAAAGAATTAACATTTGTCAAGAAGCACTTATGGAGGCAGCGTGGATGGCTCCTCCTCAGGCGCTTCAGGCTCGCTGCTGCTCCCAGAGTGGTGCTGGGAGCTAGGGCAGAGCCTGTGCAGCCTTGTGGTGGAGTGGGATGGCAGAGCCACGATCTCCCCCCCGGGGCTGGCTGGGCCCCGGTGCCAAGGCAACCAGCTTGCCATGCCAGAGAGACAAATGGTTGTGGCTCTTTTCTTTTCTTCTTCTTTTAATTTTTTTTTTCCCTTTTCTTTTTTTTTCCCCCTTCCCCTCCTGGTTCTTGGCAGAAAGTAAAATGTCCCTTTTGTTTGGTTTCCTCCTCCCCCTGCCCCATCGCCTTTCTTTAAAGGTTGTGTTCCAGATTTCATCAACCCACGTTGTGTAACAGCCCTGGAGAGCAGTGTGGGCATTGGCTGTGTCCCACCAAGGCCCTGGCAGAGCTGCTTCTGGGCAGCTTGCCCCCATGGGGTTACCTGCTCACAAAACATCTTGGGGACAGTTGCTGAGTAAAGCTCTGTTGCATTTTGGGTTGAGTTGCTGTCGTGGCACCTGTAGGGAAGATGCTTGGAGAAAATGTGGAAGTTTTGGAGTCTAAGTCCTGTATTTCTACCTCAGCCCTGCAAAACCATATGGAAATGAGGGACTCCTGCAGATAACCTCTGTTGGCTTGCAGGCATCAGCCCCTGCACCTGGGAGTTCACTGCCCCAGGGAGCATCCAGCACTGTGCATCCTGCTGCAGCACATGGATCTCCCCAGCGATGCCCTGCTTGGGATTTCTCCCTTTGGGCTTGTAAGAGGTTCCTACTTTTTCCTTGCCCTCTTTTCCACTGTGTCAGGTGGCAGCTGCTGCAGTTGCTGGACCCTGAATCCTAGGAGCATCCATCCCAAGGTCCTGAGAGCATCTCATCTTGAGGCTGCTGGGGTTGTGGATGTGGCTCAGAGCATGGCATGACTCATGTCCTGGGCACCCAGGAAGGGGGAGGAGGAGGACAGAGTACCAAAGGCTTTGTGTAGTATGGAGAGGGAGACTGCGAGCACGTGTGTGTGTAAATACCAGAGGGCAACAGCAGCAGGATTGTTTCTTGGCTGTGGTTCCTCTGCTGATACTGGCAGTGTGGAGAGCTGTAGCTGCTCAGATAGTGGGGGTCCAGCCTTCTCTGTGCTCTGAGGCGGCCAGTGCCACCAAGGAGAGCTGCTGCTCTTGATGGTGCTCCTAATGGTGACCTCGAATGGTGCACCCTGCTGTGCTCCCGCTCCTCCCCCAGTTTAAAGACACCGATCCACTCACGGGGTAGCTGTGTGCTCCATCCCCTTGACAGCAGCCTGGGAAATGGCAAAGGCAAGGCCAGCACTTGGGGACAAGGCTGTCTCTGAGCCTTGGAAATGGCAAAGGCAGGGCCAGCACTTGGGGACAAGGCTGTCTCTGAGCCTTGGAAATGGCAAAGGCAGGGCCAGCACTTGGGGACAAGGCTGTCTCTGAGCCTGGGGACTGGCAGAAGGCAGGGCATGGAGCTGAGCCTGAGCGTCCACTCGCGTCTCACCCAGACACCAAGCCTCCCTGTGGCCCCAGGTCTGATGATGGGTTTGACCTTGTATCAGAGCAGCTGCTCTTCAAAGGGCTGCTTGGAGTCTCAGCCTTGTTATTGTTTTGGCGTCTGCTGGGTAGCACCTCCCTGCTTGTGCATTCATTTATTCCCTTCCAATTGCCAGAGCCACGCAGTCCTCACCTGACCTGGGACCAGCCTGGGGATCAACTCTGTCCTTCCCCAGGGATCCCCATCCCCAAGAAACCCCTCAGTGCAGGAGGAACCCGTGCTCTGAGGTGGTGAAGGGCTCAGTGTGTCCTCCTCTGCCACAGAGCCTCTGCCCTGTTCCCATACCACAGCTGTGGCACACAAGGGCCATTGCTGTTCTCCTGGCTCCTGCCAGCTCCTGTTGCTGGGGATCCCTGACTGTTTTTGAGGTGTTCCTGGGGTGCAGTGCCCAAGCCCTGTCCTTTCCCTCTGTGGAGCCTGAGTGTGTGCACTCCTGTTCCCACCCAACACCATCTGCATCTCACCGTGCTTCAAAGCGCCTTGCGCTGCCTAGAGAGGGAATTAAATGGTGTAAAGGAATTTACATCCTGAGTGAGCAAGACAGCTGGTCTGTCAGGTTTCATCTGCTGCTGAGAGGTGGAGGGGGTGCCATGGGGTGGAGGGTTTGTCCCTGGTGCCTGTCCTGCCCCCAGCTGAAGGTGCAAGAGGGGCCGGGCCCAGCTTCGCTCCCAGCCTCTCGGAGGTGTGGGAGCGGACAGGGCCACACGTGTCAGGCTGTGCTTGGTGCCACAAGGAGGGGTGCACAGCAAAACCACTTCACAGGGCCAGCCTGGTGGTGTGGGGGCCCCAAACCGGCTCCTCCACTGCAGGCACGCTTGGGTCTGGGTTGGGTGTGAGCAGCAGCCGGGGAAGCCGCCCTGAACACCGCTGTGAGGTTAAGGAGCGAGGAGAGCAGGCGAGATCCGCAGGGAGCTGACTCCTCCTGTGCCAGCTCGCTGCCAAATCCCTCTGGGGCCTCGGGGGTAGCTGAGGGTGCCTGTGGCTAGAGGGACTGAGTGGCCTGGGATGAGAGGGCTGGGCGGGGGGGTTCTCTCTCGGAGCTGCCCTCATCCCCTTTGTGCCCTGTTCTGTTTCATTCCCTGGTGGAAAATTGCTGTGGGTGGGGAAGGAGATCAGACTCAGCCCTTACGGTCCCGGAGGCCTTGGCTGCAGTGAGGGCCAGTGAGACACAAACGTTTCTAAGAGTCCACTTGGAGCAGGAGAAAGTTTTTCCGCTGGGTTTTCCTGGCTGCTGGAAAGCAGGGCTTGAGTTCTGTTGTCCAGACAGAAAAGATCCTCTCAGGAGCTGCCTGCCTGCAGCAGGGCAGGGCAGGCCTTGTGCGCACCGTGCCCGAGGCCTGGGCTCGGCTTTGCTTTCCCTCTGCATCCCGTGGGGGCTGTGGGTGCTGCTGCTGATTGCCAGCAAGGAGAAGAGGAGGTTTTGGTGTCCCTGATCTAGGACTAGTCCTGTTTGTGTGCCCATGCTGGGCACCAATGCTGCAGCACCCACGACAGCTCTGTGCCACCTGGGGCTGTCGTAGGGGACACAGCTGTAGGGAAAGCCCTTTCCTGGCACAGAGGGCTGTGTCCCACAGCTCCACATATGGATGAACTGGAGGCCTCGAGGGACTGCTGTACATTTCCTGGGGTTGTAGGCTGGAGCCATCAGGCTCTCCCCAGTTGCTCTTTCTTTGCATGATGCAGACTGCTTTAGGAGGGATTTTACTGGCAGAACAGTTGGTTTCCATGGTAAAAACCTTACCAGCATCTGCCAAAAATCTGTGTCCCCATTGGCCTGGCCATCTGGAGGGCAGAAGGTTGCTTTGGCAGGGTAAGGAGGTGACTGTGAGCTGCTTTGGGTGCTCTTCTGGTGCTGTTGACAGCTTGGAAAGATTCTCCACCTGGTCATGTATGTCCCCAGTGTCACTGAGCCTGGTGGGGCAGGCTGGGGAGACATGGGTGCATTGCTGCTTGGGAGGGGAGGACTGTGGATGCCCTGCCCCAGGAGCGGGTGGCTGTGCTGTAATCGGATGAGGCAGCACCACTCCAGATGGACCTGTCAGCTCTTGTCAGTGCTGACATCTCTCTGGGTCCCTTTGTGCCCTCTTGGGCCAGGGAGGCCACAGTCCCAGCAAGGGGACACAGCAAAGCCCATCAAACACCCAGGATCCATCACATGCTGTGGTCCCTCCCTTGCAAACTCCCTGTTTTCCTAACTTTAACAGGAAACAACCTGGCTGGTCTGTCTGTAGTGCCTGAGCCATCCTGTGCCAGGGGCAGTGGCACCTTGCTGCTTTGCCACTCCCTGTCCCCAGGTGCCATCCACCACCCCAGGTGGTTTGCAGCTGCAAACCCAAAGCTGGCCACCTGCTGCCTTACCTTGGTGTCCTTGTCCATCCTTCCCTGGGCATTTGGCATATTAGAAGCATCTTGCTGGCAGCAATGAAAGGGGCTGAACTGGGCTGGCAAGAGTCGTACCTGCTGGGCTGTGTCCCCAGATGTGCAGCACAGGGCTGTGCTTAGTGCTGACACGGTGTACAGATTGGTCTGGTCACTCTTGGGCAGGGCATCTTGATGTGCAGGATCCTGCTGTCCACCAGGAGAGGTTCTAAAGCTGAGCTCTGCACTCATCTGCTCTTCTCTCCTTAAATGTTCCTCCTTTCTCCTTCCCCTTGCAGCCAACCACACTCCCCCAGGGCACCATCAACATGAACCAGTGCACAGATGTGGTGGATGGGGAGAGCCGGACGGGGCAGAAGTTCTCCTTGTGCATCCTGACACCCGAGAAGGAGCACTTCATCCGGGCTGAGAACAAGGAGATCATCAGTGGGTGAGTGCACATCTGGGGCTGAGACACCTGCAAGGCTCTTCCCTTAGCTGGGAGGAAGAGAAGGGTGGGATGGGCAGTGCCTGTCCAGGCTGATCTCCAAGTGACAGTCAGGGACAGTTCTGGGGGATGAGTTTAGCCTACTGCCTTGTGGTCAGCTCTTGTCTTCACCTTTCTGGCAAGTTTCTCTCTTCCCTGCTTCTCTGCCTGTTGGACCCCTGCCACTGCCTGGTGCTCTGCAGCAAAGCAGGGACCTGAGAACCCCCAAAACTGCCAGATTTATGATACAGGGGTGAGCACTGAGTTCAGTGGAGACCTGTGCAGTGGCAGATGATTGAGGTCCTTCCTCTGCACCAGTTGTCTGTGCTTGGCTGTCCCAGGATGGAGCCTGGGGCTCCCCAACTTGCCAGACACCTTTTGGAGTCAGTCCTCAGGGAAGCTTAGCCTCTCCTGGGAGCTTTGGCCAGACCCTGGAGCTGACATGCTCCCAGGCCACTTGTTTCTGATGAAGGCCACAGTTTTCAGGCCAGTTTTGTTCTCTGGTGTTGGGCATTTGCCCTCCCCACTGCAGAACACTCCTAGCAGGGTACACCACTGGAAGCAAGCTGAGCTGTACTGGAGCATTTGTGGGATGCTCAGAAGGTGCATCTGATGTTGAGATGCTTCTGGGCTGGCCATGGCAGCTTCAGTCCCAGCAGAAAGCAGCTCTTTACTGGCTGGGGCTTGGGAAGAAGCTTAGCACCAAGATGAAGCTGGAGCTGGTGAGTACTGGAGTGACCTCACACTGCTTTTAGGACAAATGTCCTTGAGCTGCTCACTCTGCATTTACCTTGTACCCATTTGGAATGGCTTCACAGCACCCACCTTGCCCTGCTCTCTCCCTGCTCACAGGCTGGCAGAGGGGATGCATGCAGCCCAGCCCCTGGTTCCAGAGCAGCTGACCTCTGAGGATGGTTCAAATATCATCACTCACAGGAGTGCCTGCTGCTGGGCTGCCGTTGCTCAGCAACGTTGATCAGGCCACTCAAATGAGCAAATGGTGATAGATTTCCTGACTCCAGGTCTTGGGTGGTGACCTAGAAACATCCTCATCCATTGCCCATGTGCTGGCTTGGGCTGAGGCTGACACAGATGGGGGTGCAGAGCCAGGGGAGAGCTGAGCCACTAGCTGACAGCAACAGACTGCGATGGTGCTGCTGCTCACCGGGCAGCATTTGCCACCTGGGATAGCTGGAGCCTGCTGCCTCCCTCCCAAAATTCGTTGATATTTGAAACTAGAGCAGAAAGTTGAAGGGATTCTTGCTCTTTACCACTTCCTCAAGCATGATGTCTCCTGCTTGCTTGAGCAGCAGCAGAGTCACAGAATCACAGCATAGTGGGGGCCAGAAGGGACCTCTGGAGGTTATCCAGGCCAACCCCTCTGTTAAAGCAGGGTCACCCACAGCAGGCTGCCCAGGATCACAATGTCCAGGCAGGTTTGGAATCTCTCCAGAGATTCCAGGAAACTCCACACAACCTGTCTGGGTAGCCTGCTCCAGGGCTCTGGCACCCTCAAAGGAAAGACCTTGTTCCTCATGTCTGTGCTTTCTCTTGAGGTTATTTCTATTTCCAATCCCCTTTTCTTTATTCTGGTTGTGACTTCCTCATTGTGATGAATGCTGGTCAAAGCAGTCATTTCTCTACCAAGAGCTTGGGATTTTGATCAGGTAGATGTTTTCATGCATTGAAACTTCCCTGCTCTACTGAGACACATGAACTTGGCTCATTCCCACTGTGAGCTCTGCCTCAGGCCAGCAGCTCTGTCCTCTGGTGGCATGTCCACCTCCCTGGCTGCTTCTGCAGCAGGGGCGTTGCGGTGGCCAGAGAATCAGGCTGCAGAGGTGTGGGAGAATTACAGCACAGGGGAATCATGGCCTGGGGGAGCCAGCTCCTGCTCTTCAGCCAGGGCAGGGGCAATGACTATGCCCCAGAACGTGGCCAACCTCCGTGCCCTGCTCTCTTCTCCCTCTCCCCACGCTCCGCTTCACAGCTCGGCCTTTTGTTGCCGGTCCTGCCCACCAGGCAGGAGGGAGAAGCATTGCAGAGCAAGGTGGGGCTGATTTATTGCTCACTGGCCCGGTGCTGGATGTTGAAGCAGCGCCTTTGCTCCTGCCTGCAAGCATTAATCATCCCCAAACAGTCCCATTCTGGGTCCAAGCCAAGCAGGTTTCATGTGCAGTTGCAGCATGACAGGAAGATTTCCCTGGCTGGGGGAGAATTTGTTTTATGTTTCTTGTGTGCTGCTGGCTTTTATTGCTTAACCAAAGCCCACTTGATGTGGTCATCTCAAAAGGCTTTACAGCAGCAGCAGTGTGCAGAGCTGGGGGGACAGGAGAGGGAAGAAGAGATCTGAAGGAGGAGTGTTTCCCAGTGGTCCACAGATCCCTGTAGAGCTCCAGAGGTGCAGGGGCAGGCTGTCAGGCTGCAATGGGAAGGCACAGGAGCGTTCCCCAAACAAGTGACTGCTGCAGGGGATGCACTTCTTGATGTCAAGTTCACACTGCTCTTGCTTGGACAAAAGAGCTTTGTGTGAGCACTGGCATCACTGGAGGGTGAATGTCCTGCCAGAGGCTCTGTCCCTCTTCACTGTCTTTCAGGATGCTTAAATTCCTGTCCTGTGCTGGCCTTGGCCATGGCCTTGCTATTGCAGTAAGTGGAGTTTGAGCCAAAACATCCTGAGGTCATCCCTCCTCCACTACTGTCCTACCTCATTTTTCCCCCAGGAGCTGGTTGGGATGATTTTAGCAGGGCCTGTTGCCTTCAAATGCTTGAAGGGGGTCTATAAGAAAGATGGGGACAGACTTTTTAGCAGGGCCTGTTGTGACAGGAACAAGGGGTGATGGGGTTTAAACTAAAAGAGGAAGATTCTGACTAGAGAGAAAGAAGAAAATTTTTACCCTGAGGGTGGTGAGACCTGGCCCAGGTTGCCCAGAGAGGTGGTGGATTCCTCATCCCTGGAATCATTCCAGGTCAGGTTGTCTGGGGCTCTGAGCAGCCTGCTCTGTTTGCTGATGTCCCTGCTGACTGCAGGGGGTTGAACTAGATAGCTTTTAAAGGTCCTTTCCAACCCAAACCGGTCTGGGATTCTGTGATTTCTGGCTACTGTTTACAACATTGACCCTGACCAGGTTGGAGAAGCTGAGCTTCTCTCCAGCTTGGCATTGTGCTTATGGCCAAGTTACAAACCCCAGAAGACTGGGGCCAGAGTCTCTGGAGCTGTCCCAGAGGTGGGATGGGGCAAGAGGTGTGATGGAGCCATGATCCCCAGGAAGAAGCACCCATAGAGGAAAACAGCTTTGGTGTCTGCAGGCCTTGGGACTGTTGCTCCCCTCAGCACAACACTCACTTTTCGCTTCCTTTGCCTGCAGGTGGCTGGAGATGCTGATAGTCTATCCAAGGACAAACAAGCAGAATCAGAAGAAGAAGAGGAAGGTAGAGCCCCCAACTCCCCAGGTAACCCCAGTAGGACACACACTGCTGCCCAGCCCCTTGCTTCCCACTCGGGGCCATGATTTTGCTCTGCTCCCTGGGAAGATCCTCCCAAACCAGCCGGACCAGCGGGTTCCCAGTCCTCTGATGCTGTCTGTGTGGAGAGCAAGAGCCGTGGCAAGCCAGGGGGAGCCAGGACAGTGCAAATTGATTCCTGATCATCGCTTCCCGAGGTCACAGCCTGCTGCTGCTGCTGCTTTCCTGGCTGCTCTGGGGCTGTGTTTCAGCCGCTGAGCACTGACTCGTGGCAGCAGCCCCGCACAGCCTGTCGCAGGAGCGGCCACGGAGCCGCGCGGTCCCCGGGAGGGCCGGCGCAGAGGGCCCTGCCGGCCGTGGGCCATTTCGGCAGGAACAGGATGAAATTCCATCGGGCTCCAGTTACCCCCTTTGAGATGACCCCGGAGATAATGGGAATGAAAGGAAAATACTAAAGGCCAGGGCCAGGCTGGGAGCTCCGGGGGCCGGAGCCAGGCTCTCCAGGGACCCGGCGGTGGCTTCGTGCTCGCTGTGACTATAAATGGTAAAAAGCAGGGCCGGCCGTGACTCACTCGTTCCTGCCCGGCTCCCACGTGGCCCGAGTGGGGGAGAATCCCACAGATGGGGAACGTGACCCCCAGGCCACCCTTGTCCTTTGCCGGGGCTGAGAACAGCCGGGTCCCCGAGGCCGCCTGACCCCCGGGCATGCGTCCCACTGCCGGGGGGGGACCCGCTGGGAGGGCTCCTCCGGCCGAGCGGGGCTGCAGCACCGGGGGGGTGAAGGCGGCATCAGGGCTCCCTTGAGCCCTGCTTTTCAGGTCCCCTTTGATGAAATCCTCAGGATGGTCCTTGTGCAGACCAGGCAGGCCGTGGGTGGGTTTTGGACGCTGTGTTTGAGTCAAGTTTCCACTGCTCCACCAGATAAAGAGATTCTGGGCAATGAAAAGGAAAACTAGGGGGAAGAGGATCCTTTTTTGTACACTGGGCTGGGAGCCTGAGCCACCCCCTGTCAAGGGCTGGGGTCATCACAGTCCCTCAAGTGCTGGCTCTGGTGATGCTCCAGGGAGGATGCCTTCTCCTTCCATTGCCAAGAGCTGACGTGTTTCAAGTTGCTGGTCCTCAAGCCCTAGGGAGGGGGCTGCTGCACTGGGGACATTCAAAGAGCCCATGAAGCAGGACAGGGATGCTCACCCCATCCCTAGTGCAGCACTGTATCCAGGGTTCAGGAGGGGGACAGAACGGAGAGGAGAAGGGGCACAGAGCCAGGAAAACATCATTCTGGGTTACATTTCATCACCATGGCAACTTCTTGGAAACTGTACAGGATCAGAGCTCCTGAGCACCAAATAAGGGAAGCAGCTGTGGGAAGGATGCTGGCTGCCCACAGGCATATGAGCTTCCGAGGTGCTTGGGGATGGGGTGCATGGAGCCTGGTGGGACATTCCCCCTATTCTACTTGCTATTCTCCTTCCACCTTCTCTGTCCATCGCTTCTGGCCCCATGGTACCAGAAAAAGACTCAAATTTGTTTCTACCAAGCCACCTCTGCATGAAACCCACCAGCAGATGGATGCTGTGATGTCAGATGCTCACAGGCAACCTGCAAAGGCAGAAGGCACATGCAGGAGAAGCCTCTTTCTGCTGTCTTCCAAATTGTGCCCATGCAAATGGCCAGTCCAGGGAAGGAGAGAGGATGCTGAGGAGAAAATCAGCACCCAGTTCCCATCTGTGAAATGGCTTCTCCTGAAGCTGGCTGCCGTTCAGCTCAGTGTCCCTATGCTGGAGGAGAAAGCCTGGTCTTCTAAAGACTGCTGCCTGTTAATCTGACAGCAAATGGTGTCTGAGAACCCTTCAGGGAGGGATGGACACCTTCATGATTTAAAGCAAAACACTCAAATGCTGCCTCTTCCTGCTTTGTCTCATTCCCATGTAGTTTTTAACTTGCCTGTGCTACAGCAGAACTTGGCTGCAGCCTGCTGCTCCTGAGGCATCAGGGCCATTTTCAGCTCCCCTCCATCATTTTGCATCTTCCTACTGCAGGATCAGCAGAGTGGGAGCAACACAGGAAGAGCCTGGAATGTTGCTCCAGCTGCAGATTCTGCACAGGAGTTGTTAGGTGCAAGCAGGTTATGATCTGGGGGGGGGGGGGCAGGGAAGAGAACAGGTTTCTCTTGTGGCTTTTGCCATGCTCTGCCATTGTGGTGCAGGCAGCAGGAGAGGCTGGGCTGGCTGCCTTTGGCTGCCTGCTCTCCCTGGGAAACCAAGGCAGGATTTGGGGCTGAAATGTGGGATTTGAGGCTCTGTGCTCTGTTGCAGGACAGGTTTGCAGAGGGGTGTGGCAGGCTCGGGTACGCAGAGCGTGCCCAGACACACTTCCTGCTGCTGTTGCTGATTTTGGTGCATGCTCCTCTCTGGAGCTGTTCATCCCATTGAGCAGCAAAGAGTTAATTCCTCTGCTTGCTTATAGACTGCTTTTTGGCCCTCTTGTCTCTGTCTAATTAAATAGATATCTACAAATAATTATGTGGGGGAGTGTGTAAAGGATGTGCAAAAATAGATCCCCCAAGCTGGTGATCAGCTTTTGGATCAATGAATGAGAGCATGGTTGAGGATGGAGGGGGGCTTAGGAGATCGTCTGGTCCAACTCTCTGCTCGAGCAGGGTCCTCTGGAGTGGGATGCCTGTGAACTCTGGATCATTTACCTCCAGCACTGCATTCCTCTAGAGTGAAATTTCCAAGGGGACTTCTGTAGAAGTGGAGGTCATTTGCTGCTGCTTGTGGCTGTGCATGGAGCCAGGACCTGCTTCCTGGGAGATCCCTGGCAGCTCCAGCACAGCCCTGCAATCTGCCAATTTGGAGGTGCAGGGCTAAAACCCCCTGATGTGAGAAAGGGGACAGAGGGGATGCTCGTCACCTCCCATGTCCCCAGCCTGTGGCTGCTGGCCTGGCCTCTCCTGGATTCCCTCTGCTCCGTGGAAAGGGAACAAGCAGCTGGGAAACTTCCCACAATCTGGAGGCTTTGGAGGAGGGTTAATTGTCATTGATTTATTGGTGGCTTTAAGGCAAATAGTCTGCTAATGCAGGAGCTTAATACAACAACAGCAGAACATCTGCTAACGAACAGAGCCAAACCCTAAAGCAGTTGTGAGAGCTGCTGCTCTCTTCTGCACCAAACCCGGACTGCCCAGGCTGCAGCCACCAAAATCTAATGGCATCACCACCTGATGGGTTCCAGAGCCCATCATTAGCTGAAGAAGCATTAAAGATGCTGGCTGTTGTTCTGAAATAGCAGAAAGCTCAGTGTGATGTTGTGTTTCCTCCTTAAATCAAGGGGAAGCTCCAAGTACAGCCCCGGCTGGGTTGTGTTATCAGTGGCCTGTAGCAAACCTGCTGTGACAAACAACGTGCCTGCTGGTGGCAGGGAATGCATTTTCTCCTCCATCCCATGTCCTCTAGCTTGGTTTCTTTGGGGTGGTTTTTGCTGTTTGTTATAACACCAAGAAAACTGAGACTTGGGAAATGGGACCCAGGAGAGAAGCCTGGTATTGGTCTGGATGTGTGCAAGGCAGCAGCTGCCTGTGAGACAGCCCACAGAGGGACCAGGGACATGCAGAGGACATGCAGAAGGAGCAGGGGCATGCAGAAGGGAATGGGGGATGCTGTGTTTGCTTGCATCAAGTGCATGGGGTGCACTGTCACTCCAAACTGGGTTATTGTATAGGTGAGGGGAACGTTTCCTTGTCCAGAACACTGCACTGGGAGGGGCAGTTCCTATCCAAAACCAAAGCCATTGAGCCCCTCTGCAGCACCTGGCCAAAGGTCTCCTTGGTTTGTCGACTCACCTTTGCTCTGGATCTTTTCCCAACTGGTGTGGCCAGTTTCAGGAGCTCTTTCCTGGGAGTGACAGGGAGGGACATTTCCTCTTTCACTGCAAGAGCAGCAGTGGTCCCTTTGGCCAAGGAAGTTCTGACCAGTCCCCCATGCTGTGCTGCCCTGTGGTAGGGTTTCTACCAGCGAATTTGTCCTCTTGAGAATGTGGTGGTGGCACATGGCTGAGCAGCCTTGTCCCCATCCCAATCCCTGTCCTGTTGTGTCATGAGCTGCAGGCAGCACCCAAGCTATGTGGCACCCAAATCTCTGGGGATAGCCCCACATGGGGACCTTGGGTGCAGATCTGGGTAAAACCTCTCTAACCTTCCTGTCTCCCCCTTTCTCTTTAGGAGCCTGGTCCTGCTAAGATGGCTGTGACCAGCAGCAACATCCCCAGTGCAGAGAAGGTCCCTGCCACCAAGTCCACACTTTGGCAGGAAGAAATGAGGGGCAAAGACCAAGCGGATGGGAGCAGCGGCATCAGCCCAGTGCAGAGCCCGGTACAAGGCCAGGCTGGGCCTGCCAGCTCCCTGAAGGATCCTGTGCTGGAGAGTAAGGAAGGTGAGGGACAGGAGGTGCCAGCGTTGGCATGGCACTGCAGTGACCTGGTTTGGGCAGCCGAGCTGGCAGAAAACCGCTGTAGAGGGAAAAACTTCCTGCAGGTTTGGTTCCTGGAGCATCCCAGCAAAGAGGAGGAAGCAGAGCTCGTCCCTGCTGTGCAGGCACCAGAGCACAGTGTCACAGACGGGGGTTCAGGCAGGAAGAAAATTTATATCACCTGCTGGAAAAGCACAGGATAGGGCCTAATCCTGCCCCAGCCAGGGGATGGGGCTGCCTGCTCTTGTGCTAGGGGGAGAATGCCTTTTGTAGCCCCTCTACTTGGGGCACACAGCGAGCACAGGGCCATGCTGCACTCAACCCAGCTGTCAGGACTGCCAAGCCTTGAGCACCACTTCCTCCTCCCGCCCCTGCGTCAGGGCCCTGTTTACATTTGGTCTCCTTGAAGAGTCCCTGGAAGGCGCCGGGGCTGTGACATTGTTCTCCCTGGAACAATGGGGGCTGGGGACTCTTCCTGCCAGGGCTGTGGACAGGTCCCATGTGCTGTGGCCATTTCCTTTATCTACCCACTTGGACAGGGAACTTTTTCCACCCGCTCCCAGCTGCCAGGAGCAAGGTGTCCATTGCCTTGCGCCCATGGGGCTGTGGTCAACACCAGGCTGGGAAGGACAGGGATGGAAATGTGTGCAGGGCAGTAACTCCAGTCATCCATTTGTTGGTTTGAAGGTTTAGATCTTTCAAACATGCAAGCCTGACCCAAGGGTTGGACCAACATTTCCTGTTCCCTGCAGTATATCCCATTGCCTCCAGGAGCATGAAGGGTGGTCGAGGTGAAAAAGCCAAGGGTGGAAGAGGAGACATAGTGCAGGTCTGGGGCTCAGACCATCTCTGCTCTCATTTCCTGCCCCCATCCTGAGTGCAGTTGGGGTGTTCTTTGTCAAAAGTAGAACTCAGGTTTGAAACCAAGCACAGTGACTTCTCCGTTCCTTAGACGAGAGCTCCATAAACGGAGACCGAATAGACTGTGGGCGGAAGACACGTGTGGAGAGTGGCTACTTTTCCTTGGAGAAGACCAAGCAAGACTCGAAGCTGGAAGAGCAGCAGCTGCCGCCCCCACCCAGCCCTCCCAGCCCCAGCACCCCGAACAACAGGTACAGTTATCCCAAATCGCCCTCGCAGGAGCATGCCCAGCCCTTTCCTTCCCCAGGTACCCGAGCAGGCGACCGAATGAGTCACAGCTTCTCTCTGAACTCCTTGGACTCGAAGAGCAGTTGCCCCATGCACAAGGACTCCAGCAACAGAGATATGGGAAGGGGAGCTGAAAAATCGGGGCGTCCCCTTTCTTTTAAAGCCAGCCGGCAGTACACCACCCTGGCCGACGTTCCCAAGGCCATTAGGATCAGTAATCGTGAGGCCTTCCAGGTGGAGAGGAAGCGGCTAGAGCGGAGAACCCGGGCTCGTAGCCCTGGGAGAGAAGAAGTGGCCCGGCTCTTTGGCAATGAGAGAAGGTAAGGGATGAGTGGCTGATCTCCTTGCGTGTGTGCAGGGGCAGCAAGACCGCGTCCCCGCCTCAGCCCCGGATGGAGCAGGCTGCCATGTGAAGCCCCTTTGCATTACAGCGGTCTTGGGCTTAAGGGCTTCCATCCACACCCACCGGGTGTGGGATGTCCTTAGCAGTGGCAGTAGGCAGGTGCCACCCGGCCTGGCTGCTGTGGGACCACCTAGCTGAGGTGGGTGATGTCCAGCAGCTCTCTTTGCGAGCACGCCCACCCTCTGGCCGTCCCCTCCCTGGCACGGCACACATTGGCAGCTGGCACCATTAATTAGGTTAGCTCTGGAAACGGTGTTAGCGCTGGGGTGTGTTACGCAACTGCCTAATGAGCTGAGAGAGGTTTCTAAATGTCACAGCGTTAAGCTGGGAGAGAGAGGAGAGAGAGGCGGCTGCAGCGCTCAGGCAGGGCTGCAAAACAGCTTCAGCGTGGAGGAGGACAGGGAGGGCGGCGGCACACGCACCGGCCTGTGCCGGGTGCTCCCCGGGCGAGGCGAGGGATGGGCTCAGCTCAGCCTGAGAGAGATGCAGTTGTGCGGTGAGGGCAGCAGAGCGCACTGGGAGCCGGGCCCCGGGCGAGAGGGCCGCCTGCCAGTCTGATTCTCTTGCCCTGGTTTTCCTGCAGGCATGTTCTCTCTCGCAGAGTTTCATCAGGCACTTCTCCATTTCTTCCCAGCCCCTAGAGGACTGTTTTCCAGTCTGGCTTCCGAGAGCTGGGAGTGGGTCTGGGAAGCGTGGTGCAAACTTTGTGCCGGCGCTGCCGGTCGGCAGGAGGATCCCAAACCCGGCCCAGCCCCGGCAGCCTGCGCCCTGAGTGCTGTGCTGGGAACACAGGAGGAGAGCATGGGTTTGGCTTCCTCTGCTTTGGCAATTAGATCTTCCCCAGTATGGAGGAGAAGGATGTCACAGGGGTCCCTTGGCCACCCTGGCTGGGAATGGGGCTGAGGAAAGGCATCAGCTGCTGTTCAGGCTGGACTGGTGTTGGCTCAGGTGCGGCTGAGATCGTACCCCTGCTGGGTTTGCTTGCACAGGATGCCTTGGCCAGCACCTGTCCCCAGCAGGAGAGGACAGCACATTCCTCCAGTTTCCCCTTGCCTCCAGCCCTAAGGGTATTGTGCAGCACTGGGATCCAGCACCAAGCTGGAATGTGCCAGCTGAGGACAGGGAGGAGCACATTCACAGGCTGATAACAGGGCTCAGGAGAGAGCTCTGCTGTCAGAGACCATCCTTTTTTAATGTCAGCCCCACTCACTACTTCCTGACAATTGTCTTTTCCCAGGGAAAGTCTTCTTCCCAGCCCAGCTGGGCTCCTGGGGCTGTTAACAGGTTGGGTTTGGGGTTTTTTTGCTTTATCAGTATTGGCAAAAATTCAGCTCGGGACCTTTCTCAGAGCAGGATGGGTGCAGGGAGAGGATCAGGCGCTGCACCAGGCACGAGGATGTTCCCTATGGGGCTGAGCCCAGTCCAGAATTTGGGAGGAGGGCGATGGCAGACAGCAGGGCAAGCAGTCTGCGTGTGCTGGGGGATTTGGCTGGGGGTCACAGCCCGTGGTTCTGGAGAAGAGTGCTGTGAGCAGGGACAGCTCAAAGGCATGAGCTCCTTCGCTTTTTCCTCCAGTAACCTGGGAATTGGCCCGTGTGGGTGGAGAGGCTGTGTCCCGGAGCTTGGGTGGACTCAGCACGGCACGGAGAGGCAGTCCTGCGTCACACCAGAGAATTAACATTCACCAGCACCCTCCTCAGCTTGGCTTGGCTGCTTTTTAAATTTTGAGTTTACTTAGTCCACATACCCCTCTCATTTTTCCCCTCCAAGCTCAGGCTGTGCTGTTTGAGGTTGAGCAAATACAAGAACTCTCTTCCATGCTGTGGGGTCAGCTTTCCTACCCTGGGTTTAACACCCTTTCGAGTAATCCTTGCCAGTAACCCACCAGCACATCCAGGAACGCTTGCCTGAACTCACTTGCCCACATGCCAACCCCATGGGTACCAGCTGGGCATTGCTCAGATCTGCCCTGCATCTCACAGTGCAGCCAAACAAACTCTGTTGGTGTTTTTGTCCCTTCCTTTTTCTGTTTACCCCCACGAATCGGTGCCAGTGGCAGAGCTATGGATGGAAAAGCTATTTTGGGTACCAAGTGCTGCATCCTGAGTGACACACCTGTAGGCTTAGCTCCAGATAAAGCCATTTTCCGAGGCTTCTTGTCCTGTTTCCTTGTTGTAAGAGATCTGATGTGATTTAAGTCCAAGACTGTGCTGGAAATTTCCTGGGCTGTCCGTTTATACCTGATGCTGACTCCACGCCCATGCAGACAGCCGTCTGCGCTCGCAGCCGCTTGGGAAGGTGAATCAGGAAGCAGGAGACAAGCTCCGTGAGGCAGCAGAGTACGAGTTCCCTCTGCTGGCACCTGGCAGCACAGGGCTGCCAGCACCTGTGCCCGACCAGCCCTGGGGACAGAGTCTGTGTCCAGGGAGATCAAGCCATGTCTCTCATCTTCTGTCTCACGCCTGTCCCTAAGGAGAAAAAGCTCTTTGGAAACCCCACAGATGAATCTCAAAGCCTGTTTTGCACAGAAAATCACAGCTGAAGAGGGCTGCAGGGATGTCCTCCAGCCTCATATCCCAGCAGGGCACTGCAGATGCAGGCATAAATCTTGGCATATCGCAGGAGAGTGCCAGCAGCTCTGGGAAGGAGACCACCGTCGGGTGGGGAGCGCTTGGGGTGCGAAGACCCAGACCCCCTTCCTCCAAGTGTCCTGCTGCATGCTCACCCATCTGCTGCAGATCCCTGGGGCACCATTGGGATTTCTGGTTGGCAAAGTTGACTTTTCTTGGGCAATTCCAGGGATGCAGCCTCTAAACCCACGGCTTTTCTGGTTGACCCCCACATTCTGCTCACGCTAGCCAAAGTCCACTGTGGTGTCTGCTGCAGGAGCATGGTCAGGGGACTGAGGCATATCTCTAGCCTCAGTGAATAGCAAAGCTGCCTTTTCTTTCTTGAATTCCTTCTCTGGAGCTTTTTGAGATACAAGGCTCTGCTCTGAATGCTGCTTCTACCTGTGGAGAGGAGCATCTGCTCTCCCAGCTGCAGAAGGTTTATTTTTTTCTTGTAAAACTATCCTCTTCGTTTTTGTGAACCTTTGGGGGAAATTCCTCTTCCCTTTTCCTGACACTGACTGTCTTTCTTGCTGCTGAATAATGAATGGATCCAGTAAAGCCAACAAGCCCTTTCTTCCAATCAAAGGAAATCACTTTAACGATAGCTCGTGCTGGTCGTTATAGCTTTCCTTCCCGCTGCACCCACCCCTCCACCTAACAGCCTGGATCTGCAGCTCGGGTTTAGTGGCCTGGAAAAGATTAACAGCCTGCATGGCCCAGGAGCTCCTTGGGACCAGCTTGGTAGTTGGGAAAGCACTAAATTGCACCACGGCTTTTAAAACGCTTCTCCATACCTGCCCACAGCCTTCTTTTGCCACCGCGCTACCGCTGCTGAGAGGGAGCAGCTCTCTTGCTTGGCACAGCGGGGAGATGAGAGCCCTTCCCTTCCCTGGCCCCCCAGGATCTCTAGCAGTAACCTCTCTGAAATGTTGAGCTAATGGGGAAAAAAATAAAGTGATGATTTTTTTTTTCCTGTCATCCAAATGATCTTAACCCCTGGGGCTGTGATTGGGTTGCAGTGATTTGGTTTGCTCCTCCCTTTCCCAATGACAAATTACTGGAATGACTTTGATTTTTTTTTTTTCCTTTTTTTTTTTTTTTTTTGCTTTGTTTTGTATGTAGATATATAATTTCCTCTTCTGTTCATTCATTTTCCAGCCTTGTTTTCTTCCAGGTCTTGTTGCTCTCCACCTTCTCCTGCTGTGTTGCTGTGTGACGTGTCCGCCTTTACTCCGCCTGCTTCGCTACCATCTCATCTCAATCTCAAGCCGTAGAACAACCTGGTGGTGCAGCCCCTTTCATGAGAAATCAACCTGCTTTTGATTTTTGTTTCATGGGTTTAGGTGGCTTTTTATTTGGTGGTTGTTTTGGTTTTTCAGTGGGTTGTTGGGTTGTTGGGTGTTTGGTTTTTTTTTTTTTTTGTTGGTTTTGGTTTGGTTTTTTTTTCCCTTCCTGATTTGTTTTTCTTCAGGCCTTCCCCTAACAGGGCACAGATGATGTTAATTCGTGGGCATCTTCTTCCTAAACTGCCACTCAGAGAAGGCTTGGGCCAGGGTAAAAAGGGTTTAAAAAAATAAATAAAATGGTGACTTCCAAACCAGTTCCATGTCTGTTGGAGGAGTGGATTTATGCTCCACAATGCTGAACAGACCTCTCACGAGCAGAACATCCCAGGGGGACTGGAAGCTCTGGGCGAATCTCTTCCCAGTCTGCAAACTGGGAAGCAGCATGGGCTGAGCAGATGTCCCACAAAAACATCAGAGACACTTGAATTTGCAAAGTCAAGTCTTCCCCAGTGATTTTTGTCCCTTCCTCTTTGGCTGTGGACTTCAGCACCCAGTCCTGGCAGCCTGGCTCTGAGCAGCAGCGGTGGGGCCCCCAGCCTGCTGAGTGGGGGGGATGTGATGTCCTCAGACTTTTGGTCACACTTATGGAATTTGGTGCAAATTTTGGTTGAAAACTCAACATCTCATGGGTTTTGAGTTCTTAACCTGCTGTTCTTTTCTGTGGGAAGTGTTAAAGATGGTTTTTTGCATAACTATTTCCACTCATGTGGTTGCCGTTGTGATTGCCATGCACATTAGAGGTTCACACAAAGCAAGCAGCCCTGAGTTCAGATGTGATATGCATGGGTCCAAATTTTGTGTAGAAGACCCTCCTGAACTGATCTCCTTGGGGAGCTTCACAGTGGAGCTTTAAACCTCACAGCTTGCAGCTCAGCTGGGGGGGTCTCTGTGTGTGTGTGGTGGGTATGGGTCACTACAGCATTCCCAGGTTGTGATTAAAGACCTGAGGATGATGCTTGCCCAGACCCCTGGGCATGCAAACTTAGACACCAGCAGGTTCCTTTGAGAATTCCAGTATTTCCTCTGCTGTGGGTCAGTGAGCATCTTTTCATGATGAAATGGCACTTTCAATTCCCCCTGCAAAGGTGCTTGTCATTCTCAGGAGCATCCCATCTGGGTTTGTTCTGGGGCTGGCTCCTGCTCCATCCGCATTTCTCCTCTGCTCTCAGAGACGTGTGTGCCACGGTGTGATGGGCCATTGGAGGCACTGTCTGAGAGCCCTGCTGTCCACACTGGATTTGCAGACCAGTTTTAGAGCAGGGTAGAATCCCAGGGCTTTGCAGAGGATGTCCTGCTGTGCCTGCACCGGGTGCTTCTCATCTCCTCAAGCCTTTTCAGCTGATGCACTCTGCAAGCCAGACCCCTTGTCTCAAGTCAGCTCTGGCCATTTGGTGCAATCCTGTGGATGTTACCCATGTGGGGCTGAATTTTTACAGGGTATTGATTGCAGTGAGCACATAGGGTGACCCAAAGCCACCTCTGTGCCCCAGCTTGCTCTGGTGTGTCTCTGCTCTGTGGCCTGAGGGGACCATCAATAGCTGCAGCACCAGAGAGTAAAGTCAAAGCTTGAGCCAGGGCTGCTCAATAATCCCTGCTTCTCCAAGGGCTGGAAAATTCACAAGTCAAAAATGATTGCTGGTTTTGCAAGGGTTTTCTGGCTGTTTGAGAACAGGCTGTTCATGGAGCTGAGTTGTATGAAGGTTTGGCCCCAGGTAAAATGAGCTCGCAGAGAAGCAGGGCCCAAACCCAGGCGTGTGTGGACACTGGGGCGAGCGATGCTGCAGCCGGGAGTTTGTGGGACTGTAGAGCTGGGCACAGTTGCAGTTCTGGTGTTTAATCTGGCTCTGGTTTCCCTCTTCTCTCTGTTTTCCAGGAGGTCCCAAGTAATTGAAAAATTTGAGGCACTGGATATAGAGAACGCGGAGCACATGGAGACGAACGCCCCGGGCGGCGCTGCCCTGTCCAGCGAGACGCGGCAGGGCCGCAGCGAGAAGAGAGTTTTCCCCCGGAAACGAGTAAGCTGCTCAGCTGAGGGCTGCTGGGGGATGGCAGCTGGGATCCAGCAACCCAGGATACAGGGTTTAGTTTCAGGATTTAGCTCTAGGCTTTGGCCCTGGGTGAAGCAGAGGATCTGGAGTTGCAGGCAGACTCCTGCAGCAGCCAAACCGCTCTGTGTGTGTGTGTGTGTGTGTGTTCAGGCTGCTCCAGTTTGCTGCTTGCTTCTCTGCTCCCATGGCCCAGCTGCAGATCAGAGTGGAATCATAGAATGGTTTGGGTTGAAAGGGACCTTTAAGATCATCTAGTTCCAATCCCCCAGCCATGAGCAGGGACACCTTCCACTAGACCAAGTAGCTCAAGGCCTGGCCCAGCCTGGCCTTGAACACTTCCAGGGAGGCAGCATCTACAGCTTCCCTGGGCAGCCTCTTCCAGTGTCTCACTACCCTCACTGT
The DNA here is from genome assembly GCF_014839835.1 of Dryobates pubescens. Lineage (NCBI taxonomy): Eukaryota > Metazoa > Chordata > Aves > Piciformes > Picidae > Dryobates > Dryobates pubescens. The sequence continues at coordinate 2,282,337 of NC_071615.1, read as the reverse complement.
AAAGAATTTATTCCTAATACCTAGTCTGTTCTGATCAGGCTAATACCAGGCTGTCTTATCTCCTTCTTCCAAAAAGAGAGAAACTTCAGCTCTGGCGTGGCAGGACACATCAGGATGAGGTGAAGTAACAAAAGAAACAGGCAGCTGGGAGAGTCCCAGATAGGCTTAAATATATATGGAACAAATTAATGCCTGAGAGGACAAAAAAAACCTGTATTGCCAATGAAATGGCACTTGTGAGCCTGAGATGCCTCTTAAGTACACAGAATTTTATGCTGAGAGCCATGAGAGTGGGACTGGCTGTCCTAGTTCCTGCACTGATCTGGGCTAACACTGTTTACACAGGACTTCACTTGCGAAGGTGCAGCTGTGGGCTCCATCCTGGACGTGTCTGCATCTCCTCTGTCCCCACACCGCCGAGCAAAGTCGCTGGACAGAAGGTCCACGGAGTCCTCAATGACGGTGAGCCTCTGGGGCCGTGCCCTCAGCCTTGGGGGAGCACATGAGAGGCCCTTCCTGGGCAGGTCCAGTGAAAATTGGACTGTCTGCTCCTTCCCCCATAGCCAGCAGGTAGGACAGATCTGGAGCAGGTTTCGGTGACTTGGCTTCACCCTTGGCACGTTGAGGAGACCCAACACGTGGCCTGGGCTCCTCATGCCTCTTGCTTGGTGGTTCTGCAGTTGCAAGTGGCTGTGAGCAGGACGAAGGCTGCGAGGAAGGGCTGGACCTGCCTTGCTGAGCTTTCCTCCCTTTGCACGTTTCAAATGCTCACCAGACCTGGAGGCAAGCAGTACAAAACAAACACAGAATGCTCTCCTCTCACTCACCACCCTTCTGCAGGAACAGAATAAACACACTTGCTAATCTCAAAAAGATTACTCAGCCATTGTAAATAGGAGCTGCATTTTTCCTGGATGGACAGCTTCTGTTGAAGGACTCCTCAGAAAAGTGCAGTAGCTTATTAGTGATTATGTTTTTTTTAAGTAGCTTTTCATGTAGACTTCTACAGCCACAAGTGATTTGTGATGCTCAGATTCTTGGTGCTAATGAAAAGGGGCAAGAAGTGCACATAAACAGATGATGCACATCATCTAGTGAAGGCAAGAAAATCATGCAGTCACTGGGAAGAAAACCTTTTCCTTGCATTAAGTACATCTGTGTGTGATGGCAAGACTCTCCCCTGCCCGCTGGGTTTGCTGTGTCAGATCAAGTTGGTTATCCATCAGGATAAAAGCCAAGGGAGAGTTCATCCCTTGTTAGGCTCAGTGGGTTACAGCAGAGCTGTGGCTTGCTCTGTCAGGGTATCTCTTCCACCAAGTGCTTCATCTGGTTTTGGTTTCTGATGTCTATACCCTTCAGTGGCAGCTGGTCCCAAACTTCTCATGCTTCAGTAGCTTTGCAGCTTCAGGCAAAGCTGCTCCCCTGCCTGCCCAAGCACTCAGAGGAAAGCAGAGTGTTTTCCATGGAGAAGCAGCACCTGCAGGAGAAACCTTCCCACTCTAGGTGCTTCTGTGATGTCTCACTGCAGCCCAGCCTGAAACATGCATCTGCTGCTTGGCATCATCTTTCCTCTGGAGCTGCTTCCTTAAATCCTTTCCTTGAATTCTGAGGAAGCTAAGTGCAGTGAAGTACTATGAATGCTGCTAAGGAGGGATTCATCTGCTTTTGCAGAATATACTTACCCTGTTCTTCTTCCCAGTTGATAAGCAGGAAGCCTGTGAGCAGCTCTAACACTTGCAGTGCTTCTGTTTTCCTTTGCAAGGTGCATGACTGAGCTGGTTATTTTTGATCCAAAGTGTTGATCCTTTGCTTGACACTCTCCTGTTTTATAACAAAGAGCTTAAACAGGACCCAGATCCTGTAAGCACCTGCACTTTGGCAGAGAAGCAGCAGGGAGGTGATGGTATTGCTCTCTCAGGGTAAATTAGGGCTGAGATAAGGATGCCCAGCTCTCCCAGCCCGCTTCAGAGATGGATGGAGGCATTGCAAATGCCATTTCTTCTGTGGTTCATTTGTGGCTTATCACTGCCTCGTCAGCAGGTCCTGGTGGGGCTCAGTGAATTTGTTGCCTGCAGCCACATCACAGCCAGGGCTGCTCAGGCTGGCATCTGTCCACTTCTTTCTGCAATTCTCTAGGGAATTAGGGAGGACAAGGTGGCATTTACTTTCCCCTGGGTTTTTATGGAGTGGGGCTGGGTTCCCACCACCATGGGAGCACTCAAATATGGGATATGCCACCCCACAGGATAGGTTTGACCAAATAACCTTTCAGTTTTCCATTGCTCCCCTTGCTCTAGCTGGTTTCAGACTTTCCAGCTGCATTTCACACACTGTTGTCCTTTCCTCCTCCACTCTGCTGCACATGGAGCAGCTGGAGGAGCTCAGCCTCGAGGGAGTGAAAGCATTTCCACCACATCCTTCCCTGCACACGGGCAGGGCTGGGAGGAAGGGCTGGTGGGAGTTATCCCACGCTGTCTTGGTTGCTTTTCTCAGAGCTGCAGCATCCCAGTGCACCCACTTGGGAGGAATGAGCAGGTGTCATTTGGGTGGTGCAGTACTGGAATTCCCTCCATTTCCAACCTTGGGAACTCAGCCTTGGTTTGAACCCTGCAGCCTTTCATCAATAGCACATAGTTTGTCTTTTGTAATGCACAGTCAAAGGACAAAGCTGCCTGCACTCCTGCTAAGTCCTTGCTTCTCTTTCCTCTCTAACGCTGGTGCTACAGTAGGAGATTACAAGAGAAGTGCTGGGAAGGGGACAGCCTAAATAAACCATACAGTAGGTCTGTGTTCCTCTTGGGAGGAGGAGGTTGAGTCACCACACAATATAATGATCCAGTTTGGACTAGATGACCTTTAAAGGTCCCTTTCAACCCAAATTAGGATTCTATGAATTTAACTGTTGCTGATCTCCTTTATTGCTGCAATGTGTTTTATCAAGCCACTGCTGTTGGAAGATGCCTCTTCCCTCCCCTCTGATCACCCCTCTTCTTTCTTGCAGCCTGACCTGCTGAACTTCAAGAAGGGCTGGTTGACAAAGCAGTATGAGGATGGGCAGGTGAGTCCAGGGGAAGCTCTGCCCTTTGCTTTGGTCTTCAGTGCTGTGGTTGCTCCTGGTCTCTGGCAGCTGGCACTGCAGTGTCCTGCCTGGGCAGGCTGCACATAGGGCTGCTCTTGGTGCTGACAAAGCCCAAATGTCCAATGTAGGTGCTGGGGCAGAGCAGTGAGAGGGAATTTGTGCAAGTCTGGAGCCAGGCAGCAGTGGTTGTGTGAGAATCCTCTGCCAGCAGTGTTTGGGAATTGCTGGTGCTCTGTCCTGGGGAGGCTTCAAAGCCCCACAGCTGGATGTTGTATCATGGGTTTCTAGTGAGCTGGGGCAGCTTGGCTAGCAGTGTGTTCCCTTTCTCTTATTAATTTCATCTTCCTTTCAACCCAGCAACCTCTTTGGTGTGAGTAGCAAGGCTCAGATGAGGTCTCCTGAGCACTGGGGAAATGGCACAACCAAGGAAAAAATAAATGCCTCTGAGTTGGCACTGGGGGAAGCAGCTGCTGCCACTTTGCTCCTGTCCATTCCCAGGGGGATGCAGGATGTGCTGCTGTATTGGAGCCTTAAAGATGGGCACTGCTGCCCTGGCTGTTTGCAAACCACTCCTTCCCTGGATTTCATTGCATTCTGCTCAGCCTGTCAAGGAAAACTGAGGACAGCTTGCCCACAGCTGTTGAGCACCATAGCCCAGGCTGCACTGAGGGTATCCTGGGCTGCAGGCAGGTCTGTAGAGAATGTCCTGCTGGAGCAAGTGTTTTGTTCACTGAAAGCTGCCTTGGGTAAGCCTGTGCCTGGCTGGGAGCCTGCAGAAGGTGTATTTGTGTAGAGTGAGGGCCAGGAATAGACTCCAACTTAATTTCTAGGTACTGCAGATGAAATCTGAGTGGTTTGCTGCTTGTTTTTTGAAAAAACAAGGTCCCTCTGAGGCTTTAAGTGCAGCCACTGAAAGCATCATCTTGCCAGTGGAGCTAATGGGAACGTTCTGGCTGTGCCTTGTGGCTCTTGTGGTCTGTCACTGTCACAATCAGGTGTGGTGCTGCTGCAGCTCCAGTGCTCTGCTGGTGCAACAGAGCTGGGGAAATTGGGTTCCTGGTGGTGCAAACCATCACAGTATCCCTTGCACTGCTGCCTGTTGGGGTCTCTTCAGGAGGCCCTCTCAGTGAGATCAGGAACAGAGCTGGGAGGGGAAAGGCTGTGAGCTGCTTCTCTGGGGGATACTTCCACTGGGTGATGAGCTCCAGTGATGGGGAAAGAGCAAGGCTGTAACTGCCCCATCTTGGTTGTTTCTTAGTGGAAGAAGCACTGGTTTGTGCTGACCGACCAAAGCCTGCGATACTACCGGGATTCAGTGGCAGAGGAGGTGAGTGGCTGCCCCATCAGTGCCCAATCCATTGCTCTGCTCGCAGGGCAGCCCCAGCAGCTCCCAAACCAGCCCTGGGCAGGCTGTCTCCCAGATTTCAAGGTCTCACAGACCTGCTGTGCTCATCACACTTCAGGATTGCAAAGCATTTTGTCTTATTTTACCTTCTTACACCTTTTCCCTCTGCAGGCAGCTGACCTGGATGGAGAAATCGATTTATCCACGTGCTATGATGTCACTGAGTACCCAGTTCAGCGCAACTACGGCTTCCAGATCCACGTAAGGAAAATGGTTTGGGGAGGAAGAGTCTGGCTGCATGGCAGCTGCTGGGGCTGCTCATGCTGTGCCACTGCTAGGGGATGCTCATCCTTGCAAAGGAAGCATCACCCCAAACCCCTAAGAGAGGGCACCCATCATTGCTCTCTCTTGCCGTGCCACTGCTAGAGGATGCTCGTCTTTGCAAGGGAAACATCTCCCCAAACACCTAAGAGAGGGCACCCAGCACTGCCCACCATGTCCCATAGAGCTCTGTGTTTGGGTCTGAGAGCTGGTTTTGTGATTCACAAAACACAGAGAGGGGAAGGGCAGGTTTTGTCTCAGCTACAGAAAAAATTAACCAGATTGCTGAGAAACACCAACTGCCACTGTGAGTGTGCTGGGGGATGGAGGGGCTGGGTCTGACCTGTGCATGGCCATCAAGCAGTGTCCCAGCACTGGGTGCTTGAGATTGGGTGCAGCATAGTAATGGGACTTGTGGGAAGGTGCTGGTGGGTCCAGTCAGCTGCTCTGAGCTGCTCCTTCTCTCTCCCTAGACAAAGGAAGGGGAGTTCACCCTCTCTGCCATGACATCTGGCATTCGCCGCAACTGGATCCAGACCATCATGAAGCACGTTCGCCCCACCACTGCTCCTGATGTAACAAGGTAAAGGAGGGCAGTTTAGCAGCCTCTGCAGCTGTCTGGTTTCTGTGCAGGAGTAACTCTTCCCTTACCCCTTTCTTTCCTCTTTCTGAGCCTGCTTGTTCCTGGAAGCTGTGGCTCTCTCTCCCATCTCTCTCTCTGGGCTTAGTTTGTGTGGGATGCTGCTGATACTCTCAGTTACCTGTGCAGATTTTGAAGAGGGTTGAAAATGTGGCTTTAATTTGTGCATAGGAATATGAAATACTGTTCCTATATCAAGGCTCTACTGGATTCCCACCAGGTATTGTGAAACCACTTGGATTCAGTTGTGCTGGGTTCCCCCTTTCCTCTGGCTACTGTTCAGCACGAGCTGCCCATCCCCTCCGCGGGTCATGGCAGCACGAGCCCAGGGTTCAATTTAGAAGCTGCTTGGCTCTGTTATATTTTCAACTGCAGCCAGCAAATCATCTTCCCTCCTCTTGATTTTCCAGATAGCTGCTGCAGCTCATTCCCCTCGCATGTTAGTAACTCTTGGGTCATCTCCTGCTGTCAGTGCCAGAGGAAGGGACCCCCCCATCCCACAGAGTGCCTTCTGTGAGTGCTTGTGGCTGTAGGGAAAGGTGCTTGACCTCCTCACAGCTAACTCTGCCAACCACCCTCCTACAGGCCACCTCTGACAGGCTTTGTGGACACAGCCCCACCGTTAACTCCATCTCTGTCCTTACCTTAGCTACAAGGAGCAGGTTTTTGCCAGGTTTGCCCACACACTGACGGGATGGCTCTTCTCACCGGCTGTTGCTGGCACAGAGATCTTCCGCTCTCTCCTTCCCCTTCCCACTCGGCACTCAGCCACCGCTTCCCAGCCCTGCCCGAGCTCTGGTGGATCTCGCGGGGGGTCTCGGGGAAGCCTCCTCTCTCCTCACTCCTGTGTATGTTTGATTTCCATGCAATCCCAGGAAAAACTTCTCTTTGAAACTATCCGTGCTGAAGCCCAGGTTGGAATACTGTGTTCTCTCCTGTATTAACGTTCTGTGGTTTGTATATCTCGTGACTCGCTGCATGCTCCTCCTTTCCTGCGCCTCGGATGGGAAGTCCTGCAGTTTCCATTTATTTTTGGTTCTGTTTTGGTTTGTTTTGTTTTCCTTCTTTCTTCCCCCCCTCCCACTTTTTTCCTCCCTCCTTTTTTTTTTCCCCTTTAAATAAAAGCCAGAGAGAAGGGAAGAAGCAACCTGGTCTTGACACTTGATTCCCTCACACTGGTATCTTCCGATGTGACTAGATATGAAGATGAAGACGGAGGAGATTTGAGGGGACATCTCTGCCTTTAAAGAACCAGATATATTTATAGCCTAACAGGTTACTCCAGCATGGTAGTCCTGTGCTCACTGTCTTTGCATCTGCTCCAAGCCTACACAAAGTGGTTTGTCTTGGCTTACCCTCGTGAGAGGATCCAAGCACAGGTGCCAGTTGGGCAGTTACTTGTTATGCTGCATAAACAGACCCTGAGCCTCAGTCCTGAGCTGGGCAGAAGAGAATTAGAGGTGCACTTGTGTCGTTTTCCACTGAGCTGGTTTGGGATGGGGTAGAGTCTGGTGTGGGTTGGTCACGTTGCTGTGAGCTGAAGGGTTGTGCCGTGTGTGAAGCAGGGCTGTGTTCACCATTGCTTGCTCACAAGCCATTTGTTCTGGCATGGGTATCCCAGCCCATCCCTCCTGGCTTTGGGCATGTCCTTAACATCCACACTTGGGGAGCGGCTTGGGAATGGGACTGCTGGAAGGCTGAAGGACAGACTGCCAAACACTCATGAGGAGTGGCTGAGGGAACTGGAGTTGTTTAGCCTGGAGGAAAGGAGGCTGAGGGGAGACCTTCTCACTCTCTGCAGCTCCCTGAAATGAGTGAGGTGGGGTCAGTCTCTTCTCCCTAATAATAAGTAATAGGACAAGTGGAAATGACCTCAAGTTGTGCCATGGGAGGTTTAAATGGGATATTAGAGGAAACTTTTTCACTGGAAGAGTGATCAAAGACTGGAACAGGCTCCCCAGAGAGGTGGTTGAATCCCCATCCCTGGAGGTGTTTAAAGGAAGCAGATGTAGTGCTGAGGGACATGGTTTAGCACCAGACTGGGTAGAGTTAAAGAATAGTTGGACTTGATCTTAAAGGTCTTTTCCAACCAAAACAATGCTGTGGTTCTGTGAGGGAGGGTAGCAGATGCCTGCACATCACAGGGTGTGAGAGGAACGTTGGTCTGGATGCTGGGCTGTGCTGGGAGGGTTGGTGGTGTTCTCCCCATCCCCAGGGCCAGCCCAACGCTGCACACTCCTGCAGCCTTCTGCCATGTCTCCACCGAGCCAAGCACAGGTTTTCTTGTTTACTCAACTCCTAATTACTGTTTATATTGCTGCCTGTGTCAGAACCTGGTGCTGGGGCAGATGCTGCCTGCCCTCAGCAGTGCCCTGCAGTCTGTGGAGACACTAATTACACCCTGCTAATGATGACCATGCAGACAGAAAATACCTGCAGGAAAGAAGGGGGCCACTCCAGCCCTGCGTCCCTGTTCAGCTCCCAGCCCTGCTGAGGCTGAGTTCCCCAGTGCTCCCCAGGTCCCTGAAACCTTCGTGTGTCCCTTGCAGGGTGCTGGAGCATGCTCAGCTCGCAGCTGCCACAGCCACCTGTCTTAAAAAAAACCATTTTGTTTTGACCTATAAATCCCTCCCTCCCCTGTGATCTGGGTTAATTTGTCTGGGATGGGGGAGGTGTGAAATGCTTGAGCAGAATTAATAGCTGTGGGGCGCTTGGGGGAGATGAAACAAGACGCTTTGGGTCAGGCTTTGAGTCTCTTCGCTGGGTTCCCAGCGGCCATCCCTCTGCTCCCTGACACACATCCCATGCCCTTTGGAAAGCAGCAGAGGAGAAACGTGCCTGCAAGAGATGCTGAGATTGTTCCACCTAGTGTTCAGAGCAGCATGACTTTTGTCTCTCAGCAGCATCCAGGGGGCCTCAGGACCCCCTTTTTTCCCAGCACTCTTTTCCATTTCAAGCCTCCATCTCATCCCTGCTTCCCTTATGTAAAATGCAGCTGTGATCCCTGGCTGACTCCAGCCGGAGCGCCTGGCTTTAGAGCCATGGGTATGGCTGAGGAGCGAGGAAGCTTCATCCTCGTGCTTTTGGGTTTATTTTATTAGCTGCAAGTGACAGAGCCAAAGAAGGAATTATCTCTGAGCTGGTTTTAGCCTGTAACTGACAGAATTTCTTGAAACCCAGCTCTGCTGAGCCGGTGGTTTGAGCGTGGATGAAAGTGCATCGGAAGATACTAGCCCTGGACCCATGCAGAGTCATCTCTTCTGCTCCATTCTTTGTTTTGGGCATATGCACCACCACGAGGTTGCTGCCTGTGGGAGCTGGGGTGTGTTAGCAAGACGGGAGGAGAAGCTGTGCTGCTGCTGCTCCCTCCTGGTGTCAGCAGTCTGGGTGCACATGGTCCCATGGGTCAGAGCCCTGTTAGCAGTTTGCCTGCAGCAAAGGGCCTGGGGAGCTGCTTTCCAGCTCTTCCCACTGTGCCCTTGAAAGCTGGAGCCTAGGGGGATGCTGTGGTTGTGCTGGAAGCAGCGAGAGCCAGCAGTTGGCTTAAGCAGCAGGGCTGTGCCTTGGGGAGCATCCTGGGGGCTTCAGATAGCAAAGAGGGTTCAGCAAACACCAGCCACCCACTGTGGATGGGCTTCCTCTGCAAACTTGGCACACTGCTGTTTTCTGTTTTGATTTGGTTCTGCATGTTCCAAGGCTGGCATGTCTGCGTTCAATAAGCTAATAACTGCATTATGGATTATTGGTAGGTTGGAGATGGTGTTGCCTTCCCCCATTAACGTTCCCTGCTTGACCAGTATGTCTCTCCTCTCAACCCACCACCCTCTAACTCAGCACTAAAAAATCATTCTTTGCTCGAGAAATCAGCATTTCCAGTGACTTCCATGGTGTGTTGAGTAACTCTTGCTCTCCCTGCTGCACTGACCACTGCACATAGGTGCTGGGGTGGCTGCCTATGCTGCCTGAGGCTGGTTTGCCCAGGGGAGATCTGTGCCTTCAGTGTAGATAGTGGCATGGAGAAGTTTTCAACCCATTCATACCCTAGCTTTGCCAAGCTCAAGGAAAACCTTCCCTTCTGTTACCCAAGACCTCTGGGAGCTGCTCTGTGCTTCTCCATCCTGCAGCTCTGAAGCCAGGCTGATTTTGGTGGGACTGGTGGCATCCTCCCCGTGAGCACGTGACTGTGGCCGCATTGCCCGGCGTGTGTGCATGGCGCCCCGGGGCTGTGGGCAGCGAGCCAGACGGTGGGCACGCGAGGAGCTTTCAAAGCCTCTTCTGTGCCTGGATGGATGGATTGGGGTCTCTGCCTTAGCCATGGGCTGCTGCTGGGTCACGGTCACTGGCCCCAGGGTGGCTGGTGAGGAGGAGTGAGGTCAGGCTCGGTTGCTCACCAGGGGCCAAGGGGTGCCCAGGAGCAGCCGGGGTCACTTGCACCAAGGCTTTGCACACCAGCGCCATCAGCTCCTGTGCTTGAGAAGCGATGGGAGACGGAGGGGCAGGGGGCACCCACATGGCATTGGCTTGGGCTTCCAGCAGCCCCTTTCCACTTGGCTCTTCGAGGCATGCGTGGGAGTGCCCGTTCCTCTCAAGCACCCACTGACTCCTTCCATCACCCTCTCTCTGTCCTTGCAGCTCCCTGCCGGAAGAGAAAAGCAAAACAAGCTCTTCCTTCGAGGCTGGTCCAAAGCCCAGCGAGAAGCCGGATGCGGAGCAAGCTGAGCTGGACCCAGAGCAGAAGCGGAGCCGTGCCCGGGAGCGCCGGCGAGAAGGACGATCCAAGACGTTTGACTGGGCTGAGTTTCGTCCCATCCAGCAGGCCCTGGCTCAGGAGCGTGCAAATGCTGCAGACTCCTCCAAGAGTGGCTCTGCCGCCTTCCCAAGGGACACTGGTGCCACCGATGCCGACTCGGGAGAGCTGGAGCGGGAGCGAGCCCGGCGGCGGGAGGAGCGGCGCAAGCGCTTCGAGATGATCGATGCCGTGGATGGGGCAGGGTCAGAAGAAGCATTAAGGATGGAGGTGGACCGGATCCTACCTGTCCCAGCGGACATCAAACCCCAAAATGTCCACGTGGAGATCGAGCAGCGCTGGCACCAGGTGGAGACCACCCCACTGCGAGAGGAGAAGCAGATCCCCATCACCCCCCTGCACCTTGCCCACGCGGAGGACCGGGACGAGGGGCTGACGAAGCAGCACTTGACCACGTTGCTGGAGAAGGAGGTAAAGCAGGCTGCCTGCAGGAACTCTGCAGGAGCTGTAGGAAGCCTGAACGAGGCTTAGAAAAGCTGCCCTTATTCCTGCTTTGTAGTAGGGGATGCCATAGGGTCCTATGGGGAGCTGGCAGGGTACAGGTCCCTGTCTGTTCCCAAATGGCTCTTGTGTTCTCACAGCTGCAGAAAGGGCTCTTCTTCCAAGGGTGGGATTTCATTACCCCCTCCCACTTAAACAGCTTCTTTGGCTCTTGGCCAGCCTGTCTCTGATGAGAGGGTACAATTGGTGTGTATCAAGCAGACACCCCGTTCTAACTCAGGAGTGCTGTGTGCCTCTGCAGCAGTAGAGATTTGTGTCTGCAGCTGTGTCTACAGACCTCTAAACTGGTTTGAATGGTGGCACATGCCACACAGGTGCCCTTTTTGTGGAGCCTACCTCAAACAATCTGAAATTCAATTTGAGGAAAAGGAAGGAGGAGACTCAGCTCACTTGGAAAAGGTTCATGCCTGGGCTAACAAAGGTTGTTGTTAGTTGGGATTAAGGTGTATTAGCTGGGATGAAAGGGGTGCAGGTGTGGAGTACCCAGGAGTATCAGCGACCTGAACCAGGCTGGGATTTGCTGGGGCCATGCCTGGCACAAGCTGGTGCCATTCATCCTTTGCTGCCATGAGCTTTACAAATTAAAGGAGGGCATCGCTCCCTTCTTTCAGCAGGGAGGGATTTTGCTTGGCAAAATGAAATCCAGATCCCAGAGCAGGGCAAAGCAGCAGTGCCATCAAAGGCCCTGCTCATTCTGCTCTGTGTCCCCTGCTCGCTGTCTCCTTATGACTGACCCCCTGCCCACTCGCTGGACGTTGTCTCTCTTGGTGTTCCTCCAGCTGGAGCAGAAGCAGAAGGAGGCCCTGGAGCTCCTGGAGCAGAACCGGCACCTGCAGGACCAGCTGAAAGTGGCACTGGGCCGGGAGCAGAGCGCCCGGGAGGGCTACGTGTTGCAGGTAGGAGAGGGGGGAGGAGAGAAAATCCATCTTCCCCTGCGCCCGAGGGGGCCCCTGGTGGACTTCAGTGCAGGGCGTTTGTTGGGACCCTCTGGCTGATGCAGATGTGTACCACAGGGTGGGCTCCCAAGAGATTTGATCTTGCAGATGTTGCTAATTCTGGAGCCTCACCAGGTCTGACTTCTTAACAAACCTCTGATCTGGGATGCAGCAGACAGGGCACAGAGTTACCTGCTAGCATCCATCCCCAAGGGAAAACAAAACAAAGCCATGCAAGACAAGTGGGACCTCAGCACAGTCCACCTTTGATCCATTCTCTCCTGTGTTTGCCTGTGCAACAGCTCTTACCCCCTTTCTGTGCCCCAGTTATTCCCCACAGGCAGTGGGGTGCACACAGGGCACCCCATCTTCTAGCTCAGCAGTTGCTCCTGCCCTAGCAGATCTGTGTGACAGTTCATGGGCAAACAGCACATACAGGTGATCTCCTGGGCCTGTTCCTCACAGCCAGAGCAGGCTTTGCACCAGCACAACCTGTTGTCTTGGATCACTTGGAGGTTTCTGCTATTACAAGATGCCTTTCCTCAGCAAAGCCTGGAACTGGTTCTGGATCTCTTGGGAAGCCTTCTCTCCCCTCCTCCAAATAAAGTGGACCTCTTCCAACCCTTCTTCTGGGAGCATCTGTACCTGGAGGAGCTGTGACACCTGCAGGGCAGCTTCTGGCTGCTCTCATGGGTCTGTAGTCCTGTTTTGTGCAGGGGTAGCGTTTTGACCTGCCCACATCTCCTTGGCCAAACTGGCTCTGGGTCAGTATGGCCATGCGCTGAGCTCCCATGGGCAGCAAACCCACTGCTGAACCTTGCATCCTTACTTCTCATGAGATAAATTTCCCTTGGAGAAGTTGCACAGGCAGTGGAGACAGCCCAGGCAGGGAGGCATCTTGCCTTCCTTGCTGGTGACCTCCTTGGAAGAGTTTTTCTTGCAGTTATTTCTGGAGTCCCCGAGCTGACAGTGCTTGCTTGGAGGAGTTCCATTTTCACTTGGCAGTGACGGAAGAGTAACTAACTCCCACTTCCCTGGGGCAAAGGCAGCCGACCTCCCTTTGTCTGGAGCCTGGAAGAAATCAGGGAATTGGGCTAAAAGCTGGATGCTGAATCCACCATCAGATTGGTCATGTTGAAGTTGGCCGAAACGCCTCGATATGAAGAGTGAGGGCAAGAGGGGAAGTCTGCAGAAGAGCTGAGCAGAACATGGCTGCAGTGAGAAGTGACCCAAACATTGACCTAGAAGTTAGAGAGAGGGTTTTTGGAAGAACTGGAGTCCTTTTCTTGCTCCAGTCTAATTGTTTTGGGGATTTCCCTTATGCTTCCCTGGGAGCAGAGGGATTAAAGTCCTGTTAAAGAAGGGAGTAACCCCCCCAAGCCCTGCTGTGCAGGGGTGGATTCGCTGTGGGAGGTTTCTGCAGCCCCAGACTCTGGGCAGACATCACAGCTTCTATTTTTTTTTTTGACAGACCCTCTGAATTTCATGTGCCCTCCCCCTCCATCATGTCTGCTCTTGGAAAGGTTCCTACCTTGTCTGTGGGGAGGGGCATCGGAGGAGCCTGACTGATGCCAGCTCATCCTTCTTGAGCTGCCTGGGGGACACCAACCCCTCCTTGGCAGCATGGCCCCCCCCAGCCACTGCCCTGACATAACAAATGCTGCACGTTCTGAAAGGCAGCTGCTGAGACACCCACCCCTATGCATGTGCCCTGCACCAAAGCCTCTCCAGCCTCATGTAACCCCTCTCTTGCTCTGAGCTTCCTCAAGATGGGACACCCTAACTTAGAACCCTACTGGGAGAATCAAAGGGGGTTCCTGCTCCTCGAAAGCAGCCTGGAGACGTCCCCAGGCTCCGGTCACGGGGGGTGGGAGGGGTCACGTACTAACCTGCCCCGGGCGGATGTTCTTGCATGTTTTTGGTGTAAAGCATGAAATTTAACTTAACATAACTGAGTGTCACATCTGTGGGCTTTCCTTATCAGCAACCAGAGTACAGCAAGGCAGGCCAAATTCCTAGGCTTAACGCTGTGCTTCTCTTGCCTCTTCCTGTCTGTGAAGTTTTCTTTTTTTCCCCCCCCCAAAGATCCATAATTTCTGTCGCCTTCTGCATGACTTTTTCTGTGAGTTTTCTCTTTGCATGCTACATTGCTTTGGTTTGAATCTCACAAAGGTTGGTTTCTCTGAATTTTTTATTTACCTTTCACGTTCTCATCACACCTTTTCCCCTCCTTTCACTCGTTGGGCTTTTCATTTTGTCCTTTGTCGGCCGTTTGGTTTGGTGGTTTGTTCGTTTGGGTTTTGGTTTTTGGTTCTGTTTTGGTTTGGTTTTGCAGGTAGAGAACTTAGCTCCTCCCTAGCCTTAAACTTTAGCATAACAACATCTCTTCCATGCGATCAGCAGCCACTAAAAGTCCTGTTTGGCAGTCACAGAAATGACATCGCCACGCCGGCTCTCCTGCCTCCCTGCGCCGGGGCGGGACGTGATGTCATTTGCTGTCGCCTCACTCTCTGTTGTTGCTTTTGGTTGGTAGGACTGTGTTACCTGAACTGTGCACTTTTTGTTTCACAACAAAACAAGCAAACCTGCTTAAAAAAGGAAAAAGCAGTTCCTTTCTTCTTGGCCTGTGCCCATCCCCTCCTCCCCCTCCTCACTTTCCCTGTTTCTCTCTCGTCTGTCTGTCTGTCTCCGTTTTACTGCTGGTGTTTCTTTTTTCATCCTTTATTTTTTTTGGTTCTGTTTGATTTTATATTTTTTTTTTCCTTTTGTTTTATTTATTATTTTATTTATCCTTTTAGCCTGTTAACTGTACAGCTGTTGTGATGTTGTGGTCCATGTTTTCTGTTACTGGAAAGCAGTTGTCACCCATTTAAAAAAAAAAAAAAGAAAACCCAAACAAATACCCAAAATAGCCAAAACAAAACCAAACAAAAGTTGGTTAAAACATGACAGGAAAAAAAAAAAATAAATAATTGTGCCAAGAGCAAATCATCCCAATTGGAGCATGTGGGTAGCAGCCAAATCGCTGTGAGGAGCTTTTCCGTGGCCTGCCTGGCCAGAGGTGTGACACTCAGGAGGGAGAGCCAAGAGTGTTACTAACCTAAGTATTTAATCGATTTTTTTAAGACCGAGGTGGCCGCCTCGCCATCAGGTGCCTGGCAGAGGCTCCACAAAGTCAACCAAGACCTCCAAAACGAGCTGGAAGCCCAATGCCAGCGTCAAGAGCTGATCAATCAGCAGATTCAGTCGCTGAAGCGCAGCTACGCCGAGGCCAAGGACGTGATCCGGCACCACGAAGCCGAGATTCAGAGCCTGCAGGCGAGGCTCAGTAATGCGGCGGCCGAGCTCTCCATCAAGGAGCAGACCCTGGCCAAGCTCAAGAGCGACCTGAGGAGCGAGAAAGAGAAAGCCAGAGAGCAGCTGGAGGAGTGGCAGCACGGCGAGGCTGCGCTCAGCTCCCAGCTGAAGGCCAGCGAGCAGAAGCTGAAGACCGTGGAGGCTCTGCTCTTGGAGAAGACTCAGGAGCTGCGGGACCTGGAGATGCAGCAGGCTTTGCAGAGAGACCATCAGAAGGAGGTGCAGCGGCTCCAGGACAGGATCGCAGACCTGAGCAGGCAGCTGAACGCCAGCGAGCAAACGCGGATCCTGATGGAGGAGAAGCTGCAGAAGAACTATGAGGCTTTGCTGGAGAGCTGCGAGAGGGAAAAGCAGGTTTTGATACGGAGTCTGAAGGAGGTGGAGGAGAAGGCCAATGAGTATGAGAACCAGCTGCAAAATAGTGAGCAGCAAATGGAGATTCTGCAGAAGGAGAAGCTGAGTGCAAAGTTTGAAGGCAGTGAGCTTGTCCACCAGCTGGAGGAGCAGCTGATGATGAAGGAGGCCAGCATCCAGAAACTCGCAGAGCACATCAAGGAGCTCGAAGGAGAGAGAGATGAGATCAAATGCCGGTTCCACGAGCTCATGAATCAGGTTGCTGAGTCAGATAATGAAGTTGCAAAGCTGCAAGCAAAGCTGAAAATGGAAGAGACCAACTACCGCAATCTGGAGCAGTCATTCGAGGAGGTGTCAGATCAGTTCCAGGGTGTGCAGAAGGTGCTGAAGGAGAAGGAAGAGGAGCTGAGACACGTTAAAGAAATGCACTTGAGAATTGTGGAGAAGAAAGATCAAGATCTCACCGAGGCTTTTGTTAAAATGGTTGCTTTAGACAATAGTTTAGAGGAGACTAAAGTAAAGCTAAAGGCCAAGGAGGAGGCTTTAAAGAAATTAGCTGCTGTAAGCACAGGGCCATGTGCTGAGGAGGCAGAAGACCTTGGCCCCAGTCTTGAGGCTGACGAAAGTCATCCATCTCAAATGGGGCAGCCTCTGCAAACTCAGGATGTCCTCCCAGCTCTGACTTACACACTGAAGGAGGAGGAGGACGAGGTTCTTGAGACCAGCCAGAGGCCAGTGGAGGAATTTGGCTCCCCATCCAAAGCTGTAGAACTCCAGGACCAAGAGCTGGTTCAGAAAGCCTTAGCAAAGCCTGACGTAGGAGTCATGGGGGCCAAGAGGCAAAGAATCCGCTTCTCTAGCATCCAGTGCCAAAAGTACATCCACCCAGACGGATCGGAGAAAAACTGGACGAGCAGTACCTCCTCAGACACGAGCCAAGACAGATCCCTGTCTGAAGAAAGCATGTCCTCAGAGACAGCTCTTGGTTACCCATCATCAGGAACAAGTGACTCTGAGACCTATCTCTCAATCATCCACTCCCTGGAAACCAAGCTGTACATTACAGAGGAGAAGCTCAAAGACGTAACGATGAAACTGGAAAGCCAGCACGGCCACAATCAGGAGACACTCATCGCCCTCCACCATCAGTGGGCCAACACAGAGTCCCAGCTGCGGGAACAACTTCAGACCAGCTTGTCCCAAGTCAATGCTTTGATCTCCCAGCTGGAGGGCGAGAGGCAGGAAAAGTTCAAGCTCATAGAGAATCACGTTAGCGAGCTGGGAGGTTTCCAAATGAAAAATGAGCAAGCACTGACTTGCTTGGAGAAGTGCAGGGAGCAGCTGAGATCTTTGCCCAAATCAGACAAGGAAAAAGAGGGTGACTTGTTCCTTGTCACTCTGTCCAGCATGGAAACCACCTTATCAAGTGCAATCCAAGCCTTGAGCGGGGCGCCGGTCCCCTCGCAGTATCAGCAGAGCGAGAGCCTTATCGCCGAGAGCCCCACTCCAGCAGGAGGTTTTCTGGGAGAAGAGGAGCATGACTCCAAGGAGCAGCAAGCAGAAGGGTTCGACGCCAGCCAGCTGAGGTGGCTTTCTGAGAGAGTGGCATTTGAAGCCTCTCTCATCAACCTCATAGCAGAGTCTCTGAAAAATGCAAGCTCTGAGATATCTCAGCTTCTGAGAGAGATCCAGGGAACGGCTGAGGTGGTTTTGTTGGAGCCAGCAAATGTTTCTCATGCAGCGGTTGACTTGGCCAGCGTCCTATCTAAGAAGCTGCTCCTGGAAGGCGAGTTCTGGAGCCAGGTGGAGGAGCTGAGAGCGCGCTTGACAAGCAGCAGAGAAGGAGAAGCCGAGGGCAAAACAGAAACAACAGGCTTGGGCTTTTCTCCTTGTTTTCTCAGTGCTGTGGCAGATGCTACATTGATCAAGGCAGAACTTGGGTTTGTCGCGCAGAAAATGAGAGAATCTTTTCATCGCAGGTTAAAAACAATCGAAGAAGACCTGCACAATACCAAAACAGCTCTCCAGCAGCATAAGTGCATGTTGGAGGAGATCATCCAAGCCTACAGGACTCCTGATTTTGACAGAGTTATGCACCAGATTTCTGAAGCACTTGAAATTCAAAAAGATGCTTCAGAAAGAACCCAGATCTCCTGGGATGGGAGCTGCCTCCAGATGGTACCGTGTCAGGAATTAGCCAAGGCAGAGGAGCCTGGCGGCTTGCCGGGCCGAAGTAGTGAAGCTCTTGTTTCCATTCAGGAAGACCTTGCCCAACAGCTAAAGGACAAATCAAATGTTCTGAAGGAGATATCTGTTGCCTTACTCTCTCTGCCTCCTGAGGAGGCAGTGAGAGACTGTCAGAAGCTCCTGAAGATATCTCAGAGTCTTTCTTACCACTCCTGCATGGCAGACCTCGAACGCTATTCCTCTCTGTTGGTGCACGATGCAATTGTCCAGGCTCAGGTTTGTTATGCTGCGTGCAAAGTCCGGCTGGAGTACGAGAGAGAGATGAAGTCCTACAAGGAGTCCCTGCAGAGCATGGATGCCCTCTGCCAAGAGCGCGTGAAGACCGTGGCTCTCCTTCGGGACGAGTACGAGGACTTGCTCAGGAAGCAGCAGGGTGAGTACAGCGAGGTGATCGCCGTGCTGGAGAGGGAGAACGCCGACCTCAAAGCCAAGGTGTCCCAGCTCGACAGCCAGCGAAGGCTCCTGGAGGAGGAAGAGCATAAGCACAGCAAGAGCCTGAGCGAGCTGCAGGGCCGGTACGAGGAGGAGATCCGCAACGTGATAGAGCAGCTGAACAGGACTGAGGATGCTCTGAAGGCTGAGAGGACAGAGGGCCTCAACCAGCTGGATGCCATTGTTCGTGACAAGCAGAACATGGAGCGCTACCACCTGGAGCAGATGCAAATGCTGGAGGACAAGTTCCAGGCCAAGATCAAGGAGCTGCAGGTCATCCACGGCGAGGAGCTGCAGGCGCTGCAGGAGCACTACACCCAGAACCTGCAGCGCCTGCAGGAGACCCTCGACGAGTACCAGAGGCAGCACCCGGAGGTGTCCCCCGCGGCAGGCCCGGGCGGCGGGGACGCCTGGGTGGCCGGTGAGGAGGGTGACACCGGGCAGGGTCCCAGCAGTGACCTGGACTCCATGCACGGCCTGAGGGAACGCATCCAGGAGCTGGAGGCCCAGATGAATGTCATGAGGGATGAGCTGGAGAACAAGCACCTGGAGGGGAACGCTTCCACCCTGAGAGAAAAATACCAGAAAGACTTTGAAAACTTAAAGGTCTTGATTGGTTTATCGCTGCCGAGTGTGTGGGAGGGTGCCTTCTGTCCTGGGGTTCACTTGCTGAGCCAAGGGGTATCCCCCAAGAGAGCCAGTGTGCCCAGACAAGCCCCAGGGTGTGAGAAGTGCCTCTGTAAAGCATGGTGTTCTCCTTTCCTCCATGCTGGGGGATTCTCAGGGGTGACAGAGGATTGGAGCAGGCTGCCCAGAGAGGTTGTGGAGTCTCCTTCTCTAGGGAGATTCCAAACCCCCCTGGCCGCTGGGATCCTGGGCAAGCTGCTGTGGCTGACCCTACTTTAGCAGGGGGATTAGAGTGGAAGATCTCCAGAGCTCCTTTCAACCCCAGTGTGCTGGGATTCTGTGATTCTAAATGCATTGCTGGGGGCTTGGTCTCAGTGGGAGGGTGGATTATTGGAGATGTTCTCTGCCTGTAGAGGGAGGGTTTCCAAGTAGCCTGATAACATCTTGCTCTCCTTCAGTACAAAGAGAGTGTTTCTCCTTGTACCTGAAATGTACACTTTGTTCATGACTTCCTTTCAAAAGCATTCCTCCACTCTGTCTTTCCCAGTCTGATCAAACCTCCAGTCTGTCTCTCCTGCCCTCAAAAATGTGGGATGAAATGCAAAGTTAACGCTCTCCAAAGGTATGTCCCTGAGGAAAGCAGCTGCAAACGGATGCCAAGTTCCATGGCAAAGCAAAGCTCCTCCACAGGAGCCTGTGAGAACTACCCTGGTGTGGGACACCAGCAGTTCTTCACACAACAAACAGTGCACAGTTACAGGAAACCCAGGCCAGGTGCAGAAAAACCCAGCAGCCATGAAATGCCATTGTTCAGATTGCTCCACCAGTCAGACTGGCCACACAGCCAGCCTGAGATAGTCATGTCTAGCGCAAAAACTATCTTTGGGTTTGGTGTTTTGTTGTTGATTGGAGAACATTTCCAGGTAGGAAGTGGGTTTAGGGCAGCAGAGGATTCCCAGCAGCACCAAGGCTTCCAACTTGAAGGGGCAGCCAAAAGAGCAGTGAGGCAGGCTGTGCAGAGGCCATGCTGATGAGGCTTTCATGAAGCTGTTGTTCTTCAGGGTTAGCAAAAACACAGCACGCCTTGCTTCCAGCCATGAGTTCCTTGGCACAGTTGGGCTGAAATTTGTACCATCAGGCAGAACAGTCTCATGATTTATGTAGTCCAGGTAGAAGGAGGACATTGTTTACAACTGAGTGGTGGGTCACTGGCCCAGGATGCCCAGACAGGTGGTAGATGCCCTGTCCCTGGCACCATTCTAGGTCAGGTTGAATGGAGCTCTGAGTAACCTGCTCTGGTTGATGTCCCTGTTCACTGCAGGAGGGTTGGACTAGATGATCTCTATAGGTCCCTTCCAACCCAAACCCATCTGGGATTCTATGGCTCAGCTCCAGCCAACAGCTGGTTTTCACCTGGGCAGAGCAGTAGCTCTGCTGCATCCCTTCAGGTGTGAATGGTGTGTTCAAGGGAGGGAGAGCTGCTGGGGAGATAGGAGTGAAGTGGTGCTGTTCCCTGAATGCCATCTCCTCCATCTTAACCTTTTTAGGAAGGAAAATCCCTTCTTGAACTCCCTGCTCAGGTCAGTGGGACACATAGATAATGCCTTGTCCTGTGAGCCAGGCACCAAACAGGGTCCCTTGTACCAGGGGAAGTTCTTGGTTTGGAAGAAGCAAAAGGCCAGAACCAAAACAGATGCTGAAGAACAACGGCAGGCAATGAGCCTGACCTCCCACCTGTGTTTTCAGCAGGTTACCTGGTGGGAAGGCCAGCAGCATCTGGGCAGAGGATCTGGGAGGAGAGCAGGGTCAACTGCCCTGCCTGTGCATGTCTATAGAGAGCAGAGGGACAGACTGCAAACTAGAAACGACCCTTGGCTTGGTTTAGAAAACTAACCAGGGGTTGCAAACCTGTCCCATTTATGGGTTAAAATGTGCTCAATTCTGAACCTGGTGGAGAGGCAGATCAACACCACCAGATGCTGGTTCATGCATGTTGGAATGCCCTGGGTTCACAGCAGTACATTTACAATACAGTCAGTCCTGAATCTCCAGCCAGACCCACAGAGGAGCTTACACTGTTTTCTTCCACTGTTAGAGGTGTCATGAAGAATCCTTCAAGGCTGCTTTGTGCCTCTCCGTAGTCAACCAAGTCCAGACAGGTTCTGGCACTGAGCTTTGAGTTTAAAACCAAAAAGGCTGAGAAAACACAGAACTGCCTCAGGGTTCAGAATGAAAGCAGAGGAGAGGGTTAGAAGAACCAGAACTGAAAATTGGGAAGGAGAGTGGCCCAGGCAGCGTAGGTTAGAGGGTGTTAGACTGTCATGAGCACTTCTGTCACCCTGGAGTTCTCCATGGAGTCCCAGTGGTCTCCAGGTGGCAGTTCTCACTTCCTGTGGAAAACACAAGTGTGAATCAAGATGAAATCCACTGACATTGGGCAATAAAGCTAAGCTCACACTGAGAGGGAGAAATGCCCAGCACAGTGCTTGGCATCAGGGCTGCCCCCAGCTGTCTGATGGGGCTTGTGCACCATGTGCCCAGTGCGTGCCCCTTCCCAGCTCCTGGCTCCGGCCTGCCTGTGGCTTTGCTCTCCTGCCTCTGTGTGTCTATCCAGGATCCCAGTGTGCTTGGCAGGGTGGCCAGCCTGGTGGCTGAACTGGAAACAGGCTTTTGGGTTTGTCCCACAGTGGAGGCAGGAGCAGGGGCTGTGCCTGGAGAAGGACCAGGCTGGAGATCAGGATCTCACCCTGATGACTCCTGAGTCCTCAGAGCACTGTTCCCACGTCCTGGCCCAAGTTCACTCCTAGTAATTCAATTAGCAAATAACTGCCTGTGCAGCATTGGAGGCCATACTCAGTTGGGAATTAAGGTCCTGTTGCTGTCATCAGCCATCTGCTTTCCACCCCAGAGGTGGCCTCATAGAAGCAGGCACTGCAGAAGAGAGCAGATGGGGCACAATAACTTTTGTTGTTGTTGCTCTGACAAATATTTGCATTCCCTGATCAAGTCTGACCCCAGGCCTACCCTGTCCCTCCCTCTTACCGGAGCTGTCAGGGCCAAGTGACTGCAGGACAAGCTCTGACCTCGTGAGGTACATCCTCAGCTGCCTCAGCTTCCATGGGTGGTGAGCGAGAAGATTCCCATGATGGAACTCAGGTCCTGACTACCTGCTGGCACGTAGCTCCTGGTAGGCTCACCACAGCTGTGACCCTAGCCTCACAGTCCTGGGCCAACCCCTTCCCCTCATGCCTTTTGCAGGCAACATGTGAAAGAGGCTTTGCAGCCATGGAGGAGACACACCAGAAGAAGATTGAGGACCTGCAGCGGCAGCACCAGCGGGAGCTGGAGAAGCTGCGGGAGGAGAAAGATCGCCTGCTGGCAGAGGAAACAGCTGCCACCATTTCAGGTACCATGCCAGAGGGCCCCTCCAGGGAGCACCTCTGTGTTGATGGGGACAAGGGGGTGGTGTTTGCTCCAGTACAGAGTTTAGGATGTAATAATGGTGAGGTGGGAAAGAGCTGGTGGGAGAGACCTTTTGGATGGAGGTCCATCTGCTGGTCCTTCTCCGGGCCTGGTACTCCTCTCCTTGACTGCAGGGGGGTCTGATGAATTTTCTGTTCCATCTCAGAAAGGTGTTGGTCATTCCTGATGTTAGTTTGTTGCTGATTCCACACTGAATTGATGCTTCAGTGCCCCAGGAAGTTTTTGTTTACAGTGGTGGAGCCCAGGGTGTCTTTGGTTAGGGGTCTCACAGTTGAAAGGAGGTGTGGATTGGGCAAGCGTTTGGGCTTCAGTGGAAGGTGAACTTGGCAGGAGGCCCTTTGCCAGTTCGCAGCCATGGGCACAGAGTGAAGGGGCTGGGAAGCAGTGTGGGGGCTTGCTGGGATAGCTTAGTTCTCATTCCTTGGGCAGAGCAGTGCTGGGTGCTAACACTGTGCCATCCACGCAGCCATCGAAGCCATGAAGAATGCACACCGGGAGGAGCTGGAGCGAGAGCTGGAGAAGTCGCAGCGCTCCCAGATCAGCAGCGTCAACGCTGACATTGAAGCCCTCCGAAGGCAGTACTTGTAAGGCCATCCTCCTCCTCACCCATCTGCTGCTGTGTCTCACAGGGAGATCATGCACACATGTGCAAGGCCCTTTCTCCTCTTTGATTTTGGCAATGAGATAGGGGCTGACCTCTGGCTGCAGGCACCTCTTCTCTTGACCCTAACCTGGCTGCCCCCAGAGGCCCCTGGCTGCCTATAATCTTTCTGGCTCCAAGTCAAGGACCCAACTCCAAATTCAGCTGCTTTGTGGGAACCAGATGTGCAGGCACGGTGCTGCTTTTCACACAGCTGTAGTGGGAGGGTTGCTGAACCAAATCAGCCAGGTGAGGAGAGAGCACTTAGCTTGCCATGGCAAGGTTGTCCTCACCTGGGAGCCAAGCAAAGCAGTTTTGTGAACTTTGATGCATCGTGTAGGTGTGCAGCAACACCCAGGCCTGGGTGCCCAGAGCAAGTGTGATGGAGCTCAGGTCAGTTCAGTTTTTGGAAACCTGAGGAAGTCCTACCACTTAACCTCCTAGAGAAGGACCTCCCATCCCCTTTGGTGCCCAAGCATCACTGTGCCCAGGGATGGAAGGACTGTCTTGTCTTGGGACTCGAGTTTTTTCCTCCTCCACGGCACTTAGATGCCTGTTAGGTTGCCCCGGGTGCTGGAGGAAGAGTGGGCACGGGTGTGTGCGTGCGGGGAGGTCAGTGCCTGGCGTGTGTTTCACCAGGGAGGAGCTGCAGTCGGTGCAGCGGGAGCTGGAGGTGCTTTCGGAGCAGTACTCGCAGAAGTGCTTGGAGAACGCCCACCTGGCGCAGGCGCTGGAGGCTGAGAGGCAGGCCCTCCGCCAGTGCCAGCGGGAGAACCAGGAGCTCAACGCCCACAACCAGGTGAGGCGCCCTGCCCTGCCCACGGCAGCCGCTGCGGGCGGGGGGCGATGGGCAGAACGCCCGGCAGGCTGGGCCAGGCTGCCCCCTGCCACGGGGATTCTCCTTCTCTTCCCAGGAGCTGAATAACCGCCTGGCTGCGGAGATCACGCGACTGCGGACCCTGCTGACCGGGGAGGGCGGGGGAGAGGCTGCTGGGTCGCCTCTCACGCAGGGCAAGGACGCCTACGAGCTGGAGGTGAGCTCTGCTGCTTGAAAGGGGCAGCACTGGTGGGTACAAGGGCCTGTGGAAGCGTGCCACAGCTTCCCATCCCTCTGTGCATCAGCTCTGGCCAGGAGCTTTTAGAGTCCCTACTTTTCCCTTCTCCCCGTGTTGAGCTGGAACTCGCTGCTCCTCCTCTCGCCCCTGCTTGTCCCCTGGGATCCAGCCCATGCAAAGCAATGGGGACAAACAGAAACCAAACGGTGTGCAGGGAGCACAGCAGTGCTGCAAGCTGGGGCAAGTTCCCACGAGACCCAGGAGTAATTTTCTTACCTGAACCAGAAGATTGGGTCAACCAGCAAGCTTGTGGAGCTAGTGCAGGGCTGAGCCTCCATCCCTGGCTTGTTTATCACTGGATAGAGCAGACAAGCACCTGGGATTGTGCTGCCTGTGCTTGAGTGTGAAGACTTTCTGCTTTGCTTCTCACAGGTCCTGCTGCGGGTCAAAGAATCAGAAATCCAGTACCTGAAGCAGGAGATCAGCTCCCTCAAAGATGAGCTACAGACAGCACTGAGGGTAATGCTAGGGATGTTTCTGTAATACTTCTTAGAAGCCCTATTTGTGTGTGCTTAGATTTCAGCTCACTTATGCCTAGACTTGAAACAACACCCAGTTTTTCCCCTGAAAAGGACTTTGGTGTCAGCAGTAAAACACTCAGCATCTCTGTCAGCTTATGACTTACCCCACAAGGGAGACCATGTGGGCAAACCTCCCTTTCAGTGTTTGTCTTTCCCCCCATTTCCTGTTACACTCAAATGGCAAAAATAATCAGCATTAGAGACCTACCCAGCCTCCCAGCCTCGGATCTGGTTTGCTCTGGAGAACCTCTTTGCCAAGGCCATTTCTGGGAATTCTGCTTGAATTCCATGTCTTTGCTAAAATTAAACCCCACAAACCAGTAACCCTGTAAGGAAGGGGCTGAGTGCCCGGGCAGCACCCTGTGCTCACGCTGGGCTCGCAGCTCTCTGCCTATCTCGAGTCCTCTGCTGCTGTTGGCTGTGTGTGAAATGTGTGTGGCCCCAGCTGAGCTTTTCTCCTTCTGTCAGTGTTTGCCAAGCTCCTCTTCAGTGCATCCTCGGCTCCAGCTGTCTGTCTGACTCCGTGGGGTTCTTCTTCCTTTGCCAGGATAAGAAGTACGCCAGCGACAAGTAC
The DNA here is from genome assembly GCF_014839835.1 of Dryobates pubescens. Taxonomy (NCBI): domain Eukaryota; kingdom Metazoa; phylum Chordata; class Aves; order Piciformes; family Picidae; genus Dryobates; species Dryobates pubescens. The sequence continues at coordinate 2,257,359 of NC_071615.1, read as the reverse complement.
AAAGACATCTACACAGAGCTGAGCATCGTGAAGGCCAAGGCGGACTGCGATATCAGCAGGTTGAAAGAGCAGCTGAAAGCAGCCACAGAAGCTCAGGGAGAGAAGTCCCCTGTGAATACCACTGTATCAGGATATGGTCAGTCCTCCTCCAGCAGCTCTCAGCAGCCCTGGCTTTCCTGAGCTAACCTGGGGGCATCCTGGCAGCCATGCTCCAAGTGTAGGAGCTGGCACGGTGCTTTTCTTGCTGTTTCATGCAGTAATGTGTCTGTCCAAGTGGGGAGCTGGTGCTTGTCTTGCTGTCTCCTGCTGCTTCTCACCTCCACTCCTTGCAGACAGTCTCAGTGCAGCTGCCCTCCCATGGCAATTTCTCCTTCCAGCCCAGGGATGGGAAGCTGATGAGCTCTGAAAGCCTTTTGGCATTTGGGAAACCTTGTGCTGCACAAGGGGAGTGGTGACCCCCGAGAGTCCCCTCTGTCCTCCTGGCAATGCCGCTTGAGTCGGGCTCACTGGGACGCTTCCCTGGGCTGGGAGGGCAGAAGAGCCCCAGTGGGCACACACTAATGCTCTTTCTTCTTCTTCTTCTTCTTCTCAGATATTATGAAATCCAAAAGCAACCCTGATTTCTTGAAGAAAGACAGATCCAGTGTTAGTCGGCAACTAAGGAATATCAGGTCAAAGGTGAGCTCAGATCTCCTGCCCTGTGTGATGGGAATGCCAAATGTTACTCTCCAGTGGGGGTCCCAGGTGGGAAGAAATGAGTAGGGGAAGAAAACAGAGAATTTCCCAGCCACTAGTGCTAGTCTGGATGGCACTGGGAAGAAAAGGGAGCTCTTGGCTGCAAAGACCAGCTGGCTGTGCAGCCAGGAAGGGCTCACTCCCCTCACGGTGCCCAGCAGGACACACATGCTCCTCACCCTGCTGAGATTGAGGCGTGAAGCCTCTCCCTGCTTACAAAAGGATGAAGTTCACTTTGTTCTTTGGTCTTTCACAGGAGGACTCTCCCAATATTTGCTCCCCCATTTTCAGTTGAAGTTTAGGTGGAAAAGTGCACATCATTCTAGGTTTCAGTGTTCACCACTGCAAGATGTTTTGTGCTTATGTGGAAAAGTGATGCCTTGGTCCTGGGCGTTTTTAACACATGCTTTGCTTATGTGTTAACGTGGTGCAGATGGCCTCATGTTCCTCAGGCCCTTCTGTACTTGCTGTAGGTCCCAAAGCCCAGTGATGCTGTGCCAAGCTCGTCTGCTTGGCCTGCTGACAGCCAGAGTTACATCATGTTACACTCTGGCTGTTGCTGTGGGACCACAGGGATAAAAAGAGCAAACAAAGCTGCTCAGAAGTCATCGTTAACCACCGGGCAGGAAGGTCCAGCATGGGCACAACCTGCTTTGTCTCACACCAACAAATACCTGGTGTCTCATGCTGATCTTTGAAGTGGTTGGGACCTTGGGCAGAGTGAGAAAACCAGGCAGGCGAAAGGCTTCTAGCTCGGTGCCCATGTTGGGGAAACAGTCACCACCCAAGCTCTGGCAGCTCCTCAGCTCCGGGTGTCTGCGCTGCACCAATCCAGAGAGCAGCTCTCTGCATCTCAGTGGCAGCCCAGACCTGCTGGGCCAGGTCTGACTTTGGGTGTCCCTTCACCACTTCAACCCAGACAATTTAACTGTGTGGTGCCCTGTGTGTGTTGCTCAGCGGGGGGAAAGAAGGAAGAGCAAGCATGGGCTCTGCCTGGGCACGCTGCCTGCTTGCACTGCTGCTGGGGCAGGGGGGCTGGGGCTGTGCCAAGGGCAATGCATTCAGGATTTATGAGCTTCTTGTTGTGTTTTGTGTTTGTTTTGGTGTTTGGTTTGGTTTGGTTTTCTTTATTTTGCTTTTTCCTTCCAACAGTCCGTTATTGAGCAGGTCTCATGGGATAACTGAAATGAACCCGAGTCCAGGTTCCCTGCCACGTAGGTAAACAAACTGGCACCCACCGAGCGAGGCAGCTGCCCGCTGGAGCAGCTCACTTTGCATGCACCGCTCCCCCCTCACGGCCAGCCACAGCCCTTCTTCTCTTAACGACCGACTGCTTTACTTACAGCTAATTATCTCCCTGGGGGAGGGGGAAGGGGAGAAGCCAGCAGACCCAGGATCCATATGAAATGCTGTCTCTCTGGCTCTTCCCTGGGGGCTTGTGGCTTTCTTGTCTTCCTGCCCTTCCCACCCTCGCCAGCACAGCTAACCCTCCTGGAGAGGATCTGCATACGGTGGGGCAAGTTTTCCTCTTTGCCGTGTTGGGAGTGTGGGACACTGAGTGTGCATGCTGGAATGACTCTGCATGCCTCAGACTAAACTTCAGCAGCATCCAGGGCTTGTAGGAAAAAGAGCCAGTCTGCTGCCAGCTGGGCAGAGGAGTGGGGCAGTGATGCCTCCAAATGCATTTCCCACCAAAGCCTGTGGCATGTAAAATGCTGGCCCCCTCCTCAGCTGCAGAGGGGGTGTCTTGGACTACCCTCAATTTCTTTTACCTCTAACTGCTGCTTCTTTAGGTTCATCTGTGCCTAATGAAAGAGTCTTCCCTGCCCAGTAACCTCCTCCTCCTGCTTCTCTAAACATCTTCAGCTTCCCAGTGTCCACTTTGCTGTTCTCCATCCCCTTGGCACTGTGCCTCCATCCCACATGCTGGCCTGAGGCTTCTGAGCTCATCCAGCAAAAGGAGGGAGCTGATGAGGCCAATCCTAATGACCAAATACCTCGAGTAACTGCAGCAACAGTTAATTTACTGGCCCATGGTAAAGGCTGAAGGTAGAACATTCTGCATAGGGAGGTCAGACAGAAGAGAGGAGCTCCCCAGCATGGTGGCAAAGGGGTGGCTGGAAAGCCACAAGAAGTCTGATGGAGGCTCTGTTTATCATAGATATCATCCTGTATTAGCCTCCCTTCACCAGGCTCCCCTTGTCAGCAGCTGCAGTGGGTTGTGAGACTGCCTCAGGGTTGAGTTTGCTGGAATTTGTACCATCAGGCAGAACAGTCCAGTGTTTAGGTAGTCTGGATATAAGTAAGACAATTTTGCACTGCTAGTGGTGAGACACTGGCCCAGGTCAGCCAGAGGGGTGGTAGATGGAACCATTCTAGATCAGGTTGTCTGGGGGCTCTAAGCAACCTGCTGTAGAAGATGTTCCTGCTTACTGCAGCTGGGTTGGAACAAGATGAGCTTTAAAGGTCCCTTCCCAGCCAAACCAGGCTGTGATTCCAGGCTTTCTGTTGTCTCTTTCCATCTCATGAGACATCAGATGTACAAACTGGAATGCATGGGCTGCTGCCCATTTAAAGAGGCCCAAAGTAAACTTCCTTTAGGAAGTGTGTGCTCAGAGCCTGGTGTCCCAGGAGACTGCTGCCTGCTGAGCAGAAAGCACTCAGCGTTTGTAAACTCAACCCAATCACTTCAGTGCTTTCATTTCTGTGCTGCTTTGCAGGGCTGGGCTGGGCTGGTGGGGCTGGGGTGGGGGGAGAAGCAGTTAAAGAAATAGAGTAAGCATGGGAATCTGCACAGCCTTGGGGCAGCTTTGTCGTGGAGTCTTGCCCTGATAAACACACAGTAAAGAAAACCCAGCCTAAAAGTCTAACCTGCTGCTCGGCTTCTGGCACCTCTGGCAGTCTTCTGGCACCACAGTCAGGGAAGGATAAGCAAGAAGGGAGATGGCTGCCGAATAATTGAAGGGTCTTTGTGTTCAGGTCTGTGCCTTGTTCTGTAAAGCACATCTTGTTAAAGCAAATAACGTTCCAGCTGCAGAGTGAAGTCCTTGCAAGCTGGGAGGACTCGATGTGCAGGCAGCAGGCAGGCTGGCTCCAGGCTTGTGTGTCTCCTTCAGGTTAAAGCAGCCATACAGGGAGCAAGCAATTTGCTGCTGGGTTTCTGCCCCTCATGTTGCTCTTCTCCTGAGTCCCCAGCTGTAGGCAAGAGATTTCACGAAGGCAAATGCTGAGGGCTAGCAGAGTGGGCTTTTCTCTTGGCTAACCGGGTGCCGTGCCTTGCAGTCTGGATGCTGCATCTGAATTGGATCAGCCATCAGATCTGCTAGACTTGAAGCAAGCACTTAGCCAGTCCTCTGTCTAACCTCCTGCAGTAGAGGCAGCTTTGGCTTGGGAGAGGCCCCAGGCTGGGGTTAGAGAAAGGGTGAGATTGTGGCTGGCAAGAACAACAGAGTTTCCAGGGCTGCTTGAGCGAAAGCTGCTCATGAACCTGAGCCAGGACTGTCCCAGGTGGACACACAGCCGATGGGTGCTGTGAACAGGTGAGGAGGACCAACATGCAGGTCCTGCTCAGCAGCCTCATGCTTCAGTGTAGCAGATCCAAGCTGAGCTGCCCAGAGCTCTGTTGAAATTGTCCCAGCCACGGCTGCACGACAGGCTCCGGGGTGGTTTCCCCAGCGGAGCTCAGCCCTGCTGGCAGCACGGTGCCCCTCATCCGCTTCTGCCGCCTCGCCTGGTCCGCCTGCAATCTCACCCTCCCTCTAGGCACCACTCACCAGTAACCACCCTCCATAACCACATCTTTTCTCTTAGCATGCCCCACTAATCTCTCCACCACGGAGGCCATTCTCCCGCCGCCCACGTCTCCTCTGCCTGGCACCCTTCCCGTGTGCCAGGCGCCCGCCGCTGCCCGCCCGGCCCCGACGCTGTCTGTCTTTTGTCTCTGCCAGAGTCTGAAGGAAGGCCTGAGTGTGCAAGAACGCCTGAAGCTTTTTGAATCCAGGGACTTGAAGACAGAGTAGTTCTCCCCGCTCCGCTTGACCACGCGCACCTCCCAGCTTGAGGCAGCACAGCACCAGCACCGTTTGTCTCTCGTTCCTTACGTCTGTCCTTGCTGTCGTCCGTCTTGACGCCCCCGACGGGACCCGGCGGTGACCCCCCGGCCCCTGCCACCCCCTCACCTCCCCGGCTCCCTTCCCTGCTTGTGAGATGCTCCAGAGACTCTGAGAAAGGAGAGGAAGGGATCGGGGTGGGGATTTGGACCCTCTCTCTTCAGCGCTTTGTAGGAGAATCCTTCCCTGACTGAACCCATTCCACTAAGTGTCAGTATTAAGGCTCAGCAGCCTGTTCATAAGCTAACTCTGTCATACCAACTGCTTTTGGTATGCCAGCAGGGCCTGGGTGGTGTCAGCCATACCCAGCTCTTACTGCTGTCAGAGACCCAGTGCTCAGAGCACACCAGGAGCCTAATCTAAGCCTTGATCTCAACTGCATTACTTGCACCTGCCAGGGGGGGAAAAGCCTGGGGGAAGCTGTTGGGGAGCCGAAGGCCTGTGCCGTACGCAGCCCGGAGGCACCGCACTGACGTCTCGCCGGAGAAGGATGCACCAAACGATCCTCCTGCCCGGTGACTGTGCCGTGTCCTGAATGTAGGCACTGCCAAAGCCCTGCCAGCTTTGGTGGCTGCCCAGGTGTGGTGGCGGATAGGGAGCTGCAGGTCCTCGCGTGCGCCGTCGAGTCCGCCCCGGCGGCGTGGCTCTGCCTCCCGCCTGGCTGGCGGCTGGATCAGTGTCTGGAGTGGGGGGGCCAAGCTGTAAGATCACTTTCTTGCCTCTGTTAGATCAAGCCCAGCACTCTTTGGTTGTTTTGTTTTGGTTGTTTTTGCTGTTACTCCCTTCCTCTCACCAAGTCCCCTGCAGCCCAGGGTCTGTGCATGTGAAACTCCCTTGTCCTAGTCGAAGGAGAGTAGAGTAGAAAGTAGAGCCAATATTGACTGAAAATGCACAGTGCTCAATGCATATAATGCTCCTTTTTTATCAGCTTCTTGAATTCAACTCTTCTTGTCAGCAGGGCAGCTCCTATTTTAATTCTTTAATCTTTTTCTTTTTCCTTTTCTTTTTTTTTTCCCCTCCTGAAATAAAAGTCTCAAACCCAGGTTGTTGCTTCAGACCTTCTCAGTCCTCAGAGCTTTGCTATTGAAAGCATACCCATTAGCACTGGTAACTGGATGCAAGCTAGGAGTTGAGGGACCTGGTAGCACTAGGTGCAGCATGAGGCCAGCCAAGCAGAGGCTGTCCTAGAAGCAGCCTGTGCTGCTTTGCAGCAGGGCTGCCCAAGCAGAGTGGCTTCAACCCAGGCTAGATTTCAAGATGCCATCTGTGAAGATCCTTTACCTTGTGGCCCTGGCTGGGAGCAGGGCTGAAGCAGTGCTCTGGCATGTGGGCTCCCCAGCCCAGTCTAGCTGCTGAAGGACTTGGTGCACATCAGAATGCATTGTAAAAGCCTTGTCCTGGCCTTCATAGGGAGAAAAACTTCCTCTTGTCTTCTGGGTGCTTAGCACGTGGTTAAAGCAGGCAGCTCTGTGTGCTTTCATGTCTGGTTTTGGGCCTGCTAAGGCAGGTGGTATAAGCACAGCTCTCAGAGACAACTCTCTGCCTGGCTGGGCCATAGTGGGGGCAGGAGAGTTCACCCTCATCCTCCCACTTGCAGCAGCAAGTCTCTGTATCAGCCACCAGACCCTCAACAGGCTTCAGGAGGACACCCTGCTCCTCCTCCTCTCAAGACTTCATCTTTAGCCAAGCAAGCAGACCATGTGCTGGTCTCTGTCTTGCCAGGTGGTCCTTGACTTTCCTCATGTCCCCTAGCAACTCTTGCTTTGCCTTTGTGCGCTTCTATGACTCATGTGCTCAGGAGCACTCATTTTGAGCACGAGGACTAGAAGTTATGTACTCTGCTACTTGTGTTAGCACTTCAGTGGTGTGGGGGACACAGGGTAGTCCCTTTCTGATACAGCATTATGCCACTGAGCATCTTGAGGCTCCTCACAGAGCTCACACCTATAAATCCTCTCTTACTTCTCAATGTCCTGCCTGGGACTAGCTGTTGAGCCTGATGAGGAGGAAGGTTTGAACTCTTTACCAGTGCTCCTGCTTTGAGCCTTGTTTCTTAACACAAAGAGCAGCTGAGCAGAAAGTCACTTTGGTGCTGGACAGTGCAGGAAGGCAGAAGTAGGTGCAGTAAAAATGCAGTGCCCCAGGGAGCTGAGCAAAGCAGGCAGGTGCTGAAGGCAGGGAGAGCCCAGGGCTGGTGCTTTCTGCTTGTGCTCAGGTGCTAAATGGCTCTGTGAGGGGAGGCTGGGGAGGCAGTGTGCTCATTTGTACACATAGGAAGGTAGGGTGATGCTCAGTGTGTGTGTGGGAAATCACCCAGGAACACCTGTGCAGCTAAACAAGGGACAGCTGTGCCTTCTGGGCCACTCCTGTCCGTTCTTCACCCAAGGCAACACCCTCAGTGGTTTGCCTCTGTTCAGGGCCTCCAGCACCAGCAGGAATGAAGCTGGATTCTCTCTCCCTCTCCTCTCCTTGTTTTTACCTTATTGTGCAGAAAATGTCAGTCACCTCCCCTCCAGGAAACAGCTGTAAAAGGATTGGAAGGGAGGTTTGCTAGGAGACCTGTAGGAACAGGGCCAGCCCCATGGAGTCTGCTGCTCAGAGGTACTGGTCAGCTTCTCTGGACCTTCAGATCGTTGAGGAAAGCAAACCAGGCAGGTTTGTTGGGGGGAAAAAAACCCAAACCCTTGGCACTAACTCCCAAGTGTAGCTGCAATAAAAGGTGCTGGGTGGCAGGAGGACAGCTGCAGGGAACATGGCAATGCCTAACAAGCCAAATGAATTCCTCTTGTGGCTGAACTTCGTGGGTTTAAAGTATGTCTCTAAGCAAAGGGGGTTTCATGCACAGAGTGGTGGTGGTGGTGGTCTCATACACTGTAGCTGGGAGGAGCAGCCAGCTTCCCTTGGAGACTTGAGCTGCTTTGGAAACTCAGCCTGGCTCTGCTGTACCTAAGGTGCTTCAGGGGGTGAGCAGTGGCCTCTTGACATCATCAGGATCAACCTCACCCTTTGGGGCAGCACTTGACCAGGTGGGAACACTGCATGTGATGTCTTATGGGAGTAGCTAGGAGTTCTGGGGGGGGGGTCATAGAGAAAAGGAGGAGGAGGAAGAAGAGGAGGAGGAGGAGGGAAGATGCTGTGGTGTGGGGACAGCCATTGCTGCAGGCCCTGCTCCAGGCTTCAGGCTCTCCTCTGCAGTCTGGCAACTACCTGAGCATGTTGCCCAAGCAAGAGGCAGTACCTTGCTTGCCTTTACACTAGAGAGAGAACCTGCAGCACCAATGAACAGCTGGAAATGGAACTAGTTCTGGAGGGCAGTGCTCTCTGGAAAGCTCCTTACTGATGGCAGTGATCCTTAGCTTCATCCTGCTCCAGCTCCATCCATCTCTCCAGATGAATCAGTGGCTATTCAACTTAGAAAGTGTGGAGGCAGGGGGAGCAGAGTGCAAGCTCCTTGCCTGCACTGGAGGCTTGCAGAGTCCACCTGCACCATCCCACTGCATGACATGGACTTGGCCACGGCCTTCACCTTTTGCTGGGGTCCAGGTGCCTGCTGTGCACCTCAGGGTGAGCCTTTGGGCAGGGGGAAAGTCTCCTGCTGCACACATCCCCCAGTGACAAGCAAGCTGCTGCCTTTTCCACCATGCTACACTCTTGGCAGTACTGGAGTGGGGGTGGGGGGAGGCTAGGAAAGTTGAAGTGCAATGGAGGTGCAACTCCAGGCACCTCAGATTGACTCAGTACTTTTTTTCCTTTACTGCATGATGTTTTCCTACCCTTTGCACCATCTCCCCTGAAACAGCCCCAAGCTTTCTTTAAAGGGCATCTCTGCTTTGCCTGCATAGAGGGGGGGAATGAAGCAAATTGTGTTTGTTTGCTTCAAAGCCAGACTGCTGTGCTGCCTTGCCAACAGGAGTCTTTGCTTTGCTCTGAGTCAGAGGTGGCCAGGGCTGCACTGGAGACCCTCTCTGTCCTGTACCAGACCCTTTCTCACCCTTGGCTCTTCCTCTGTAATAGTTCCCCCCACACACTTTTTTTTCCCTTAAGAAGCAGCTTTGTTATCCTGCCCTTTCCCCAAAGTAATTTCAGCCCTGTATGGACTTCCAGGCAGGCCATGCATATATTTATTACTCAGAAATGTGTGGAGGGTTCTTTTCTTTTGTGACCAGGTGAGATGGATTTTGATTTTTGAACTGGTCTTCTACCACAGCTCTCCCAGGTGGGGGTTGGAAGAGGAGCACCAAGTGTCCTGTGGCCAGCCCCCCACACCAGCCCTGACAGACTGTCCTCTCGGGTTTGGTGACTGGTAGAAATACATTTTCTGCTGGCCTACACCTTTAGCTTTGAAGAGACCTTGTCCAGAGGTTGTATAGAGCCTGTTTGAGACCTGACCCTGTGATAAACCTGGGGCTGCTTCTCCGTCGTCAGTGGAGGTGTGTGAGAGGGTGGCGTTGACACCGCACCGGTGCAAACCGCTGCCTGGCACCACACAGAGCACACACAGCTCTCCTTGCACAGCAGCTGAGGGCTGTGGCAGAGGGTGCAGCCAGCCCCTGGGGCTGGGAGGCACTGCTGAAATGCTGCCCCTGGCTCCTGCAGTGCGTTCAAGATGCTCCTGGACCTCACAAGGGACCGCTGGACCCCTGTCCTGCAGCAGCAGTGTGCAACTCCAAACCTTACCTTCAGTCCCACCTGAGCTGAACTTGGACAAGCCCTTCCTTACAAACAGATCCAAGGTACTGCTGCAGGAGCAGGGAGCACTGGGCTGAAAGAAGGCAGGGGTCAGCCCCAGCAGCTCGTCCTGCATTGCTTTGAGGTCACTAAAAGAAACCAAGGGTGTGGGACTCAGGAGCAGCAAGCAGAGCCAGAGGAGTTGGTACCAAGTGACCTAAACCAGCTGGCCACAAACTCCTGAGTGCAATGATGGTAATTTCTTCGTGCTTTCTTCACACACTGCCTGAGCAGGACACTCACTGTTCTACACCAGAGACAGCTAATTATGTTGTCAAATACTAAAGACTGGTAAGTGGGAAGTAAGTTATGAGCAGCACAGTCTTTGACCTGTGTCCACCCTCCTAGGAGCTGGAGCTCTGGATCAGTTGAGATGGTGTTGTGTTTTTAAAGAGTCACTTATTTGAAAGGATGAAGTTGGGAGGAGATAAAAAGAAGCTCTGCAGGGCTGTGGGGGGGACCTGGAGCAGCACTGGCCCTTCAGGTAGTAATGGGCAGTTCTCTACCATCCCAAGGAGAAGAGAAGGCTCAGCTTAGTTCTGTCTGAGCACAGCTTTAACCAACAACTGACCAGAAGGAGACACATTCTGCCTTCAAACCACACACACAGCATCCTCTGCAACGTGGACTCTGGAGCTGACCCAAAGGATTTGTGAGGAATGAGGACACAGGAGCCAGTTCCTGGTGCCTGTGATGATGTGATGTGGAGGCCAGCCCTTGGCCTCCACCCTGCGCCCTGACAGAGCAGCAGGCTGCAGCCTCGTGGCTACTGGAACCCCCTGCGGTGGCTCAGACCCAGGAGTGAGCACAGCTGGGTGGTGAGGAGGAACCACAGCTGTCCTCGAGCCTTGTCCATCCCTAGGGCACACAGCCTCTTTTCAGGGGCATTTTCCATGCAGCTTAGCCCAGGGAGTAGCATCTCACTGGAGAGTCTCCCTCTGCAAAGGGGAAGGGGGGGTTGGAGGTTGCTGTTTCTCAGTAGGTGTTGAGCTCCTCTCCCCTTCGCCCTTCCACTGGTTTCTTTCAGTGCTTCTTCTGAGAGCTGCTGCTCCCAGCCACCTGCTCACTGTAACAGAACTGTCACTTCTCTTCCTCACAGTATTTATTCCTTACAAGCTCTGGTGTGACATGCTAGGTTCCCCTGGATGTAGCTGATCATTTTTATTTTGTAAATAGAATTACCTAACTTTACATTAACTATATCCTAATAAACTATTTTTGCACCACCCTTTGCATGCTGTGCAGTGAGAGGCTTCTTTCCAAAAGGCCACTACAGAGCAGAGGCCAGAGCCTGAAAACAAGTGAGCTGTTTGCTATGCTAAGTCCAGAGATCATCCACTCCAACACCCCCTGCTAGACAGGGTCCCCCACAGCAGCTTGCCCAGGATCACAATGGCTGGGGGGGTGGGGGTGGAATCTCTCCAGAGGAGGAGACTCCACAACCTCTCTGGACAGCCTGCTCCAGTTCCAGTTTGTGCCCTTTGCACCACTAAAAAGAGTTTGTCCCATCCTCTTCCCCCCACTCCAGCTCTTGCTGAGCATTGATCAGAGCCCCTCTGGGGCTGCTCCTCTCCAGGCTAAACAGCTGCAGGTCTCTCAGCCTGTTTCTCACAGAGATGTTCCAGGCCCCTCAGCATCTTTGTAGCCCTAAGCAAACGCCTCCAGTAGCATTTTAACAGCAGTAACCTGCTTAAGTTGTGTCAATTTAGTGCTGCTGGGTGGGATTTATAGAGAATGACCTTCCTCAGCCTCTTCCAAAGCTGCTACCCCACAGGTAACAGTAACTGTGTCCCAGAGCCAGTGCAGCTTTCTCAAACAGAGGGAATCCATTGATGTGACTCCAGGTATCCCAAACACCACCTGCAGGTCTGAAGGAATTTGGAATGATCTGGACCTTTGGAACAAACACCACAGCCACGAGGGCTGCCTGGGGTGCAAAAACCAGGTGATCCTGAGCTTTGGGGTGAAAATGGGTTTTATTGCATGGTGCCCATCAGAGCACCACTGTGCCCAACACAACTGGCACCAACAAAGAACACCTGAGACATGTGGAGGCACTTCAGTATAAAGTGACTCTCAGGCTATTTAGAGGTTTGAAATTCCTAAGCTGACACCCATCTGTGTTCCAGCCTGAACTGCAGGGACAGAGCTTTTCCCTCCCTCTTGCTGCTCCCTGGCTGCTGCCCACACAGCTGGTGGAAGTCACCGAAGGAGGGCAGGCCATGGTGTCCCAGCACCTACAAGAACTGGGCTGGGCTTCTCTTCCACCACTCCAGCCTGCAGCTGGGGACAGCCTCCAGCCCTGCCTGCTCTCAAGACCACCTGTTCCCAAAGAGCAGCTCCTCTCATTTCTTTCCAGACTTCCCAACACTTGCTTGCTGGAAGATGACCTTTCTCCAGCAAGGATCTGTGTGGAAATTGCCCTTTAGAAGAGCATTTCCCTGTGGCTGGTGAGGGCTGGAGGTGTTTGCTGCTTTTACACTGTAGCTCTGCTCATCTCAAAGCAAAGGGAATGTGTGCACAATCAGAATGTGCCTCTGCATTTCCCCCAGACTTCCTCTTACAACCTTTCAACAATTAATACCAAGAAGAAACATAACAAAGGTGCTTTATGTGTCTCCATGAACTCCAGCTTTGCTGTAGACCTCTTCCTTTAGGGTTGCTATGTCCAGGAGTCACTGGGCAACAATTCCAGCATCCCAAGCAGGAAAATGTCAGTTTCACCACTGAACCCTACCCAGCACCCTATGACCATACCCTGCCTGCAGCAGGGCACAGCAGTGAGCCTACCCTTAGCTTTAAGCCCCATCACAGCCACCCTCACAAACCAACTGGCTCTAGTAAGGGAACAATCTACAGCAAGGGACCTGTAACACTTTAAGGCAGAGAGCTCTCTGCTTCTCTGGAGGAGCTTACCTGAACTGCACCCAGGGGGATTAACCAGTACCTATACATATTTAATAAAGGCCAGGAGTGCTACCTGCTGAGCACCCCCCCAGCCCTGGGAGGGAGCTCATTTGTTGTCTTTGGGAAAAGACCTGTAGTTTCTGGGATCAAACTCTTCCCAAATCCTTTCAAACTCATCCAGAAAAGCCTTCACGTACTCCTCATCTTCCAGCACCAGCACGTTCTCCCTGTTGCTCTGGATGGCCTGGGTGGTCCAGTTGAGGGAGCCTGTCAGCAGCATCCTCCCGTCCACGATGGCGAACTTGTGGTGCATGTAACCACTCTCCTGGTCGTGGCGTACCTGGATGCCTACAGAGACACAACCACCTCTTCAGTCACTGAATCACAGACCAGGAGGGGTTGGAAGGCCTCTCTGGAGCTCACCCAGTCCAACCCCCACTCGCTAAAGCCAGGGCAGCTAGATCAGCTTGCAGAGTTTGTCCAGGCAGGGTTTGAAACTCTCCAGAGAAGACAACTCCACAACCTCTCTGGGCAGCTTGCTTCAGGGCTACATCATCCCCACAGCAAAGTTTCTCCTTCAGTTCCAAGTGTTCCTGTGTTCTAGTTTGTACCCACTGCCCCTTTTTGTACCACCACTGGGAAGAGCCCAGCCCCATCCCCATGACCCCACCGTTTAGATAGTTATTTGCATTTCTAAGAGCTCCCTCTTCTCTTACAGGCTAAACAGCCCCAGGTCTCAGCCTTTCCTCCTCACAGAGGTGCTTCGCTTCCCCCAGCATCTTTGTGGCCCTCCACTGGGCCTCTCCAGTAGTTGCCTGTCCCTCTGGAACCAGGACGGCCAGCACCCAACACAACCCTCCAGCTGTGGCCTCCGCAGGGCAGAGCAGAGGGGGAAGAGAACCTCCCTCGACCTGCTGGCCAAACTCTTCTTCATTCACCCCAGGAGACCATTTGCCTTCTTGGCCACGAGGCTCACGGTGACCTCGTCACCAGCACTCGCAGGTCCTTCAGCTCCCAAGGAAGCCGGCAGCCAGGCCACGGCCACCCCGAGCGCCCGTCCGAGGCCGCTCTCCCGCCTCACCGGCGTGCCGCAGGAGGCCAATCTGGGAGCCCTTCATCGCCATGCTCTGCGCGTCGGTGACGACGCGGACCCGGACCCCGCGCCGGTGCAGGAGCTGGACGGCGCAGGCCAGCTGCGGGCTGGAGAAGGCGAAGAGGCACAGCTCGAGGGAGCGGCGGGCGGAGAGCAGGCGCCGCAGCAGGCGGCTGAGGGCGCAGTCGCCCCGCGGCAGCGGGCAGGGGCAGGGCCGGCTCCCCGCGCCGGGCGCCGCCGCCTCGGCCAGCAGCGCCTCGGTGCAGACGAGCTGCGAGGGGAAGAAAAGAACCTCCCGCACGGGCCGGGGCCGCCGCCGCCACACCGACACCGCCAGCGCCAGGCCCAGCGCCGCCGCCGCCGCGGCCAGGCCTGCCCACGCCCCGCGCATGGCCCCGGCGCGGCCCCGCGCATGCTCCCAGCGGCGAAACGGCGGCCGCGGGAGCGCGCCCGGGAGGGTCCCTGCTGCTCCCTAGAGGGTCTCTGGAGAAGAGATCGACTCCCACCCGGCTCCAGCCTTCTCTCAGGAAGCTGTAGGGAGCCAGGTCTCACCGCAGCCTGTTTTCCTCCGGGCTGAGCAACCCCAGTCCCCTCAGCTGTTCCCCCAGACCCTTCACCACTTGTGTCACCTTCTTTGGACGCCCAAAGACACGCCGAGCAGTCCCAGTCCTACCCTTGGGCTGGTTTGGCGTGGGGGAAAGGAGCATAGGCACCCCTGGATGTGGTGAAGAGCTGCTCCAGGCCAACCTCACCCTCTGCCACCCCGAACACCATCTGGCTGCACTGCATATGACAGAACCAAAGAACGGTGAGGCTGGAAGGGACCTCTGGAGATCACCTAGCACCAACTCTCCTGCTGAAGCAGGTTCACCCTCATTCAGGTTGCACAGTAACATATCCAGTTAGGCTCTGAAAGTCTCCAGAGAAGGAGACTCCACACCATTTCTGGGCAGCCTGTTCCAGCCCGTTTTCAAGTGTTTCCTCTTTACACTCAACAAATCCTGGAAGCTGAATCCTGGCTGAAAGGAGCCAGGTAGCAGCACTAAAGCAGAAAGGCTTTGGCTGTCCCTGCAGCCCAACAGTGGCCCAGTGCTGCCGGTGGGTGTCTGTCAGCCTGCAGCTGCAGTGCTCATCCCTCCCCTCTCCCTCCCAGGGACACGCTGCTCAGCCACGCAGAAATCACATTGGAACAGAGGAAAATCCTGCTCTCATCAGCTTGTCTTTTAAGGTGTGTCGTTCAGAGGCGAGGAGGGTGCTGAGAGATGGCTGCAGACAGGCTTTTGTGCTAATTGAGTTGTGCTAAGAGGAGCGTGCACATTCCAGCCACGGCTGATGGCAAGCGGAGCACCCACGGCGCAGCCTGCGAGCTGCAGGAACTTGCCCAGGCATTCGGTGATCCCACGGCCAGCTCTGTCCTGGCAGGCAGGCACAGCTGGCTTGGTGCTGCACAGCAGCCCTGGGTTCACAGGTTTAGCAGCTCCCTCCCTTCTTTCCTGCAGGCACTCTGTACATGCTACCTTAGTGTCTTCCTTGCCCTGGCTGAAGAATGATGTTATCCAGACTGGCAGCCCCTGACACAGCCCTGCTTCAGGTCAGTCGACACGGTGTACAAATCACCAGCACATGGAGAAGAGGAGGAGGCCTCAAGCTTGACCTCACACCGTTCTGGTGCCTCACCCCTGTCCAGAAGCAGTGGCTGTGCTAATGGGTGCAGGTTAGACAGAGACTGGGTTTTAATGGTGGATTGCTCAGGACAGCTGCTCTTAAAGAGCAGAAACAGTTCAGCACCCAAGAAGGTCGAGGTGCCAAATGTCTTACCTGGTGTGTCACACAGCTCTGAGCTGGACCAGAACAGCTCTCAAGTACAAAAATAAGGAGCACCAGATCACATGAAAGGTAGCCACAAGTGCAAGCACCAACCCAGCACTGGAACCTGATTTACCAGGCCACGCTCTTCTCATTACTTCTGTCACTTATCTCCATCAGTGGGCTTAGATCCTCCCTCAGGAGCAGCCCCTAGCACACAGGAAGCAAGATGTGGATGTTATGGCAAGCCTCCTTTCCTGCAGATGAAGCTCAAGCACCATTTCTGGGCCATGTTCCCTCAGGGACAGCTAGGAAACAAAAGCCTTTCTGCAAGCCTCAAAATTCAGCTTTGGAAGTGGAAGAGCAATGCAAACATCTGTTTGCTGCTCCCATATCCTGCTCTTGGTCCAGTCACAGAATCACAGAAACATTCAGGTTGGAAAAGGCCTTCAGGATCACCAAGCCCAACCCAGAACCCTACTCTACAAGGTTCACCCCTGGACCATATCCCCAAGCACCACACCCAAAATACTTTAAGCACATCCAGGGTTGGCAACTCAACCACCTCCCTGGGCAGCACATTCCACTGCCTGAGCAGCTGAGCATTTGCAGTTAGCACATCTGAGCATCTCCTGCTTTGGATGTGCAAGACACTAACACACTGAGAGTGGGGGGAAAAAACAAACAACCCAAACTGTTAAATTCTATAAACCAGCTCAAAGCTAAGATGCAGGAAGTACTTCGTGGCTCAGCTGCTGCTTCCCCACCACACACACGCAGAGGCAGATCACCACAAAGCCAGGCTTTGTCCCTTTTACAAAAATAGCTCTGAATGAGATTTAATTGCCTGTCACCGTTCTCCAGATGTTCCAGACAACAACAAAAAGAACCCAAAACAAACAACAAATCACCCTGCACGTTTCAGATAGGAGAGAACAGAACTCAGTGTGACAAGTCGGAACATCCTCGCTGAGCTTCGGTCTTGTTTGCAGTGAGTGTAGAAGGTCACCTGGTAAAAACCTGCTTCTGGCTTGTTAAAAATCTCTAAGGTAAGGTCAAGTTTTCCCAACAATGATCCAAAACAAAAGGACAAGAAGAAAAAAAAAAACCACAACCCAAGAAAGGACTTCACAAGAGAAACAGCAATTCCTCACACTCCAGGTAAGGAATTATCTGTTTAAGGTCATTAAAAAATGCACCAATGTTTCCAGGAACTATTAAGCAAAAATGGCTACCAGAGAGTTATAGAAGAAGGGAGCACCTACAGATTGGGGTTTGTGTTTGTTGGGGTTTTTTTTTCTGCTTAACTTAATTAGGAAGCTAGAAAAGGATTTCTGAAGACAGAAGACCACCAAGCAGCCTTACCCTGGTGAGGTTAGCTTCGTTACCTGGAAGTTTTGCAACCCCCGAGGCAAAACAAGGCGAAGGTTTTGTCCTCTCGAGAGAGGCAAGCAGCCTGCTTTTTTGTTTGTGTTTTTTTGAGACACCTTCCATGAGATTCTCCCTCTCAGACAAGACTTCCAAAGCCAATGCTGAAACTGTCTCAAGTTAAGATATAAATAAATAAGAGTGGAGTGACAGGCCTCCGGGAGGAGAGCCTGACTTATGCTACAGCAGAAAATAAGTCTCTTCATAAATCTGAGCATGAAGTGGTTTGCAGTAATTTACACATCACCCTGCACCCTGTGACACGGTGCTTCCTTTTGGGTCTGCTTCTCTCAGGTGTTAGAAGAGATTCCTGTGGGGTTTGAGGGAGGGGAACTGCATCCACCCCCAAGAGTTCTGGATGTTGTCACAGGTTATCCGAGTCTTGCCAATGCAACCAACAAACTGAGGTCTGCTGCCACACCACACGAAGGGTGAGAGGAGGGGGTTGTCATTGACTGGTGTGGACTCTTGGAGCGTGGCTGTTTGGAGCCTTGAGTGAGGAGGTCTAGATGTAAGAGTTGAGTTTCAGGACAGACAGCAGCACTGTTGATTAGCACTTAATTAATCCAGTCTCACAGCAATTAGAGAGGACTCAAGTCACTCTTCAAGTTAGTTGGAGGACCAGAAGAATAGTGATGAAGTGTCACTACCCACCCAGTGCAGGTGCTGCAGGCTCAGCAGTGGTAGTGACCAGCTCGGGGTTCCCTGCGGTGATCTGAAGGCAGCGAGTGAGGTTGGGCACCCTTTAGTTCCGGGACTCCGAGGAGGTCGGGCTGCGAACTGTTGACATCAGGTGGGACTTGTATGTCTTGCTGAGGCCTGTCATCCAGAACTTGAGAAGCTTGACATTGTCCTCCTCTGCAGCTCCCAGAATGCTCAGCAGTTTCTGGGTATCCTCCTTGGGTCTGCTGTCCACTTTTGTGAATTTGAAGAGGACCTTCACTTTACTGCAGAAAGAAGAAACTCCATCAGCGCCACGAGGGAGCAAGCAGGGACCGAGCAGCGGCCCCTCCAGCACCCACTGCAGCTGAATGGTAACCAAAGCTTCAGCAACACGCTGTGGAAACCATTTTCAGGCTTTGAATGGAGGTGTGGGGAAGGAGAACAGAAGAAAAGGGAGGATTAGTCAGAGGGCTGACTCATTCTCAGCAGCAACACGCACGGGTCTGCTCTGGGTTTTCATTCTAGCGGAAAGCAACGTAATGAGCTGTGACAAGTGAGTGGGAAGCTCCCTGTGAGACACAGCTAGTGCCCAGCTGGCCTTCAGGGAAATTCACAAAATCTTAACATCCCATGAAATATTTCTCACATGACTGTCTGGTCTTCCTTCATAACCACTTGCATCCTTGAAATGTGGTGCCTGAAGGTGCAGCCACGACATCTGCTTGGCTGTTCCTGCCCTGGGACACAGCCACGTCGACAGGCTTGGGTGTTTTTGCTAACTTAATCCTCCTCATGGCTGCAAGGCAGACAGGTATTGTCAGGAAGGTAGCTGACAGATGGGTGAACTGAAGCAGAAAGGTTAAGAACTGCTGAAAGCCAAAGAGAGTCAGGACTAGAGCAGAACAACTCCAATGCTCTTAGCTCCCAATAGCAAAGCCAACTACTGATCTACCTACCACTAACCTCCCCAGGGCAGTGGCACAGTCCCCAGCATTGAACACTTTCAGGATTCAGCTGGACAGGGTGCTGGGCATCTTGCCTAGAGTGTTCTTTTGCCAAGAAAGGTTAGACCAGATGATCCTTGAGGCCCCTTCCAACGTGGTGTTCCATGCCACTGTCAATACCACAGCAGCAGTTACCTGACTACAAGTCCGTCCTGCACTCTGTTGAACTGTTCCAGGATTAGTGGCAAAGCTGTTTCTGGGAAAGCAATGCAGTTGTACTTACTTCATCCACTCCTCCTTCAGGCAAACAAGGCACTGGTCCACAACATCTACAGAAAGGTTCTGGTTGGTCAGGGCAGCTTCAATCTTGTTCAGGATTGTAGGGCCAACTGCAGGATCAAGAAGAGGGGAAAGGGGTGAGGAGGAGGACATACAAACTATGGGTTACCTACTCTATACCTCTGCTAGTTACAGTTAGCAAGGACCAGTCCATTTATTCTGGGACCTGGGCCTGAACACCTGCCCACCTGGAATGACAGACAAGAACACACATTTGTTCCACTCTCACTCTGCTCAAGCACAATCTTGCCCTCATTTTTCACCAGGAGTTCCTCTACATGCAGAGCCACAGGATTAGTAACAGCACAGCCAATTTCAGCATGGGATCTGCCTTGATGAGCTCACAGACGTGAACTTTCCTCAAGTCAGGAAGAAATCTACTTATGCTACCAGGTGGAAAAATATACTGCCCTGTGGTGGCCTGCCTTGATTCCATTTCCATGGAGGAGGAGCTACAGACCATCCCAGTAGAAAAACATCTGATCCAGGACAACATGGAATCCTGTGAAGCATCCTGGGACATGCCCACAGCTTCAGGGACCTTTGATTTCTAAAGACCTGCTTTGAGACTGCAGCTGTTCAGATTTTGTTGCTTCTTGTCTCGTATCAAAAGCTCATTAAACAAATGCCAAGTCATGGCAAACCTTCAGGCTTTGGTCAATACACACAGATGTAAAAATGTAACCCCTCAAAGTCTCCAATTCCTCTGGATTTAATGCTCCTCCTTTGCAGTGCAGTGTCAGGATATTTAGTTAAAAACAAACACCAAGCCAACCACCAACCTCTTCTGGACTACTTTGTGGAATTCCCTAGGACTTTTTTTTCTCCCCAGCAGAATCACAGAATGGACCTTAAAGATCATCTAGTTCCAGCCCCCCTGCCATGGGCAGGGACACATGGCCTATTAATTTTGATGCTGTGGTGGAGAAAAGACTTTTCAGTGACTGTTTTTGTTCAGAAGCTTCCAGACATGCCACTGGTTGGATGAAAAGCAGACTGCTGTGATTACACACAGGGGGTCTACAACAGGAAGAACATGACAGAGGGAGTAAGACTCTGCTTTGCACTGCACCTGTACCTCCAGAGGACAGGGAAGGAAGGATCAGCCATCCGCCAAGGCTTCTGAGACAGTCAGTGAAGCTAACTCATCTAAATTAAGACTTCCCAGAAGACATGAGGCTCACAAACCTGACTCAAATCACATCTAGGTGCAGGTGTTCAAGTCCTCCAACGAAGTAGGGAAAAGAAAAAACGCCTGGGCATTGGTGTGGCAGTCAGCCTTGTCCAGCCACCAGAGCATGGGAGATGAGTCATGCCATGGCCCTTAGGAGCTAGACTTACTCAAAAAGTACATGCACAAAGCACTCTGGGACAGAAAGCATTCCCTGTGGGTTACAGAAGATTTCCCCTACACTTACAGAATCCATTTCTCTTTTCTGAAAGTTACTGTAGCAAAATGCTGAGGAGGTAAAGCAAACCTCCTGCAACTAACCAGGCTGTGGCAAACCTCACTGCAGCACCCCAGCTGCACACTGACCTGGCTTCTGCTCAGCCTTCCTTCAGGGCCAGTACATGAAGAACAGCAGAAACCCCAGTTACAGCTCAAGATGCTCTTTCAACCTCAGTGAGCCAGGTTCCTTCTGCTTCCAAATCACCCACCTCTATCTGCTGCCACGGGGCTGCCACTGGTGACAACAAACTCGTACTTGTTGAGGGACTGCTCATCGTCAAACAGAGTCGGGTACAGGCTGGAGCGCGTGGCAGCACGAACTTCCACGAGGACAGCAAACTCTAGAGCAGCAAGAGCCCAGAAGAGCATTAACCACAGGAGCCCAGAGTCTCAGATCATGGAGCAGAAGCACAAACTGGTTTGGGTTGGAAAGGGACCTTCAAAGGTCATCTAGTCCAACTCCCCTGCAGTCAGTAGGGACCTCTTCAATCAGAGCAGGTTGCTCTATGTCCCATCCACCCAGACCTGGGTGGATTCACAGGGTATCTACCACCTCTCTGGGCAGCCTGGGCCAGTGCTTCACCACCCTGCTTTGAGAGAGCACAGCTCTACCAGCTTACAGTATCTGGCCCAGCATTAATCCTTGCTCAAGAGGACCCAGCATTGTCAGCTCTGTTATGAACAGTGCTTCGAGTAGGTGTCACATCCTTCAGCTACTGAGCAGGCAAGAGCTAGAGGCTTTGGTTCATACAGATTTTGGTTCCTGTAGCATTGTGCCTGCCAATGCTTGAAACAAAAATAAAAGCCTCCTGTGTCCCATAACATATGGTGTGGAAAAGAGAAGGGTCCTGCAGCAGGCTCTCACCTGATGACAGTATGTGGGGTGGTATTTGGACGTGTGGGCTGAGCCCGAGGAAGTTACACCGATAGGCCTCCTCGTACTGGTCGCTGTAGGGGATGATCCTCACACAGCCCACAGGCAGCATGGTCTAGGAAGGAAATGTGTCAAGAGAAGCACTGGAGATAAACCAGGAAAGAAAAATGTTCTCCCTCCCTTACAAGCATGGAATGTTTTGGGTTGGAAAGGAACCTCTGAAGGGCATCCAGTCCAAGCCCCCCTGCAGCCAACAGGGACATCTGCAACTAGAGCAGGTTGCTCAGAGCCCCAAACAACCTGACCTGGAATGGTTCCAGGGATGGGACATCTACCAGCTCTCTGGGCAACCTGTGCCAGTGTCTCACCACCCTCAGTGTAACAAACTTCTCCCTTCTCTCTAGTCTGAATCTCCCTTCTTTTAGTTTCAAACCATCACCCCTTGCTCCTGTCACAACCAAAAAGTCTGTCCCCATCTATCTTATAGACCCCCTTTAAGTACTCAAAGGCCAGAAGAAGGTCTCCCTGGAGCCTTCCCTTCTCCAGGCTGAACAACCCCAACTCTCTCAGCCTGTCCTCACAACACAGGGGTTCCAGTTTGGCTTGTCTCCTTTCCCCAAACCACATCACTCAACACACATTCTCCGCAAGATTCCCTTAGGGGCAGGCAGGACCTCTGCAGAAATAAGAGTCAGAGAAGGTTCCTACCCGCAGCACATCAAAAGCAGAGTGGACAAGATCCACGTCTCGAGCTTTCCAGATGACCTGGTTGCCCATCAGCACGTGCCAAGCCAGCATGCGGAACGCCGACGCCCCAAGAACCTGCGAAACAGAGCAGAGCCCTTCTGAGTTGGTGATGGAAAGCACTCAAGTGTCCAACCCATGGCAAACCCACGCCTGACCCTTCAGGAAAGGGGTCAGGGCTGAACAGCAGACAGGAACATGCAGGTTCAGCAGGCCTTGTGCAGAGCCATGGCTGCAAAGCCCAGCGGCAAGGTCAAGCACTGCTTCGACAGGTGCCGAAGGTGCTGGACTCTCGGCCGGGGAGGTGTTTGCCCCATCTGTGGCTTCAAAGACAAACAACAGTGAAGAGCCACGCTGCCAACAGGCCTGAGCAATGAACTGGGTCAATACCAAGCACATTAAGAGAGCAACTGTTCCATGCTGGGGTCAGAGTGGCTGGAGAGCAGCCAGGCAGAAAGGGACATGGGAGCAGTGGTTGACAGCAGCTGAACATGAACCAGCAGTGTGCCCAGGTGGCCAAGAAGGCCAATAGTATCCTGGCCTGCATCAGAAATAGTGTGGCCAGCAGGAGCAGGGAAGTCATTCTGCCCTGTGCTCAGCACTGGTTAGGCCACACCTTGAGTCCTGTGTCCAGTTCTGGGCTCCTCAGTTTGAGAAGGACATTGAGAGACTTGAATGTGTCCAGAGAAGGGCAACAAAGCTGGGGAGGGGTCTGGAGCACAGCCCTGGGAGGAGAGGCTGAGGGAGCTGGGGTTGCTTAGCCTGGAGAAGAGGAAGCTCAGGGGAGACCTTCTTGCTCTCTACAACTGCCTGAAGGGAGGTTGTAGCCAGGTGGGGGTTGGTCTCTTCTCCCAGGCAAGCAGCAACAGAACAAGAGGACACAGTCTCAAGCTGTGCCAGGGGAATTTTAGGCTGGAGGTGAGGAAGAAATTCTTCATAGAAACGATTAATTGGCCATTGGAATGTGCTGCCCAGGGAGGTGGTGGAGTCACCATCTCTGGAGGTGTTCAAAAAAGGACTGGATGTGGCACTTGGAGCCATAGTTTAGTTAGTCAGGAGGTGCTGGGTGATAGGTTGGACTTGATGATCTCTGAGGTCTTTTCCAACCTTATTGATTCTATTCTAGGATTTCTTGGCTGCTCCAAACTCTGGTGCTAGACTGCCTCCATCAGCCCATCTGCTGGCTCAGCTGGCTTTACTAGGTGATAACTGTCAGGCATTTCCCTGATCTGAGTTGTGTTCACAACAGTGATTCAGGCAGGGAAGATCAAACAACATTCTTAGACAAACCTCCACAGTCACACACTTGCAACATAGCTTTGTTTTAATAGCTTCAAGCATTCAAAATAAAGAGAAAGTAGAATAAAGAGATAAGAAAACCATTTTAAAAGTGTAGGAAGTTCTGTCAGGAGTGTCCAGGAAAGCAAGCTGCTGTGCAAGACTGGGGGTCAAATGCACTGACCCTTCCCCCTCAGTCAGGTTAACTGGAAGCGCTGGAGGGAAGCTAGATCTGAACAGAGCCCTTGGGTTTGTCAGCAAATTGATTTTCCCCCTCCTGAAATGCTTTTGTCTTAAGCAGATACTGCTTGGCTTTGAAGATGCTGCATGAGCTCTGCATTAAATTACTGGCACTGCTCTTGGGAAGAGGAAGAGTGCAGAATTTTGAGAGCAATCATAAGATCCCATGCCACATGACCAATGATCACCAGAGGTCCACATGACCTCAGAGGAAGGGGGAGACCTCAGAGGTGCATCCAACACCACGCTGCTGGGTGTGCAGGCACTGTGTTCAACACAGGGGTTGGACTCAGTCTCTGGAGGTCCCTTCCAACCCCTAACATCCTGTGCTCCTGTGAACACAGGACCAGGGAAGAAGGGTAGGCTGCAGGAAATACATGTGTCTTTTCAAAAACCATGAAGAGGAGAAAAAGTGGTCCTTAGCTTGTGAATTCAGCACCAGGGGAACTGTGCTCCTCTTACCTGTCTCATGTGCCTGAGCGAGCGAAAAACAGACAACCTTCTGTGAGCCACATTCCAGCTGCTGCAATCCGGCATCAGAGAGGTTTCTGGTGAGCATTTGGAGAGCTCCTGCCCTTCCACAACCTCTGGCTGGGAGGAAGGCTTTTCTTCTTCCTCAGCACCATCCCAGCCTTCTGACTCTTCTTTCAGATCTAGCAAACAAAAAAAGGCAGAGTGGTCATCAACACTGCTGCCCTCCAGGAGCAGGAACTGCCTCACGAGTGCCTGCACCATGCTGCAGCCACTGGCTTTTGGCTCTATGTGAGGAGATCAGAACACAGTAAATGACAGCACCAGCACCACAGGCACAGCTGAAGTGTCATGAGGTTTATTAATTCAGAGACAAGGTAACCATGGAAGGGTCAAGAAGGAATTTTAACCACCTAGCAAACCCAGTGCCATGTCTCTTGAACAGCTAGGTTTTCTCTGTCCTTGCTTTAAATGCCATGGCCAAAGCTTTGGGGCAGGCTTTGCAGGTTCTGCTCTAAACAGGTCAATAAGATCATTTTAGAAATTGTGTAGAAAATGAGTCCTGATGCTGGGACTGCACTCTGCTGGCTGTAGAGATTCTTTGGGAGGTGACCCAGCCAAAGAGAACAATAAAGATGATGCAACACTGCTACTCGAGTAACAAACACCATGTGTGCAAGCAGAGAGCCTATGGGGCCAAGGGCCTTGACTTCTCATTCCTCTGAAGTCACCTCCACATGGGAGAGCACATCAACCACTGCTGAGGCTACCACTCAGGTACTGCTTATGAGAGATGGAGGTGCTTATGATTCTGATGTTTTCATCACCAGAAGCACTCCCAGAGGGTCTTCCAGCTCTGGAAGATTCCATCTCACCTGCAAGTTTTTCCATCTGGACAAGGGTGTCTTCTGTTGGTGCTCCCTCCAGAAGCTTCTCTGTAAGTCGGCTGCCACAAGCTTTCAGAAGCCTGCAGACATTGGAGGAAATGAAAGCAGCATGAATTACACCTGCTTGACAGGTGCAAAAGTCCAGTAAGAAACTCAGGCTGATGAGCTCAACAACAAACAAAGTGTCCTCCCTACTCTAGTCATGAGGTCTGTGGTGACAGGTTGGACTTGATGATCTTTGAAGTCTCTTCCAACCTTAGTGATACTGAATACTGAATTAAACAACATCAAATCCAACTCCTAACCAATTTGTTTCCTTCCTCACATCTCTCTACTTCCCACACACCATACAACAGCTGCCACCCAAGGTCACCAGGAGGCCTCCCATTGTGGGATTACTTTGTGCAAGGTAGTTATCCCCCACCCAAGTCACATGCCAATGCTGCAGCCATCTCTGTGGCATCTTTCCAGGGAAGTTGGATGAGCAGGTCAGGCACTGGAGCAACTGGATGCCCATAGACAGTCTGCTGTGCCAAATGGCTGCACCTCCCACAACACACAGGCACTCTGAGGTGAGCCACCACTGTGCTTCAAATGTGAATCCAACCTTTAGCACTGTGGGTAGGAGCATCTCGATTTCTTGCTTTCTTCCATACTGCACAGCCTTTCCTTCTAGAC
Organism: Dryobates pubescens; assembly: GCF_014839835.1. NCBI lineage: Eukaryota > Metazoa > Chordata > Aves > Piciformes > Picidae > Dryobates > Dryobates pubescens. The sequence goes on along the minus strand of NC_071615.1, from coordinate 2,231,985 downwards.
AGATGTTTCCATTAGCAGCCACATGAGAAGGTTTACTTCACAACATGAGGAATTTTATCCTAAAGGCACCAGCAGGCTGCTGTCTTTCTAGGCTTAGCTTCTCCCAATTCAAAGACTACTTAGTGAAGTTCCAACTCCATAGAAACACAGACTGGGAAGGGACCTTTATAGGTCATTTAGTCCAAACTCCCTGCAGTCAACAGGGAGATTGTCAACCAGAGGAGATAGCTCAAAGCTGCAAACAACCTGACCTGGAATGGTTCCAGGGATGGGGCATCTACCATGTCCCTGGGCAACCTGGGCCAGGGTCTCACCACCCTTGGTGTAAAACATTTCTTCCTCCTATCTAATCTATACCTCCCTCTTTCAGTTGAAACTCATCACCCCTTGTCCTGTCACAACAGGCCCTGCTACAGAGTGTACCTTCACCTTTTTCACAGACCCCTGCTTTCAGTATTGAAAGTCCACAACAAAGCCCTCCCAGAGCCGACTCTTCTCCAGGCTACTTACTACCTAAGGGGAAAAAAATACCCAAAGCCCATTTTCACCCTCTCAGGGTAAGACAGGAATTCTCCTCACGAAGGAGCTGCAGAAGGCAGAAACAGCAGTGGCATTACCAAGCAAAGGAGGTATGCAAACATGCCCAGAGGTTCTCGTCGTTGGTCAGCGAGGTGAGGGAGCGGGCGGCATTGCCGTTGCGCTGGTGCAGGAAGGGAGTGAAGGCTGTGTTCATGCGCTGGGCGCGCTGAGGGCACCCGTACTGCTCTGCTTCAAACACCTGCACCACACAAGAAGGGCAGTGTCAGAGACTGGAGAAGATAAAATGCTTACAGCAGAGCTGGGACAAACAAAACCCCATCACAATACCATCTGGAAAGGGCACGTCGCTGTTAACCGTTTGAAGGAGGAACTTTAGCCTAGTCCCCGACTGCAAAGACTGAGAGCAAAAAAGCTACCATTGGATAACCAAAGGAAAAAGAATGCTGAGGTCTACACAATTCACTGGTTTGCTAATGGGGATAGAGAGCAGTGGAGGAAACAGTTCTCTTCCTCTTTTCATCTTCTGTTGCTTCTGCTTGCAGCTTTCCTCTCTCTCTTCCGTGGCCTGGCCAGGGATATCTGTTCTGACTGCTGTGTGAGGTAAGGGGAAGGAAGGAGGGAGTGGGAGAGGAGGTGCACAGTCCCCTGGATCCATCCAGGGCAGTCTGAGGAGTTTCTGTGGTGTTCATTTTTTATATATATATATATATATTTTACACATCTTGTAGATTTTGTAGATATTCCTTGCATTTCATGTTGCTAGATTGCAGCTTACTTGTAAACAGAGCTTCACTTGCTTCCACCCCAACCTGAGCTAGTCTGGGGATTGGATTTTGGGGGTAGTTTCTCCAAATTAGTTTGGGGGGGTAATTTCAACCCTCCACAGTCACACACAGGCAGTGCAAATCCAGCCTGTAGGTTACAGGAGAGGAAAGGGAAGGGACATTTTGTTCTTAGACCGACTGAAATGATCATTAATTCACACTGGTGCTCCAAAGCTGCTGTCCTTCACAACTTCAGTTACTTAAACTTCTAACAGAGCTATTGCCTAGCAGTTCAGAGCTCTGGAATGTGTTATGACTGCCTTAAAAGGTGGAAAGCCTCCTGTTCCTTCTCTCCTCCATCTCCAGACACACACCATCCTCTCGTCCCTTAATGACCACCCTGGCTGCAACAAGCTGGATCAGCTTTTGACTGAGCTGTAAATCAACCAGCCTCATGTTTTACCCACAGTGAGTCAAGTAGTCTCTCTTACACTAACCTACCTTCAGTGCTTTGCCCTGGAGCTCATCAATAATGCCTCTGATTTTTCCCAACAAGAAAGGCCAGGAGTTGATGAGGTAAATCCGGTCCATCATGATAGTGATGATGCTGTACCAGCGCTGGAAACCTCGAGCCAAGCTGTCTTTGATAAAGAAGGTGTGGCTGAACACAAAGCCATGCTGCTCATCTCCAAAAAAAATAGGCCCTTCCCGTCCTGGGCAGACCTGAAGGGAGGGACATGAACACCAGAGTGGTTAAACACATCCCACAGCTGAATCACAGAATCAAGAAGGTTGGAAAAGACCTCAAAGATCATCAAGTCCAACCAAACAGGAATAAACTGAGCAAAGCTTCCTGCTCTTTAACACGCAGTAAACAAGAAAAAGAAGTCTTTTTTAGGCTGCTGTCCAAGCCCCAGGGTCAAGCAGACCTCCAGATGTTTCCCACAAACACTAAAAAAACTTTAATGTAACAATATTTGAAGAACTCAGCTCTGTTCAACTATGACACTGTGGAGAATCCACAAGGGATTTGCTGATCCTGGCACACAAATGCTCACTAATCATAGAATCAATAAGGTTGGAAGAGACCTCAGAGATCATCAAGTCCAACTTATCACCCAGCACCTTCTGACTAACTAAACCATGGCTCCAAGTGCCACATCCAATCCTTTTTTGAACACCTCCAGGGATGGGGACTCCACCACCTCCCTGGGCAGCACATTCCAATGGCCAATAACTCTTTCTGTGAAGAACTTTCTCCTCACCTTGAGCCTAAACTTCCCCTGGCACAGCCTGAGACTGTCCTCTTGTTCTGGTGCTGGCTGCCTGGGAGAAGAGACCAATCCCCACCTGGCTACAACCTCCTTTCAGGTAGAGAGCAATAAGGTCTCCCCTGAGCCTCCTCTTCTCCAGGCTAAACAACCCCATCTCCCTCAGCCTCTCCTCACAGGGCTGTGCTCCAGTCCTTTCCCCAGCCTTGTTGCCCTTCTCTGGACACATTCAAGTCTCTCAATGTCCTTAAACTGAGGGGCCCAGAACTGGACACAGTACTCATGTACTAATCTGTAAGGTTCTCCCTTCACTTCTATTAGAAGCTAAGTATTAACATTCTGCAGAGAGCAAATACTTCTTGGTACTAAGTAACAGATTCCAAGGTTTTCACAAAGGAGTTTGTCTTACAGAGAAAACCAGTAAGCACACAGGAGTGAAAACAAAAAGGGGAAATTTCTGATCTCACAAAATGAGAGGAGGAAACCCTCAGGGTTAGCAAACATCAGCCTTAAAACCATCAACCCTGGAATTAGGAGGATTTGAGTGCCTGTATTTCCCCTTCCATTCCATCCTCGTTTCAGGCTGCACAGAGCAGCCAGGCTCAGCAAAGCACTGTCTTGGATTTGAAGTGATCCCTAAAGCCAGAGCGTTCCCCCTGCGCTCCACGGCAGTTACCTCGCAGCTCAGGCTGCGGACGCAGGCCTGGCGCACGATGCTGAAGAGCTGGGGGTGGTTGGGGTGCTGGTGACTGACATACTTGATGGAAGTTTCTTTGTCATGGCTCACATATCCAGGATGTCCTCCTGCAAGAGAGCGGCAACCCTGAAGGTAGAAAAGCAAATCCAGCCATCAATGAGCAAGCAGTGGCCTGAGGTTTCCAAAGGCTTCTGCATATTCCCTTCAGAACGTTGGGAAGCATTAGCTACACATGCAGGTAAGAACAGAAATACTTTCAAGACAAGAAGGCTGAGTCAGGGTCAGGATTTGAATGCAGCTCCTCACACAGAGCTCTGTGATATACTTCCTCTGCTCTTATGCTCATTTTCCACTATTCAGTTTGATTATAAACTTGCTGCTGGCTCTGCAAGTGGTAAAATTCAGTTATGAGCAGCTGTGAAACCAACTGGCCTAACAAAACTGTCCCTAACCTACAGGTGAGTAAGCAACACATACCTCACAACAATAACTAACAGTAGCTATGCAGAGGAATGGCAGTGAGCATATATTTTCTCTCTTACTATTAATAAATGACCAGACCTAATGCAATAAACTACATGTTCTTCAGTAACAAGGAAAGAACTTCTCAGCCCCATGAGAATCACAAATCACAGGGCTTAAAGAGACCTCAAGACATCATCTTGTCAAGATCTATACAGCCAACAACAGTTCCTTCATCCTCTTGTCATAAATCATGGCAGTTTGTAAGGACTTGAAGATCTTCTGATTTGTCATACACAAACCAAGTGCAGCTCACTTGTTTTTTCTCTCTCTTAACTGAATTTGCAGTAGAGAATCCAAGAGACCTTTGGTTAAGCCAAGGACCACTGATGTCCACACAGAGATCTGCACACTTGCCTCACACATGTCTGACTTCTTTGGCCCTGGACTGCTGGAGTCAGCACTGGCACCTTCTGCAGGGCTGTGTGAGCGGATCCGACTGCTCATTTGAATGCCACCTTCCTCCTCCTCTGCCTGCTCATTCTGCCCAGAGATGTCCCCGCTGCTTGCACCTTGGGGAAGTGGTGAATGCAGAACCTCGGTGCAAAAGAGGGTGCGAGGACCATGGAGCTCACAAAAATGGCAGAGGGCAACAATAGCATTCATAGTGAGGGTTCAGCACATGCGTCAGGCCTCCTGCAGGCAAGGGAGAAAGCACAGATCAGCACAGTGGGTATTAAAGCATCTCCTAGGTCTGACTGGTACAAGTTCTGCTCTGCATTCCTCCAGGGGCAGTGGGTCCTAAGCTCAGCCTAAGGGATCAGCACAACTCACAACGGCAGCAAGGACCAACCCTTCGTGCCTTGATGGGACAGGACTAGAGCCGATCGACACTCCCGAGGCAGGTCCCTGACTCTGAGCTGGGGCACCTCAGGCCTCGTCGGGGTGGCACAGGACTGAAGGGGACCCCCTACCCGGATGCCTCCGGTCTTATGGGGACGGGTTGGGATCTCATAGACCAGACCTCCGTGTCCAGACACCCTGGGTTCCGCTGGCCCTGGCATAGCCTCCCCGTGCCTGGAGGCCATAACGGGTCGGGTCGGGCCCGGCCCTGCTCCGCGCCCCCCGCCCCGAACGCCTCAGGCCCAGCCGGATTCAGTGCAGTCCAACCCGACCGACCCTTCCGGACCACAGCCTCCCCTCTCCGAGACCGGCCCGGCCCAGGTCGCCAGCGCCCAGGCACCCGCGGCCCGACCCCGCTCACCGCCGCTCCGGGCTCCCCCGCCCCGGCCCGTCCCGTGTCAGCGGGCGCCTGACACGGCCTGACCCACCGGCCCGTACCATCCCTACCGGCGGCTGGAGGGGGAAAAAGAATGGCAGCTTCCCAGCTGCCCACTCAGAGCGCCGAGAAGACGAGGCGGGAGAGAAGACGATGGACGGCGGGCAGAGGAGGTCGTTAGTCCCGCGGTACCGAGGCCGCCCGTCCCACCGCTCTCCCGAGGACCTCTTGCTCCCCCCGGGCGAGGCAGTGACCCGGCCCACGGAAGCCCTGTCCACAGGGGCTGGGCAGAGCCATTACCTCAAAAGAAGGGGGGAGACAGATGAGAAGATCAGCAAGAGGTCTCCCTGCTCCCTCACCTTTCCCTGTCCTGCCGTCACACCGCAGAATGCAGAGTGCCTGACTCTCCGGAGTCGTGAGATGATCAGCTGCCGCCCCGCAGGCGCCGCACCGTGAGTGGGCTTAGCTCTGCTCCCCCTCCCCGAGCGAGGTGGTAGGGGCCGCATGGTCGGTCACGTGACAGCGCGGGGGCACGGGGCGGGCCACGCGCATGTGCCGTGTGCGGGCGGCGCCCGGCGGAGGCCAAGCGGGGCTCTGATGCGGGGTTTAGGGCAGCCTGGGCAGGGGAAAGAGCCTCTCTATCGGCTCCGCAGGACCCCCTTTTCTTTCTCCTGTGCCTCCGCAGGGCACTGCCGTGCTCACTGCAGCCTGGGCCCGACCTTGCGCTTAAAGACAAGCACTGGCAGCACCCATCCTGTGTTTGAATTCTCAAAACTACTCAAAATACAAGGTGAGGGCTTTCCCCACCCCGTTTATAAAGCAGTTAAAAGCAAGATGTTTCACACAGGTAACACCTTCTGAAAGACGCTGAGTTAAACAAGCCTGTTGTAGGCTCTTCAATACAAACCCTTTGTCCCTTGCACTACTAGAGTTTCTGTTCAGGGCCTCAAGTTTTAGTACAGGACTGTTCATCTCTAGAAATGGAAAAATAAATTCCATCTGAACTGTTAATCCTTTCAGGCTTCAAGATAATAAAAGTACTGAATTTGCCCTCCCCTTTGCATTGGAGTTTTAAACACCCAAGTCTGAAAATGAGTATTAAGTCTAACACAAGGCAGCAGCATGGATCATTCACCTGAGTAATGCCTGTACTCAAACCCTAAGAGCAGCCATAGCTGATACATCACATCGTACTTCTGGACCCAAGCAGCCATTACATTAGTAGCTACACCTCTGAAGAAAATGATACTCAGATGGCCAGCAAGAGTGAGGATTATTGTAACACAATGATCAAATATGAAGTGTTTGATCTGAAACCCATCTAATCCCAGAGCCCATCCTGGACAAGGACTTCCCAAGGAAAATACACTGCACAACACCAACTGCTATTTCTACTCGAGGTGGTTCAGGAGAGCTCCAAGAAGCCACCAGCAACGCTGGAACAACTCCCAAGCAGAGGGCACTGCCTCACGGAGCAGACAACTAGCAACCTCCTGCCAGTCAGCCAGAATGACACATCCTGAGAAGCAACAAGACCCTCCCCTCCCAAAAGACCTAAGGAAAAGCCAAATACAAACGACCTACTATCTCATTTAAGACAAACTAAGAGCAACTCATTTGTTATCTTTATTTTCCAATAGTACATTTAAAACAACTTCTCAGGACTAACCTCCTCAGCCAGTTTGGCCATGCAGAAAACATTTCCTGGGTTATAGAGGTCGCCTATGACAAGACATACACCGGGTCACGGTTGCACTGGAGGAGAGAGGAAGGTGGTTGTGTGGGAGGAGAGAGCTGGAGTTACACCAAAGCACGTGGAGCAGTGGCAGCCTGTGTGTGTCAGCAGAGGTCACTGACTGCGGCTCCCGGGGTGGCACAGAAATTGCAGGGGTGGTCGTACACAAAACAGCTTCTAATCATTTTCTTTGTAGCAATGTTTTAATACCTGCTAACGATTGAGCTAGAGACCCCTCCTGTGGCTAAGAAGTGTAGTTGCACATCTAATGCTACCCTTAGGAAGTGCATTTTGTAGCTTTGCTAATTCAGATGCATGAAAACAGGCTGCAGCTATCAAAGCATGCACTCTATTATCATTTCATGAACACATCTTGTGGCCATGCATGGGAGGAAGAACCAGCCACAAGACCTCTGATGGTCTAAGCTTGGAGGAGCAGAGCGCACAGTGTTCCTATATTTGATCAGAAGTCCTTCCCTGCAATAAATACAGAGGTAAAGCCAGAAAGCTCAAGAGTTCTCAAAGCATCTCAGCTGCCCACAGGCCCATGCAGTTAGTTCCAAGACATGAAGGAGCTACTTCATTAAAATATCTGATTTATCAGTATCTCAAGACATGCAGATGCCAGACCATCAAAAGTTTATCAAACTATTACTTAAAAGCCCTTCCCTGAAGCACTTTTGGTGGATGCTTTATCTGCTGATTCTACAGGTGGGACCTGGCTGTGGATTCCCAGCAGCAGAGTTCAACAGCACAACTACCCACGTCAGAAAAGGAGCCTCAGCAGTTCTCTAACTTTCAAAGCATTTGCCCTCTTGCAAATCAGATTAAGAACAGGGTAATAAATCATTTGAAACTATTACACAGCTCTTTCTAGCAGCCTTTTGATGTGAGCATGGATTTATTTTTACCTACTCTAAGCAGAAGAGAAAATGTAGCTGCTGTTTGCTGGCTGCCTGTATTAGTTCATTTCTAATTCCATAGATAGAAATCCATCCTGCAGCTCTCAGCAGGTAAATCCGCACTCACTAATGGGAACTAGTGATATAAAAGCTCAGCCACTGCCAAGTGGACACATCTGGTTCTTCTCCAACTCTATGAAAGCAGCCTGCACACATTCTCCCCTGGCAACAAGAGCCCATCCATCCACATTTCTATAGGGGTGGCAGTTTGGGGTTAGTCATTTGCTGTCCTTTCTATGACTGCTGCTCATGGCTGTCAACACTGCAACAACCTCGCTTCGTGCCTGAGCCCACGGCATTACTAATCCTCTAAATTAACACTTCCACAGGACCAGAGAGGAAAATTGCAGAAGCATGTTCAGCATTTAAATCACTGCAGGATTAACTAGGGGGGGAGGGAAAAAAAAGAACCCTTCAAGAAATCTTCCATATCTTTAATTACATGAGTGGTAAGGCAAGTTATGGAAAAACCCCAAGATCTGCTTTAAGGTGAGGTGTAACAACTGCTTTCAAATATGGAAGTCTCTATGATAGGAAGCACAAATACTCAGTGGTGAGCTACTAACACTATGGATCTAGGCTGTGTTCAACACTAAACTGCTATTTTATATTCTTAAATAAAAACATCTTTCACCACCTTGACAACAACCTGGGGACATCTCTCTCCTACTAGAAGCATACTGCTGCCACAGAGGCTCTGCTAGAACGAGGACACCAATTTTAAGTGACAACCCCAACAGCTCTGCATCAGCACTGGAAGCACAAATGGAGCATTTTCAACCAGGGCTGACCTCAATACATACAAGCTGCAGGTGGCAAGAGCCAGAAATGCTCAGCTCCCACTTAGGCTCCTGAAAAAAAGCTGGCAGGTTAGCAGCAGCAAGCAGCTCCTTGTCAGGCATTTAAGTAGGAAGCACTGGATGCTGAGTTTCTCTCTGACTTGATGACAGGTTTATTTATGCCTGACAGTAGGAGATCTGCACTGACATGAAGTGTTTTCAAAGGTGTTTGAAGAGTGAGAACCTTCAGATGCTTGAGAACCACAGAGAATTAAAAAGCTCATTGATTTAAGGGGTGAAGCACTTAATCCAACACCACTTTCATGTTTAAAATCGTGAGTTAAAACCCAGAGAACATTCCAGCATATTATCTCCAAATAAAAGCCTCCATTTTGAGAGCTCTACAGAATTCTGTGTTCCAGGTGAAAACTGTTTTCTTTGGAAACAAAGATCTACAGCCTGGCCTTCACTTAAACTGATTCCCACTGCACTGAATAACTTCACATCAAATATATAGGAATAAACATTTACATTTCTTTCAGTGTGAACAACTTCACATCCAGCAGCCTCCAAAACACCAAATATCCTTTTGTTTAGGTCTAATAAATTTGATCTAAGAGCAAATACTATCAGAAGGTATTTTGTACCAGAAACTTAAAATCCTAAGTGGCTGTCAGGTATGGATTTCCTATAGTTACATAAATCCCTACAGCCTTACAAGGACTTGTTAACAGGCTCATCCTTTTAGGAAGGGCACTGTCCTTGCTTCATTTAACAGCCAGCTACACCAGGCATACACAAACCATAACCCAGAGAACTGACTTCAAACTCCACCCCTCTCCCTGCCCTGCCACACATATGATCAATCTGCACTCTGAGCCAACTTTAAACACAGAATAATGAACCAGTAATTCCCTTGCAAGTGAACCAACACTAGTTTGTATTTTTCCCTGAATAACACTTTTTGTTTTTTTGCAGAAGAGGAGAGGGAAGAAAAAAAAAAAAAGAGAAGACTGCTACAGAAACACAGCAACATTCAAACCCTTTAAAACAAAAGGTTGATGATTTAATGCATTTTAACCATGTTAATCTGAAGATAAATAAATCCACAACAGACTTTGAAAGTTTCAGGTTTGAGATTTCCTTTTTTCTTTGCAGAGAATATTTCTGGTATTATACAGTACTGAGAGGGTGTTCTCGGGGTGGGGTGGGTTTTTTTTGTGTGTGTTTTGTTTTGTTTTCCTTTTAATTTTCTTAATGTCCAGGTGAAAAGCAAAGCTCAGTTCTCTCTGCTCTCTTCGTGGAACTCCTCAATGCCCTATTCCAGGCGTGACTCTTTCATAAGCCTTTACTTGAAAGCGGAGTGGTGAGCAACATTAATTTCAAGAATAACTGGATGGTTTGGTCCCTGAGTCATCTTCTTGAGATCCCATGCTCTGGAAGGGAGAGAGTTATTTGTTTTCAAAACAGGTCTGGAGGTTTTTACCTTCGAGACAAGACAGTTCTTTGAAGTTAACAGGTAGGAAAATAAAGTGCAGATGGAATAGCATGCACTTCCTCTTCAGTGTAAGGCATGCTGCTTATGCATGGGTTATTATTAGCATGTACTTATTAACAGTGTAAACACCAACATCCGCTGCACTGAGTCTCTTACACACTCTTGCAAGACATTAAATGAATTACCTTCTGCACAAACTGAGGGTTCACAGTGATCTCTTGATCCATGGCTTTCAGTCGTTCATCAAGCTCTATACATTTCAGCATCTTAAAAACAAACAATTAAGGTGAAGGTGGTTACTTTGCCCAGCCAGGGTATGACATGGGATTGGACTTGATGATCTCTGGAGGTCCCTTCCAACCTCTAACATTCTATGACCTTGAAGATGGCTTGTGCTTTGTGGAACCACTAACTTCTGCCATCACACAAGTTCCATGTCAGAATGTTCCCATCCCATCAATCTCCCAACCAGAAGTGTCAGAGCATTTTTCATTCCTTTATTTTGATCCACTCTTCCCAACAACCCCTTTTAAGGCCACTGATAGATAGTCCTGTGTGGATAACCCACCTCAAACTCCAGGTAGGTTGTTGACACTGATCCCTGAAATCTCAAGCTCTAAACACAACCTTTCTGATCAGTTCAGTTCCAGGAACTTCACATCACTAATGTCAAGCAGTCAATCTACTGAAACATCTCAAGCATGCACAGAGAAGATACAACAGGGAATGCACTGATAGGAACAGACCATCAATACAAAATCTAAGTGTCCAGTTCTGGAGCCCCTAGTACAGGAAGGATCTGGAGGTGCTGGGAGGTATCCAGGGAAGGGTCACGAGGATGAGCAGAGGGCTGGAGCTGCTCTGCTGTGAGGACAGACTGAGGGAGTTGGGGCTGTGCAGTCTGGAGAAGAGAAGGCTCTGAGGAGACCTAATTGTATCTGAAGGGGGCTACAAGAAAGCTGGGGAGGAACTTTTTAGGGTGTCAGGGAGTGATAGGACTGGGGGGGATGGAGCAAAACTAGAAATGGGTAGATTCAGATTGGATGTTAGGAAGAAGTTCTTCCCCATGAGGGTGGTGAGACACTGGCACAGGTTGCCCAGGGAGGCAGTAAAAGCCTCATCCCTGGAGGTTTTGAAAGCCAGGCAGGATGTGGCTCTGGGCAACTTGATGTAGTGTGAGGAGTCCCTGCCCATGGCAGGGGGGTTGGAACTGGATGATCCTTGAGGTCCCTTCCAACCCTAACAATTCTATCATTCTAAATAGCAGTACTGTGAAATAGCCAAATGCTGATTTTCCTAGCCCTTAATCTCTACCCTGTGAGTTACCTACACTGGCTTCTCCCAGCAGCTCTCTGATTACAGACTAAGGGTCTTCAGTAGGAATTCAAAAAGCAGTAAATATCTTGAAGCCTTACCTCCTGATCAATGTTATGAAGCATAGCTGGATTGTTGTATTTTTCAGGATTATCATGGAAACAGACCATACCATCTTTCTGATTAATACTAGCAAAGATTTCACCATCTTCTATCTGAAATGAGAGAAGCTTTCATGTAAGCTGCCACTAAAAGCAGACTTTCGGGTGACTGTAACACAGATTCCTCATGGAATCACTTTTAACTTCTTTGCCTTTTATTCCCTAACAGCTTCCCACAGCAAATGCTCCCTGTTTTATCTCAGGCAGAGAACATCTTTCAGGATCTTTTGAGAACGGTCTGAACACCACAGCAGACCAACAGCATTTGCTTCATGCTCTAAAAGAGCCATTCTCCAGCCATGCAGAACTCTCCAGAGTGTCTTCTGGGGGCTCAGTTTCTAAATGAGGCTAGTTCAGCCAAGCCTTACCATGTGGAGGACGTATTTTTCTGCTTCCTGGGGCCCAGACAACTGCACTCGACTTGCCATGTCTTGTAATGACAATGTTAAAAACGTCTGAAACACAGCAAGTATCAAACCATTAGAACTAGAGGGTGAGGGCTTTCCCTGCCAATCCTTCAGGGCCTATGAAATGTTACTTTGTAAGTCCAATGGGAAAGAACAAGTGGAACACACAGTTATTGCTTCAAAAGGCACTGAGAGTGGAGCCAGTTCTTCCTCCAGACATTCATTTGTTAGTTACTCATACATGTGGACCAAACCAAGGGAGTCATTACTCCATTCCTGCAATTTCTTTTTACCCCAGACACAGTCCTGACACACCCAACCCCTTCCCTCACCTTTTTACTCACAAAAAAATCATTGTCCATCCCTTGAATGAGTTTCTTTCAAGAGATGTGTGCAGTGCATTCCTTATAAGATTATTTCTACAGTAGCAAACAGTAGCTTGCCAAAAAAGAGCCCCACCCCTGCAGTCATCTTCAAGAATCAACCTCTCAGCTGAAGGAGCACAAAACTCCACCACTTCCAAAATCTGTCCTAGTCACTCCCTAGTCTCTAATTGAGTAGCCTGTAAAGTTCTATCTTCCAAACAGAAGGAGGTCACTGGGTAGCAGCTCTCTCAACTGTTTTGTGTGAGAATCTCATGGGCAAAGCCCTTTATAAGCAGACCTATTGAACCACCTTTTAAATAATGCATAAGCAGCCAATGGAATTGGCTTCCCATAGAGAGCGTTTCAGTCCCATTTGTTCGAGGCACAAATCTCGGGTTGGGTCATTTCTCTGTGACATTACCACATTCTCCTTTTGCTCTAAATTGAGTACATTTCTAGCATCCTGGGCTGCAATGCCCAACAGCATGGGCAGCAGGTTAAGAGAGGGAATTCTGCCCCTTTGCTCCACTCTGGTGAGGCCCCACCTGCAGTGCTGAGTCCAGATTTGGAGCCACTTAACACCAGAAGGACATGGAACTGTTGGAGCAGGTACAGGAGAGGGCCATGAAGATGATCAGAGGGCTTGGAGCACCTCTCCTGTGAAGACAGGGTGAGAGAGTAGGGGCTGTTCAGCCTGGAGAAGGCTCTGCATAGACCTTACAGCAGATACAGAAGAGGTGGTGATATGTTTCACAAAGGTATCTAGTTGTGACACTACCACACTAGTGACAGGACGAGGGTTAATGGTTTCAAAATAGAAGATCAATTTAGATTAGGCATTAGGAAGAAATTCTTCATAGTGAGGGTGGTGAGGCACTGCAGCAGGTTGCCCAGAGAAGTTGTGGAGGCTCCAAGCCTGGAAGTGTTCAAGGCCAGGCTGGATGGGGCCTTGAGAAGCCTGGTCCAGCAGGAGGTGTCCCAGCCCATGGGAGGGGAGCTGGAGCTAGATTATCTTAAAGTTCCCTTCCAAGCCAAACCATCGTGTGATTCTCTGACACACCCGAGAAAAAACTAATCACAATTCCTCAGCAGAGCAAAACTCCTGCATCTTACCTTGGTTAGCCTCTGAATATTCTTTTTGTAGAGAGATGACAAGCATTGCTTCACCAGCCCCATATTGTTATCCCTTGTGAAGGTTTCGCTGTGTTTGTTCACCAGGTTTCGAAGCTCCGAGGGTTTATTGGTTGAATAAACTTGTGCTAATTCGTGGTAAGCATTGCTAAGGGGCTGCAAGGAGAAAAGTGAGAACCCTGCTTAAAGAACAGTGTTCAAACAGCCTCACAGAATCTACTCACTGCTTCAACACCAAAGCTACACAGGCATCCAAGTGCATTTAAGCGGCTCGAGCATCTCTCATAAAAAATACAAGGTGCCCCTCCACAGCTTTATGGCAACGACAGATCCTCAAACACTGCATCTGTATTCCTGGGATACCACCTCCAGCAAACACCACTCCCTGTGTGCCAGTTCTAGTTATGGCAGTGCAAGATCAAGTCCATCAGCTGACCAGCACATGAAGTAAGCTGAATTCAAGATTAACAGCACATTGACCAGTCACTGCCCAGCTGCTCCAGTTGTTCTAAGACACCCTCATCCTCAGTCATGATGCATCACAGCATGGACAACAGAGATGCAGCAGAGGGGGAGGAGTCATTCACCTAAAGGACTTTAAAATGCCAGTTGTTTGAGCCTGCATCTGAAAGCAGAGGAAGATTTTTGGAGCTCTTAAGAGTTTTGGTCACGAATCAACAAAATAATTGCTAAGTAAGAGCTAACTTTTAGAACTCTGTGATCTACCTGGGACCAGAATGCTCTCACTAGCAGCTTTTGTCCTCCTCTCTACATGTCCTATCAGAATGCTTACAGACTCCCAGCCTTCAGCTTTTTCAGAGCTATCTTTAAACAGCTGGAGTTTGGAATAAACTAGTTAGCATTTCAGACTTCAACTAGATGAAGTCCCAGGCTGAATGTTTTTTACAAGGCCACTGCCTATTGAAAGCCAAGTGAAATCTGAGTTTTGTTTGTAAATGCTATCAAGGGATGTGGCAGTGAAGAAAATATTGATAAATACCAACCAGCCCTAAAGTTCTTTCACATGTAAGTTTTAAAAGCTGTGTAATCAATATGAACAGGAGTTTGTAGAATTGGCCAATCTTTAGTTACAGTACACTGGAAGGATAGCAAGAGGTTGCCCTCTGCATACTGTGCATTGTTTCCCATGGTCTGCAATATTCCACAGTGCCATCAAATGAGGGTAGGGAAAAAAATACTCATTTACTACTTCAGATTTGTTGTTCTGTTAATTAGCTGCATTCACATGACTTACCTTAATGAACCTACCAACTATCTGGGAAGTGTATTTTGGTAGCTGCTGAACTTTGCCAAGTAGTATCAAAGAAACTAGAATATACTTTTTATAGGATTCCAACATAATATGACTGACTGCCATGGCTGGAGTAGTTATTGCCTAAGCAAGGAAAAGAAATGGAATACAATTTTAGTATACTTATACTGGCAGCTACTGCACTAACAAAATTCCACAGTCCCACCACCTTTGTACTGAAAAACTTCTTACCAAGATTCAGACTAAACCTACACTCCCTCAGCTTAAAACCATTCCCTCTTGTCCTGTCACAAGACACCCTTATAAAAAGTCCCTCTCCAGCCTTCCTGTAGGATCCCTTCAGGTACTGTATGGCAGCTGTAATGTGCTCCTGGAGTCTTCTCTTCTCTGGGCTGAAAACCCCCCAGCTTCCTCTGTCTATCCTTGTTCTATACAAGCCACTCAAAACATGTTACAGTGATGCTACCTTGGAAGAACCCTGTTAAGATCAAACTAAGCCCTTTTTCCTTGGTATCTTTATCTAAAGCTGTACTAGAAATCACCTGCAGCTACTTGTTACCAGGAATGATGATACAGTTCCTGTGGAACCTGGACTGACACAGATCCTTAAAGACCTTTATAAAGCTATTATGTCATCAGATCTCATATTTCAGAATGCTGAAAGAGGTCTGCAGAGCAGGGAGAAAGGACTTTAGCTTACTAGGAATACAGCTCAAGAGCTGACCCTTGTTTACAGAAAAATGCTGCACCAGCTTATTTTGCACATTTGACACACCCCCAGAGTCTTCCCAATTTTGCCATTTTTCTCTTCTTTCACACAAAGTAAAAGTAGCAAATATTGTAATAGCCCTAAAGAAGCATAACAGCCTCCTAAAATTAGCACAGGTCTTGTCAAAACCACAGGACTATTTTTCCTTTAAGAACACATAAATCTGAATGCCAGCCTGTGAGCAGTAATAAGCAGGCATCTGAAAGAAATATTTATAGTGAGATAAATTTAACATCAACCTTTGAGTTGCATAGTTTCATGGGACATGAGGTACTTGGCTGGAAGAGATCTTCTTAAAGAAAAACACCTCAAAAGACAGCTTGCTCATTACCTCACTTTTTATGCTGAGGAGTAGTGCTCAGGGTGTACCCTTCATAAAAGGGCTAACAGCAAACATCAACCCAACTGAGCTTTTGTGCATTACTACAGTGCATGCAGGTGCTAACCCAAAACCTATGGGAATGATGAACTGCAGCACAGATCTGTTAGCAGAATGACATCCTTAAGGTGAAGGACAGAAATAATTGGAGGCTGCTTGAGTTTTAGGTTAGCTTTGTGGCTTTTACTGCTGTCCTGGGTGGCAGATCCACAGATGATCTGCTCTCTCAGTGCTACTAGAGAGCCTGCTTTTGCCTTTCAATTCACCACATTTTGAAACTTACCACTTGATTTAAAAGTTACCTGTTCATAAAAGTAGAGTGCTCTTTCAAAATTCTTTAGCCCAGTGTATATCATCCCACCATAGTAGTAGTAACATAAAAAGTGCTTCGCATCATATGCCCCATTCTCTTTACAAATATCCATCATGTCCACATCTAGATATGGGAGGGCAGGTTTAAAGCATTTTGCTAACAAACAGAGCTACAAGAAAATACAGCAAGTTTTAAGAGATTAGCCATTTTCATGCAAATATCCACGAGGAAGAAGCTGAAACTAAAATTCACCTAGTACTCAAAGAAAACTCATTCCTCCAAGGGTGAAAAGCTATCAGTGCTGTAACACAGATTGCTCATCAGTGGTTGTGAGCTGTTAGGAATGATCTGAATCCTAAAGAAATGAGACTCTGACAAAGCTGTTTGAAACTCCAGACCTTCCAGGCTACCAAGCTGGCAGCACTAAATATTGCACTAAACATTCCTGTCCAGCCCTAAATCCCAGGAGCCAAGAGTGAGACAGAAGTGCAAATCCAGGCCAAAGACACCGAGACAAACAGGCCTTTTGTCAGCGCTGAGCAAACAGTATCTGGATATTACACTTAAAAATGCCTAAGAGAAGCTGTGGCTGACTTTGAGCCCAGACAGAACTGATCTCAAAGGACTTTCAGAAGTTATCAGCAGAACCACAATCTGGGGACATGCACTGAACACTTAAAATTAATAGAAGGGGATTTTATTGCAGCAGATTGTATCATTTATTTCTGGGACCAAAGTAAAACCCCAACAGTTAAAAGACATTTTTCACTGCAAAATGCGAACATGTATTTCTTCAAAGGGTTTTAAGTATCTTAAAAGCTTTATGTCTCATAAAAAGCCCTTTTGCTCCCCTTACCTGGCAGAGATCTGCATGTATTGAGGTCAGCTGGTTTGTGTTCATCTGCATCTTGTCTATGGCTTGTCTGAGAATGCTAATTCCTCGCAGGGGCTGTCAGAAATTACATCTCTTTCAGATAATTTCTCATAGATGGCAGCACATTGGATCTTATGTTGACACTTACAAATGAAAAATAACACTAATTGACAGGTTCCATTAAGTAATAGTTAACCTGAGGCTCCCTTTTTGTAGGGTATTGAAGGCTCTCCAAAAATAAAATTAACCTTGGCTATATAATTTCTGCTGATAAACTAAATGAAGTCATCAATTCAGCTCCCCAGAGCCAAGCTCATCAGGAGTACAGTGATTTGGATCAATAAGAAAATCTTTCTTGACCCCATGACACTATTTTGACTCCCACCAAATAACAAAGGTGAGGCTTTTGCTTTACCAGATTTGGTCTCTACTTCTATTTCAGGCTAGGTTTTGCTCAAGTAGCCTGAAAGTCAGTAGCTTAGCAACAAAACCATTGGTCAACTAGCTCTTAACCAGGCCTCCTTTACATTTTAAGGCATTTTGTTAAGAGCATTATATAACACTGGTGAGAGTAACACCAAAACTAGCATCGCTGACTCACCAGGGATAACAACTTTTGCAGCTCTCTCCTACTCACACACACATCATCTGGAGAACATTCGAGGTACTAGAGATTTGCTAGTTTGTGCAAGAGCACCTTTTCAGGCAATGTCCCTCCCCCCTCCCCCCAAATGCATCTTCTTTCAGCTGTGCTTAAAGAAACCTTAACATTTTGGTTTAGCTCATTACCTCTCAATTGAAAGTCACAAGTAAGGAGCTGCACAAAAATACTCAACATGAAGTCAGTGGCAAACCTTTATGATGAGAGTAAGAGAGTGGTAACATCCCCTTTATGAGCTGGATGTGTAGGTAGCTTATTGTACTAGTGTAGACACTACTAGTTTATTGTGCTACTGCACTGTACTACTAGTAGGTAGCTTACTGTACTAGTTATTCTGTGATGATATTTGCTCACCTGTTTTCTCTCCACAAGGGCATTTGTTAACTGGTGGCACAGGCCAGCAACTGAATACAGTTAAGGCAAAAGAAAAAAGGAAAAAAGAAAACACCACAGTGAAAAAGCAGCAGTATGAAACCACCCAAAACATACACCAAGTCTGAAAGCAACTGAACTTACAAGTGTCTGTTGCATATCTAATGTGTTCCCCGTTACAAGTGCTGATAAAAAGCTGCACCTGCGAGAATAAGGTTTCGAAGTCAGGGATGCTGGGCATAGAAAACTTCACAAACCTAAAACAAACAAACAAAGAGGTTTAGCACTCAAAGTTTGGAGCTGAATAAAAGAAGCTTCACTCAGTCTTTAGAAATGCATGTGGATGTTTGCAAACAAACCCCAAGTGCTCACGGCAGGTGGCTGCTGTGCACACCCCCATTCTCGGCCTAGTGCAAACCTCAGTTCAGAACAAAGTGTGGAGGACAGAGACCATCTTATCTGGTACAACACTTACAATCACAATGGGAACAGTGGCTAATGATGATGAACTGTAACACCCAGCCACAGAACTTCTCTGGACAGCTTTGTCTATCCTACAACCATCTCCTGCTCAAGATTTCTCAACTCTTCTCTTATTAGATGTGCATCTCTTGATCGAATCTCTTTCTCCTCACTTCCAGTTTCTTTCCATCTCTGGGGGTTCCTTAGCATCCTATAAGCTGTAGCCCTGCACACTGCTGCTTCTGCAGGATGAGCTATGACTACACTCATCTGAGGACAAAAACCTCTGGCTATGTATGTTACAAATGGCACAAACACACACAGAAAAAGCTCTCTGTGATGCTGTTGGAAGATACCAGATCCTGTCCATACTGCAACTGCTGGACCCCTTCATCAGGGCCAAATATCTTTAACTTAGCATTACCAAAGCAATTCAAGTACTATCTTAACCTACAGGCAGCAGCAAGAGCCTCAGTGCTGTCTAGAGACAAATAACCCACAACTATGATAAGAACCTTCATGTTTACAGTTCAGCATGCCAATGTCCTGCCAACCAAGTCTTAAAAGTTGATTGTATGCCTTTTTGCTGAACACATATGGTAAAATACTTATGAACACAAGAACCTTAATGAAAACAACCCCCCACAGTATCACCATTTGACAGTAATGGCATTTACAAGCTCCATTTCTCTTCTGAGAAGACAATTTTGCCTTGGTATTTTCATTAATAAAAATGTGCCTCACCAAAGTAAACTATGCACCATGCTAGGAAATGCAGACTGAAAATATCTCTGTCCAGAAGAAAACCCTGAGGCTGACAATTCAGCAGGCTGCCTGAAATTTTCACCTGAAGGTGCTTAGCTAAAAGAAAGCAACACTTACAAGACAGCAAGAACTCCTAGAGAGTGTTCCTGCACATCCAGGGCACCAAGCACTGTATCCAGATGGGACAGATTTTTTGCTAGCAGTTCTCCACTTTTATTGATCAGTTCACAAAGCTGGGTCATTTGTCCTGAAACACAAAACAGCAGTGTCAGACTCTCACCAGAGAGCACCCAGGCATGCCCACACTTCATCACACCTGAGCAGAGAACAGCATCACCCTGAGGATTCCATTTTCTTTCAGAGATGTTCATTTGCAAGAAGTGATGTGGCCACTGGGTATTTTTACCAAGGTGACAGTCAAGCTTCTGACCTTTGGGGTTGCAAAGGATGCCCAGAGGACACAAACTCACATGAAAAGCACCATGGGCTCACCTCCTTAGAAAGGGTCTCGTAGCAAAGCCAAGCTCCATCTAAACTACATCTACAAAACTCTGCCCAGAGAACTGATGCAGAATTTTGCCTCACGTGGATCTATTTATCCACAGTTGTGCTTTCTGGGTGCTGAAGGGAAAAACAAACCAAAACAAACCCAAAACAAAACAGTAAACAAAACATCCTCTCTGCTTCCTAAGAAAACCCCAATAGTAAGCTCAGTCCTTGCTGCATCTCCAGGTCCCTATCCACTTCTCAGGCCTGCTCAAGAGCATCTTTTGGAAGCAGACATTAAAATCACAACCAAGTAGCTACAACAAAAGGATTAAAGCATCTCTTTTTAAATGTACTTTGTATAATTAAAACTACAATGCTATTTTATTTGCTGTGAGCCATGAGCACAGCACAAAAGGCAACTACTTTGGATTAGGAAGGTAGGGAAAGCTCCAAACCCCTCACAAAGAAAGCGGACCCATCATCATGAAGTGCTTTAAAACTCTCTCTCTCCCTCAATTACTTGAACTAAAATTACTCCTTTCTGAAGCAGAGTATTGTTTCAATGTTCAATCCTTGCAGATTAGAGAGGAAAAAAAACCAAACAGCCAAACCAGAGGTTCTCTGACCCTTACAAAAATCTTCATGGCATGAGGAATAGTGCCTCTATTCACAGGGATTTACACTGCCCCCATCTCTCTGGCCTTCTCCTTTGAAAACCTGGGAAGCCCTGTAGCCCTGCCAGGCTTTGAAGCAATGGAAGGATCAATAAATCCAAATGGGTGACCAGAGCCTAGGAACTCCAGAAACCTGTCCCCAAAACCATGTTCCCCAAAACTCCAAGCATGATGATGGAAAGGAACAGGGCTTGTAAAACCCCTGATGGGCTGATACTGGTATTCAAGCACTGCAATATCATACTGCTGTGTCCTCCCTGTAGAGAAATCCACCCGCTCTGCAGCTACTCTATGGGCCTGCTGCACCAGGACAAAGGGTGATGGTTTGAAACTACAAGAAGGCTATTCAGACTAAAGAGAAAGAAGACATGTTTGACACTGATGGTGGTGAGATCCTGGACCAGGTTGCCCAGAGAGGTGGAAGACACCTCAATCCCTGAAATCATTCCAGGTGAGGTTGTCTGGGGCTCTGAGCAACCTGCTTGAGTCACAGATGTCCCTGCCAACAGCAGGGCAGTTGGCAGAGATGACCACTGACAGTCCCTTCCAATCCAAACCAGTCTGTGCTTCGTGTTATGATTTTATCACCAAGCACTCCCCTAAAGAACAGAGCAAAACCAAACCCCCCCCCAAACCCCTTGGCCCCCAAGCCCCCCCCAGCCATCTTCCAGGGTAAGCAGAGATACCCACACCAGGCCCAACTAAATGTCTATTTATGCCACCTCCCATGCAGCCAAGTGCTGATAATCAGAAATCAACACCACCACGAGTACACAGACTCCTGTATGCTCTCCAGCAGCCTCTTTGGTGTCTTGATTTACTTTCTCACAGAGAATGTTTATCTGGCTCATCCCTGACAGGAGACCTTCCATAAACTCAACCAGTCTCTCCTTGAACCTTTTCATTACAAGGTTTTGTGGATGCAAAAGTTCTCCAGCTAAACTACCAAAGAATCATCTTCCATCTGATTTGTACCTGCACCTTGCAGGTAGAATTTGTTTCTTGGACCTTACATCCCCATAAAAATGCTCTATTACTTAATAAGTTAAATCAGAGCAAGAGCAAGTTTGGGCTCCACCCAAAAGTAACTGCCAGAGATAAAGCCTGGGGCCACACAGGAAAGCATCAATTTTCTGATCAGTTGCAGGGATCAAGCATCCCACGTCTTAGAAACACTCAGAACACACTTCAGGGAGAATCAATGCAAAGTGGAAGCTCAAGAACTAGGAAATGCTGTGCAAGCACACAGGAAGAATGGCAATGAAAATATGGGATTCTAACTACAGATATTAGAACACTTCCTGAAGACTTGCTCATGGCAGTTCTGATCTGCAGTCTCAGACCTCCCACCATACACTTTTGTGGTAAGGCAGGACTCTTCTGATCATGTTCTAATAAAGCTAATACTGCTGAAACGTATTTTAAATCACACATCCCACAACTTACAGGCTCATCAGTTAGGTGACAGCCTGGGATATACAATCCCAGTCAAAGTCCCTTTGATGCCTGCTTTTCCTTTCTCATGCTCAAGGCTTGGATTTCAGTAGACCACTGCTCCCAGATTCACTCCACTAATCCAGAACCTCAGGCTACCAAAAGCCATTACCCCTTGCTGGGAAAGCATGGAGCACCATGAAGGACATAGTTAGACCCTCATGCCCTGTCAAACCCCTCCAGGATGCTTCTGAGACCACCTCTGTGTGCAGCAAGGACCATGCCAGCCTCCTGGGGCTGCAGAGCACTGGCTCTGTGCCTGAGAAAGAAAGTTGAGAGGGGCCAGGCCCCATCTGAACCACCGATGCTTTCTGCTGCTCAGGCAAAAGGGGAAAGTGGAACTGTTCCTCTGTTGATCTTTGCTTTTAAACTGGGTGTCTGGTCTTCTCATGTTATCTAGGCGTTCCAGAGAAATAAAGGGCTTGACGTCGCGTTTAATGTTAAATGCTTAGTGCCCACACATGCAATGGGTTCATGGATTCATCTTCCTGAGAGCAACCAAGGTGGGCAGCCAGTGCCCCACAGGCAGGCTGCGGGATGGAGCCCTGCGTTTGCTCTGGGGTGTTGCTGCCGTGAGCCTGAAGCTCCCAGCAAAGCCCCAGGTGGTTACGGTTGCCTGTTTCCTTCCCCCAGTACAGATATAGTAAAGAAAAACGTGGTGGTTACCCACCGGATTCCCACTCATCAGGCAGGAGGAATCTGCAAGTCTAGCGCCCTCTCGCCCTGTCAAACCCCGCCGGGATCCCGCCGACGGTCCACTGGAGCCGGGCGAGACACCCTGGGGAGCAGAACACCGGCCCCACACCTGAGGGAAAGCCATGAGAGAGCCCAGGCCCCAACCCGCCGCTCAGGGCCTGGTAAGCTCCACTGGCCGCCGCCCCCTCCACAGGCCGCGCTGCTTCCCCGCCACCACCCGGGCCCACACGCGGCTTTACCTCCACCCCCCTCACCACGGTCACCTTGGGCCGAGAGCTGCCGGACGCTGTTGACGAACTGTTCCAGGGCCGACGCCATCTTGGCGGCGGGACAGGCGGGGCGAGGGAGGAGGAAGAGGAGGAGGAGCGGGGAGGGAAGGGGGGGGTGGCGCGGGCCGGGAGCGGCGGGCGGAGGGGAGGGGGGCGGGAAGCGGGAAGGAAACCACCGCTACGGGCGCCGCCGCCGTTTCCAGCCAATCAGGTGCCGCTGCGGGTGCCGCGCGAGGCCCGCCGCCGTGCGTCACTTCCAGCGCCTCGGTAACTCTCGCGAGAAGTGAGATCACCATGGCAACCGCCCGCCCGGAAGTGGCGACCCCGCGGTAAGCAAAAGGGAGAAGCCGTGACTCAGCAGGGTTTGCAGGGGGGTGGGTTTAGTGACGTCACGATGGCGTCACGCCGATCAGGGCTCCTTGTCGCGGTGTGAGGGGGTGGCGGCGTGGCGGCCTGCCGACCGGCGAGCCGCCAACCCTTCATACCGCGACACGGGGCCCTCAGCGGGGGCCTGCTCCGAGTGTTGAAGGCCCGCCCGTGCCTACAAAGGGACTTAATTCCTTTAATCCTCTTTGACGGGCGTAATGCGGTGGCTGAACGTGGTGGCTGTCGTCTGATCCTGTGTAACGCTCACCTTGCTATCAGGGAGCAGGATTTGCGTTCTTCGTTCGGGTTCATTGGGTTTATATAAATAAAAACCTTATTTTCCATCCCTGCAGGAGTTGAAGTGATGAAATAACGTGGTCCTGAGCAGCTGCAGGCAGGGAGTTTGTCAGTCCTTCAATATATCATGAAGAAGCAAGATTTTTTTTCTGCCTCTCATGGAAACGTGCATGTATTCCCTTGCTGCTTGGGCAGAAACACCAAGTTATATTCAAATCCCATTCCTTGCCGTAAACAACACGTTCCCAAAGCAGAACACTGACTTGAAACGTTGCATTTCCCCCTCCTAACCTCACTGTTACGATCACCATCGTGTACAGCCTGGCTGCCAGTGCTTCTCCTTCATTCATTCACGCTGTGACCTTCCCCAAGTCACCTGATCTCCACAGCTCGTTTTGCCCTTTCTGGGAGCAAGGGCAATGTGTTTCACTGGAAACCATTCCAGAATTGAAAGATGAAATATTTTGGACCCATTAAAGCCATTTTATTGCTGTCAACCAGAATCTTTTCTTTCCCAGCTCAGCAGTTGCCTAATCCTGTTAGCTGCACTCAGAGGCCTCCCCCTTCTTCAGCAGCTTTAATCTCCGCAGTGTTTTCTGACCAGAGTGATCTTTGGTCCTGCGTTAGAACATACAAACCTTCCCCGGTGTGCTGTCAGTTCTCCTTTCAGGTCTGGGCATTGTCTTTTAAAGATTCCTGTCACCCGTGGGGACACCGCAGTGTCACAGTGAGCAGGATCCTGGGCAAAGTGTGCCTAATCCCCGTGAACGGGTTAGATGGGTACATTGTGTCAAGGCTCAGCTGCAAAATCACCCCGAAACAGGCACAAGAGCCCCCAAAGAAATACCCCCCCCCCCTGCTCCAGACAGGGACGGGCACGGGGACAGAGGGGAGTGTGGGCAGGGGATGGACAGAGAGAGGGTCTGCAGCAGGCAGGGAGAGAGGGAGCGGCCCCGGGGGGTGCCTCCGAGGCTGTTAGGGAATCTGAGGCAGGGGCATGGTACCCGGCACCCCACTAGGCTCCGTACCCCGCAGCTCCGGGGAAGGGGAGGGAGCGGCGCTTAAAGCGGGCGGGAGCCGCGGTGCTGCCGCGCCGTCGCAAGGCGCTTGTGCCGCTTTAAGGCGGTGCCGCCGCTCCGAGCTTGGTCAGGCACCGGGAAGAGGAACTGGGCTTTGTACTGCCGGGTCGGGCCGAGCACCGGGCGGCACCAGTTTCCCCCTAGCCCCGCTGCTGCCGCAGCTGCTCCTGCCTGCTTCGCGCTCGCTGCAAGGGAGGGATGGAGGGGGAGGAAGCGGTGGGGCGAGGTCGGGTCTCTGCATCCCCACCGCGCCCCTCCTGCAGCCCCTCTGCTCCCCTTTGCGTCCCCCTTGCATCCCTCCCGCACCTTCCTTCTGCTTGCAGGCTGCGTGCTTGAAATAAAGGACCCCCTCCCCATCCCTGCCCGGAGATCCCCTCCATCCCCTGCCCCTCGTTCCCTGCCACCATGATTTTGCTGAGCAGCTTCTTGCACCTTCGCCCTCGGCGCTGCGGCCCCTTCGCAGGGCTGGGCAGGGGGCTCAGCCCCACGGCCGGGTCCAGCCGGGCTCTGCGGGTGCTGGTGGACATGGACGGGGTGCTGGCTGACTTCGAGGGAGGCTTCCTCAAGAAGTTCAGGGCCAGGTACCCCGACAAGCCCTACATTGCCCTCGAGGACCGGAGGGGCTTCTGGGTGTCAGAGCAATACGGGCGCCTGGGACGTGAGCTGAGTGTGAGTTTCTGCTTCCTTCCCCTGCTCTGCGCGTGGTTCTTGTTCCTGCAGCTGGAGATCTGGCACCCGCTGGGTCCCAGCACATGGGTGCAATGCTGGGGAGGGCTGTGGGTGCTAGCCACAGCTCCCACTGAAACACAGGCACAGGGGTCTGCAGGCAGGAGGCCTTCCCCCTCTCCCCCAGAGATCCAGTGGGTTCCATGTACGTCTGTCTCTTTACCCTTGCATGTGTGGATGGAGATAGATGCAAGGGAAGGAGATCTTTCAGAACAGCTGTTGTAGAATACACCAAACTGCATACCTGGGTTTAAAAGGTGTGTAGATGTCTCACAGGACATGGCTCAGCACCAGACTTGGTAGTTAGATAGTGGTTGCATTGGATGGCCTTAAAGGTCTTTTCCAACAGAAATGATTGTAGCTCTAGAATGGCTAAGCTGTGTGGTTTGATACTGCTCCTGGATGAATTGTTTAGTTCTTCCAACAGCAACAGGAGAGGTGGGATTCACAGATTGCACTGGGTTGGAAGGGGGATGCAGCAGAAAAGTTGAGAACAAACCATGCAATTGATGCTTCATGTGAGGGCTTATTTAAATCAACCTCAAGCCCTCCCATGCCTGGAAGTTACTGTATTCATTTTAATAATTAAAGCTCTCTTTGTGTTGTACTTTACCATTCAATGAAGGGCTGAGCCACTGCAGAAAGTCAGGTTTTGTATCTGCAAGTTTCCCTTCTCAATGGGATGTCTGTGGTCTCCTCTGTGGATTGGAGTTGAAAGGTGTTAGAGCAGATAACAGTGCTCCAGTTGTTAGTGGTATGATGGCAACCAGGGAGCATGAATAAGGTCCAGGGCTCTTCAAGGTCCAGGGCTCTTCCATTGACAGAGTCCTAAGCAGTATGAAAAGGTGAAGGAATAATGTGTCCTCTCTAGTTGGGGCTGATGAAAATGAAATGGAGGAGTAAGGCAGATGGTGAAGTTTGTTGGGGGTAATGCACAGTAACTTTTCTTTATCTTTTTTTTTTCTTCTTTTTCTCTTGATCTTAACTATTTTGGATGTGTTAAATGAAGTGAGCTCATCCTATATCTGCTGTGAACATGTAAAATCTCAGGCTGAACAAGTAGCAAAACTTCCACAGGGCATCCCTGAGTTCACCAGTGGTTTCAGACTGTGGATAAAGAGAGTAAGAGCTGCTCAGTGGCTATAGGCACAGTGGCTGTTCTAGTCCCTGCTCCTCAGCACCATCAAGCTGCTGTAGGAGACCAGAAAATAGCCAAAGATGAGCTGAAGGTCCCAGCTCTGAAATGGAGGACACAGTTCATCAAAACACCAAGCACACAAACCCTGAAGGATGGGCAGCCCTGATAAGTCAGGGAGATTGCTCGTGGGGCAGGATCAGAAGAAGGAAATGGAGGCTCTGTCCTGCCTGGCCATGGTGGGGTTTCCAGCCTGGTTTTCTTGTTTCCAGATGCTGGGCAGCATGCTGACTGCAGTGCTGCAGGGAGTTACTCTGGCTCTGGGAGCCAAGTGGATCTTTTCTTCAAGATGAGCTTAGTTCTTTCCCCATCAAGCTTGATTGCAAAATGCTTTTTGACATAAGTGGAAGCAGAATAGCTGCGGAAGTCTTTGCTGGAAGAAAACACTTCAGTGCAGTTTGAAGTGCTTTTCTGCATCAGGCCATCTTCTTCACATGTCTCTTGTGCAACTACAGCCAGTGTCTTAAAAATAAAACATTGCTGCTCACTGGTCTGAGGCAAAGCAACAGGACTTTGAGTGTTGGCCAGGCCAACACTGGCAAACTGTTTAGGGTAGCTGTCTTGGTCACGGTGCCAGGAGGTATTTCTGCTGGCTCTCCTGCACCAGATCAGCATTGAACACATGTGAAGAAGGCTTTTGTTTCTCCCCCCCTGCTCTGAACCACTGGTGCTTTCTGCTGCTCAGGCGAAATGGAAGAATGCAACAGTTGATCTGAGTGGTCTGCTTTGAAGTTGGGTGTCTGCTCTTCTCATGTTTATCTGGGAATTTGGAGAAATCATAGATCATAGAATCATAGACTAGTTTGGGTTGGGAGGGACCTTTAAAGGTCATCTAGTCCAACCTCTGCAGTGAGCAGGAAATCTTAGCTAGATCTGGGGTTAATTCTGACATGTCATATTAAATGCTCAGTGGGTTCATGGATTCATCTTCCTGAGAGCAGCCAAGGTGGGCAGCTGGTGTTCTGGCACGGGCAGGCTGTGGGCTGGAGCAGAATGTGGCTCGCTGAGTGAGCCCTGTGCTTGCTCTGGGGTGTTGCTGCCCTGAGCCTGGATTCCAGCAAAGCCCCAGTGGCTCATGGTTGCCTACTTTCTTTCCCCAGTACTGGCATAGTAGAGGCAAAACATGTTGCTGCCCCACTAGATTCCCACTCACTGGGCAGGAGGGAGCTGCACATCTAGCTGAGGTGTCCAACCAGCCAGTTTGTTGCTGTGAGCTTTAAGAACCAGCAAAAAGCATCACTGAGGCTGCTCTTCCTACCCTGATGCTCTACCAGCTCCTGCACACTGTGCAATACTAGAAGACCAAAATGGGCATGCAGTTCTTTTTGTCCCTCTTCCACTTCTTCAAATGCAGAAGCAGAGGTGCTCAAAATGAAGATCAATCCTTCAGACAAACTTTTCCTAGCTGCAGCTGCACTACAACACCAGGACAAGGCTGCTCCCCTGCCTGCAGCCACATTGCAGCACTCCCAGGCTTTCCTCCCCCAAGACCCAGTGTCTGTGCAAAATAATTGCTTTGCTTGGCAGCTGCCAAGCTGTTACCTCTGTGAGGGAGTGCAGAGGATGCTGTTGTTTTAGAGCTGTGCTGGTTCCATTGCAGGCAGACCACAGGCTCTGCCCTCATCCCAAGGTTTTACTCCCTGTGGTCTCTCTCTGCCCTGCTCTCCCTTCACGCCATACTGATGCACCTCAGCTGACAACTTGGCTGTAAATGTTTCAAACCCTTGCCTGGAGGTGCTGCATTTGCCTGGTAGACCTTGCCCAGGCATCCCTGAGGAAGAGCATCTGCATTCATCCCGACGTGCGTTTCATCCTATAATACGCTTTGTCCTTTGAGAGCAGCCTGGCTGCTATTTGGAGTGATCTGATTGAGACAAATGGGCCAGACAGCATCTGGAGCTGAGCAGCCTTGTGTTACAGCAGGGCCACGTCAGCTGGAAGTGCCTCTCTGGATGCAGACCTGGGGTTTGGTTCAGCTCTGAACAATCTCCTGTGTTTTGCCTTGAAGGAACATTCTGTTCCCTCTGCGTCTGGGGCTGTGCAGGCAAAACCAAGTCTGCTCCAAAGCGTCTCCCATCTCAATTGTATGGGATGGATGCAGGCTGGCAGGTGGGGAATGGAGGCAGCCACAGGGGCAAGGCAGGTTAGCAGGAAGGCAGCAGAGACAGCACTCCCACCTTTCTCACTGTCACCATCCTCTCTCCTAGCAAAGGGTGGCGGGGGATACACACACCAAGAGACCTGTGCAGTAACTGTGCTCTTTGCCCTCACAGGAGAAAGCCATCAGCATCTGGGAATCCAAAAACTTCTTCATTGAGCTGGACCCACTCCCTGGGGCTGTGGAAGCTGTCAAGCAAATGGCAAGTTTGGCAGAGTGAGTAGGAACCTGCCTGTGGTATTTGGGAATGGCTGGGGGAGTAGCGTTGGCTTTGCAGGCTCATCAGCCTCCTGGCACGAGCACTGAATACAACATCAGCATCAAAAATACCTCCTGGCCCACCAGGCATGGGAGGAAAAGGAGGGCTTTGACTCCTGAAGCAGTTGTCAAGACAATCAGCCACGTGCAGCCCCTTCCCTTTAGCTCTCTGCTGCCAGCAAGGGTGGTGAAAGAGGGAACGTGCTTGTGCATGGCTGTGGGTGCGTGTCCTGGGGCTGTGAGGTGGGGGATGAACATCTTAAATCACCCCAGGTTCATCTGTGCGTGGCAAGGGGTCTGCTTTGGGCACCTGGCTGCTGAGGCACGAGGTGGGGTCTCACAGAGTGACATTGTGCCCCTGTGTTTCTCTTCGTGACAGCACTGATGTGTTCATCTGCACAAGCCCAATCAAGAAGTATCGCTACTGCCCTTATGAGAAGGTGAGCAGGTCCCAGTCCCAGCTCCCCACTGCTGTGCCCCTGTGTGCCTCCAGGTGGAAAATGGCAGCAAGATTACTCTGCTCCTCCAGCTGTGTTCTTCAGCATCTCTGCACAGCAACAGCTCTGCCATTAGCTGAGCTCTGCCATTTGCATGCGCTGAGGCGCTGGGTCTCAGTATTTCATCATGACATCAAAGGCTGCTTGGCTTTAAAGAACTTGTGCTCCAGCAGCATCCAGATCTTACTCACTAATCACAGAATCACTGTGGTTGGAAAAGACCTTTAAGATCATCAACTCCAAGCATTATCTAACTCTGCCAGGGCCACTACTACACCACATCCTTCAGCACCGTATCTGGACAGGTTTTGAATACACCTAGGGATGGTGGTTCAATCACTTCCCTGGGCAGCCTGTTCCAGTCTTTGATAACCCTTTCAGTATAGAAGATTTTCCTAATGCCCAATGGCTTAACTTGATGCCATTTCCAAGTTGTGACTCATGAGAAGAGACCAACTCCCAACTCTCTGCAACCTCCTTTCAGGGAGTTGTAGAGTGAGAAGTTCTCCCTTCAGCCTCTTTTTCTCCATACTAACCAACCCCAGCTCCCTCAGGTGTTCCTCACAAGACTTATTCCCAAGACCCTTCCCCAGGTTCATTGCCCTTCTCTGGACCTGCTCCAGCACCTCTCTTAAGTTGTAATGAACTTACTAAGAGAGATGTCCTCCCTGTGTGGGGCCAGGGCTTATGCTGGAGCTCCTGCCCCATCCATCAGCCTTCCTAGTGCTCACCACTCACTCTTGCCTTCCAGTATGCCTGGGTGGAGAAGCACTTTGGCCCCGAGTTCCTTGAGCAGATCGTTCTGACACGAGACAAGACTGTGGTTTCTGCTGACCTGCTTATAGATGACAGACCTGATATAACAGGTAAGGCAGGTGTGGGGTGGCAGGAGTGACTGGAGGCAGCCCTGATGGGCTGATGGCCACTGGTCCTTCTCTGCTCAATTAGGCTCTCATTAGGGGTTTGTGGAGTAAGCTCAACCTGGAGGAGTTACCTGGAGATCCAACCTCTCACCTTGCTTTGCAGGGGCTGAGCTGAACCCCAGCTGGGAGCACGTGCTCTTCACAGCCTGCCACAACAAGCACCTGCAGCTGAAGCCCCCAAGGCGCAGGCTGCAGTCCTGGACCGACGACTGGAAGGCCATTCTGGACAGCAAACGCCTGCCCCCCCGCCCAGCCACCTAAACACCAGCCTCCCACAGCCACCCCGGGCTGTGCCACCCCCTTGTGTCCCCATGGAGTCCTGCTGAAAGCTGGGCAGACAGACAGACACGCTGTCCCTGCTGTAGGGAGGAAGAGGAGGGTGAGCTGAAGCACCATGGCCACCCTGACCTGGAGAGCAGACCCCAGCCTGGCCATTCCACAAGAGCCCAGCAACAAGATTGGACCCATGGATGTGGCAGCCCAGCTGGGGGGCTTTCTGCTTCTGGCTCCTGGGGTCTCTGTGCTGCATCTGCACCCACTGTGAGGCCAGCCCAGTGTTTCTGATGGATGAGGTCACCCTCATGGTGTCACTGCCCTTGCCTGGGGCACAGGGGGCACAGACCAGCTCTCCTCCTCTGCATGACAGTGGGCATCACACAGGTGGTTCGTTTTGTCCTTGAAGGAATTCCCATCGAGGGGCTGTCTCGGGCCGTGGTTCCTCCTGGTCAGTGCCTGGGTCTAGGGAGAGGGCAGGAGGAGTGAGCAGAGGGATCCCCACCTGCCCCCATCCCTGAGGAGTTGCCACAGTTTTAGAGCTGGGGCTTTAGAGCTGATTTGGGCTGAAGAGAGGAGGCTCTTCTCCCACCTGCTCATCAGCTCATTGCGCAGGGGCAGCCTGCCCAGGGCACCTCTGGGGCAGCGAGCAGGTGGCAGCAGAGCCAGCAAGAACCCTTCCTGGGAAGTGGGCATTTCCTGCAGGAGCTCATGGCTCACCCTGCCAGGGATCTGAAAGCAACTCCTAGGATTTCAAGGTCAGGAAGGACTGCACATGCAGGCTGCATGCCCAGATCACCTCATCTTCCTCCTCCTGGTAGTGTCTGACCTCAGCCTGCCAGGAAAGCTCTGGGTAAGCATCCTCTGGGCACCCTGCTTCCATGCAGAAGGTCCTGAGTGCTGCATCCCATCAGGGACAGGGACAGTTGATGCCACAGTGCAGGTGAAGCCACCTGGAAGGATGCTGCTGGGTGGAGAAGTGAGGCTGGTGGAGGAGCTCTGGCAGTGCTAGGAAGTGAGCAAAGCAGAGGCACCATGGAGGTCCAGAGGGCAGCTTGAAGGTTGCGTTGGTCAAGGACTGTCATGGTTGCATCTGTGGATGCTCTTTTCAGTCCTCAAGTACCACATGTTGGGGGGCTGTTGCTGTTTACAGTTGGGGAGCCCATCAGAGGTGCCCACAAGGTTGTATCACAGGGTTGGTTCATTTGCAGCTCCACCGCTGGGTATCTGGGGACAGAGCGTGCTGCCAGTCCCACTCGCCTCACCCTGCAGTGAGGTGTTCAGCTGCCTGGCCAGTGTGAAGGGCCTGCAGCATATGGGCCTGTACCAGCCACCCACTGCCAGGTGACTGTGCCAGGGCTGCTGGGCACAAAAAGTGGAGCGTTTGCACCAAGGAGCAGCTCCAGGAGGGATGCTTTTGCAGAGCTGTGCCCACAGCCTCTTCCTTCGCTGCCTGACTCATTTCTGTCTCCCCAAGCCTGCACCAGGCTGGCCTTGACCTGCAGTGACCCAGCTGGCACCAGAAAGCAGCCATCAGCCTCCACCTGAACTCAGAGAAGAGACATCCCAGCTGCTGGGGACATGGCCTGGCCAGTCCAAACAGGACCCCATGCTGGACTGCCCCAGCAAAGCTCTGGGGATGTGTTGGGTGCTTCAGGACTGATGTGGTGCCCATCACTGCTGGCACCATTCTGCCCCTGCTCCTGCCTGCCCCCATGCCACCTGGGATCCCACAGCCTGCTCCTGCTCTCCTGGCCTGAGGACTTGCTGGCTCCAAGGACTAAAATTCCTGTTGGGACATCTCGCCCCGTGGGCAGGGGTGGTAGCCAGGGCTTGGCAAGGGACAGGCATTGCTGTGTTGTCTGCTCATACCTTTGACTTGCCTCTCCTCTCTTCTATGGGCCCCCCCCATCAGCAAAAAAAAAGTGAGTTTCAAGCTGCATAGACAAGAAATGACCTATTTCAGCTGCAGCAGCTGCCCCCACCCCCTGGAGGGGCTCCTGAAGTCGGTGCTTCAAACTTGTGCCTTCTCTAGCTGCTGTGGGGCCAGGGCCAGGGTCTGCATCATCTTGGGTGTCTCTGAAGGCTGCTGTCTCTTGGGATGGTTGGTGTCAAGCTGCTGTGGTTGGCCCAGGCTGGTAGGAGTTACCACAAGGATCTTTTATTAGTTTGAAGATTTTTTTTTTTACTTTTTCTTCTTTTTTTTTTCCTCTTCTTCCTTTTCTCTGTTTAAACCACTGTGTACTTCTCCAGGTGGGGGCTTTGGTGTGGGAGCAGCCACCTGAGATGCAGCCAAGAATCACCTTGGTTGGGGCTTTGTAGATGGGGAGCTGGGACAGCAGGTAGAGCACCATGGGCAGCCACTAAGGCCACCAAGCATCACAGATGGAGTCCCAGCAGCTACTAGCTCCTTCCTGCAGCTGGGGTGGCCTCATGAGGTCCCAGCTGCTTGGTTTTTTTCCCCACCATTTAAATGTGAGTTCATCAAGTTCTCCACAGTCTTCTCACAGCCTGTCCTCAAGCTGAAGCTGGGTCTGGCATGTCATTCCAGCAGCTGCCCAAAGCAGCCACCTTCCTCCAAGGGTGGGATGATGGACGTGGAGACTGGGCTGGACGTGAGGCATGTGGCTCTCTGGCCCCAGTGTGTCTTTCCCCCTCGGTGGGAGGTGGTCCTGGAGAGCCTGTGTGGCTTCACACTGAATATACTTGAAAGCAGAGCTGGAGCTTCTCATGCCTGAGGATCTGACTCAGCACAGAAGTGCAGAGCAGGTAGCTGGCCTGTGTGCAGCTGCTGAGCAGGGGGCTGGGAGGTGGCTCTCTGTTGCCCAAGGATCAGCCCTTTCAGCATTCAAGCCCTTCTGTGGCCAGCTCACATGCACAGAGCTTTGGTTTGTCACTGCACGTTTATAAACCCAGGGCTGTTGAGGAGCACTGCAATAAACACTGAGGTTTGTTGGCATCCAGCTTCCTAGCAATGGAGTTTGGGTTCTGCAGTTTCCCACCTGTGGCTCTGCCCTCTGCCTGGGGACCTGAAGGCTTGGGCAAGTCCTTGTGTTCAAAAAGCCTGAAACCAGCCCACATCAGTGCCCTTACCCCATCAGACAGAGTCCTTGTGAGGACTTGGGTGGGGGTTAGGTAGCAATCAGCTTCCTAAAGATCTGTGATAACAAAGCAAGCTGTGAAGTGTGTGGGCCACAGAGCAGAAGCAATGAAAGAGGCTGGAGCTGTCACATGGGCTGTATCTCCCTGGGATTTGGTACCTTGTCCATTGCTGTGGGGTGATCCACATCCACACATGCAGTCCTCAGATGCCCACAGGCTTCCCCTGCCCTCTGCAGGGCCATGCCATAGGTGACCTCTGCTTGCCCAGCCCTTGCAGGCAGTGAGCAATGCCATAGCCCTTTCAGACAGGTAGGATCAGAGGTGGGGAGGGAGGACTGCAGGGCTATCCTGACAGGGCTGGACTGGGCTCCAAGGAGGCGTGCTCCAGCCAGGTAGTGAAGCGCATCCAAGGCTCTCCTTGCCCAGATCAGGCTCAGCACAGCATGGAGGAAGTGAGCACTGATGCTGGAACAAAACAAGGGAATTGGGTTTGCCCTGGTGTTCAGAGCAGCAGTAATTCCCCACCCCATTCAAGCCAGCTTGGTTTGTCTCCTGCAGGTCAGGGTTCTGAATGCAGTTTCAAGCACTCGAAGGCTAAATCAGCCCTTTCACTGCCAAGTCCACTCCTGCTGCAGCTCAGCCCCTGCCTAGATGGTGCAGCAAGGGAAATCGTGGTCTGTGGCATCATTCAGCTCTGAGATCTGCATTTCTGGGCCTCAGTTGTGCTCAGCTGTGTCAGCACAAGGTCTGACTGCTGCCCTCATGCTGTAGGCAGGAGCATCCCATGGGAAGCAGTGACCTGCCCCAGTGCACCATGAAACAGTGGGGAGGTGGATGGGGCATTTGCTCTGGGGCTGAGATGTGTGGACCTCACACTGGTGTGACTCCAGGACATGGGGTGTGAACGGGATCACATCTGTGAGCTGAAGAGGTCACCCTGCTGGAGCTAGGTTTGGCACCAGCCCTGTCCCAAGCTGGGGCTGCCAGCTGGTGGCACTGGGACCAGGGCCACATGGTTCCCAGCAAAGAATTGAGCAAGGTGGAGGGAACACATCCTGGGCTGGTGGAGCACCATGAGCCACCAGCATGCAGCTGAGTTGTGGTTCTGCAGCTGTGTTCACTCCTCCACTCTCTCCTGTGTGCCTTTTTTCCCCTTGAAAAGCCTCAGGTTGCAGATACCACAAATCTTCCAGGTGACAAGCACACTTTCCAAGGCAGGAGGAGGTGGGAAGGAGGTGATGGTGACCTGGCCTGGCCCTGAGCACACGGGAACATTCCAGACTGGTGCTGGTGGGAGCTTCACCCCCTTTCCATGGCCAGGGAGCTGCTGGGTGAAGGTGACCCTGGCCAGAGCAGCAGTGCTGACTGCAGAGGAAAGGGTGACAAAAGCAAAGACATCACCATCTCCAATTTGTAAGAGATGTCAGAGACGTCAGGCATTGCCCAGACCCACTGGCAAAGTGAGGTTTGGGTGGCCTCCCGGCAGCCACCACATGGACCCCCCCTCAGCTGCTGGGGAGTGGGACAGGTGTGTGAGGGAATTCCCCCTGGGAGCAGCTCCTTCGTCCCCGTCCACGCTGGACGATGCTTGCAGGGTGGGGAGCAAGCAGCGCTGCCTCCTGCACCCCTCGGAAGCTGTCACCAGGCGGGTGTTGGTGAGGTCGTTCTCAGGCTGGCCAGCGCCCAGACAGCTTCAGGCTGGTGTGAAACCGAGCGGAGCGGCAGGGCGAGGGCTGCGGGGGCCCAGCGGGG
The DNA here is from genome assembly GCF_014839835.1 of Dryobates pubescens. Classification (NCBI taxonomy): domain Eukaryota; kingdom Metazoa; phylum Chordata; class Aves; order Piciformes; family Picidae; genus Dryobates; species Dryobates pubescens. Next base: position 2,196,504 of record NC_071615.1, on the reverse strand, counting down.
CCAGCCCTGGCGCAAGGGCAGCGGGCGGTGCGGTGCTGTGGGACGGAGCCGGGGCAGGGGCTGGCGGCAGCATGAATCACACAGCTACGCAGGAGGGGAGGGAGTGAAGGCAGAGATGGATGGCTCAAGCCCATGGTGGCAGCTGGCTGAGGCTGTGGTTCTTCAGGGCCACCGTGTCTGGTTTGGGGCGAGGAGCAGGATGGTGGCCCAGGCTCACTGCTCAGGACCGGGGTCTGGAGCCCAGCGCTGCCCGTGAGCAGTGTTGATGGAGGAGAAATATCCACTAGAGGGGACTGTGTGATCGTGTGTGGGAGCCTGCAGCAGCCGCAGAGCAGGATCCGGCTCCTCCAGCCCTCAGCCCTCTCGGTTATCACAGCTCCCAACGTCCTTCACATCCCTCCCGCTGGGCACAGCTTGCCCGGGGCTGGCACAGCTCACCTGGGGCTAAGTGGAGCACTGTGGGATACCGAGAAAGCAGGTGCTGGGAAATGTGCTGGGCTGGTCCCAGCCACCAGCTGAGCCCTCACCCAGCTGCTCATCCCAGCTGGATGGGACAGGGAATGAGCTGGACGAAAGCATGAAAAACTTGTGGGTTAGATGAGGAACTTGGGGTTCCATCTCAGAAATATCCCCGGAAAGAATGCAGGCTGCAGGCCCCCAGTATGCCAGGTCATCTCCTCATCTCTGCCCCCACTGCCCCACCAGGATCCCACAGCTCTCCCAGGGCTGAGTCTGTTCATCCTGTCCCTGCAAGTCCCAGATTCCCCAAGGACCCAGGGCTCTTTGCTTCTTCCCTGCTCACCCTGAAGCTGGAGCCAGTTGTGGGGGGCAGAGCCACAGGTGACAAGGGCAGGAAGAACCAGGGCAGTTTCTGGTGGTTTCCTCTCACCCTCCCCTTGTCCCCCAGAACCACGACATCATTTCCCTCCCGGTAGGATTAATGGGCTTTGCTTCTCTGTTTGCACACAAGGAGTTAAGCAATGCACTCCCCAGAGAGGAGTGAAGCTTCCCTTGCCCCAGCAGCGCTGGGGAGGCCAGAGCAGAGCCCACTGTGATGGGCTGCATCAGCTTTCTCACGTCCTTCAAGGCTCCACACACATTCAGCCCATCCTCCTGGCAAAGCTCCTGCAAAATGTTTGTTTGTGACTGGTAACAAACAGGCTTGTGGAACATGCTGAGTTCAGACGTGAGCATGCCACCCTCTCCCTGCCTCCCTGGGGCTGAGCCTGGGGGTGATGTGGGGCTAGGGCTCACGGCTGCCAAAACCCAGCTGCTGACTCTGTGCCCAGGCACACTGCTGTGACTGGCAACCCCGAGCATGAGGCCACCAAACCTGCCAGGAACGTCCCATCAGGCACTCCTTCCTGGAATTTCCTAGCTCATGGTCCTGGAGTGGAGATGCAGCCAGGGGAAGGGTCTGACCACAACCTCATGGAGCCCTGGTGCCCTGCAGCTGCTGGGTCATAGACACCAAGCCTCCAAGGATCCTGTTCTGCCCAATAAATACCCATCACAGGGGAGGACATTGGTCTCAGGCCACCCCATAGGTAGACACCTGTGGAGCTGAGTTTGCACACCCTGCTCCCACAGCCACCCTGCATGGGGCTGAGCTCATCCCCAGATCCCTTGTCTGCCCACTCCTCCTTGGCTGGTGGGTGCCAGCAATGCTCCCAGGAGGTTGCCTTGGGGACATAGTGCTGCTCCTCTCCCAGAACAGGCTCACTCTGAATATTCTCACCCTGAATTGCCAGACTTTGGGGGAAACTTGCCTTGGCTGAGTCTGGATCAAGCCCATCCCCAAGTCTTGGAGTCTGCATTCAGCATCCCCAGGCAGCCAGGACTAGAGCTGTGTCTGGTCTCTCGAGATCCAGGGAAAAGGGATATTAACAACAGCAACTGAAAGCTGTTAGTGGAATATTATGTGAGAGCACCTGAGGGCCTCTGGAAGCACAACTGACTGTCCCTAGGTCCCACAGGTCCCCTGCCCATGGCATGTTTCCATCATGCCAGCCTAGTGGGAGCCTGGCTGGGCAGCACCTGCACTGCCTTCAACGCTTGCACCTCTGCCAGCAATGGCAGGGATGGCAGTGAGTCATCCAATGGCTCCTGGGGGCTCTCCAAAATGCCAGTGGAGTTGGGGAAACTCCTAGAGAGTGCTGGGAGACAAAGCAGTGGCAGCTGTGGATGCCAGCAACTGGGCTCTGCTCAGTACAGGGGTAGCAAGGTGGCCTCACTGTGTGTGTTTGGGATGTACCACAACAGGGAACAGCTCCTCCTGCCTGGGGTGAGTCCTTCCTGGGTGAAGAGATGGGAAAGGCAGGGACCTGCTGCACCCAGTGCTGCAAAGCCACCTGCACATGTAGCCAGTGCCACCATAGTGCTGCTGAAGACACTGGCTTGGGAGCAGGCAGCAGGCACTGCTTGCTCTCAGCCAGCTCTGCCCCTCAGTGGGACTGTGCTCACTGGTGTCCCTGCTGCCCTTTGCAGCACCCTGCCCATCTGCATGAAGGTTTTGGCCGGGCAGCAGCTGGGAAGCACCTGGCTCATCACCCCAACCCAGTGGGGGCTGCCAGGGTGAGCTGTGCTCTATCCTGCTGCAGGGCCCTTCTTGCTGCTTCTCACAGTCACATCCATGCCAGCTGATGACTCTATCAGCCCTGAGGAGGCATCACAGGGAGCAGGTCCCTGGAGCTGTTCAGGTGTTACCACCTCCCCACTTCCCCTCACCACCTTGCAGGCATCGCCTTTGCTCTCGGTCCCAGACCTCCCCCCGGCTGCCTGTAGCCTCTGGCAGAGCTTGGCTCCTGCCTTGGCTGCCCATTTTGTTACACATTTTCCCTTCCCAGCCCAGCAGTGTGGTCTCACAGCTGTGCTTCCTGCTCATGCATCGTGTTCTTTTGATCATAAGGAAGGTGCTCCTGGGCTGGCTCCTGGGGACAGGCAGGTGCAGGTGGCAGCTGCAGCCTGGCCAGGCACAACCCCCCACTGCAGCTCAGGACACAAGTCCTACCATGTTGGGACCACTTGGTTCTTGCAGTGGGGCTCCTCTCTGCAGATGCCAGTTTGCCTGCAAGATACAGCAGTCTGCAGGGAAACATCCCTGACTTGCTGGTCCAACCCCTGCTTAGTTCAAAAGCAATCTCTGGGGCACCCACGGCTTCCCAGGTGATGAAAATGAAAGCACCATACATGTTCCAGTTCCTTCACAGAATCATGGAATGGTTTAGGTTGGAAGCAACCTTTGAAGGTCATCCAGTCCAACTCCCCTGCAGTCAGCAGGGACATTTGCAACTCGAGCAGGTTGCTCAGAGCCCCAAACAAACTGACCTGGAATAGCTCCAGGGATGAGGCTTCTATAACCTCTCAGGGCAACTTGGATCAGGGTCTCACCACTCTCAGTGTAAATCTGTTCTTTCTCTCTAGTCTGAATCTTCCTCTTTGACTTCAAAACCATCACCCCTTGCTCCTGTCACAACAGGCCCTGCTCAAAAGTCTTTGCCCATGTAGTGGGGTTGAGACTGGCCTGTCACCTGTGGGTGACAGAGAAATAAATAGCTGTGTCCCACCCTCATCAGCACAGGTCAGGGCCTGGCTCTGGGAGGAGGTCCCCACTTTTGGGTGACCAGAAGCAGAGACCACAGAGAGTCCATGAGAAAGGCAAACTTCATTTCTGCTCTGTGTGATGTAGCCTTGGGGCGTGAAGCCGGACTCCAGCATCCCACTCTCATCAGCCCCCTGCACATGAGGCTTTTGCAGCCTTGTTTCTTGGCTAAAAAAATGCTTCAGCAGTGCTCAAACGTTTAAGGCTGCATGTTTCCAAGAAGCCATGAAGCCTTCTGCACCTCTCCCCCCGGACATGCAGCACTGCAGCCTTGGGAGCGACTCAGCACCCAGCCTGCCCCAGGGACTCTGTTGTTTTCAGCTTTGCAACGTGTCTACTGCACACATCAAACGTGCCAGCAGAAGTGTTTCTGCTCCAGCACCTGCTTGCACCATGCAGCATTGTTTCCCCAAAGCCCAGGAGAACAGCAGCAGCTCAAATGTGGGCTGAACCCTGTCAGACCCAACCGGCTCCATCCTGCTCAGAGGTGGTTGCTTCATCCCAGGCTAGCTAATTCTTGCTGCTTTCTCTGCTCTTGCTTTTGAAGGAGGGAGAAGAGAACAAAACAACCCTGGGGGTGAAGCTACCTTCTTAATTAACAAGGCTGAGAGCCTTGCAGATACCGTGCAGAAGGAGAGAAAAATAAGGAAAACTGGGCAAAACCGGCAAGGATTGGGTTCAATTGTCAGCCCAATTAACCCAGATCCACGCTCTCCCCCCGGATGAATAGCTCGTTATTATGTAATTGCTCAGGCCCAGCTCCTGATTGAGAGAAATTAAAATCAGGCACTTAACAAGGCATCCTGGTGTGGAGCTGGGATGCAGGAGCTGCCCAGGGAAGCCATCCGCAAGGCAAAGCCGAGGAGCGCCTGAGCTTAGAGCATCTTGCTGAAATCTGCCTCGTCTGGACCCCCTGTACTATCCTGGACCCAAGATGTGGGATAATTTGGGAAGGCCCTGGAGATGATGAGCAGGCAGCAGGCTCTGACTTAGCCAAGCACTTAAGCATCTGCATAACTGCAATGTAGCTGCAGGTCCAGCTCGACTCAGCAAGGGATTTAAGCAAGATACGTGGTGTGCTCAGGCAGGGACAAAGTGACTCAGGAGCTCCTTTCGACTGGAGAAGAAATAAAATGCATTGTAAGCCCTACTTGACCCTTTCCTCCATGCTCTGAGTTAGGTCCCATCTCCCAAGAGAGGAGGAAGAATGCCATCATTTCAGGCTTTTAAATCTATACCTAATATTAATAATAATAAAAAAAGGCCACTAATCCTAACAAATCAGCCTGAGAAAAGTAGCTGGTGTCATAGCTGAGCAGGGCTTCCCATCTGTAGGCTTGATGAGTTCATCTGCAGTGGGAAATGGAAATGCAGGGTTTGGGAAAGGGCTGCAGGTTCCAAGATTAGCTTAGAAGCAGGCAAACTCTGCTCTTTTTTCCTGCTGCTGAATGTGGAAGGGGATCTCGAGGGTGGGTTGGCCTTGCCCATCTCCTGTGTTTTCATCGACAGCCTTTCATGCCTGAAAATCATCTGTGGAGAGAGGGGAGGCTGCAAATGAAGCCCATGCATGGCTGCATGCCTCACACACCCTCTGCAGCTTTGCTTCCAACCCAGCTGTGCCAGTGCCGGCCAGCTGCTGCCCACAGCTGCTCACCCTCCTGCCTTGGCACCCTGTGCTATCTGCCTTTCACCCAGGTTGGTTTTTTGGGATGCTGCTCCTGCATCCATTTCATGCTAGAGGTCAGTTTGATTCCAGTCCCTTGGTTGAGCCCCCAGACCTAACCCCCATCCTTAGCAAAACCCTGCTGCAGCATGTTGCAGGGATGTCATTTGCTGGGCAATACAAAGCAGGTATCTTTGAAGGGGAAAAAATAGTTCTGGCTACAGTAAATTAAGGAGTTTTAGCTTATCTTGGTGCCAAGCATCCTCAGCTGGCATGTCCAGTGCTCCTCTGTGTGTCCCTTTGGGCCAGGATGGCCACAGAGCTGAGCCCCAGCTACAGCTGTAACCCACCTGATTCTTGACCAGGATCTTGTCAGTGGTGCCCAGGGACAGGACAAGGGGCAAGGGACACAAACTGGAACCCAGGAGGTTCCATCTGGACAGGAGGAGAAAATTCTTTGCTGTGAGGATGCTGGAGCCCTGGAGCAGGCTGCCCAGAGAGATTGTGGAGTCTGCTTCTCTGGAGAGATTCCAAAACCACCCAGACATTGTGCTCCTGGGCAAGCTGCTGTGGGTGCCCTGCTTTAGCAGTGGGGCTGGACTGGATGATCTCCAGAGGTCCCTTCCAACCCCTGCCATTCTGGGATTCTATGACTTGGCCCAATGATTCTTGGCAGCTGCTTTAATTTCTGCTAATAAATTGGATGTCCCAAGAGCTCATAAAACTGCCACAGGTCAAGCAGAGACCAGCAAAGAGCAAGAGGAGCTCAACCAGGCCTCCCATCCCCAGCTGCCAAACCCCAACACAGGCTCCAACAACACAACATGTCTTCAGGGAAACCACCAAGGGCCTGACTACACCTCATGTATTTATGGACAGGGAAACCAGCCAGCCACCTCCGTGTTTTCCAGCTCTGTGCCCAGGGCACAACCTGAAGCCACCAACACCTCTCAAAACATCCCTCTCCCGAGACGCTGCTCTCCTGCCACGCTTCCAAGAGCTTCTGGAGGGTCCATGCATGCTCAGGCAGTTTCACCCAACGCTGAAACGGGCTCAGGATTTTCCTGCAAATGCCCCAGGATTAAATTAAAGAGGATTTAAGCAGATGGTTGGTTCTCTGCTCTTGGTAGTTGGCAAAATGGGAGCCATATCGCTGAACTGTCTACCAGCACTAATTAATGTTTGTAAAGCTCTCTGCTCTGCAAACTGCTGCCTACGTGCTAAGTGCTATCATTAGTATTATTACTAAGCTATTTATGCCTGTTCCAGTGCTTTCTCTTCCTTGTCCCAAAGGACTTTTCAACTTCCCTGTGCAGATGTGCTGAGGCTGGGAAGAGGAATCAGCCCTCCCAGGTTCTGGCTGGCTCTAGCCCAAGCTCAGATCCTCAGTTTGCTGACAAATACCTTCCAGTTCTTCCAGCATCACCAGGCTGGAGCCACTGGGACTCCGTGGTAAGGGCAGGGGCAGGTGGGGACAGGGAGGTTCTGTCCAGACATGGGGTTTAGCATTATGCCCAGGCAAGGGTGAGATGGTTGTCCTGCTGCCTCTCCTGATTGCAAACTGGACAGAATGTTGCCTCCCTGCCTCCCTTCATGATGCCACAGGAGAAAGCGTTCCCGTGCTTGCAGGGGCTATTTGTATCCTCTCTGTCACTGCATGGCAAGAAGGTTTTGCAAGAGAAGGGAGGGATCACTCATCCTTCCTAATGACCTAAGAGGAGCCCAAGGCACAGAGGAGGATCAGTGATGGATGAGCTCAGCTGTAGTCCGTGACAGGCCCTTGTCCCCATGCAACAGCCAGGCAGTGACGTCTGCTGCCACTGGCAGATGGGACAAAGCATTCCCTACAAATAACCATCCCTGCAAGATGGTATTCTGCAAAACTGTGGGACAGCTTCTCCCTTCCCTGCTCAGTGAAGCCTTCACCAGAGAAGCAGCTCACAAGAAATCACAGCTGCTGCCTCCAGAAAGCAGGGAGAAGGCCACAATCCACTCATGGATGCACAGAGCAGCCAATGCCCACAGCCCACACCGAAAGCTCGGAGCACAAGATCCTTACCCTGAGCGATGCTTGCAAGGCACTGCTTTGAAATCCTTTGCTCCATTAACCTGGCCAGGGAGAATGTTCCTGAGCATCCCTGTGACATCTTTTTGATACCAGAGTAGCTTTCATGACTTGCCTTGGAAAGAAACTGGCCAAAACAAGAAACTGGGGCAGCACCCGAGAGGGACTGATGGAAACAGAGAATGTGCTGAGCCAGGTACTCAGTTTGCTGCAGGGACAGCAGGCAGCATCCACAGCCCTGCTGATTTTGGGTGAGGAAGGCACCTCCAAATGTGTCCAGAGAAGGGCAACAAAGCTGGGGAGGGGTCTGGAGCACAGCCCTGTGAGGAGAGGCTGAGGGAGCTGGGGTTGCTTAGCCTGGAGAAGAGGAGGCTCAGGGGAGACCTTCTTGCTCTCTACAACTCCCTGAAGGGAGGTTGTAGCCAGGTGGAGGTTGGTCTCTTCTCCCAGGCAACCAGCACCAGAACAAGAGGACACAGTCTCAAGCTGCACCAGGAGAGGTTTAGGCTGAGAGTTAGGAAGTTCTTCCCAGCAAGAGAGATTGGTCATTGGGATGTGCTGCCCAGGGAGGTGGTGGAGTCACCGTCACTGGAGGTGTTTAAGAAATGCCTGGATGAGGCACTTGGTGCCATGGTTTAGTTGGTTAGATGGTGCTGGGTGATAGATTGGACTTGATGATCTTAAAGGTCTTTTCCAACCTGGCTGATTCTGTGATTTCCTGCTGTCCCCTGCACAAACTGCCAAACAACTGTGCTGAGGCCCAGCACTGTGCTTCCAGCGGGAGGTTCAGGGCAAAACTTCTCCCTTTGTGGTCCCCCCACCTAGCAAGTGCACGAGATAGATGAAATGAGCCTCAGCAAGCTGGGTGTGGGATGCAGGCAGAGCAAGCAGCTCCTGGAGCAGGAGCAGAGCTCCCTCCAGTCAGGGCAGGAGCCAGCAGAAGCAACACCCACCCACCCTTGCCTGGAGCCAGGGCGCCTTTGCTCCGCAGAGATTGTTTGGGCTAAACAAAGAGTAGCAAAAGGGGGAAAACCACAGCTCCAGCGAGCGTGTGGGCAACGTTTTCTGCGTGGTTTGAATGGTCCCTGACTTTTGACCCCAGATTAAATCTTGTGTGCAATTGCTGGTTATATATTGAGTCACAGAGCAGGCTAATAACCACAGGAACCCCATGTTCTCCAAACAGCCATGGCTCCGCCACGGCCAACTGCAAACCCCTCACGTTTCCTAGCCAAAGCACCCCGCAGCTTTTGCATCATCCTGCTTAATTCAGCACTTACAAAGCAGTATTCTCTCTTCTTTTTTTTTCCCCCCCTCCCCTGTCAGACCAGTATCTCAAGCCCAGAACAAAGCAAACCCCACAGCACCGTGAGCAGCCAGCCCAAGAAAGCCGAATTCCCTGGGAAGTTCTGCTGCTCGGGGGCTGCTCCGGTGCCTGCTAAAGGCCTGGGCTCACGCTGCAGCGTTTTTCTCAGCAGGAGCTGTCTCTGCTCTCCATCAGCAATTCTCCTGGTGTGCATAGAAATAGCCTTTTGACTTCTACCTCTGTGGGCAATTTGGGTGAAAATGAGCACTGGAGTTGGAAAACATTAGCAGGGGGTGAGTGGCAGGCAAATTGGGCTCTCCCAGGGTGTGATGCCTGCCTTGATACCTGCTGGGAAGGCAGAAGGGCTTGGCACAGTCTGGCCCTGGATCTCCCCAAACTCTTTGCACCTCCCTTCCCTCTCCCTAGGGCTGAACCAGTTCACCTCTCCTGGAAAGCTCAGGTAAGAGCCATAAAAAGCTGTTATCAGTAACAGGGACTGCTTAATACTCCATTGAGTACAAACCTGCAGGCTCTCCAGGGTGTTCCCCAGCACCAGTGACCAGGACAGGGCTGGCACAGCCCCTGTGTGCTGGTGCCCTTTGCCTTCCCTTTGCTTGGGCAGTGGGGCAGCCTGGGGACCTGTGAATGACCCAAAATGGGGATGATCCAGGCTTTGCCCAGGTCCCTGAGAGGCTCCAGTGAGTGGGAAGTGTGTTGGATGCATTTTGTGATGTGGGGGGATCCACATGGGCCCAAACACAACAGATTGGTGGCAGGGAGATCACGGGAGTGAAGCAGTGAGGGATGCATGGGGGGCATGGAGGGAACAGGGTGAGGGTCCCACCACCCTGGATCCATGCAGGTTTGGGGCTGTGGGGAAAGACACTCAGCTCTTTGTGGCAGGGACACACTAAAGATAAATCATCTCTTTTTCCTGCTGCAATAACTCACTGGCTGGTAGAATCCCAGTGGGAAGAGCATGACCTTGATGCAGGCTGCTTTATTTCAGCCACACTGGTACAGAGCTGCTCAAGAGGCATTTCATTAGCAAAGGCTCTTTGGAAAGTTAGCCACTGTCCCTGAATGTCCCAGGAGGGCTGCTGGTGATCTGGGAGGTGTGAGACACCTCCACTCTCAGACTGGAAGGACAGCCCCATCCTGATGACTCCAGGACCCTCCTGAGATGCCAAGGAGGACAGAGGTCTCCAGCAGTGCCTCAGCCAGCACTGGTTTTGGTGTGATTCCCACATTACCCAGCACCACAGGTGTCCACCAGCTCATGGCAGCCCCCAGTGCCACCACAGGGACCACCCTGTGTCCCCTCGGGACCTCTTCCACCTCCCCAGCAGGGTGCCCAGCTCCTTGCTGGTTTGAACCAGTGCAGGCATCAGCCCTGAGCTTTCACCTGCTTCCAGCCAAGGTGGTTCTGCATCGCTTTGCAGTGAAAATAAAGAAACAGCTGGAGGGGAAAATCCTTGGTTAGTAAACAGAGCTGAGCAGCCACAGACCTCTCACCCAGGAGAGGAGGAGGAGGAGGGAGGAAAGCGGAGCCGCCTGGGGGCACCCACGGTTGGATTTTGCCAGCCTGCAGAAGACAAGATGCTTTTATTTCATGTCTGGCTGCCACCCTCGCCCGTGCTGCCCCACGTGCGGCGGCAGCGGGGGTGGCTGTTTGGTCTGGCCGCAGAACCCCTCCGAGATAAGGAGGAGCCGAGCGGGAAGGGAGCGGCGGCGGCCGAGGGCCAACGGGAAGCGGTTTGGGCCTTGGGGCTGGTTCTCAGGGTTTGCTTTGGAGAGGAAGGTGATGGTGCAAGGAGAAAAGGTGCCTGGGGGTTGTCCCCAGGATCTGGTAACTCTAGAGTCAAAGACTGCTTTAGGTTGGAAGGGACCCGTAAAGATCTTCTGGCTCAGCCTGCCTGCAGTCAGCAGGGACACTTTCCACTAGTGCAGGTTGCTCAGAGCCCCAGACAACCTGGAATGGTTCCAGGGATGGAGCATCTGCCACCTCGCTGGGCAACCTGGGCCAGAGTCTCACCACCCTCAGGTTAAAAAATGTCTTCTCTCCAATCTGAATCTCCCTCTTTAGTTTCAAACCATCCCCTCTTGTCCTCTCACAACAGGCTCTGCTAAAGTCAGTCCCTAGCTGACAAGAAGGTCTTCCTAGAGCCTTCTCTTCTCCAGGCTGAACAACCCCAACCCTCTCAGCCTGTCCTCACAGCAGAGAGCTTCCAGCCCTTCCATCATTGCTGTGGCCTCCTTTGGCCCTGCTCCAACAGGTCCATGTCTGTCCTGTACTAAGGAGTCCAGACCTGGCCCCAGGACTACAGGTGAGGTCTCAGCAAAGCACAGCAGAGGGGTAGGATCTCCTCCCTCCACCTGCTGCCCAAGCCAGGGATCAGCCCAGGACACAGATGGGTCTGGGCTGTGAGCACACAGTGCTGGCTCATGTCCAGCTTTTCCCCCCCCAGTAACCCCAAGTCCTTCTCCACAGGGCTGCTCTCAATCATACAACCCCCAAGCCTTTATTGCCTTTTTTCTTCAGCCCCTCTGTTTTGCTTTACTGCTCAGCTGATTTCCCCAAGTCCAATACCACATCTGCTGCCACTTGCCCCAATTTGCATTGCCTTTGGGTCACCCAGTGTCCCTCCTGGCAGTGCCAGCTCCCACAGCATCCCTCCTGGATGGGGGCAGAGGAGCAAACCCCCAAACCAGAGGCCAAAATTCACATTTTAATATCTCACACCTGGTTTGTTCCAGGAGGGGGATGGGTGAAAGTGAACACTTGCACCCTGTCACCCATCCTGTGGATTCCACCTCTGTCCCCAGGGCTTTGCCCCACAGGGTTGGTAAGGTCATGCCAGGACAGTCCTGCTGCTGGATTCCTTCAGTGCTGGCTGTGACGGCTTTGTCCCGCTCCACCTCCACCATAAATCATGGCAAGCTATAAATCCCTGCCAGCCCTCAGGGAGCCATCCCTGGGGAGGGCAATGGTTCAACCCTGAGGCAGCAAAACCAAAGATCATGTTTTTCACAGGGCTGATATTACCCTCAGGCACCAACGAGAGCCTGGAGCAGCGGGGTGCTGGCACCGTGGCACCCATCCAGCCCGCCCCGTGCGGGGAACACTTGGAGCACAAACTTTCGGCAAGGCAGATGCTTCCAGCTGGATGTGGTCCCTGACCCAGCTCCTGCGTGATTCCTTGTGCCAGCACCAGGAAAAGGGACTGATTCCTGGAGCAGGAATACTCAGTATTGGGGGTTCAAGCCATGCTGGGTGTTACTACACTGCAGAGGGGCTGTGCCCAAAGGATACAGGGATGGAGATTCCCTGCCAATCCCTGCCAATCCCTGCCCCTTTCCCAGCCCCACATCCTACATGTAACACAGGAAGCTGTAGTTGCTCCCTCCCTAGAGGTGTTCAAAGCCAGGTTGACCAACCTGGGCTAGTGGAAAGTGTCCATGCTCATGGCAGGGAGGTTGGAACTGGATGATCTTTAAGGTTCCTTCCAACCCAAATCATTCTCTGATTCTGTGATTCTGTGAAGCCCTCTGTTCCCAGCCCCAGAGCACCTCCTGGCCCAGGAGGACCTGCCCCTACCCTGCCCTGGCTGAGCTCTGCTGGCAGAAGGATTTGGGGAGATTTTGGACCACAGGACACACAAACAGCCTCACACCAGCTCCCTGTGGCACAGGCAGTTGAGGGCAGGCTTCAGTTTTCCTGATGACCATTTCTCTGATTTTTTTCCTGGGAGATCACCTGGGAACCTTCATTTACTTTGGGGAAAAAAGAAATGGTTTTCCTGCTGTGCCAGCTCCTGATGAAAGCCTGAGCTTGCAAAGGGTGCCATGAATTTGTCACCCAACAAAGTTTTAGCCTGCAGAAGGGGAGGCTCAGGGGAGATCTAATTGCTGTCTACAACTACCTGAAGGGAGGTTGTAGCCAGGTGGGGGTTGGTCTCTTCTCCCAGGCACCCAGCACCAGAACAAGAGGACACAGTCTCAAGCTGTGCCAGGGGAGGTTTAGGCTGGAGGTGAGGAGAAAGTTCTTCTCAGAAAGAGTAATTTGCCATTGGAATGTGCTGCCCAGGGAGGTGGTGGAGTCACCATCATGGGAGGTGTTTAGGAGGAGACTGGATGGGGTGCTTGGTGCCATGGTTTAGTTGATCAGATGGTGCTGGGTGATAGGTTGGACTGGATGATCTCAAAGGTCTTTTCCAACCTGCTTAATTCTATTCTATTCTATTCTATTCTATTCTATTCTATTCTATTCTATTCTATTCTATTCTATTCTATTCCATTCCATTCCATTCCACTCTATTCCATCCCATCCCATCCCATCCCATCCCATCCCATCCCATCCCATCCCATCCCATCCCATCCCATCCCATCCCATCCCATTCCATTCCAAATGGGCTCTGGGCACCCGAGGGCCAGGTGACCTCAGCAGGTGAGCACAAATGGCTCTCAGGAAGCTGCATCAGGCACGTGCTGAGATCTGCTCTGAAGCAGCGGAGGAGCCTCCGTGCGGGCGGCCCCTGGCACGGGCAGGGCCGGGGCAGGGCCCTGGCTGTTTCTCTCACCGGCTGGCTCCACAATCTCTTTCACGGAAACCCAGCAGATTATTTCTCTGTTTGTGGGTGTGGGAGGCTGATAAGGAGTGGGGCCGGGAAGCAGAGAGCTGCTTGTCCTTGGGGTTGCTCCAGGGCCGGTGGTAGGTGCCAGTGAGGTGCCAGGTGCCCACTGGTTGTTGAGGGGATGCTGTGATTTGCCTTTTCTTCTAGGAACAGCCCTTTCCACATCAGAGGAAATGATGCCCTCATCATTTGCTGCCTGCTTGCCTAGTGGTCAGCAAACCAAGCGCCAGCCTTGTGCACCCCCAAGGGCATCTTCCTGTTTTTGGTGGTGGAGGGTCATGTTGTCTCCAACTCCTGTGACTTGGAGGTTCCCAGGTCCCTGGGTAAGGATTAGCTAACCCTGCTAACCCCTTTTCCCCCATGCAACAGGCATAAGCATGGCCTTGCTACAAGCCACAGCCATCCCCTGCCCTGCTGTGCCTTGCTGTCTCCCTGCAGCATGGTTCAGGGTCGCTGGCCAGGGGCTGCCTGCTGGCCACAAGCTGGATTTTAGGGGTGAAACGAGGTGGGGGAACCCACATCCCTCATACACTGAGTTTTCTACCTCAGTGCCCTGAGCCAGCAAGAGAAAGAGTCACGTTTTGCATCGAGCAGCAGCAGCATAAACTCCCTGACCCCCCAGGGGCTCTGCAGGCATGTGAGCCGTGGTGAGAGCCAGAGGGGTTTCCAGCTGAAGGCTGTCCCTTTGCCAGGGCCACTCACACCCGCTGGTGGCCCTGGGGGAGCACCCCCAGCTAGCCTGGCTGCAGGACAGCGCAGGAACAGCTTTGGGCTCCGCCGCCGAAGGACAAAGTGGGAACAGAGCAAGGGTGCAGCGAGGCCACCGGCCGCCCTCGAGGTGCCAGTGTGCAGTGTCCCCCCCCAGAGCCAGCCAGGCTGCTGTAACATCCCAGGAACAGCCTGAAGGTCCTGTTCCAGCTCCCAAACTGAAAACAAAAGTGCGTCTTGTTCCCATCCTGTTTGTAAAGCCGGAAAGGTCGGGGCTGCGAGAGCCCTGCCAGGCTGGGCAGCACTGCCAGCTCCTGCCACCCTCCTGACCTTGGCACACGCAGGGACCGACGGGTGGCACTGCTCCTGCCCAGCCCTGCAGCTCCTTGCTGGCAGTGCCAGGCTGGGGAGAGCAGAGGCATTCCCCAAAGCCCAGGTTTTGAGCATCGTAGTCATAGAATGGTTTGGGTTGGAAGAGACCTTTAAAGCTCATCTAGGCCAGCCCCAAGCAGGGACATTTGCACCTGGAACAGGTGACTCAGAACCCCAAACAACCTGACCTGGAATGGCTCCTGGGATGGGGTTTCTACCACCTCTCTGGGCAAGCTGGGCCGGTGTCCAACCACCCTCACTGTCCCAAATGACTTCCTTCTATTCAGTCTAAATCTCTCTCTTTTAGTTTAAACCACCCCCCCTTGCCCTATCACAAGAGGCCCTGCTAAAAAGGTTGCCCCATCTTTCTTTCCCCATCTGTCCTCTATCCTTTCTCAAGGATATGATGATGTAGCAGTGGCCCTGGTAGAGTTAGATAATGCCTGGGCTGAATCTTGAAGGTCTTTTCCAACCACAGTGATTCTGTGATTCTTGCACCAGGGGCCATGCTCTTGTTCCTGCTCCCTGCACTGGATGGGGAGAGAGAAGGGAGGATGTTGGAATGCTGCATCCAGGAGAAACACACCACAGCCCTCCTGCACCCAGCACAGCTCAAAGCCTCCAAAGCCCTGCTACAGAACACCATCAGCTCCCAAGATCTGCCTTGCCACCATGAAGAAATTTCCTAATTCACCTCCAAATTCCCCAAGCCCTAGAAGGCTTCATTCTCATTAGACAGAGCCATGGTTAGAGGGGTTGGTGCTGCTGGCAGTGGGCAGCCCTCCTGCAAAGGCTGTCTACACCAGGACCAGCAGCATGGCCTTGCCATTGCCATATCAGCCTCTGAGTGATCCCACTCACCCCCCTGCTCAGTGCTTGCTTGTGCTGTGCCTGCTCAGCAGTGATTATTAGCAGAGAAAATCGTTAGGCACAGGGCTGGGAGCTCCAGAGACACAGGATTGCCATTGTCACTTGGAAATCAATCATCCCCCCAAGCTGAGTTTCCTCCAGCCCACCTTGAACTGACTGCAGTTTTTCTCCACAGGGGAAGAAGAGGAAGGTGGATGTTGGTCCTGCTCCAGCCTTGAGCCCTGGGTGGCTGCTCCCAGAGCAAATGGTTGCATTTTGCCTATGGATCTGGAGTAGCCTCCATGGCCAAGCCCTGGGAGGACAATCCTGCCCTGCAGCCCTGGGGAGGAGGCAGGGCTGGGCTTTGGAATCAGAAATGGAGGAGTCTGGGAGGATGCTGTGGAGGGGCATCAAGACCTGCTTACCTCCTTGCTGTCCAGGAGCTGACAGCAGATACAGGAACCAGAAAGGTTGTGGAGAGATGGAAGTCAATCTATTCAAGCAAGTAACAAGTGACTGGACAAGAGGAAATGGCCTCACGCTGGGCCAAGGGAAGTTTAGGTTGGATATTAGGAAGAACTTCTTCACTGAACAAGTTTCAGGCATTGGAATGGCTTGCCCAGGAAGGTGGTGGAGTCTCCATCCCTGGAGGTACTTAGAGTTGTGTAGATGAGGTGCTTAGGGGTATGGTTTAGTCAAGGACTTATCAGTGTGAGGCTAATGATTGGACTTGCTGATTTTAAAGGTCTTTTCCAATCTAGACAATTCTGTGACTCTGTGATTGTGATTCTGTGACCCCTGGGCTGAGCAGACAAAGCTGTTTGCACACCATGAGGTTGTTGTTATCATCAGGGATAGTTGCCCTGCTCACCCTGCAGTAAGCAGAGCACCTTAGGGAACCTTGTGCCTGTTGTGCAGGGAACAGCCTACCCAACAGCCTCAACTGTCCCCCTGAGCACAGTGTGTCCCCAAGGCAGCTCTGGCATTCTTGCTGGCTCAAGCTGACAGGGTACTGACATTCATTGTGACCTTTCAAATCACAAGGATGTTCTGTCCTTCCCAGCCAAGTACAGCCTGGCTGCCCCGTGGGTGGATGATACTGTACATACAGTGGCTGCAAAGAGGGAGCTGCGATGAGAGAGGCTTTTGTGTGCTCACAGGGGTGCCACAGTGCTGGGATGGGAGCAAGGAGCTGCTGCCAGCACCTGGATTTCCTCCTGGGATACCCAAGTGAACGGGTGCATCCAGGGAGAAGGATGGAGATGCTGGCAGGGGAAATGCCAGCAGCAGTTTTGGTGGTGGAGGGGATGGAGTGATCCTGCCAAAGCAGGAGCTGCAGCCCAGCCCTCGAGCAGCCACCCCCTCACCACCAGCAGCTCCGGAGGCTGCTCCCAGCTTCCTGTGTTTCCCATCCTCCAGCTAATTACTCCTTTTGCTTTGGGAGAATATGAAGAACTGCAATTAGGAGACAACATGCAAAATCAGCCACGAGGGCCCAGCTGGCTCCTGAGGACAGAGCTTTCCCTTTTGGCCACCCAAAAACCCACCCTGGGCAGCAGCAAAGGCTGTGTCAGTACCAACCCCCCCCCCAGCCTCAAAACCTCAAGCTGATATGAAATGCAGGACATTGCAGTTCCAAAGGTGTAACATTCAGGCAATGACAGAACAAGCTCATGGTGCTCAGCATCTTTCCCTCTTGAGCATCCCTGGGCCCTGGCATGTACCCAGCAATGGCAACCCTGGCACAGAGCAGTACCAAGAGTGGGATGCAGATTGCATGGGGTTGGAAGGAGCAACTCCCATCACCTCTTCCCCTCACAGCCCCTGGGAGCTGGGCAGGCCTTTGGGCAGGGCTGCCTCCACCCTGCTCTCTTTGGTTTTGGCAGAGGGCTCCCAGCAGGCAGGCTCTGTCGTGGGGCTGGCTCCATCCAAGGCTGCCACGGCCCAGATCTGGCCACCCCACAGCCCTGTGGCGCCAGGGAGGCTGATGGCATCGTGCTCCCAGCCCGGATGTGCCTCTTATCTCTCCCCCCTCTTGCCCTGACACATTCTTCCCTCTCTCTCCTTTCCCAGCCAGCTTGTAGGACTCTTATCTCAAGCCCCGACTCACCCTTGTCCAAGGAATGCTCAGCAACATCCTTTCGAAACCCATTTCCAGAGTCTCGTGCATGACACCAGCAGCTTAAGTGGCAATTTGGAAGCAAAACCTTACAACTTTTTGCTACATTGATGTCCCCAAAACCCTTCCAGCAGGTAAGGCAGGGTATGGCAAAGGCAAGTTGGCCACAGTCACAGGGCATAGGCAGTAGAGCATGGACCCCCACTACCTCCTCACTGCTGGGCTGCAGCCATGCAAGCTCTAGAGCAGGGGAGAGCCACCCATTCCTTCAGCACACTGCAAATCCCACGTTTGCATGCCCTCATCTGCAGGCTGCCTTTGGGGAACAGTCCCTGGCTCATGCCTGGTCCCAAGTCATGCTTGCACACTGTGGCTGCCGTCAGCAGGGGCTCAGCCTGTGGGGCTTTGCTTTGAGTGGCTGGATCCAGCCTGGTTCAGTCTTTCCTGGCTCAGAGGAGCCGCTTTTCACCCCTGAAATAGCAGCTCAGATGATGCTCTCGGCAGCTGGGGATGATGATGATGCAAAATGCTCATTATCCAGCAGGAACAATTAGACTTACGGCAATTATCTCAGCAGTTGCCGAGCGATGCCGGAACAGGCCGGCCGGCGGCCAGCTCCTGGGGCCAGCTCCGGGTGGGATGCAGTGCCCAGCCCTGCCAGGAGCTGCCAGTGCTGTAGAGGAAGAGCAAAATAGAGCAGGAGCATCCAAAGAGCCTGGAGCATCTCCAGCCCTCTGCATCCCACAGGAAGAACTCTGTGTCTGGGTGGGAGAAGCCCCTTTGGACACACAGCTCCCTGGGGCTGGGTTCCATCAGCACACCGAAACCCCCACGTGCACAGCCTGGCTCTGTGCAGCAGCAAGAGCAAGGGTGGGCAGGTGCTTAGCTGAGAGCCACTGTGCCTCTCTAATGACAGCTGTGTGCACTCACATTGAGGGTGCAACAGGCTGAGCAGGCTGGCTTTAGCTGTTGGGATGGACAGAGCTGCTCTGCATGATGCTCTGGCCTCCCTCTCTGCTAGCATGGGACAAGCCAGGCTGGGCTCAGCTTTATCCACAAGGTAGAAATGGGCAAAAGCTGGCTCCAGGCTGGATCAAGCTATGATGGTTACCAAGAAAGGCAGTGGTGACCTGGCTGAGCTGGGCTTTAAGGCACGTTCCTTTGGAGGAAAAACTTAAACCTGAGGCTGAGAAACACCCATGGAGTAAAGGCACAAAGGACAACTCCACTCTTCTCTCCAGTCACAACAACAAGGAGGAGTGGTCTTTCCCCCTTGACTTTGGTTGAAAACCTCATTTTGATGCTGCTGGAAGCAAGCTCTACTCTTTGACAGCTCCTCAGAGCCAAAACCCCAAACCAATCCCACTCTGACAAGCAGCTCCTTCTTGGATAAAGCAGAGTGTGGCTGGGATGGCAGGAAAGCTTTTGGGCACACAGCTGTGCACCTGACCACCAGGTGATGCCCAGGCAGGGGGCAGGAGTGAGGAAATGGAGGTGGAGAGATGTGGGGAGCCTTGCTCTGGGAAATCACAGGCTATCTCCCATTGAAAACTTTATCTGAGGCAAGAATGCCACCACATCCTGGCCTTGTTTGTGCTGCAGGAGCCAACCAAATTCCTAGGCAAGTCTGGCTACCTGGTCAGCAAGATCTCTCCGATATGCTTTGTTTATCAGCAGCTAAACATTAAACCCTTGGCAAACAGGGCTCCTTAGGGCCGGGGACACCTGACCGTGACAAGCTGCCTCCTGGGCTGCCAGCCCCAAGAACGGCCGAGAGCTGCCAGTGTGGTCAAGGAGGGGGACAAGCAGCTCCAGGCATGGGGCTCAGCAGCACCCTGGGACTCTGGGCTCAGCTGCAGTTGCCAAAGAGAGCCCAGAGATGGTCACCAAAAGGAGGGAGCTAGCTTAGGGATGCACAGACAGAGGGATGAAGGAGCACAGGAGTGCAAGTCAGGATGCACAAGTTCAGGGATGCACACACACAGGGATGCACACTGGGATACATGAGCAGAGGGATGTACACACACACACACAGGGATGCACACACACAGAGGGATGCACACACACAGAGGGATACATGAGCACAGGGATGCACACACACAGGGATGCACACACACAGGACTCATGAGCAGAGTGATGTACACACACACACACAGGGATGCACACACAGAGGGATGCACACACACAGAGGGATACATGAGCACAGGGATGCACACACACAGGGATGCACACACACACACACAGACAGAGGGATGCACACACACACACAGAGGGATGCACACACACAGGGATGCACACACACACACACAGACAGAGGGATGCACACACACACACACAGGGATGCACACACACACACACAGACAGAGGGATGCACACACACACACACAGAGGGATGTGTGTGTCCAGGCATACACACATATGTGCTGTCTCTCCTGCTCCATCACCCTCCCAAGGTGCAGGGTGTGCATCCAGGAGGTGAGGGAAGAACTCCTTGCCTGTGCTGGGCCCTGGGCACTGGTGAAGGCTCTTGCAGCACTGCTTCAAGGCCATGGTTGCATACAGAGAGGGCAAACCCCGCTGCCTCGTGTGCCTGGGGGCACGTGTTTTGTGGCTAACTGACTGTTTGTAAATAATGGCAGGGAGGGTGCTGAGTCACCACAAGGCGTCCGAGAGCCAGCAGGCGTCCAGGACTGGGTTTGCCCAGTGGTAACAAGGGCACTTCCCTCTGCAGGGGTAGATTTCCTCAGGGACACCCCAAATTCACACTCCAAGCTCCTGCCTTGCAATTTTCACCCCTCTGCACTGGGTGGAAAGAGGCTGGGAATACTCAAGTCCAGCTGTGGGACAACCCTGTGAGCCCCGGCAGGGGACTGGTGGCTCGCAGGACCTGCACACCCCAGGATGGACACAGCACTGCCCAATGCAGACAGTGAGCTTCAGAGCTGCTTGTGCCCAGAGGTGAGCCAGGCTGGGGGCTGTGGCCCATCCAGCTGTGTGTGTTCCTGGATCCATGCTTCTGCGTAGCTGAGCTTGCACAAGAGGCCCTGTGTGCTCTCCTTGCCCACACGCTGCCCTGCGTGGCTCCCCCGGGATGGCATGTAGCCTGGGCCAGCCTCTGTGTTTGCCCAGTGCTGGGGTGGCATTGGTGAACATCACACGAGCACTGGACACTCCCTGTGCCCTTGAATCATCCCCACTCTCCCTCTGAGGCTTGGAGCACGGAAGCAGTGGCCTTCAGAGCCAGGTCGTTGCCCTGCAGCTACGACATCCAACCCAGAGCTACAAGCAGCTTGGCCAAGCTCCCTGTACCACCTCTTGCCCTGTGTGATGCACCTCCTGGGAGAGCCACCCACCCTCCTCCAGGACAGCACCTTCTGGGGCTATGGGACAAAGGCTCTCATCCCCACAGTAACATCGGGTCTGGGCACTGCAGAGTTTGCTCTACCGAAGTGTGGTGAGCTCCCAGGGGCACCGGGGTGCTTTGGATGTGGTTGGTGCTGTGTGCTCACCCCAGATGGAACTTGGACCCCAACAGTACCTGGGACACCTGCAGCTCTGGAAGCATGTGGTGGTGGAAAGCTGAGTCTCTGCAGAGAGCCAGATCTCAAGGGCCTTAATCTCTTTGACTAAAAGATTGCTTCAAAGGATGAAGCTCAGCTTATGACCGTCCTGATTCCCATCATCACCACCCCCCCAAGCCTGGGACACCAGGGTCCTGAAACACTCCATGAATGACACCAAGACTCAAGGCAAGGCAGAGCCCAAGACCATACTCCCATCTGGTCAAAAGCAGGGGGATCTTGGCCAGGAACCTGCCAGGAACCTGGCAGGATCACAGCCATGACCAAACCAAAAGGTTCAATGTTTCTGTGCTGCTGATCACAGCCAAGGGCTGGAATTGTAACTCCTCAATCTTATCAGCCCATCCCAGCCGGCCACAACCCTGACAACACCTTCCCAACTTAGCAATACAGACTTATCCCACCAGAGCAGCTTAGCGAGGCTTAAAACAGAATCAGGTTGACAATGCAGGGCAGGAGCAGGAGGAAAAGATAAAGTTCAGCCTGGTGATAGCCACATAGTAAAAAAAAAAATGATAACAGAGCTGGTGGCAACAGCACAACAAGCTCCAGATGGTCCAGCAGCAAGAAGCAGAGCCCCATGAACCACCAGATAATCAATATGAAAACAGCAAGTTATTGTAAGGAAATGGTGACAGGCAGAGAGTCACCTGGTGCTGCATTAAATAACCCCTGGTAAATCTCTCTGAAGTTACCTTTGCAGGCAGAGAAGAGGAGCAATTAGTGCAGAAAGGAGGGGAAATGAGGAATAACCTTGGTATCGTACAGGGAACAGGCAGCAGCCAAAGAGGCCCTGGAGAGGGATTGTTTGGTCCGCTGGTTTTTAGGATAATGTGTTCACCAAACATTTTGGGTGAGCAAGGAGTGTGTGTGATGGCTTTAAGAGCTGGAGATCAGCTGGGGTGGAGGCACTGGCACATTTCAGACGCTGGCTGCTCAGCAAAGAAGCCACAATGAAATGCAAGGAACAGGTCGATCATTTGCACTTCAGGTTTATTACTGAATCCAGGGGGAAATCATTCTTTCATTCAACACTAAGCATCTTTGTTCACACTGGAGCTGCCTCACCAGGAGCTTCACAGGCTGCTCATTCAAACTCTTCAGAAGAGGAACTGAGAGTGGGTGAAAAATTCCACACGGCAGATTAGGAAGGGCTGCAGCCCGGCACCAGCTCCAAATGAGAACAGCAGCTGGTCAGACACAGCCCTTCTCTCCGAGCTGGGGAGCCTGGCAGGACTGCAAAGGGATGTGGATAGAGAGGACTCTGCTGATGATTATATCTATTAGGGATCACATGGATAGAACCCAGGTCATCAGTCACTCTGTGGGTACAAGACTCCCAGCTTGGAGCTCCCCAGGGGCAGGTGATGATTAGGGCACACCAGCACTGCTCCATGCCTGAGGTCAACACTTGTCTGCATGCCCCAAAGCATGTCTCCTCTTCCCTGCCAGACTGTCAGCTAGGTCTCACTTCTCCCTGTGGTCCTCACCAGGGACCTGGACACACAGCCACAGTGTAGGCAGCAGCTCTACTGTGCCACTTGTGCAGGCTGATGCTCAAATGGTGACTATGACCACCAACATCTTCAGCGAGGACAGGAGGAGCCTGTCAAACCACAACCCCACTGCAAAACATCTTTCTGCTCCCCTGGATTTGCCCTGACACATGACAAGCCCCAAAGGAGCTGAGGGAAGCTGTTCCTACCAAAACCAGAAGGACAGGAAAAGGGATGAAGAGAGGCAGGGATAGAGAAAAGGAAGAGAGGCAGGCACAGAGAAAGGGAAGGCGAGAGGCAGGGAGGAACGGCAGCCAGATAAAGCTGTGTGTTCCAGCTGCTGTGGGACCACAGGAGCCAAACTGGGAACTGAAAGGCACAAAGAAATGCTGATTGACAGCGCTTTAGGTACGGCTGAATGGTATCTGCGTGCTGTCACCTGCTCTAACGACTGCCTGACTCACCCACCAGAGGCGCCCAGCAGCCTAGCAATTAGCCGCCCTCCTCCTTAAAGTCCAGGGGAGAGTTAAACCCAGCGCAGTAGAGAGGGAAGTGTCCCCCACGGAGCCTAAATCAAGTCCTGCTTTAGAAACAGCCCATTAGAAAAATGACAGAAATGAACCTCTTGGCTCAGTCCCACACAGAGGACGCAGCATCCTGTACCTCCTGCTTGGCTGCTTGGCTCAAAGACCGTAAATGCCAGCAGCCTTGCCACAGGGATCTGCTCAGCAGGACCTGGGCTCCCCCGGGCTCCTTCCCACATTCCAGCATCAGCACCCTAGCTGGGCTCTATTCCTGACATCAGGAACAAAGTAAGCAATTGCATCTGCTATATTTAGAGCAAAGAGTCAATACTCTACGTGTTTAAATGGTTAGCAACATTCTCATTTGATATATAAATAGCCTCTCTATGCTTTTCAAAAGAAATTGGTTTAAAAAATAAAATTGCCTTCCCAGTCATCCTCAGCCCAGAACTGCTGAGCAGGGGGGGCCTATTTCCAATGAAAAATTAAATTAGGCACTTTCTCTACGCCAACTCAGGAAGGAAAACACATGACTGTGGCTGGAATTATGAGCACTGTGATCTTTTGTGTTATCAAGGGGTTTAAGCACAGCAGTGAAGCAAACTGAGGGTGTTTGATGCAGAGGGACAGCATCATCCTCCACCTCCCAGCCTCGATCACACACCAGCTCGAATCACCTCCTCCCCCCCACCCCAGGTCAGTCATATCACAGCCTCCTTCCTTCAGCCTCTCTCAGCTTCACAGTGGTCGCAGATTTGTTTCTCTTCCTCCAGATCCCTCCAGTTTCCAGCCTCCAGGCTCTCAGCCAAGGCTCCAGCTTGCTTTGCCTCCACTGATGTCAGCTGTGCTTCATCTCTCTAGCACAAAGCCTGCTCTCACGTAAGCATCTGTCCTCAAGGCGTGACAGAGACCTCGGCTCCGACACTCATCCACCTTCCACACACTGTCTCCAGGTGCATTAAAGTCAAACTAAGGACACCATCTAATGAAAAAAACGTAGTGGAGAGCTGGCATCCAAGAGACAGTGGAACCCTGCTGTGGCTATTAGCACTGAGAAACACCAATCTTCCCCCCCGAGGATCTGGCTTGGGAGGGATGCACACAGGCTGGGGACACCAAGGGACTGGGAGACACCAATAGCCCTGCACAGGATGGCTCCTGGGACCCCTTCTCCTTGCCCTGCTCTTGAAGCACAGGACCCCACACTCTGTGCAGCCTTCCGGAGCTCAGACCGGCGCAGGACAATGGTTAGCAGGGTGAGAGGGGCTTGAGTGGGGATGGCTGGGGGCTCGCAGGGACACAGCCCAAGCTCAGGCCAAGTGCCAGTCCCAGTCCCTGCCATAGCTCAGGCCCAGGCCAAGTGCCCCAACCTCATCTCGGACCAAGCCCTAGCGCAGGCTCAGGCCAAGTGCCCCAACCCCAACCTCATCTCAGACCGAGCCCTAGCGCAGGCTCAGGCTCAGGCTCCAGCTCCGGCTCAGGGCCAGCTCAAGCTCAGGCCCAGGTTCAGGGGAAGAGCCAATGCAAGCCCAGGCCCGCGCTCAGCTCAGCCTAGGCGCCGGCCCCGGGAAGCGCGGCCCCGGCCCCGGGAAGGGCAGCGCTGCCGGTGGGGGGCGGTGCAGCACGGCCGAGCTCCGCCCCCTGCCGCTCGGCTCCGTCACTGCGCGGCGCCGCCGGCCGGGCTCCGCCATGGCTTCGGCCGCCGCCGCCGCCGCCCGCTCCGCCGAGGAGCCGCCGCCGCCCGAGCCGTCCGCCGAGCAGAAGCCGCTGCTGCTGCCGCCGCCACCCCCGCAGGAGGAGTTCTCCTTCCTGCCGCTCGTCCACGACATCATCAAATGGTAACGGCGGCCGCGGCCACCGGCAGCACCGCGGCGCTACCGGCCCTCCCCCACTGCGAAGCAGCAGTTCGCCCTGCACCGGGCCCGGCCACCTCCCTGCTCCAGCCACCCCCGCTCGAATGCCGCTGTCTGGCCCCCAGCATCTGCGGGGTGCCCTGGGTGGGGAGCAGGGCTCCGGATCCCTCCTTGAACGGGGGGGACCACGTGGCTCAGTTGGTAGAGCATGAGGCTCTTAATGATATTTTCCCACCCTCAGCATCATCACGGTGCCTTGGACAGGGAGTAGGGCAAGGGGATCGATCCCCTGATGATCTTCTCCAGCCCCCAGCATCCCTGGAGAAGAAGCAGGACAAAGGAATCCTCCTTCTAATTGTGCTTTCCAACTGCCAGCATCCTCAAGGTGCTGCGGATGGGTAGCAGTGCTCCTAGTGATGCTCTCCTTTGCCCTCTCGGCTGTGAGTCATACCTGTACCTGGGTCACCCGAGTAGTGTGGGTGCTCCCGTGGCCCAGGCACGCTGCCCCAGCGTTGACACCCAGGGCATTGTACTTGCAAGGGGTTATTGTTCCAGGGAGTTCTACTCTTTGGCTTGTAAAAGCCTGAGAAGGTACAGGCAGTTCTGGGGCAGGAAAGCAAACCCATTTCTGGGGAGCTGTAAGAAGAAGGATGGCTTCTTGTAGTGGTATGAGTTGAACTGTTCTTTTCCCAGTTCAAGATAAGTACTGTGGAGGTAAAAGGTGCTTGTACAAGGGTCCTTAGGCCTATGACTTCTGTCTCAGCATAACCATGGTCTGATGTTCCAGTAGGGACATGGCTCTGCCATGAAAATCCATGCAGGCCAGCTCCATCTGTCACCCGAGCACACCAGAGAGGGAGGCAGAGGACCTGGGAAGCATGAGTTCCCTTGTTCCCTGTGCACTTACGTAGCTGCTGGGGCTGGTTTGTGTGCTGCTGATGTGTCACTTGCATCATGTGTGTCTGAAAGGTGAGAGTGGTTCACGCTTACTGGCTCTGCAGCCTGAGCCATGGCAGGGAAGGACTGAACACCCCTCACACACCATCATGGATACAGAACAGGCATAAGAACCCAACCCCCCTTGATTGCCCTCAGCCTCCCAGTCATGTTGGGAGTGAGCAATTGCCCCCCAGCTTCTATTTTTCCTGCTGTGGCCAGAGCACAGAAACAGGGCTAAGCCAGGTGCATGCATGTACATAGCCAAAGTGGGCAGCAGCCACGGGCTGAGACCTCCCAGATTTCTCTCTGTCACCCAGCAGGCCATGGTGTCCTGCAGGTAACAGTCCCTAGGTTATCTTGTACCCTGTCCCACTGAGCCACCCACTCCTGCTACCCAGCTACCTCCCTCAGTTTCACACGTGGCTTGTGCGGCCCTGGGTACGCTGAGCAGCGCTGCAGACAGGTGGGACCACGGAGGTGAGTGGTGGGACATGTCACCTTGTGTCCCTGACAGATGGCAAACCTGTGATCCCTTAATGCTGCCGCTCCTCGCAGAGCCCAGCCCTGCTGCTCTGACACTGACTCAGCCCTGAAGACACATCTCCAAGGCGACTCTGTGCTCAGGAGCGAGGATGTATGGCGTAGATTTGCTTGCATCAAGGACACCTGCTCTTTCCTGTTGTTTGGGTTCAGAGAAAGTTTTCCCAAGCAGGGCTAGCTGATATTTTTGACCTTGGACAGTCAAACAGCGTTGCCACTGAGGTCCCAGCACATGGCTTCACTAAGCGGGGAGTGTGCTGGTGGAGCAAAGGCCGCTGTGCCTTAAGGCAGGCCCTAGGTTCAGTTCATCAGCACAGGCTGATGGATGCTGTGTTGAATCCTGTGCACAGGTAGCTGCAGCCTCTTCCCACACCTCACCCCTGCCCATCCCTGTCCTCAAAGAGGGAGTTACCTAAGTGGCTTGATCCAGAAGGAAAACCTGAAGTAGTTATTCCTAGGGATCAAACGGCCCAACAGGCTGTCGTGTGGAGAAGAGAACAAGACTTGGGGAGACATGGAGCAGGGAGGATGACTCTTGGGGAGACACTGAGGAGGGGAGAATGACCCTTGGGGAGACTTGGAGCAGGGAGGATGACCCTTGGGGAGACACTGAGGAGGGGAGAGTGACCCTCTCAGCTATGGTGGTTTAAAGGCAGCATCCCCCAACCCTTCCCCAGAGGTGCTGTGGGGTTGTGTGTGTGCCTGTATTTTTCCACTGCTGACCTGACCATGAGTGCCTGCATAATGGGGATACATTAGAGCAGCAGCTGCAGTTTTATTTAGAAGGGAGTAATGAATATTTTGTTCCAACAGGCTTTTGAAAGCAGTGGCCACCATCTGGTTAAAAGTTTTACTCTCAGCCGTGTCACGACTGCCCAAAGTTCTAATGGAGCACCTCTCTGTCCTGGTCATGCCAAGCAGATTTATTTTTAGGTCTGGCTATTGAAGAGGCTCCCAGTTCAAACCCTGCTCTTGTTATTAACAAGGACCCTGGAAGCAGGGACTGGGATTTGCCCAGAATGGTTAAAACTCCTCGCTGGTGCTAACAGCGCTGCAGTGGATACTAACAAGGGCTTGAGGGCAGACGCTGGCTCAGACAGCACTGGTCCTTGAGAAGCACAGAGCTGGCTGCAGGACCAGTTGTGCTGTTCTTGGAAAAAATAAGCTGCCACTTCTCTTTTATTAGGTTTCTATCCCCAGAGAGTCATTTCAAAGCTCCCAAGTACTGGTTTCCCTACCATTGGATGCTCTCTGGTACTTTGGGGAGCAGTTTCTGGTTTCCTCTGTCAAGCTGTTTGACTGCATTGATTTTTTTGGTTCTATTACAGCAGCAGCAGGGCAGGGGTGAGGCTGAAATCTTTCTTTCCGGGTGCCTACACACACAGCTATGTGACCTTCCCTTCCCTAAAGAGAGGTGCAGGAGTTCAAAGAGGGGGAGAATGTAGCCACTTCCATGATAATGTTGTAAAGCTGCGGACCAGCTCCTGGGCTGTGCACTGGAAATGAGCAGGGAACCAGTTTGCCCTGGAAGCTGCCCAGTCTGGACATCTATCTGTGCCCATTTTATCAGGCTAGGTGGATGAGATGTGTGTAGGTAGATGCCAAGAGCAAAAGTTAGATACCAAGAGCAAAAGTTTCCCTCTGAATTCCAGTTTAAGCTCTGGCTGCACTGGAAATGTCTGTTGCCCAAGCACGTTGTTCACTTTCCAATACGAGAGAGCTGAACAGTCTTTATCTTCTCTCTACAGCATGGACAAGGACAGCCAAGATGTTCACCAGGTGCTGAATGAGCTCAAGAACAAGTTCCAGGAGATGAGGAAGCTGATCAGCTCCATGCCTGGCATCGGAGTGAGCCCAGAACAGCAGCAGCAGCAGCTGCAGAGCCTGCGGGAGCAGGTCCGGACCAAAAACGAACTGCTGCAGAAGTACAAAAGCCTCTGCATGTTTGAAATCCCCAAGGAGTAGGAGGGGCACAGCTCTGCTTTGCAGCTCCAAGATACCTCCTCTCCTGGCTGAACAGGAGGGAAAGGTGGCAGGAGTTTCCTTCTCTTTCTTTGATGCTGTTTTTGGTGGTGTTGCTCTGAGGCGGTGTCTGTGTGGATGGCAGGTGTGAGGCTGAGCCAGAGCACTGTGTGCTTCACCTGTGGTGACTGCAGCAGGACCTTCGCTTTGATCTGCTCTGGGACTGCACATTTCTAGAAGCATCTCCCCTGTTTTCTCTTGGGGTGGAGTGAGGTTTGGTTTTTGCATTCAAGCAAGCAGGAGATGTTATGTTTTCTCCTCATTAAGGGTCGAAATACCTGCTGGTTAACTTCAGCAGGGGAAAAAGGAGACATTTTCTGCGTTCTTTTTTTTAACCTAAAATTGGCCAAAAATCCAAAGGGAGCACAAGAGGGAAGTGTGAACTGTTTGGCCCTGCTCCTGAAAAGTTTCTCTGGGGTACTTTCTGGTCTGTGTATGTTGAAAGAGGAATGATTGCTTTCAGTTGCTTCTGTGTTTCCCTCTCTTCCTCTCTTTCTAACCAAGAGATGGTTGTGTATGAGATGAGTAAAGATTTAGAAACCCCAAACTGCCCCTCTTGTGTGGTCACTGAGTGAGTGCAGCCTGAGCTGGGGCAGGGCTTTGGCAGCACAGAGGACGTGTGGCCTGGGTCCAGCTTCCGTGTCTTGACATCGCTCTTTTTGGTAGGAGAGTGACTTGGGAGAGCAAAGCAGGGACCACCAGGAGGGGATTTTGATAGGCTTTGGGTGGTAAATCTTCTTGGGTGAGTGCAGCTTGTAGGTAGTACATTGGGCATCTTGCTCTTCAAGCAGAGAGGAGCGAGCAGACCAGCACAAAGGCCAGAAATGAGCAGAGCTTTAAGTCACTCCACGTGACAGAAGTCGGGCTCAACAGGACGGATCAGTTCCACATCCGAAGTGCTCCAGGGGTTTCCCACAAACACAAGCACTTGAGTGGCTTGAACGTTTGCCAGCAGCTGATGGAAAACTCCTCAATGTCACATTCAGACAGATCCTAGGGCTCCCTGCCCTCTGTCCTGCCATTAGCTCTTACGGCGGCAGATGACAGTCTGGAAAGCAGCACCGCATCTTGCCCACTAACAAAGATGTTGCAGGACCTTGAGTCTCATGGTTCTCTGAATCCTGCTGAACGATGCTGCAGGTCTGTAGTGGAAGAGGTGAAAAAACAGCTCCTGAAATACAGTGTCTGTGGAGAACCACCTGAGGGTGGGTAGCGCTCATGCCTTCAGAAGAAGAGAAGTGAGATCTGTTTGGGTGGGGTTTCCCTTTCCTAAACCAAAAGGCAAATAACTCTGTTTGTTGGGAGTTGGGATGGTTGTGACTCACCTGTAGCCTGGAGATTTCTCTGTCCCCGCTGGAACACTCCAGCAGCACTTTCTTTGGGAAGGTGCCAGGGTGTACACTCTGGGTAAAGCAGAACACCAAGGTAAACAAAGCACAATGTACACTTTTTATTGCTGAAATTACCTTGCTGCCAACCATTGCCTGTCCCAGCTCAATAAATTCCTGTGTCTCATGCCTGGATGATGGCTACCCTTTATTTTTCCTTTTTGTTAGTCCCTGTGAAATCAGGGCACATAAGGAGCTGGAAGGAACAGCGTGTTTCCAAAGAAATGCCTGGCACTTAGCACAGGAGCAACTGAACTCTGTCAGCTTGAATCCAAGTTTCACACAAAACTGCAGAGGTTTGGTTCACAGTCTCACCCACCCAGGCTTCTACAGAATGAGTCTTTTGCCATTAATATGTAATAAGTGCAGATCTGTTCCGTGGCTTGAGGAGGTGGGGCAAGGGAAAGGGGGCTGAAAATGAAGTGAAACAGAAGCTGGATCCAGGGAGAGCTGTTCTTTGAAGAGCTTTTCCCTTTCACTTCTAGCAGCAGTTACTGCGAGGAAGAGATTAAAACGCATCAGATGCAAAGGTGACCTTTCGAGCAAAGTACTTCCTTTACTCATATTGCAAAATAAAAACAGCCTCTTGGACAGGGCAGGGATGAATCACTCTCTGTTGACATCATTAAACTGGGCTTAGTTAAGTGGGAAAAAGCATGAAACATAATCAGCTCTTTATAAGAGAGTGATGTCAGACGGCTGGGGCTCTGCGGCGAGCGGCATGCCCATGCCCAGCGTGTGGCAGGGCTGGCAGCGTCGTCACTCAGTGCTGGTGACATGAGGAAAGAGTCCTGGCTCAGTGACCTGTTTGAGTAACTGCCTCTGCCTTAGGGCCCCTGGTTGCCCCGTGTGGCAAGAAGCTGGCTGCTTGCAGCGTCGGAAACCTTTGCACTGGGAGTCGGGGAGGATGGGGTAATAAAGGGATCGAGTCGAGAGGCCGCTCGTAGGACTGGGGAGCTGGGCTCAGGTCTGGGGTTTGAGAGGGTCTGGTTTTGCTGAGGAAGCCAAGGCCAAGCCCCAGGTCTTGGTTTAAAAAGATTTTTATTAATTTGTAGAAAAAATAAAACATCAAAGTTTCACCCACGGTAGAAACACTCGAAGAGGTTTGTTTTGTTCATGTCAATGACAAACAGAGACCTACATAAAGTGCCTATTATTGTCTCACTTAAAAAAACCTTTCCCACTCCCCCCCCCCCACCCCACCCTCCCCCCAAATCTTGCAAATCAGACAAGACAAATGTAAACAAGAGTCAGGGTGGTGGGGGGTTGTTTTTGGTCCATCAGGGCTGTAACTCGGCAACGTCTTTGCAACAGCTCAGGAGTGTCTTCTGCACGTGCTTTGCAGACACAGACGAACACAGGACACGGCGCCAGGGGCCGTGCACAGCTTCTCAAGTGAAAAGAAACAACACAACCAAAACAACAGAAAAACCAAACCCAAAGCCCCAAGCAGGCGCTGGCAGGCCTCTGCCCTCCCTCCTGAAGGCAGCGCCCGAGGCCGGGTGGTGGTTTGGGAGGGGAAGAACCACCAAGGTCCATGCCCTCCACACTCATCCTGCCACCAGCCTGCCCAGTAGCTCACTCTTTCCCTGTCTCTCTGCCCAGAGGAGGCTGGTCCCAGTGGCACCCCCCTCCTGCCCTCCAAAGCCTCCCTCTTGCTCCCAAAATTCCACCCTGGGGGAGGGAGGTGATGAAAGCAATCCCTTGGGAGGAGGGAGGCTGGGGAAGAGGCAACCCTCCCTTTCTGCCTCGATGGGCACCTGCCCACCCTGCTGCCTGCCCAAAGTCAATTCAGAAACGAGCATCTTTCCCCCCTCCCTTCCTTCTTTCTTTCTTTCCTTCCTTCCTTCCTTCCTTCCTTCCTGGTGAGCAGGGGGCTCCTAGCTGATCACGCAGCGGTCCTTCTCCTTGCTGTGCCCCCCGCCGATGGCTTTCTCCCGGATGTACATGAGGTCACTGTGGACGCTGGGCCGCCGGGCGAAGGGGGCCACGATGCCGTACGCCTCCTCGCTGCTGCCCCGGCCCCCCTCTTTCAGCAGCTTTTTGCCTTTCAGCGCCTTCTTGTGCAGGATGTCGCAGTACTGGACCGAGACCTTGCGGTGCAGGTCGGGGCTCATCTCGCTGGGCAGCTTGGCCATGGCGAAGAGGGCCTGGAACATCTGGTCTAAGCTGCTGTTCTTCTTGGCTGAGATCTCAAAGTAGGCACACTTTTTGGGGTCCCCTCCCACCAGTTGCTCGATCTCCCGGGGTTGCACCTCCCGGTAAAAGTCCCGGTCCCCCTTGTTGCCGCAGATGACCAGAGGCACCTCTATGTTCTCCTTGGTTTTGTTCTTCAGGCATGACTTGGTCTCCAGGATTTGCTGCTTCAGGCGCTGCACCTCCTCAAAGGAGTCTCGATTGTCCAGGCTGAAAACGAGGATGAAGACATCTCCTGGGGACAGAGAGGGGTCGTGAGATGGCTGCAGGCTCACCAAGACCCACTGCCTAAGCCATAAAGAGACTCAGGGAGGGCAGCACCTGAGTCCTACATCCTCCTGCCCATGCAGTGCTGGGAGCAAAGTTGCCCACTCTGTGCACACACAAAATCCCACCTCCCTCCTCCTGGGTCTGGATAAACATCCCCAAACTGGGTGAGAACACCTGAAAATTGTGTAAAGACACCCAGCCCACCCCCCTCACTTCCTCCTGGCACTCAAGAACCAAGTACCTGTGAGGATGGAGAGCCGGCGCATAGCAGGGAAGGGGTGGTTGCCCGATGTGTCCAGGATGTCAAGCTGGTAGACCTCCCCGCGGATGCTGTAGAACTTGCGGTGGAAGTCCTCGATGGTCGGTGTGTACTGCTCCTCGAAGCGGCCGGTGAGGAAGCGTGAGACGATGGCTGTCTTGCCCACCTTGGAGGAGCCCAGGATGACCATGCGGTAGCAGTTCTTGGCGGGGATGCTCAGCTCGGCCTCGCTGGGACACATCTTCTTGATCATCGCTGCCAGTTTCATTGAAGCCGGCGAAGAGGCAGCTTGTGCCCAGAGGAAGGAGGAGGAGGATGAGGAAGGTGATGTCAGCCCGGCTCTCAGCCCCTCTCCCCTCGCAGGAAAGGCCGGTGTGAGCTCTGCACGGCCGCCGCCGCGTTATATGGAGGCGGCAGCGACCGCCCCTCGGCGCGTCACGGCCCCGGGGCTGAGTCAGTGCCCGCTCCCCGTCGCCGCCCCGGACGGGGTCTGGGTGCTGCACAGCACAGCCCCGTTCGCAGCCCGGGCTGGGCTCCCGCTCCGTTCGCAGCCCGGTTTGCACTCCCGGCGCTCGGCAGCCTAGTCCCGTCGGCAGCCCGGTTTGCGCTCCCGATGCTGCACAGCCCAGCCCCCTTCTCACTCCCGGTGCTGCACAGCCCTGTCCCGTTCGCAGACCCATTCACACTCCCGGTTTTTGGCAGTTTAGTCCCGTTCGCAGCTCGGTACGGGCTCATAGTTTCGTTCGCAGCCCGGTTTGAATTCCCGGTACTGCACAATCCCGTCCCCTTTGCAGCTCGGTTCGCACTCGGGGGGCTCGGCAGCCTGGTCCCGGTCGCAGCCCGGTCCGGGCTCCCAGTCCTGTTCACTGCCAGGTTTACACTCCCTGTGCTGCCCAGCTCGGTCCCGTTCACAGCCCAGTTCTCACTCTCTACGTTTGGCAACCTGGTCCGGTTCGCAGCCCGGTCCGGACTCCCACTCCCGTTCGCAGCCTAGTTTGTACTCCCGGCGCTGCTCACTCTGGCCCCGTTCGCAGCCGGGTCCGGGCTCCCGATCCCGTTTCCAACCCGACCCCTTAGTTTAGCCCAAGAATCCGGTGTTTTGTATGTGCCCCGTTCGCAGCCCGGCAGGGGCTCCCGGTGCTGTACAGCCCGGTCCCGCACAGCCCGGTCCCGTTCGCAGACCGATGAGGGCTTTTACCGCCAGGTTCGGGGCTCCCAGAAACCTTTTACCGGCAGCGCTGCCCCGGGAGCAGAGACTCAGGGCGGAAGGTCCCGGGGTGCCCTGGGCCCGGAGCGAGGGGTAGCGAAGGGGATCCCCAGACCTGGGGCGGGAGGTACCAGGGCAGGGAGTACCGGGGGTGACCCGGACCCAGGGTACGGAGAGCGGCGCAGTTGCAGCACCGACTCCTCCCGCTAGTGGGCAGCGCGGGCAGGGCCGGGCCGGGCCCTGCGGTGCAGCCCGAGGCAGGGCTGGGGAAGCTTGGACTGGGGACATGCAGGCACAGGGTCCTGCAGCCCCTCTGGGGTCGTGGGAGGCTGCCCGGAGGATGATGAAGGGATGCAAGTGCACAGCAGGCAGCAGCTCCTGCGACGGGCAGGGTGTGTGGTGCTGCTTCGTACCAGATGTTTGTGCTTGAGCTTGGGCTGAGTTGCCGAATATCCCTGGAGGTGGTCCAGGCAGCCGCCCAGAAACAGCAGGGCAGCACCCGGGCCGTGGTCCCGGGGTATATGAGAGAGCTGCTGTGCTGAGGGGTCTCTGGGCCATCGGTGATGAAGAGACAAGGCCCAAGGAAAGCCAGGTTTCTCTTTTATGACAAAGTTTGAATTAAAAAAGACCTTGAGAAGACCTATTGGGGGGGGAAAAAGTAGGAAAAAGTAATACTTAAATAATGTTGAGGCTAGGAGAAGGCTCACCTACAACACCAAGAGGGACCTCAGGGACAGCAGCAGCACAAACATTTGTGGAGCACGGTGCCTTTCATCAGCACTGCTCAGGAAATGGATGCTGCTGAGCTTTTCATCTCCCCCGAGTGTGGTCTCATCCTCAATTTTAGCCCTGTTTGAAGGTTTACAGAGGAATTGTGTTTGTGAGGTGGGAAGGAGCCGCAGATTGAACAGCCCCTCGCAGCCCCACGTCTGCCTGCAGGGAACCATCCTGCCCAGCGGCAGAGGCAGAAGGATGCTGTGGGCAGAGAAAGTGGGACAGTTTCCCATGCTTATTGATCTGTGTGTGAGACGGCAAAGAACTTTAATAGCCGATTACAAAGCACAAATGTATCGCCTCGAAATAACAAAGATCTCTGTATTGAAGTAGCTGTTGGGAAACAATGGGGGCAATAGGAAGTGTCATGGTCTGGGGGACAGACACATCAAATGTCTTGATTGGTGTGTGTTGTTAACGGTGAAAGTATTCATAGTGCTAAGAACAAGTAAAAAATAGCCTGCTCGAAGCTTCCTCTTGGGTTAACAGTCTTCAGCAATGGAAAATCCATTTGCTTCCTTTAAAAGGCTCTTTGGGCACAGCAGAGGCAGAGCACACCAGGAAGCAGATGTGCCACCAGACCCCATGAGCTCGGCTCAGGGGCGCATGGTGCGACAGGAGCCACCCTGCCAGGACTCCCTGGGAGCAAGAACAGGGTTCCCCTGTGGGTGGAGGAGAGCTGATGGCTGCAGGAGCTCCTAAGGGAGAGGATGCGAGTGCTGCCAGCTGTTACTCCAGTGCCCAGCTCCTGGCAGAGTCATGCAGAGCCAAAGGAGTGGAGCATTATGAGGCATTAGGCTGAGTCCCCCAAGATCGTCTAGAAATTCATCTCGTGGTGAAAGCAGAGCACATTTGCTGGGAGCTGGCTGCTGGTGACTGATGATAAAAGATCCACCTCGCTGCGAGGCAGAGCCTTCCCACGGCTGTGACTGTTCTAAATCACCACCTCTCCCTGACCTGGCTGCGAATAGCCCAAGTCCTAAGCGGGGGCAGGTGAAATACCATTTCCCCCGCGGCTGCAGTACAGCCAGCGCAGAGCTTGACCCTGCTATTTGTGGGGTGTGTTGCTACTCACCCTGTTTTGGGGAGGATTCAGGCTTTTTGCTCACTCATGCAGCTGCTTGGTACAGCAGGAGTTGCAGGCAGGCTGCTGAGCACAAACCCCAGCCGCTGTCAGACACCTTTATTGGAATTGAACATCTTCAGCACAGATCAATCCCTGGCTTCTTGCTATTTCTGTCCTCATTGCACCCTCCTGGGTTTACCAGCTCTGTGCCCATGCACAGAACCTGCCCAGCAGCCATGAGCAAGTGGCTGAGGAAAGGAAATTCCACGAAAGTCAGACAAACATCCCGGTGACAGAACACCAGGCTCCCCAGGGCTTGGCTTGGACGAACTGTGCAAGCAGCAAAATAGAACTTGCAGCAGCACCAGCCTCTGCAAAATGTGGGAAGCAAAATGTACCCAGAGGCAGGAGCATGCATCAGGCTGCCCGAGCCAGGGGCAGGCGAGCAGGAGGATACTTGGAAAAGAACAATTACATCAGAACATGGCTTTGAATCGGGAGCGTGCTGCGGAGTCGTGGCCGCTCCGGGGCTGAGCCAGGTCGCAGTTCCCAGCTGGGTCCTGTGGGTCCAAGTGGTGAAAAAGCCACAACTGGAAGAGCCATTCTGTGAGCTTCCTATCTCGGCACACACAGACCCCGTGGCCTTTCCTGGGCCCTGGAGAGGAGCACATCCAACATGAGTTGATTATTGTGGCTGTTAAGATGCTTCACGTCCAAGGGCTTGTGCCCCCTGCAGCAGCATATGGCATTCCCTGGCTCTGGACAGAGGCTTTGCACACAGAGCCAAACTCATTCCCCAGCCCAGCTTTCCTGGCTCCCCAGTTCCCACCTTTCTCCCCCAGGACAGGGAACTGTGCTTCAGACATGGATCCTCTCCCTGTCTGGTGTACTGCACCCCTCTGTGCTGCTCATTACCCTCCACACAGATAACCAGCATGGGCTGCATGCTTCCCAATGCTGCTGGTGAGCATCAGAGGCTTAGAGACCCCAAATGCTGTCCTGGCTGCTCTCCTGGGATGGGAGAAGGAATGAGGGGGTCAGAGGAAGAGGGGAGTAGCTGGCTAAGGAGGGGAGGTTTAGCTATAACTCTTGCTCATTGTCCTGGGGAAAAGAATCTGATTAAATCAAGATGCAGCATCCAAGGTTGCTATTCATTGCCTATATTATTAGTTTGTCTCATTTTATTAAACCTCCTTTAAGGCTTTTCAGAAGCAGCACGGAATTCTCAACATATAATTTTTCCCCGATGAGATAGGCTGCAGAAGTGGGCTGCTGTCACTGGGGACCGGGGAGGAGTGGGTTTATTTGTTTCCTTCCCCCACCCCTTACTTCTTTAGCAACACTTTTCATGTCTCTTGACTCCTTTTAGCATTTGGGATTTGATTAACAGAGAATCTGAAAGCCTGAGACATGCCTCAAATCCCCAGTTCCTTGAGTCAGACAAGGAATGAGGAGAGCTCCCTTGGAGATGCCATCCCTGTGCCTGGGAGCAGGATTGTGCCATGCTGTGGCCTCCACACTTTGTGCCCCCCTCCCCTTCTCTTGACTTTGGGGTGTGTTTGCTGTGACAAACCCACTCACACCCACGGCAGGAGCTGACTGCCCTCAGCCAGCCAAGGACATGGTGAGAGATGAGGTTTGGTGGCATCACCCCACAGGGGCTTGGCTCTGCTTGCCAGCCACGCTGGGGATAGTGCCCCACTCTGCCAGCATGGCAGCATCTCCCATCCGTGTGCTGAAGTGGCATTAATCCATCACAGAATCACAGACTGCCTTGGTTGGAAAGGACAATTACAGCCTGTCCAGTCCAACCCCCCCCTGCAGTCCACAGGGACATCTGCAGCTAGAGCAGGTTGCTCCCAGCCAAACAGCCTGACCTGGAATGGTTCCTGGGATGGGACATCTACCACCTCTCTGGGCAGCCTGGGACAGGGTCTCAGCACCCTCAGCATGCAAATTTTCTTCCTTCTTTCTAGTCTGAATCTCCCTCTTTCCTTGTGCTCTCACAACAGGCCCTGCTGAAAAGTCTCTCCTCATCTTTCTTACCAGCCCCTTTAAGTACTGAGGCCATAAGAAGGTCTCCCTGGAGCCTTCTCTTCTCCAGGCTGAACAACCCCAACCTTCTCAGCCTGGCCTCACAGCAGAGAGCTTCCAGCCCTCCTAGCATTGCTGTGGCCTCCTCTGTCCCCACTCCAGTAAGTCCCTGTCTCTTCTGTGCTGAGGACTCCAGAGCTGGACACATGGTCAATAACCATGTGGCACAACTGGGTCAAGAGCTCCACACAAAGCCAAATTTGGGCTCAAACCCTGGGAATGTCCTGCTCCCAGTTCCTTGCCATCTTATGCCGTTCTCTCACGCATGGTTCACTCAGAGTGAGCAGCATCTGGCATGGACAAAGGTTTTTGCGTGTCCTGGGCACGTCCCCAGACTCCAGCACCTTCTGCTCTGTTCCAAAGAGCAGCAGCTTCCCCGGGATTAGAGGGAAATGTCACCTGTAACCTGAGATGGGCAGCGGCTGGGCTTGGAATATAGGGCATGGGGGAAAAGGGAGGCTTGGTGACCCCGGTGGACATGCTGCTGCAGATTTCAGGAGGGTTCCCATGGAAATAATAACGGCTGCCAGGGTTATAGGACAAAAAGAAAAAGCCCAGGAGGAGGCAGGGAGCCTGGCAGCACCAGGCTGGAGCTGGCAGAAGGATGCTCAGCTGGTGCTGAGTGCTCAGAGCCTGGAGGTGTTTCATGTCTAGGTCCCATACCTGACCCTGCTGCTTTGGCTGTGGAGTCTGGAGGTTTTGAAGCTGTGACTGGAGGTGTTTGGCTGTGAGCTGGGCAAGGGCTGAGCCTTGCTGGGTGCTGATGCCCAAATCGAGGAGTCTTGGGGCTCCTACAGATGCTCAGTGCCGGTGCAGCATCAAAGCAGAGCTGCAGGCAGAGAACTGCCAACATCTTGCTGGGGGCTCCGACTGCTCTGCCTCCCTCCTGCAACCTCCACTTGGAAAGGAGCTTTGCTCCGTAAACAGTTCCCCTCTGCAGAGCAGGCAGCATGGAAAAAGCAGCACATTCCTGTGATTTTTTTGGAAATAAGATCCAAGGAGGAGATGGCAGAGCGTGGCCAGCTCCCCGCGCTGCGAGGCAGCTCTGTGCCGCGCAGGTTAAAGCAAACAGCCTCAGAGTGCATCCTCGGGCACATGGCAGGGGCTCCGTGCGTAAGGGCCCCCGGGGTGGAGGGTGGAGATGGGCCAAGGTGGCTTGGGTGGTGTCACTGTGCTGTCCCTGGCAGGGGTGATGTGAAGGTCACGGGGTGCTGATGCCCTCCTGGCACTGGGGCACATTTTGCTGTGTCCCCTGGAAACCCATGGAATGGGTGCAGCCTGCATTCATCGGCAGATCCCAAAGCAGGAGCTTGTCAGTGGTGCCCATACGGCCCAAGCCTGGCTCTGCTGAGACAGGATGGTGCTGGCCAATGGCTGGCAGACAAATCCAACTCCCCTGCCCGCTGACTGGCTGCGTGGAGCTTCAGCCTCAGCACTGGGATGGGTGCAGGAGGCACCACAGAATCACAGAATTGGCAGGGTTGGAAGGGACCTCAAGGATCAGCCAGTTCCAAACCCCCTGCCATGGGCAGGGACACCTCACACTACAGCAGGTTGCTCAGAGCCGCATCCAGCCTGGCCTTGAACACCTCCAGGGATGAGGCTTCCACCACCTCCCTGGGCAACCTGTGCCAGTGTCTCACCACCCTCACGGGGAACAACTTCTTCCTAACATCCAATCTGAATCTACCCATTTCTAGTTTTATTCCATTCCCTCAACCCCCCAGTCCTATCACTCCCTGGCACCCTCAAAAGTCCCTCCCCAGCTTTCTTGTAGCCCCCTTCAGATCCTGGAAGGCCACAATTAGGTCTCCTCGGAGCCTTCTCTTCTCCAGACTGCACAGCCCCAATTCCCTCAGTCTGTCCTCACAGCAGAGCAGCTCCAGCCCTCTGCTCATCCTTGTGGCCCTTCTCTGGACACCTTCCAGCACCTGCAGATCCTTCTTGTACCAGGGGCTCCAGAACTGGACACAGTGCTCCAGGTGGGGTCTCAGCATACCGGAGTAGAGAGGGAGAATCACCTCCCTTGACCTGCTGGCTGTGCTTCTCTTGATGCAGCCCAGGCTCTGGTTGGCTTTCTGGGCTGCAAGTGCACACTGAGCTCATGTTGAGCTTCTCATCCACCAGAGCCCTGAGCCCCTGTTTCCCCAAAGAGCAGAAGTGCAGCCTCAGCACACTGAGCCTGGCTGGAGCCCAGGGGGAATGGTGATTTCTCCATGGCCCTGCCGAGGTGACACGAGCGGCCCGGATTGCGCCATGTGTTTATTCCCTGCTCCTGGTTTGTTTGCCACGTAAGGGCTGGTGCCTGTCCCTCCCCAGGGTGAAGGCAGTGCAGCAAACATGGGTGCAGGGTTATGGATGGTCACAAAGCAGGGCAAGACCTTTGGGATCTGTCCTCAGTTCACAGCATCCCATTGCCTTCAGGGAGGGAAACGCAGGATGCAGCCTCCTCCTCTTGAAAATCTCCCTCTCTGGAGACATTCAAGACCCATCTGGATGTGTTCCTGTGCCACCCACACTAGATTCTATGGTCCTGCTCTGGCAGGGGGGTTGGACTTGATGATCTTCAAAGGTCCCTTGCAATCCCTAACATCCTATGATCCATGTCCCAGAGTGGATGAAGCAGCCCACGCTGGATCTGCAACACTTGCCCCTTGCTGTTTGGGTTTGTATGGGTGATTCCCTCCCTCAAATAAATGTCTCACATGATAGAATTGTTTGGTTGGCAAAGCCCTATAAGATCACCGAGTCCAACCATTCTCTGACTCTACAAAGTTTGGTGCTAAACCATGGCCCCCAGCATCACATCTCTGCCTCTTCAAAACACCTCCAGGGATGAGGATTCAACCACCCCCCTGGGGAGCCTGGTCTAGGATTTGAGAAGCCTTTCAATGAAGAAGGTTTTTTCTAATCCCCAATCTAAACCTCCCCTGGTACAACCTGAGGCCATTTCCTCTCATCATGCAGTTTCAGGGGTGGTGGTGGGGAAGTGCTGGGGAGCTGTGGCTGAGCAGAGAAAACCCAGGTGGAACATGAGGATGGGCACAGCTAGGAGCTGCAAAGTGGGACAGGGTGACCTGGGCAGTGTGGTGTGATGGGGTTGGTGACCTGGCCACCCCTGCCAGGCAGGAGTTGAGATTTAACCAGTTTCTCCTTTCCTGGTGTTTGCTCTGGAGAAATGGGAAGTGACCTGCAGCATCTGCACACAGCCTCACGTGAGGCAGCTCCCAAGGCTGCAAACAAACTGCCCTGCCAACCTCAGATGGGCCCAGCAAGCCCCACACTGGATTCTGAAGCCATGGACCTCTGGAAGCAGATGCATGACCATGTTTCCAGGAATCCTGCTTGGTGGTCAATGCATCCCGGGAAGCCAGAGGGACAAAGGGACCCCGCTTGACACCTCCTCAAGAGCACAGTGTTGGGGCTGTAGCTAGCTGGTTCTGGGGGTCCACAGTGCAGGTCTCTCCTGTGGAAGCAGGAGTTCCTCACCATGACCTGGATGATGTATGGTCCATCCATACTGCAGTGCAGGCTATGGCCCAGCCACAGCCAGGCAGTGGCCCTGGAGATGGGGAGAGGGAAAATAGCTTTGACACCACCAGCGCTTCATGTTCATGGTGAAGGTTTCATCCCCACCCTCTGTAATCTCAAATTCTTGGAAATAATATGTAATTGGAGAGGAATCCATGGGGTTTTCCCCCCCTTAAAACCAGAGAGGAAGAGTCCCTTAATCTCTTGTTGGTAAATACTAGAAAACAGCATGAGTAATGGTCTGTTTTCCTCTCCACAGTACCAGGAATGGCAGCAAGTAAGGGCCAAGCCTGCCACTCAAAGGAGAAAGATGGGCTTGGATCCTGCAAAAAGGGCTTGAACATCACCTTCCAGGTCTTGGTTTTACTTTAGGGAACAGCAGATGCCTCTGAAACGTCAAACTCCAGCTTAAGAGCAGCCAGAACCAGTTCTGCGAACGCAGAGACATTAATCCGTACTGGCTGCTGCAGGAAGAGCTACCAAGAACAGGGATGCATCTGGCTCCACTCCAGGAAAACCCTTGTGCAATACAAAGCTGACACAGAGTGCCTGGGCAGTGGGAAAGGGTGGGTTTGAAAGGGGGCAGCAAGGGATCAAGAAGGGTTTGAAATAGTGGATAGAGAAGTAAGGAGTTCATGAAGCTGGTGCAGCACCAAAGCCCTGTGGTGCTTTTGGGCTGCTGTGGGCACAGGAGGGGAAGCAGCTCTGCCACTGGTGACACTCACCTGAGGAAGCTGATCCTGGCTGGGAATTGGGAAAGGTTGGGTTTGAAATGGTGGCTCAAGGGATCAAGAAGGGTTTGAAACAAGGTAAGGAGTCCATGAAGCTGGTGCAGCTTTTGGGCTGCTGTGGCCACAGGAGGGGAAGCAACTCCATCACTGAGGTTTGCGGTGGTGCTCACTGGAGGGAAATGAGCCTGGCTGTGGGGACAGGGCAAAGCATATATGGTACTCAGACCAGCAATGAGCCAGCAGGACCCCAGCCCTTGCTGCACCCTCCTGAAGAGCAAGCCTTGCTGAGCAGGCACGTTGTCTCTTAGCAAATGCTGATTCCTCCTATCAGCAGACCTGAATTTATTTACATCAGAGACTTTGAGCTGGGACTGGCAACTCTGACATAAATTGTCTGAATAATGCAACGTCTCCTCTCCTTGCTGGTTGCTATGGGGACGGGGCTGTTTTAGCCTCTGTCTATAAACATTAACCATGAAGGGGACGTGGAAACATAGCTAAAAATAAAATACTATGCCCAAGTCTTTTAAGAGGAAGGTCGTTGGGATGGTGATGACAAGAAGAGCACAGCACAACCTCGTGTGAAGGCTCCGAAACGGTGAGACACAAACGCAGCAGCGTCCGGAGCCCGGCGGAAGGAAACAGAGCCTGGACTGAAAAGAAACCAACTTTTAATTCCTGCTGAGTGATGCCCGAAGGGTGAATTACAACATGCAAAAGCAAAAGGAAATCAAACTGGCCCACGGTGGTGACGCTGAGAAAAGGGACCCTCTGCTGAGGGGACGATGCGATGCTCAGCTGTGGCACTGCATCCCGACGCCAGCAGAGGAGCTGGCGGCAGCGCAGTTCCCTTCTCTCTGGCGCCGCTGCCGGAGGCTTTGTGGTGGTTTTTGTTTGGTCATTTACAGCTTATTTCCCAAACTGTTCTGAGAAACTGTAAACACTAAGCCTAGGTCTGGAGCATCAGCCCCTGGCAGCTTCCTTTCCAGGGCAGGATCCAGCACTGGGCTCTATAGGACTTGTCAAGGCTGGTGGCAGGGGCGGAGGGAATGATCTGTATCCATCGGCTGCCCGGTGCAGAAGGCAGGGGCAGCCCTTTCCCTCCCTTCTCACCCACTGCCCCTTGAAGGCAGTGAAAATAGCTGGAAGGCACTGACTGGGTCATGGGGAAGGTGGGCAGGGCCCACACATGCCCCTGGGGAAAAGGAGGGGCTCTGTGTGTGCAGAGGGGACCAGGGATGGGATACCTGCACGGACTGGATAGGGATTGACCCTTCCCCTTGGTCCTCTCCATGCTGGGGCTTCCCCACAAGACAACTACCATCCCTGCATGCCCCTTGAACAGTGGTTTGGGTCATACATTCACATCTAAGTGCTTTTCAGTGACCTTTCTTGGGGCCTTTTCAAACGGTGTAGAGATGCTACAGGGCTCTGCATGGGTGGAAAATGGCAGCGCTGGACAGGGAGGTTTCCCTCTCCTAGAAAAGAGGTTTTACTGTTGGGTTTGCAGCAGTTTCACCTCTTCCTTCTCCAGCCCTTTCTGAATGCCTCAGGAGTTCCCAAACATTCTTTATTGCTTGCTTCCTGCGGCTCTTGCACAGCATCTTCAGATGATCTTCAGGATCAGATGGAGCTGGAGCTTCCTCGTGCTCAGAGCTTGCTTCCAGAAGGCCCCTGGTGCCTCCATTGTTACTCTGCTTGGTCTCCAGTCCAGGGCTGGAGCTGGGCTGCTTTTTGCCCTGCAGATCTCCAGTGTGTAGGAGGAGAGGTCAAGATGTCCCACACCATGTGGCTCCTGGGAGAGCAATGCCTTTGTGGCAGGAGCTACAGTGATCCATCAATGGGGTCAGAGACCTGGGGACAGGTACCTCCAGCTCCTGTGGGCTGCAGTGAGGAGGTGCTGCCCTGCTC
The DNA here is from genome assembly GCF_014839835.1 of Dryobates pubescens. Lineage (NCBI taxonomy): Eukaryota > Metazoa > Chordata > Aves > Piciformes > Picidae > Dryobates > Dryobates pubescens. The sequence continues at coordinate 2,152,805 of NC_071615.1, read as the reverse complement.
AGGCTGTTCCTTTGATGGCTTCCAGTACTGCAGGGTGCTCAGTGGGCTCATTAAGGGTTGCTAGGCTAATTAGTGGGACACATCTCAGTAGGAAAATAGGCAAATTGGACAGTGAGGGGACCACAGAGGCACGCTGTGCCGAGGTATCCGAGACACTGCTTTCTGGAAGGCAGAGACAAAAGCCCGTTAGGGACCACAGCGGTGTTACAGCATCTCTGCTGGGGGAGAGGCTACAGAGATGCCAAATCCTCCCCACCTGCCAGCAGGCAGATTATTGCAGGGGGACATTTAACCCCAGGGAAAGGAGCTTTGGCAGGAACTTCAGCTTTGCCACCCCCCCAACCCCAAGTGTCTGGGTTGAGCTGGTGCAGCCCATGTGCGGTGTGCTCCCAGCTCGGGCACGCAGCAGGGGTGTCTGATTTCCCTGCAGGGTGGTGGGGCACACATGCCCTCTTGCACCATCCCTGCTGCTCTCTGGAGGACTTGCCATGGCCAATAGCTGCCTTTTTTCTGCCTGATTTAGGCTAAACCTGGAGCCTCAAAGCTCCCCAGCAGTTCTCCTTCGTGCTGACTCTCAAGTATACAATCAAACCAACCTGGGGGCTGCCGGCTGGGTGCCAAGAGGCAGACAGGGCCACCACGGTGTCAAACCTTCCCACCTGGGTTATTGTGGAGGTTTGAACCTCCAATCCCTTGAAATGTGCAGGAAGGGCTCTGGAGGAGCTGGGCAGGGCAGGAACGAGCTGGGAGGGTGGGTGGTGCTCCTGTCCCCATCTAATGTGCTGGCAGGCTGGGGAGCCTGGCTGAAGCAGCCACCAGCAAACATACCTCTTGCTACTTGTTCTTTGCTCCCTTCTGTTTCCGCCGATATATTTCCTCTGTGAAAGGCCTGTGGTTGGGAGAATGGAGATTTGGGGAGAGAGAGAGAGCAGAGACACAAGAATGGGGAAAAGAATGGAGGAAGAATTAAAATTAAGACTGCTGACTGCTCTCCTTTGGGCCCAGAAACTCTGCCCTCCAAGAGCTGGCACAACCCAACTATTCCCGTGCCACGGCAGTCCTCAGCTCACTCTCTGGACCACAGAGCAGCTCCAAGCTGCTCCCACCTGAGACCATCCTTCAGTGGGATGAGGCTCAGTACACCACATGCACACTGGCCTCATCCTTGCACCTCTTCCTCCCTTGCCAACACAAAAGACATTTCACTGATGGAAGTACAACTGCTGCTTCTGGGAATTATTCTGGGCCACTCTGTCCTGGGCTGCTGAGCTATTGTGGCGCAAAATACCAGAGAAGCCCATCCAAGGAAGTATAAAATGGCAGCTCTTCTGCAGGGTCTCTTCAGAGCACACAATGAGTCCTCTCAGTGCCTTCCTTATTGTTCTTGTACAGACAGAAACAGGCACCCAGAAGAAAGGAAAGCTCTCATTTTGGATAAAAATAAACAAGCGCCATCGATGTTCCTAGAACTCAGCAAATAGTTTTGGAGAGGAATCTGCCCATTACCAAAACAATTGAAAACCAATCCTCTGTTCTCCTGCTTCCCCACTGCATTAATTGGAAAAAGATAAAAAAAAGAAAAGAAAGAGAAAAAAGGAAGAATGCCTCTCTCCTCCTGCAGTTCCCCGAAACCTGGGGAGTTAAACCTGTTAAGGAACAATTAGAAGCTCTCCAGCTCTGCAGAGCCACTCACCCCTCGTACAGCATGGCGATTGTGTAGGAAATTGCCACTACAGCTGTCAGCAAAAGGCCAGCTGGGCTCGCGTGCCTGGTTTGAAAGAGAGAGGGGGGAAAGCTCAGGTAAGCGCTTGGGCTTATGCAAGGCCTGGTTTAGGAAGTGAAATGAGACACTGGGCTCCAGGAGAGCTCCCTCCTGCTCGTTAAACAGAAGCAAAGGAAAGGGTGGGGTGTGTTGGTTGACTTTGTGCTTAACTGTCTTGGACAGATGTTACTTGGCAAAGATTCTATCCCCAGCCTACTTCAGCAGCTTCTTTTAAGCCTCCTCCCTGCACGTCTCTGCTAAGAGAGCTTCAGCTTTGATGCTAAGTCCTGAGATTATTTGGCTGTTCAATAGCTGAGCAGCTGCTGACGCAGGGCCGTGGCTCCCAGCCAGAGCTGTAAGGGGAATGCCTGATGTGCACGGCAGGAGAGGGCCACCCAGGGCGCAGGAGACACCTGGCAGAGGCAGTGGCATATTGCACCGGATCCACCGACAGCGGCTGAGCCATGGCAGGGCCAGGGAGGGAGAGAGATGGAAAGGTCCAAGTGTGACCTGCCAAGGGTGCTGGCTGTGTGCAAGGCTGGGTTCATGTTTAAACCCATCTCAAGATGGCTCACAGATGGCATCGGGTTGGAAGGGACCCTTAAAGGTCATCTTGTCCAACATCTCTGCAGTCAGCAGGGTCACCTCCAACTAGATCAGGACGTCCAGGGCCACATCAAGTCTGATCTTGAATGTCTCCAGGGATGGGGCCTCAACCACATCCCTGGGCTACCTGTTCCAGTGTTTCACCACTCTCATTGTAAAGCACTTCCTCCCTCTGTCCATCCTAAATACACCCTGCTCTGGTTTTAATGTCTGGCCACCTGGCTGAGTTCAGCTGAATGGTGTCCTTCAGCAAGGGGACTGATGCTGCCCACCACACTGCACTGTCTGGTTACAGGCAGAGGTGCTCAAGGTGCTGTAGATCAGAGAAGTGTTTTGGTTGGAAGAGACACTTAAGATCATGGAGTCCAACCATTAACCTAGCACTGCCAGGTCATCGCTAAACCTCAGCACCACATCTGCACAGCTTTTCAATCCCTCCATCAACAGGGATTCCTCCACTGCCTTGGGCAGCCTGTTCCAGGCCTGGACAACACTTTCCATGAAGAAATTGTTCCTCATGTCCAACCTGGCTCAACTCAAACCTGTTTTCTTTTGTCCTGTCACTTGTTCCTTGGGAGAAGTGACTGATCCCCACCTACCTCTGACCTCCTTTCAGGGAGTTGTAGAGAGCAAGAAGACCTCCCATGAGCCTCCTTTTCCCCAGGCTAAACAACTTCAGTTCTCTCACCCTCTCCTCACCAGAGCTCTGCTCTAGACCCTTCACCAGCTTTGTTGCTCTTCTTTGGACATGCTCCAACAATGTCCTTTTGGTGAGGGCCCCACTACTACAACTGTGCAATGGGAGTGACTGTTGCTTTTAGCACCAAGGAATCAGGACCCCAACATCTCCATCTCCTCCTGCTCCAAAGAGAGATGTCAGTGTAGGCTGCAAACCTGCATCACCCACATGAGGACACCCAAAAGTGTCTGAGGCAGATTCCAGTGGAGGCAGAGAGGGCTTTACTAAATCACCAGGACTTCATCCGGTGGCTTACAGTCCCCCAACCAGGGATATTGACACCACTCTGTGGTGACAGCAGCCACACCAACAGCCATTCCTCACTTGCTAGCCCAGCAGCCATGAGGTCCTGGTTCCATCTTTTCCCAGCAAGGAAGTGGAGCAGGCACTAGCCCCTCCAGAACGCCCTTTCTGCATCCTGTGCCTCCAGCTAATGGCTGCAAGTGTTGCCCTTAATTAGGACACTGCTGATTGCCTTTAATTGCTGGTCACAGCTCAGCTCTGAGAAGGACAAGAGCTGGCTGTCACCAAAGAAAAAAAGGACTTAGCTGGCCCTTGGTGAAGAAAAACATTCTGCAAGACTCATGCCTGTTGGGAAAACAGGAGGAGAAACCAAACAACCTAAACCTCATACTGGAGCCAATTTCAGGCCCCACCTGGCCTAATGAGTTCCTGGAGAGACCCACACAAATTGTCACCTTTTCTCTGTTTCCCCTCTTGCAGAAAGTTTTCCCCTCATTAGGAAGCATCAGGCAACTTCTTCCTCTCCCAACCCCCTGCTATTACATGCTTAGTCATGTCTCCTCCTTGATTCCTATCAAAGAGAACAAATTTGCATGATTGTTTGTTGACAGCAAGACCTCTAATTGCATCATTTGGCTGCGGCTGCAGCTCTGATTTACACAGCCTGTTGCCATGAGTTGAAACAGTTCCCTACCAGAGATACACAAAGCTGTCCCCAAACAGCTAATGCTCCATTTGTCTTGTGGGAGAAATGAGGCTGCTTGAAGTGGGTGATGAGAAGCATTGGGGTGAGTCGTTTCCCTCCTAAGAACTCGACCTACTTACTAGGCAACGGCTGGTGCTGTAGCACCGTCAACTGAGTCTCAGACAGGAAGGTTTTGTGCTCTTGGTGGGACTTTTTTTGGCTAGAAACCTGTCCATCCCCAACCCTTGCTGAAGCTCCCCATGGCTGTGGGTTCTCTGCAAGAGCAATAGTGCAGGCTTGCATCGTTCCCTGCTGGGTGCTGGATGTGGGACACCTGCTTTGCCCTTCCCTCCTGCAGCTCCTGTTTTTGGGGTGATAAGTGGAGGTGCCTTCTCCAGTGTATCTTGCAGAGCTGGGGATAGCTGCAACATCCTGCAAGGGGGAAAAGAGTGGCTCTTGCCCCACACCATGCTTTTGAGGCTGGACCAGAGCCAGAAGGCAAGCTGTCTTGGTGTGCTGCCAGGCTCACTTAGTGGTGTGGTATGTGCCCTTACAGATGGAAATTCATCAGTCCTTTGGTCTCCAATGCCTGGAGAGTGCTACATCACCAAGGAAGGACAAACAACACAGCAAACACATTCCTCCAGCTGCCATGGAGCCAGGATGTTAGCTCTGGCCTCTGAGGGCAGACACCTAACATCTTCTGAACGCCCTGAGACCTCAGAAGAGACTCCCCAGACCTGCTGAGCAACCTGAGCTGAGATACCAGAGGAAAGAAAGAGTCCAAACCACCAATGTGAAGGGCTGTGCAGAGCTTCCCCAGGGCAGGCAGGTGGTGTCTTGGTGCCACTTCACACAGCTCCAGCAATTTGTTAAAGGCAATTATTTGTCATGCCTTGCTGCCCTTCATGGTGACTGCCTTTTAATGAGGAAAAGGAGGTGACCACACTGTTGTCTCAAGCTGCTTCAAGCTGCTTTTGCCCTGGATTGCAGGGGACGACCAAGCAAAATGCACCTGGTACAAGGTGTGGGCATGTAGAAGGGACAGAAACAGCTCAGGAAGGCTCTGCTAAGGTTCTAGTAAAGACCTTAAACAAATAAAAATGTCCTTATAATTCCTCATGGTGAAATTCCTAGGTTTGTGGAATGAGGGGTGGCAGTGTCCATCATCTCTGGTTGTGGTGTGGGACAGAGGGAGTTCATCCTGCCCCACTCCTCCCAGCAATATCCACACTGCCATCACGCTGCTGCTGGCCCCACAGCCAGCTCTAATACCCAGCTCTAAGACCCAGTCCAGTGCCATGGGTCTGCCAGGAAGGCAAACAGCCTTCTGCAGCCAGCCCTCACAGCACCAGGCAGGCAATTCCAAGTGCAGAACGAAGAGCAGCGTGGCTCAGTGGAGACAGGAGAGAAACCATCAGTTCACTTATTACCAGGGGCCAGAAAGAGCAGAACTCACAGCCGTAAAGGTGACCAGAGAGTGGCAAAGCGCTTCAGTTTTTCCACCAAAGCAGGAGAGAGCTGGTCACCCTCAGGAGCACCGATGGGAAATTACCTAGTGCTATCATCCCCCAAGGCGTGACAGGCTCCTGGCGGGACACAGCCGGGGCTTTTCCTCCCGAGCAAATAAATAAAACGTGGTATTAAATGAAAACCACATCAAACTTGTTACAGAGAATAGAGAATATTGCTCATTCGCCGCTAAATTGCAGCCTATTCATTTCCTGCTAAGTAGGCTATTAAGCCCTGTTGTATCGCGGGAGGAGCCTTCTGGAAGTGTCGCCACCGTGCAGCGGGGGGAAAGGGTGCCTTTCCTTGTGTTGTTTTCTTCAGAGGTAATTCCAGGGTCACACCGATCCCCGGTATCGCTGCCCTGCCCCTGCTGGGTGACACCTGGTGTGAATTCCGCCCCAGTGTTGATTTTTCCACGTGCAGAGCCTGCCAAGGACCTCGCTCAGCTGCAGAGCATTTTGCTGATTCCTCCTCTCCCCCAGCGCTTGGCCACGATTTATTTTGCTACAATCAATGCCGCGAGTGCTTCATGGCAGCAGAGGATTCTGCACTCACAAGAAGAGTGGGGAAGCGAGGAGGAGTCAGGGCGTGTCGCACTCTCCTCGCTGTTTTGTCGCCGACCGCCAGCCCCAGGAGGTTGTTTTGCCTCCTGATGCAGCCTGTGCCCAGCGCAGACCCCACGCGTATCCTACCGGCGCCCTTCTGCAGGGGCAGGTACTCACATGAGGGACCAGCCCAAGTAGATGGCAGTGCTGCCCCAGTACATGGGATTGTCCAGGACATTGAAGGGGAAGCTGGTCACTTTTGCATCCATCAAGATGCCGAAGTAATCTCCTGCAAAGCAAAGCAGAGTTGTCGGTTAGGCTCCGTGAAGCAGGGAGCTGTGAGGGGGCTTTGGCAGGCCGATGGCTGCCCTGTGTCACAGCCCTGCTAGGGGTGAGGAAGGAAGGTGAACGAGGTGGTTTCACTGCTGGTTTCCAGGCTGGGAAAACAGCAACCGAGAGCTTGGCTGTTTGCTCAGTGTCTCTCAGCTTTTCCCAGGATGGCTCTCTGCCCATGAGGAAGGTTTCTGCATTGCAATGAGGCTACAGCAGCACAGACAGCTCGCCAGGTCCCGAGTGCTTGATTCTGGCTTTCTCATTTGAGAGCAGCCCACCTGATGCCACTGGATGAGGAAAGAAGCACACAGGATCAAACCCATTAAACGGGGAAACAAGCCCAGTGCCCTGTAATGGTGTTTCAAGGTGTTATAATCAGGCCCTCCACCAGCAAATGGCCTCGTTCAGTGTCACCCTTACCTCCTGGGTCAGAGAATTTCTCAGAATTTCAGAAAATAGCAGCCCTGCCTACAAAAAGCTCAATTATCAGCATGGTGATGATGGTGAGAAAAGATGATTGTCATCTGTAACCAGGAAAGCTTTCAGAATAGTCAGCAACCGACCAGCTTCCTCTCTACCCTCCTGAAAGGAGCCTGGAAAAGAAATGACAAGCGAGGAGATGTTGTGCAGCTTGTGAGTGGCATCTCAAGGAGGGAGAAAACGCTGGCATGCAGAACTCTGACTTCTCTTGGTCTTACAAGTGAGACCACAAAGCCCAGCAAGGGCTAAGAAGGATCTAGGAGTACTGGTTGAGAGCCAGCTGCGTGCCCAGGAGGCATGGAAGACATATGGCATCTTGGTCTGGATCAGGAATAGTGTGGCCAGCAGGAGCAGGGATGGAATTCTGCCCTGTACTCAGCACTGGTGAGGCCTCACCTCAAGCACTGTGTGCACCTCTGGGCCACTGACTTCAGGAAGGATCTTGAGGTGCTGGAGCAGGTCCAGAGGAGAGCAACCAGACCAGTGAGGGGGCTGGAGGGAAAGTCCTATGAGGAAAGGCTGAGGGAGCTGGAGGTATTCAACCTGGAGGAGACTTAGCGGGGATCTTATCATTCTCTGCAACTACCTAAAAGGAAGTCGCAGTCAGGTGGGGGTGAGGCTCTTCCCCCAGGCAACCAGCGACTGGACAAGTGGGCATAGTGTGAAGCTGCACCAGGGGAGGCTTAGGTTGGATACTAGGAAGCACTTCCTCACAGAGAGGCTGATTAGGCACTGGGCTGGACTGCCCAGGGAGGTGGTGGAGTTGCCATCCCCAGATGTCTTTAAGAACAGCTTGGATGTTGCACCTGGGGCATGGTTTAGCTGACGCGGTGGTGTTGGGTCCTAGGCTGGACTCGATGATCTCAGAGGTCTTTTTCAGCCTCAGTAATTCTGTGAGTCTGCTTTTGCTTCAATGTCCTCTGGCCAAGACCTGTGTCAGTAATAAGCGAGGAGCAGTGCTGGTCCATCAGCCCAAGGAGCTGCCACAGCCCTGGGTCATGTTGCCAGCTTTGCTGCCAGCACTTTCCCTAACCTTGGGCAAGTTCTCCTCCGTCCCTCCCGGTGCTATTGTGCACCGATCATGAGATCAGGCTTTCTTATAGCCCAGAGGGTGGTGAGGATTAATGTATGGTGAGAAAGTGCTCAGAAATCCAGATAAAAGGCATTACAGGGGTGCAAACCATTCAAGGTTATTATTATTACCTAGATGGTGGTGTAATTTCTTTGACCTCACTTGGTGCAAAAACATTTATTTCTGAGGATAAACAGCGCCTGCCCAATTAGACAATGCTTTGGGGCTTTAACTGCAGGCCTCTAAGTGAGATAATTGCCTGGTATTCATACTATATGTTCTCACAGTTACTTGGCAATGCATCTCTCAGATTGTTCCAGTAGAAAGAACACATCACCCCCTGCCACAGCCCATTTCTCTGCTTTCTTATGTGTCAGAATGCTTCATTATACCCTGCCCGCCCTCGCCTTTGGGCGGAACACCTCGCTCCCCCTGCCCGCACAAAGCCCTGGCTTCCTGGGGCTGCCAGGGGTTTATCTGAGTCTGGCACTGGTGGGGCCATGGGACCCTCTGGGTGGCCTCCTGCAAGCTTGCAGTGGGGAGCAGGCTGTCCCCTGGGCCATGAGTTTTTCTGATGTAAACCCTGCCTCTGAAGCTGCACAATGAAATGAAGGTGACCACCAGAGACGACCTGCAGTGCTTTTATAGTCAGGCAGGTGCCAAGAGAAAGGACTCTGCTGTGGTTTGCACAGCACCATCCTGGGCATCTCCTGTGCCTTCATGAAGCCTTCAAATCAACAATCATAGAATTGTTAGTGTTGGAAGGGACCTCAAGTTCCATCACCTAGTTCCAACCCCCTGCCATGGGCAGGGACACCTCACACTAGGGCAGGTTGCTCACAGCCACCTCCAGCCTGGCCTTAAAAACCTCCAGGGATGAGGTTTTTGAGAATCAGCTTCTTGTCAGGCTGAGGGACTTTGGCATCTAATCTGGCTTATAATCAGCTCCTTGTCAGCCTAAGGGACTCTGGCATCTAATTTGGGTTATTTTTTTGCTAGAGGTCAGTGCAATTCTCTCACTGCACAGAGCAGACACTTTAGATGGCAGCAGTGAAAAGCCATTTGATGCACTCCACAAGCTCTCCCACAGTCCCTGGAACCTGACTTGGGCTGAAGCACCACCTCTGCCTCCCTCTGGACAGCCACTGGCTTCACTATCACCCAGTGTCAGACTTGGGTCAAATCAGGTTTGCTTGAAATCTTGGTCAGTGCTGGAAGGAACAAACACAAGCCAGATGGGGTCAGACAGGCAGAGCTGCCCCTCCATGCCCTCAGCCTCTGGGAAGCCAAGCCCTTGTTAGGAAATAGGACAAATGGCCAGTGCTGAACTGATCCCAGATCCCTGTGAGGGCAGGGTGTGGAGAGGGAATTGCTCTGCAGGGCAGAGGTCCACCTGGTCATGGAGCTGCCTCCAGCTGCTACTTACAGAGGCTGGGGTGGGTGCTGCTGTGCAGGAGGTTGGGGTTGGAGCAGAATCATGGAATTGTGACTCAGGTGGTTCCTGCTGCACTGCTGAAATGTGCTGTTAAAAAGAAATCTAATGGGCAGCCCTGGTGCAGGCTCCATGCTCTTCCTAGTCCAGCCCTCACTGCTGCAGGAAAACTCAAAAGGGAAGTGTCAAATGGTGTGCTGAGAAGTTTAAGTGCTTGGGTGTCAGAGGCTGTCTCAAAGCTACTCCAGAGCTCATGTATTCACTGTGAGAAGAAGCTGGATGGTGTGATAAGCCCCTTCTTGCCAAAGCAGCATTTCCCTTTGCTACCTGCAATCAGAAGCGCTGTTGCTTCTGTGGGGCCCTGCTCCTCCTGCAGTACCAGCACATCACTGAACCCTGCATGAAGAAGGATGCTGGGAATGCCACTTTCAGGTGAGTCCTGAGTAAGAGAACACCTCATGTGAGATTCTCTGAGACCTGCTCCTTGTCTTCCCCCTTGCTGGGTAAAAACCATGCTGAATAGCCTTCTCCATGGAAAGTTTGTTGACTTGGACTCATAGAGGCTTGCAATGGAGCTGAGAATCCACCATCAGTCCAAGGATGGATGATGTTCTGCAGGGCTCCAGCAGGGCCATGCTTCTGTGGCACAGAGATCCCCATCCAGCCTGGCTGCACCAGAACATGGTCTTAGCTTCTCCTCACCCTGGCTAGCAGAAAGAGCTGGCTTCCCTCCCTGCTGCTTCATGCAAGGCTTGGAGCCACAAAGCCTCAACTTGGTGGCAGGGAGAGCCTGCACCAGCAGAGAGGATGAAGAGAACTGCCTATTATGGGCCGCCAGTGCCTGTTTGTTCCCTGCCCTGGGAGACACAGGAGCCAATGGCCATAGAGAGCAGAGGGGAGAGGGCCAGTCTCACCGCTTACGCTGAGCCTGACTCACTTGTTTGTTTTTCCCCAGCGGTTCAAGTCCAGTGGATCCTCCTGGTCAGATGAATCAGGCTTTACGTAAACAACCCCAGACCTGGCTGAACTTCAGGAGCATTCAAGCAGCTCTTGCTGGCAAGGTACTCCTGTGCCCAGCCTCCCTGGACATGACCCTGCAGGCACAGCACCACTCCTGGGCTCCGTGGGCGGTTCTGGAGGATGCTTGGTGCCTGGAGCTGGGGGACAGAGGTGCAGCACGGGGCCAGGAGCAGGGTTACACAGCTGAAGGGTGAAGCCACCCTCGAGGAGCGCTGAGCCCACTCTTCCTGGTGGCAGGATGTTGGCCAACTCAACACATTTCTTTGCAACTCCACTTGAAACCAGGAAGGTTTATTACCTCCCTCTCCTCTTCCTGGCGACGCCACAGGAGCTAATTGAATTTGGTTTGTAAAGCACTTGCAAAAGCACAGCCTAAATGCAGTGTCAAAGCTGGGGCTGTGATTATTCCAGCCAGCAGGAGCTGCCCCTTTCCTCAGATATTTATTGTTCCTGTCTCTATTTTACTTTTATGAATTCCACACATACTGGCATGTTTTTAAAGTCAACAAGGCTAACGGAATTACTCTCTAAATGTGAAAGCAGGCACGATGGAAAATGCCTTCTGCCAGAAAGTGGCAGATAAAAGAATCTGTCAGCCAGTGGCAGGTTTATTACAGAGCAAACAAGATCCTGCCTCAGTGTGGGTGTCGAGGGTGGGGGCTCGGAGCTGCTGGCTGGCTTGTGCCTGCTGTGCCGGTGCTGACCTGCTCGTGGGGTCTGCACTTGGGGTCCCTTCTGGACTGCCAGAGGATCCCCAGCCTGGATGCTGAAGGTGACGGGACTGGCAGCAATAAAAGCTCTGCACCACCTCCTCGGTGTGAGGTAACCACACGGTTACATCATGCTTTGGTGCAAAGCCAAGACCAAATCTAAGAGCCCTGAAGGCAAGGGCAAGGAAATTGTGACAGGACTTTGCCCTAGCAAAAGACCCCTGCAAGGATTAAAGTGCATTTAATGGTTAAGCTGTTGACTTTTTAAGTGCTTACCCAGGAATGTTCCGATGAATCCCAGCGCTAAGAAGCTGGAGATGACAAACAAGGACCCTACAGCCAAGATGGCCAAGCCTGAGTAATAGGCCCAGTGGCAGTCCAAGCCCTCCAGCTTTGGCTGGCTCTTCATGGCTTCTGTGAAGCTGTTGGAGAGACAACAGAGGCTGTTAAAAAGCAAAGCAGCAATTTGTCACTGTAACACCACCCACATTTCCCCGAGAGATGTGGAGCTTTGGCAGAGGATGCTGCTTCCCCCTTCCAGGGGTTCCTTTTTCCACCTGGACCTATTCAAACCTCCCAATAAGAGAAGCAAGGCACCGACCAGGGTGTGAGCTGGAGCAGCTTTTTCTGCTTGCAACCCTTGCTTTCTCCTGGAAATACCAACCCCACTGAACTGCAGCATCCCAAGCTTTCACCTTGCTCACCAAAGCCCAGGTTTCCCCACGACCAGGAGCCGTGGGGAAAGACAGCCCTGCAAACGCTGGAGGCTGCGGTGCCTCAGCGCAGGACTCGAAGGCTTGGGAACAATCAGCTGGGTTACCTCATGCTCCCACCCCCGTTCCTCTCCATCAAAATATTTTGCAGCCTTCATGTGTTAGCCACGTGCCCAGGAGTGATTCATGGCTGAAGCCTGACGAGCAGGAGGAGGATTGGAACAGCAAAAGGAAAATACTAGAGACATTTTCAAGTGTGAACACAGCTTCTCAGCTCCAGGCTTGTTCAGGCACTTCAGGTCTGACCTTCCAAACACATAGTTTGTGAGTGGAAAAACTGTGATCCCTCCCTTCAGCCCCTTGAACTTTGCCCAGAGAGGGGCTGGGCAGGCCCAGCAGCATCTCACATAGCTCTGGTACAAACGTACGACGAGGAGGGAGACAAGAGAGGGATTAAAAACATGCCCATTAATAACAGTGAGAGGAGATAGCAGACCTGCAGAGCTGTACACTGTGTTTCTCCACATGTTGCTGACACATGAGGTAGGAAACTTGGAGCCTTTTTTTTTCAGTTTAATGAGCACCCTGGAGGCCGAAATTCAAGTGGAATAACAGCTCTCCATGCCTCCAGCCACAGCTGCCGGGCCAGGAGAGCTGCTTCTGCCTGCGCTTCTGGGCTCCTCAGCTGGAAAGTGCTTCCATGACACTACCTGCAGGGCTCAGGGTACAATCATAGAATTGTTAGGGTTGGAAGGGACCTCAAGGATCAGCCAGTTCCAAACCCCCTGCCATGGGCAGGGACACCTCACACTACAGCAGATTGCTCAGAGCCACATCCAGCCTGGCCTTAAAGACCTCCAGGCATGAGGCTTCCACCACCTCCCTGGGCAACCTGTGCCAGTCTCTCACCACCCTCATGGGGAAGAACTTCTTCCTAACATCCAATCTGAATCTACCCATTTCTAGTTTTGCTCCATCCCCCCAGTCCTATCACTCCCTGACACCCTCAAAAGTCCCTCCCCAGCTCCCTTCAGATACTGGAAGGCCACAATTAGGTCTCCTCAGAGCCTTCTCTTCTCCAGACTGAGCAGCCCCAACTCTCTCAGTCTATCCTCATAGGAGAGGAGCTCCTCTTTGCTCATCCTCATGGCTCTTCTCTGGATAGATTGTTTTTGCCAGTGCCCAGCCTCCTCCCCCCGCTGGAATCATTCTGGTTGCAAAAGACCTTTAAGATCACCAAGCCCAACCACTATCTAGCTCTACATTGCCCTAATGAAAGCTGAGAGGTGTAGTCCTGCTTGCCTGGGATGGACAAGTGGCTTCACACACACCTTTCCCAGGCTCAAAACCCAGATAGCCAGTAACATGCACCAAGCAAAGCCCAGCATGGTATTTAAACCCTGGATGATGTATTTTGTTTTCCTTGGAGCTCATTCCTGCTAAGTTTTCTACTGTAGGGGAGTTTTTAAGACCATTTAATCTTCACTTTGGACTGGAGCAAGGAGACAAAACACAGAATAAATGTAGCATGCTTGGGAGTGAGTGAGCTTTGCTCTCCACACTGGAAATCACCAGGAAATTCCCCTTCCCAGGAAGCCAAGAGCAGGCAGCATGGCCCTGGGCAATGTAACTGCCCACAGCCCTCCTTCAGCACCCAGCACACCGACCTGAGCTCCCCAGGCTCACGCTGGTTTAGCTTCAAATCCTTACTAGTGGGACACACAAATCTGGCTGCAGCATGAAGCAGCAGCAGAACCCTTTGCATCATTTCCCTGGTAGTTATTTTTAAATTAAACAAGTCTTCCCTATGAGGAATCCCAGAGCTGCTGCCTAGGTCTGGGAGGAAAGCAATCCTCCTGCATGGATAGAGCTGTCTGCCTGAGCACTCCTGGCCTGGCCATGCTCTCAAAGGACACTGTGACATCCCCAGGGATGCTCTGGGGATACTTGCTCCTACAGAGGAGGATGCTAATGCCTTTTCACAGCTGAGGGTTTGGCTCTGCACCTGGCGAGGATCTCTCCACAGGGCACCAGCACCAAGAGGGGACATCACAGTCATCAAAAGCACTGCTGTTGATCCCTGGGGAAGCAGGGCTTGGAGACTAGTACTGCACTGGCTCCTGCTTCAATCCCAACCTACAGTAAAGGCATCACAGATTAGTTTGGGTTGGAAGGGATCTAAAGATGATCTAGTTCCATCCTCCCCCGCTGCCACAGGCAGGGTCACCTACTACACCAGGCTGCTCAAAGGCCCATACGACCTGGCCCTGAATGCTTCCAGGGATGGGGCACCACCTTTCTGCACAGCTTGTTCCACTGTCTCACCACCCTCACAGTGAAGACCTTCTTCTTAATGTCTAATCTACATCTCAGTCTGAAACCATTGCCCTTCATCCTATCACCACACTCCCTGATGAAAAGTCCCTTCTATAGGCTCCCTTTGAGACTACAACAAGGTGTCCCTGGAGCCCTTTCTGCTCCAGGCTGAACAACCCTAACAAAGATGGCAGAGTAAGGAGAGGTAGAGCAAGAGCAGTGCTCAGAGCCTGCCTCTTGTTCAGGATGAGCTGGATTCACGCTCTCTTCCATCCTCGAGGCTCCTCCAGCCAATGCCAGTGACCTGACTTGGCCTTGGAGCACAAGAAGAACAGAAGTGGCTTCAAGAGCATGAACTGCTTGACTGCAACTCAGCCTTGGAGGTTTTGCAAGCGGCACGTGACGAGGTTTGTTTTGGCAAGGCTGTCTCCCCTGCTCCAGCAGATCCCATCCCTCCTTTTCATGGTCGGCTAGGCCTGCATTAGTTATCCTCATCAGCACGTCTGCCTCGCTCCCCTGCTGCCTGGCTGAGAGCGAGAGAGGGAGGTGTTTGCAGGGAGATAATGGACTGCCTTTCCCTCTAGTAATGTTTTCTATCTTCCTAACCACACTCTCTATTTGCATTAAACATGATGCACACAGGAGTCTTCAGAATTGGTAAATAAACCTTTTAAGCATCTGTGATGCGGGGCCACGACAGGCGGCACCGACTCCTCAATTACTGCGGCATCCACAACCGCTCCTCGGCGGCAGGGGAGCCTCACCCTCCCCGGCAAGGGGAGGACAAGGTGTTGGCCATCTCCCTTGCTAAGGGAGGGAACGGTGCAGCCAATCTGTCATGAAACCAGTCCCTTCCTCCATGTGTCTCTGAGTCACGTTTGGTACAGGATTTATTTCTGGCTGCACAACAAGGCAGCAGGCCCAGCTCCATGCTCAAGAGGACACCAATTACAGCCACGCTTTGTCCCTCCCAGTACCTGGAAATGCTTTATGTGCTGAGTGGAGAGATTGCCATGGTGAAGAGCATCCCTCTTGCCAGTGCAGGGGAGGGGTGGGCAGGCTGCGACCTACTTTAATCACCCGGCTGCTGTCACGAGGATGGCTGCCAGTGGGGGGGAAAGGGGAGACCTGGAAGGTGCCCCCAGATTTGGCCCATGGAAATTGGGAAAATGGGGCTTCCCCTCAATCTGCCCATGCTTGCCAGCATCAGGGATGACACCAGAGGTGCAAGTTCTCCATCCCAGCAGGGAAAAAAATCCAAATTCATCTGCTCTGGCCAAATTCATTGACTCATGGAATGCTTTGGGTTGGAAAGGAACCTTAGTGGTTATCTAGTCTCACTCACCTGCAGTCAGCAGGGACATCTTTCACTAGAGCAGGCTGCTCAGAGCACACTCCAGTCTGACCTGGAACGTTTCCAGGGATGAGGCTTCTCCCACTTCTCTGGGCAACCCAAGCCAGCATCTCACCACTCTCACCATAAAAATTGTCTTCCTTATCTAGTCTGAATCTTCTCTCTTTTAGCTCACCACATAAACTGGAAAACCACTCCAAGTGGAGCTAAAGCAGGGGATGGAGGTTCCATGCTGGGGGGCTCACACAAAAAGTCAGAACAAGGGAAGTGAGCTGCAGATCCTCTTGCTGGGATGTAGGGGGGACATGGGGCCGGGCTCGCACAAACAGGCTCTGATTTATTCAGCCAGAGAATGATGATTGCAACACAGGAAAAGTTATCAACCCACAGCCCCAAATACGTCCCCAAAGGCTGCATGGAGCATGAAGCAAACCTGGAAATACCGTGCTAGGAGAGAAACAGAGCTTTTAAGGTCCCTGGGCCTCCCTGTGGCCCTCTAGGAGCACATTTTGTAATCCCTTTCCTGCAAAGGAGGGCAAAGATCTCATCTGACAAACTGGGTCACAGCTGGGAGCAGCCCAGCAGCACTCCCATTGCCTGATCCCAAATATCAGCCTGGAAACTGGGGCTGGCAAATGCAATTGGGGCAGAATTGGGCCAAGGGCTGGCAGGCAGCGAGGGAGCAGCGGTGGTGCAGGCAGGCAGGGCTGGGGAGGCAGCAGGAGCCGCTGCAAGGTGCCAGTTCTCCAGGCAGGATGTCGGCCTGGCCCCTGTGCCTGAGGCATTTTGTTCCTCTCACTAAAAGGAGGCAACAGGGGTAAAAGCATTGGGCAGTGCCCAGCAGCAGTGCTGCAACAAAAGATCCTTGTTCATTGCAAACAAGCAGCCCCAACACCACTCAAATGGCCCTGCTGGTACCTCTGGCAATTGTTAGACAGGTCATCATCCTCACAGCTTCTTTTTCCAGTAATGACTCTGCTTTTCTGCCACCACCACAGTGCATCTTATTTAGGTCACTTGGGGGCCGTGGCAGCTTCTCTCCTTCCTCTGCATCTCAGCTGCTCAGCTTCCTTATCTGGATGCCCGGCAGCCGTGTTGGTGAAGGAGCAAGGTGCTGTTGGCTCACTGGGGCTTTTCCCAGACAGCCATCAGAGATTACTGGCAGTGTGGTTTGGAGGGGGCATAATCTCCAGGCCATGCTTGATTCCCATCAAACTTGGTCACTTCTGCACAGAAGGTTCTCGGATTGATGCTGTTTACACCCTGCTCGCTCATGGTACTCACAGCATTAAATAGTGGGGAGGGCAAAGCCAAGAGGCACTACCAGGCAGGGGTCATAGAATGGTAGGGGTTGGAAGAGACCTCTGGAGGTTGTCTAGTCCAACCCCTCTGCCAGAGCAGATTCACCCACAGCAGGCTGCACTGAACAGCATCCAGGCAGGTTTTGAATGACTCCAGAGACACAGACTCCACCACATCTCTGCAGCCTGTCCATGTCTTGCTGAATGGCAGCACAACCTTCTGGGTGTCAGCCTCCCCTCCCAGTCTTGTGTGATGAACAAACCTGCTGAGGGTACATTCTACTCCTTTTTCCAGGTCATTGATGAATGTGGTGAACAGGACTGGACCCAGGACTGGACCCAGGACTGACCCCTGGGGGACACCACTTGCTACAGACCTCATCCTCTGCACCACTGCCCAGAACCCTCTGACCTCTATCTTTCAGGCAGTTCTCAGCTCACCCCCACTGTCCATTCATATAAGCCACACTTCCTAAGCTTGCCCATGAGGAAGCTGCAGGAGACTGCTGAAAGCCTTGCTGAAGAGCAACCACTGCCCTCCTCTTATCTATCCATCCAGTCATGCCCTCACAGAAGGTATCAGATTAGTCAGACATGATTTACCCTGTGTGAATCCATGTTAACTACTTCTGATAACCTTTATTTCCTCCATGTGCTTTGAGATGACACCCAGAACAAGTTGGCAAACAGCCCCTTCCCTGTGCAAAATCACATCCCAGGCTTGATTCATTTTCCTGGAAGCATCAGCTCCAAGCAAGAAGCCCATCCATGCAGGAAGCAATATCCAGTGGGTGGCATCAAGGAAGGACTTTGTGCCAGCTAGCAGTACCCAATGAGCACACTGCCAGAGGCACTGCAGGGCTCTCTCCCACTTGAGGCTGTGGATGTTGCAAGACCCTCCCATCTGCCAACCCCCCCTATTCAGGGTGTGCATGTGAGTGCTGCCTTTACAGCTCAAACACTCAGCAGGGTGGCCAGAAGACAGCCTGCATTTGCCAGCCACCAGCCATGGCCCCTGCCACTGCCCTCAACTCACAGTCACCGCTCCTCTCAGTGGTGTCTTCCCCTGGCCCTCCACAGCTTGTGCTGCATCCCATTTCTTCTGCACTCCAATGGCCTTCAGGCTGCACCCAACAGCCACAAAAAGCTGGGTGGGAAGCTCAGCAGCTCCCTGCATACAAAGCCACCTGCACAGGCCTGCCCTGAGGTGGGGAGTTTGCCAGGGTGTGAAAAAGGCTGGGAGGCAGCACCAGCAGCTAATCAGGGAGCTAATGCAGGGAAAGATATCAACAACATGATAAGGCAGGAGAGAGCAAGGCTGGATCTCAGTCTGGAGGACAGTGAAGGTTGTCACGTCCCACGTCACACAGATAAGTCAGAACCCACTGGGGTAGTGCAGGCAGTGAGGATGGTTCAAAAGTTCAGGAATTGTTTTCACAGATAAGAGCCTTGGTGATGGAAGTCTCCCCACTTCTTTGCAGAAAGAGCACCACTGTAATGAAAATAATCATTGCACAGAAGCAATTAAGGATGCTTGTCTTGTGCAGTTGACTAAGCAGGTCCCCCCTGGTCACAGGTCACTCTGGATTGCTTCTCAGAAGCAAGCCAAGGCTAATAATGAAGCTCAGAGCTGGGAAGCACCTAATTGCTTAATTGAGCACAAAGCATTTCTCCTCTTACACCCTTTGGAGCACAGCTTGCATGAGATCATCATGGTGCTGAACAGGGGACAGGACCACAGCAGAGACCACAGCAATGAACTGAGGGCTGGAGCACAGCAGAGACTCCAGAGCTTAATTGGGGACAAGACCACAGCAGAGGCCCTGGTGCTGAACTGGGGACAGGACCTCCTTCATCTTCCCAAAGCAGCTCCTGCTCCTTCTACACCATCCTCCACCCTGCCTAAACAGCTCCACCACTACCATTTTTGCACCCATCCCAGAGCCTGGGGCTGCCAAGATACCACCCAGAGGAGCTCAGCCCCAGGAGGGAAGCCCAGCCAGCACCCGTGGATGGTATTGGAGCAGTCATCAATCATTGCCCTAACAACCGGGGGGCCACCAGGCCCCCCGGCCTTTGTTGTCACCACCACCATCACCCAGTGTGCACCAGGGGCACTCACCAGCGATGAGAGGAGGATCCTCCAGCCCAGATGGGCTCAGCTTGGGGCTGCTGCCTTTCCTGGGCTGGATTAAAAAGGGGAGTGGGTGGGCAGGGCCAAGTGGCCACACCTGGGGTGGGAGGAGACTCCAACAGAGCCCAGGTGCTCTGGGTTTGAGGGGAAACAGGGGCAAAATGGGGTGGGTGAGGTGGGAAAGGGGCAGATCTGGTGGGAAGGGAGGGGGTTTAACAATAACTTTATTTTCCATAGATCTTTCATAATGCACAACTGCAGTTCATGGTTTGCTTTGCCTCCATGCAAAAAGAGCCAACCCACCAATGCCTCGTAGAACAAAGCACAATGGTGGCTACTAGAGCGAAACCTTTCCATCATTATCATTCTGCTTGGCAGGAAAGCCTGTGCTTTGCAGATCAAGATAACAAGCTTTAACAACAACAACAACAACAAATTCTCCAAAAGTAAATTTTCTCCCTGGATACCTGCAGAAAACAGGATGATGAAAGGACTGGAGTATGTGCCCTCTGAGGAGAGGCTGGGAGCCCTGGGGCTTTTTAGTCTGGAGAAGAGAAGGCTGAGAGGGGATTTAATGAATGTTTATAAATACCTGAGGGCTGGGGGTCAGGAAGGAGGGGACAGGCTCTGCTCATCTGCACCCTGCAATAGGACAAGGGGCAATGGATATCAACTCCAGCACAGGAGGTTCTACCTCAATGTGAGGAGGAACTTCTTCACTGTGAGGGTCACAGAGCACTGGAACAGGCTGCCCAGAGAGGTTGTGGAGTCTCCTGCTCTGGACGCTTTCAAGACCCTTCTGGATGTGTTCCTGTGTGACCTGTGCTGGATTCTATGCTCCTGCTCTGGCAGGGGAGTTGGACTCAAAGATCTTCAGAGGTCCCTTCCAACCCCTAACATCCTGTGATCCTATGAGCCTATGACCACAGCAGAGACCCTAGTGCTGAACTGGAGACAGAACCATGGCAGAGACTTCAGCATTGAACTGGAGACAGGACCACAGCAGAGATCCTGATATTGAACTGGTGACAGAGATCCTGATACTGAACTGGTGGTAGCATCACAGCAGAAAGCCCAGAGCCGAACCAGGGAGAGGACCAGGGCAGAGACAATGGTGCTGAACTGGGGACAGGATCACAGAGAAGAGCCCTGCGTGGGACAGGCAATGAAGCAGCCACGCAGCTCAGCTCCCAGGTGCTTTCAGCCCTGTTGCCAACCCACTCACAAAGTTCCTGTCTGCTCTGCCCTCCCCTCCGCCCCCAGCTCGCAGCCTTTCACAAATCCAGCTGCAGAAAGGAAGCAGGTTCTTAACAACAAAAGAGACATCCCGTGGGCTTCAATTGCTCCCTGGCAGCCCCCACCTACAGAAAAAGTCCCCAGAGCACACAGAGAGGAGTTTTGAAGGATGGATTACAGCACTGGGGGTGGAGGCCCCCCCGAGGCTGCCTTTTTGCTCTCTCTCAGCAGCCAGCAGGCTCTGCACAAGCAGCCTGGACCGCCGAGGCGCGTGGCACAGCTTGTGCTCTGCTGGCTGCTGCACTGCCTGCACGGGGCCCAGGAGCAAAGCCTGCTTCCACCCCTGTGCTTGAGTACAAGTGATTCAGAAAACAGAGCAGAGGGAGAAGGGAAATAGCAAGAGTGGGTGAGGTGTGTCCCTCCTGGCACCTCTGAGGTCATGAAGTCCATCCAGCAACCTACCACCACCACGGCCATCAAACTATGTACCTAAGTGGCATGGCCACACATTTCTTGAACACCTCCTGGGATGGTGACTCCACCACCTCCCCAGGCAGCCTGTTCCAATGCCTGACCACTCTTCCATTAAAGAACTTTTACCTACTATCCAATATTCCTACTATCCAGTCTATGATGGCAGTGAGATGGCAGTGCCAGCATTGTACGGCCCATGAACCAGCATGCCCCAACCATGTTAAAACTCATGAGCAAAATAAACTTCACACTGCAATTATCTGAAATGGCCTTGGCCCATCAGATGGGCTGGCAAGTGTAGCAGGCTGGTATCTCATCCAAGCTCTGCCTGGGGTGAGCTGACCCATCTTCTAGAGCCTTTCCTCCAAAATCAAGATCCAGTTGGGCTTTTATCCACCCCCTGGGTTGACCTCGTTGTTTCCTCAGCCTGACTCGTGGGCTGCACAGGCAGAGCCAACCCCACAACAAGCTTCACAGCACTCACAAACTCATAACAAGCAGAGCCAGCATGGGCAGAGATGCCAGCCCTGGTATGGCACAGAGAGGTCTGCAGGTGAATGTAGTGCTGGGGCAGATGAGTCCTCTCTGGCTCTCCCAGCAGTTCCCCATCTGTGCCTTGCTGTGACCCAGCGAGCCATGCTGCCCCAGGAGCCAGCAGGACCACTGGGAACAGAGAGTGTCCTTCCATCAGCTGTGTTTTTAATTAAAGGCAGGCTCAAGGCTTTGCACTGCTTCCCAGACAACACTTGTGCAAGAGACCAGCCGAGACGTTTCCCAGCCTGTCGTGTCGCTGAGCCATCGGCAGAGCACACACCTGCCCTCTGCACCGCCTGCACTCAATTACAGCCCCATTCACTGCATGCCTCCTTCCAGCTTCTGCAAGAAGCAAGTAGCCAGGGCAAACGCAGAAGGGCAGGGGCAGGCCTTGGTGTCACTTCCAGGAAGGCAAAGCTCTTAAATACATGTGCAAATTCCAACCTGAGATCTCTTCGCCTGGGAAATTACCCAAAGCACTAAACAAGCCATTAGCTCTGACCCTGCCATAATTGAATCTGGGAATTCAGTAAGAGACTCTGTCTCTCCTAACGACGTGGAAGATAAAACCCAGCAGATTGTGGATAAATGGCTGGCATTGAGGAAATCTTCTGCAGTAAAGCTCTCTGCTGCACTCAGAACGGCCAAGGACGTATTCCCATGGTGTGCAGTGCATCAGTCATACAATACTCTCAGCTAGTGCAGGTGGTATTTAAAGAGATTGCAGATAAGAGTTTCAAGAGACTGCTTGCTAAGTGCACAGATAATCCTGCTCTTCTGCACAGGAAACTGCAGCTCCTTAAAAGCAGGTTTAATTTTGTTTATGATTTTTCTGAGAAAATTAAAGGATCTGGCTGTTACACATGATCCATCCTGTGCAGAGAGCCCTCCTGTCACCTGGGATGCTGGGGAAGCTGCCCTCAGAGAGCAGAGGGAGGAAACCTGAAACCTGCCACACTCAACAGCTCTTGACACTGAAGGTTTTGGTCCCGTTGCTGCATCCCTCATCTTTATTATAAGCCATGGAGTAAACTTGCTGCTGGCTGAAGGCATCCAAGCATGTAAATGGAACATGCTGGGGCTGGAGAGAATCATGAAATCATTAAGGTTAGAAAAGACCTCTAAGACCATCCAGTCCCACCACAGAATCACAGAACTATAAACCGGTTTGGGTGGCAGTCAGCAGGGCCACCTGCAACTAGATCAGGCTGCTCAGAGCCTTGCTGAGCCTCACCTTGAATAGCTTCATGGATGGGGCCTCAGCTGACCCCCAGGGCAGCCTGTTCCAGTGTACCATCACCCTCATAGTAAAGAACTTGTTCCTAACATCCAATCTAAATCTGCTCTTCTCTCATTTCAAACCACTGCCCCTTGTCCTATCACTGCAGGCCTTTGCAAACAGTCTCTCTGCAGCCTTCTTGTAGGTCCCCTTCAGGTACTGGCAGGCTGCTATTAGGTCTCCCTGGAGCCTTCTCTTCTCCAGGCTGAACACCCCCAGCTCCCTCAGCCTGTCCCCATGGCAGAGGTGCTCCAGCCCCCTGATCACTTTTGTCACCTTCCTCTAAACCCACTCCATCAGGTCCATGTCCTTCCTGTGGTGAGGGCTCCAGAGCTGGAGGCAGTACTCCAGGTGAGGTCTTACCAGGGCCCAGTGGCAGAATCACCTCTGTCCTTCTGCTGGCCATCATCAACCCTCAACCCAATGCAGCCACAACCACTTCGCCATGTCCTGAAGTGCCACATCTACATGGCTCCTGAACACCTCCAGCCCTGAAAAGCAAACATCCCTCATCCCCCCACTTAGGGACATTTCTTTGCAGCACCACACAGCAGCAGGGTCAGCTCCTTACCAGTGGCTCCGCAGGCAGTTAAGCAGCAGGATGACGATGCCCAGGCAGTAGCAGGCAGCATGCGCAGAGCCGAAGAGTCGGCTGAGCGCTCGTGTCTTGTGCTCCCATCTGGCTACCTGCAGAGACAACAGAGAACAAAATGGGTGGTTGGAGGTGCCTGGGCACATGCTACCCACCCTAGCGGTGTGACTCCCACAGCCTTGGCCCCCACTATGGCTTTGTGTGAGAGGAAAGTGGAGGCTGCTGATGGGACATGGTCCCTCGCTACAGGAAGGACATCGAGGTGCTGGAGCGTGCCCAAAGGAGAGCAACAAAGATAGTGAAGGGTCTAGAGAACAAGTCCAGTGAGGAGTGCCTGAGGGAACTGGGGTTGTTCAATGTGGAGATAAGGAGGCTGAGGGGTGACCTGCTCACTCTCTACAACTGCCTGAAAGGAGGTTGGAGCCAGGTGGGGATCAGTCTCTTCTCCCAAGGAACAAGCGATAGGACAAGAGGAAATGGCTTCAAGTTGTGCCAGAGGAGATTTAAGTTGGCCATAAGAAAGAATTTCTTCCCTGAAAGGGTTCCCAAGGCCTGGCACAGGCTGCCCAGGGCAGTGGTGAAGTCGCCATCACTGGAGGGCTTTAAAAGCCATATAGATGTGGTGCTGACAGATAGGGTTTAGTGGTGACCTAGCAGTGCTGGGTTTAAGGTTAGACTCAATGGTCTCAAAAGTCTCCTCCAACCAAAACAATTCTATGATTCTGTGGCTTAAATGAAGCCTGGGGATGAAAGCTCCTTGTCCTACTCATGCCAGCCCCTGCTAGTGTTTTCATTAGGTGTATCCTTGCATACCAGGCCAGCCAACATCACTGAAGCACAGGCTCGTGGCAAAAAACACCCCACACATCAACTGGGTTGGACAACAAGGCTGAGATCATTGCTAAGGCTGTCCCCAGGCAACCAAGGCCAACAGACCCCTGCTGTGGAACACAGTATTGCTCTCCTGGAAGGAGACCAGATCCGAATACAGGATGGACCACAGGGACACCCAGCTCTCATTATTCAGCTCTGTCATCTCCTGAATCCAGCCTGAGGGATCACATTTGGCAGGAACAACCCTTCCCTGTGCACATCCAGAAAAGTTCACAAGCCCTCCCCCAAGCTCCCCTCAGACATGACCTGCCAGCTTGGCCAAGAGAATTGCTTCCTCTTGTACAGGCTGAAGGATCTGGCCTTCGTTAGCACTCAGCCCCAGCAGTCATTAAGGGCTCATCTGCACTCCCCATCCATCCCCACATGGCTGTCTCAGTACAACCCATCCAGCGCCTCAGTGACAGCACAGGACTCACACAGACGCAAGCAGCATCTCCAGGGAGCCATCAGCATCAAGAGGCTTTTCTCTGGCTGCCATTTGAAGCTCCACATCCTGTGGAAGCTGGTAGGCCCCTGCACAAAACACCTTGCAGCTGAGATGTCCCCTCAGGTGTCCCTTCAGGTGTCCCCTCAGCCTAGAAGGTTGCTGCATGCTGACAGGTGCTGCTGCTGCCAAAATCCACAGCACCTGATCCACCCAACTCACCAAATCCAGGACCCTCACTCCCAAGCTGATGCAAACCATGGAACAGTTAGGGCTGGAAAAGGCCTTTGAGATCATCAAGTCCTTACAGCTACTCTGGTTTTCTACCTTTCCCATGTCCCTCACAAAGCTGTGGCTGCATTTATTGCCTCTTTCAGGCTCCAGTTTCAGGCCTGGAGTTTGGATCAGACCCTGAACTCCAGCCGAGCAGAGGCCACACGGGCAGTGAAGCAGGAGGCTGGGAGTCAGCAGAAGCTCTCAGCACCAATTTGCTTCTCAGACACGGCTGGCACTTCATTAGCTTCAGATGCACTTCACTCCCTCGCACGGAGCCCGGGCAGCTTTCAGGGGGCACCTGCAGCCCAGCTATTCATCCGCTCCGAATGTATCTGCTAATTTATTGGCTCTGCCTGAGCAGAGGAAGGCAGCTCTGCAGGTCCCCCTGTCCTCCCAGGCTGATGCAGAAGCACAGAGTGCTGCTGGTGGAGGGGGACCGCAGCCTTCAGGAGGGGAGAACGATGAGAAACCTCTGATAAGGAGGGTACTGATTTCACATGCTGAGAGCTGATTCAATTAGTTATGCAATGATTGCTCTGAAATTACAAATCCACTCATGACAGAGAGAGCTGCTTCACTGCCTTTTCCTGGCTGGTATAAATAGTTTGTATTCTAAATTGAATTTAAAACACCGTGCGTCACGCTGCTGCTAAAATGGGAGCCGCTGTTCGAGTGCTGAGAGAGCGGAAAACGGAACACAGGCTGAGCTACCACCTTTGGGAAGTCAAAAAGGAGTGACCACACAGGTGACTGAGCCCCAGATGGAAAAATGCAGCCACGTGCCAGTTATCTGCACCAACTTCTTCATTCCCTGGAGATGATTCTGGCGGCGTTTGCACGGATGGCAGCCCCGGCTGGCCTCGAGAGCCTCGCAAAGCATCTCAGCAGGGATGAAGCTAAAGGAGAAGGCAGCACTGCCAGGATCAGAGAGGAGAACTCCCTGTGCCATTGGGAGCCAGCAAGGTGGCCTCATAATTACCCTCACCTTCAGAAAGGTCCACCTGGGCAGCCGTGGAGCGCAGCAAGGCGAAGGGATGCGTCGGGATTAACTCCCAGCATAGCCCAGCTCGTGCTGCATCATGTTGCTGCCGACTCCCTGGCTGGGACCGAGATGCCAACTTTTATTTAGCTGTCAGAGCCTTCAGATGGGATCCTGGGCTCCATGTGGAGTCCACAGGGGCCTCATGCCGAGGAAAGCGGAGCAGGAGCCTGCGTGGGGCTGGAAGCAGAGGCGCTCGCCAGGCCCTGCGGCAGTATTTCAGCAACAATTAATTTGTTCCCATTCTGGTTCTATTCCTTGAACAGCTAATTAGTTCTGGCTCGGTTCTAATTTTCTAATTTTAGTCATTTCTAGCTAATATTAGCTCCCTTCCGACCTGTGGCTACACAGCTGCCTTGATGCTTCCATCAACTCACAAACCGGCGTGTTGTTATTTACTGCACCATGGGTGTGAAACACTTCCAGCACCCTCCTCAGCCACACGCAGGACGCAGCAGGGCTGAGACCAGAGGGCTGCAGCCATTCCCAGGGTGCTGCTTGCCCTCCCAGTTCTAGCTGGCACTACGCTGCCCATGGGTGAGCACAGCAGCGAGGACGACAGCCCCACACACGGCTGTGTGTCCTGGCGAGGGAGGGAAGGGAGGTGGTTTATGTTTCTTCCAACCCCTGAGGTTGGAAAGAGAGTTTATACAAAGCTTTCTGACTTCCCCAAGGGGCACAGCAATCTGAGGCTTCTTTTCCAAAGCTCCCAGCCCTTCTGCTTTCACTTTAGGACACCTAGGGAGGGCTGTAAGTACATTTTTTAACGTTCCCCCCAGTGCTCCTGATTGAAATAACTCAATGGGTGGATGTGGCTGCAAAGCCAGTGAGTGCTCTTGGGTCCCATGTTCTGCCTCTGGCAGGCCATTTCAGCACTCATCAAGGGCTGATGTTCCCAGGGATCACCTCCTCCTCCTCCTCTAGGTAAATTCAGGGCTGATTTCTATGTACCAAGACCCAGCCACCTCCCCTCCCACCTGAGCCAGCACATAAACAAACCCGAGAGCACCCCCCTGCACCCCCCCTGCCTGCCCTGATGCAAAGTGGAAACGCTCCAGGTTTTCACTTTGGTGTGTCTGGGGGGCAGGCAAACCTCCCCCAGCCACCTCCAGAAGGGCCACAAAGAAGCATCTGAAAATCAATTTCATCCCCGTGAACCTGTCTCTGCAGCTGATCAATGGGAGCTGCTCTTTGCAGCTCTGGGTGCGTGGCAGACCATTGCCTCTCATTAATATTTAGTATTTGTTTCAAGGAAATTGATTCTTTCTGTCTGCCATCCAGGGAAGCTGGCTTTTGAGCATGCTGTATTTGAATTTGCTCAACCCCAGCTCTGAAATAGAGACTTTGTGATGTCTCACATAACTCCATTTCCACATCTGGCTTGCCCCAGAGATGGGGAATGAAAGCAGACAGCACAAAGGCTCGGCTCTCAGAGATGTTTTGCATCTGGATGCTAATCAGCTGGTCCATGTCCTCACATCTCCCCATCCTATCTGAACAAGACCATATGGGCACCAGCAAATTTAGCTTGGTGGTGAGGCTGGGATGGATCAGCAGTTCCCTTCAACCCAAGGGACACTGAGGCACTGGAGGACTGAGTGGCTGCTTTCCAGCTCTGGCCCTGGAGATGTTCAAGATCAGACTTGATGTGGCCCTGGGCAGCCTGATTTAGCTGTAAGTATCCTTGCTTACTGCAGGGGTTTGGACAAGATGACTTTTGAGGGTCCCTTCCACCCCAATGCAACCTGTGAATCTGTGAGATGCTCTGCCCACTTCTGGGGATGCTCTTGCCGTGCCCAAATGGTTGGCATAAAAATGTTTGGTGCCCAAGTTTGGGCTGTAGAAAAGGTGACAGTGAGTAGGATGTGCTACCTGCACCACACCTGTCTCAGTATTTGCCACAGTGAAGGATTTTGCCTCATCACGTGGGGCCTAGGAAACAGCTCACCGAGGGATCCAAAAGTCATGAATTCCATGAAAAGCCCAGAGGAAGAACAACCACTTCCTGGAGAACACTTGCACATCAGTCCCAAGAGGATGCACATGTTTAGGCTGAGCCCTGGATGCACAAATGATTCAGCTCAAACACTAAAAAGCCTTCAGACAAAACCAACCTGAGCAAAGTCTTTAACCTTCTCCCTCAGCTTGCTGTCGCCCTGGCCAGCTGTGGGGCAACGTCCTCCTGAGGGTGCTGGTGCAGGAGAAGCCCTGACTTGAGAGGCTCCATGTGGCCATCTCCTATCCCAGCTGTGACCCACATAGCTTGTAACACAATGAAAGGGCAGGAAACCTGATGCTACTCTTATTTCACCCACATGGACCAGAGGCACCCACCTGGGAAACGACGGAAAGGAAAATCCATTTTTCCTTTCTGATTCCCTGGAATCCTTCATTAAACAACATTCCCTGCTCTCTGTCTCTGCTTGGATGCTGGAAAACAACCTTGCATTCAGCTATCACATTTATCCAAAAGACAGGGGAGGCACAAGACAACCCCTGAGCACCCACACTCTACCTGTGGTGCTCCTGGGAGTGAGCAGGGAAGCAGAGCTGAAGGAGAGCTGAAGCAGAGACGAAGCAGAGCCAAGACAGAGGCAGGCTGCAGTGTAAATGCACATCCACAGCCTGTCTGTGAGTGCTGAGGCTGGCTGACCTTTGCTGAGTGCCAGAGGAGCCAGCCTTTCTGGCTGCCCCAAGTGACCATGGAGGAAATGAGTGTGGCCTGACCTTATCCCTCCTAACGAAGCGTGCTCCAGCCCTTCAGCAGCCAGCAGATGGTTTATTGCCAACGTGCTGGTAGGGAAGAGCCAACAGCGCTGGTTGAAAGCTGTGGTCAGGCTGAAAGCTCCAGTCTGGGCTCCTGAGGCCACTCAAGGCAAACACCTGAGTGCTTCTGCCACTCCTAGGTGATAAAAATTCTGCTTTTTTAGGAGACTGCAAACCTCAGGAGACACAGGAGGGGAAATTGCAGGGCTGGTACCACACACAGCAGCCCCGAGGAGTGTGTGGGGGCAGCTCTTGTAGCATGAAGCCCTTGACACAGGCTGGCATGTGCCCATGTGCAGCCTCATCTGAGGCAGCAGCTCTCTGTGTGCCCCCCTCAGCACCAGGCACGGGCACAGGCTTTCCAAAGGCATGTGCAGGAAACGCTCCAGGGACCAGCGTGCCACTGGCAGCAAGAACACGATTAGCAGGAGCTCTGGGCAGCCAAGGTAGGAGAAAAAGAACAGAACAAACCACGGTTTAATTTGTACAAGCTGGTAATTATAGTTGCTATCTGTCTGAAATCTCTATTGAGTTTATTTAAATATGTTCTCCGTGAAGGCCATTCAGACAGGAATTATCAAGGTGTTGCAGCAGAGGAGATAATGCCATGCAGTTTTCAACAGATCAAGGGCTGATTAGGAGGAATTAATTAGCTGCTTAAACAGTCCTTGACTCGCTGCAGCAATTAGCCATCACCTCCCTGCAGTCACGTTCCCAGTGCAGCAGTGGTGCTGGGGATACAAAGCACCCATCAGCAGGGCTGCCTTCCCCGTGCTGCTGCTCAGCACTGGGTCAGCCTCAAGTGGGCACGTGGTCCTGGGAAGGTGCCCTAAAGCCACCAAGGTTTAGGCCATGGCTGGGGCTTGGCAGCTGGGCAGTGATACTCTGGGCTGTGGTGACTCCCCTGAATTCAGTCTGGTGCCTGGCTGGTACTGCTGCATTTGCCATGGCTCCCAACATGAGAATGTCTTCTCTCTTCCAGCCTTTAGCAGGACAGTCCTTTGTGCATCCCCCTCCCATCCATCAGCTCAGGGCCCCCTGCAGCTGTCCTTCCCAGTGCAGCCCATGGAGCAGGACCAAACTGCAGAGTGCAGCTGAGGTGGACATTGGCTCTAGGACTGGCTGGGAGCAGGTGGCACAGAGCAAACACTAAACCATGGAAAGCCATCACTGCCGAGCTGTGTTCCTGCTGAAAGCAGGCTCAGCTGTCCCCAGCAGGACACTATCCAGAGGCAGGAGGAGAAGCCAGCACTCAGTACAGCCATATAATCATGGAATTGTTTTGGTTCAAAGAGACCCTGAAGATCATCAAGGCCAACCATTAACCCAGCACTGCCAGGTCACCTATGACCCTCAGCACCACATCTACATGGCTTTGAAACCCCTTCAGGGATGGGAACTCCATCACTGCCCTCAGCAGCCTGTGCCAGGGCTTGACAACCCTTTCAGGGAAGAAATTGTTCCTCGTGTCCAATCCAAACCTCCTCTGGCACAACCTGAAGCCATTTCCCCTTACCCTGTCATCACTTGTTCCTTGGGAGAAGAGACCAACCCACCACCTGACTCCAATCTCCTTTCAGGGAGTTGTAGGGAGTGACAAGGTCTCCCCTGAGCCTCCTTTTCTCCGGGCTGAACAATCCCAGTTCCCTCAGCCCCTCCTCACAAGATTTGTGCTCAAGACCCTTCACCAGCTTCATTGCCCTCCTTCAGACAGGCTTCAAACCACCTTCTGTCCCTCCTGCCAGCAGAGCACCCCAGGGCAGATGGTCACAGGCTGCCAGCTCCTGCCAGCACCCTGATGGGCTCCACTCTGTTTAATTGCTTCCTGCCTGCACTGGGCAAAGCTCTGGACTTCCCAATTCAGAGGCCGAGTGATTTCTCTGACGGCTTCTCAACTCGCAGGCACTCAATTACTGAGAGCCCTGAGATGGTAATGAAGCCCGAAAGCTTTTTAGCAAATGATTAAAGCCCTGTGAAGTTCTCCCCACTAAGTACTGGAGCAGCAGCTCCCAGTTCATGCAATTAAAACACTGAAGCAATATTAGAAGAGACAGGCACAGTCTTAATGGTTTCATGTGAGCTGTAAGGCAACCCAGGCTGGAGACTCTGCCCACACAGCTTGTAAAGGTCTTTTTTATGCTAATGCAGCAAGAAAAGATGCACCCAGAGCTGGATTGCCACTGAACCACAGGCGCAAGGGACAATGGGTGACAGCCTGGACGTGGAGGGAGAGCAGGGCAGGGATTCCCATCAGAGGCTGGAGGCTCCTGGCACCCTGACTTGATGATGACAGACCTGACATGTCCTTAGGGATGGGGACATGCCAGCTCAGCAGCAAAAGCTCTCCCCATGATGCCACACCAGTTAGCTTTTCCCCTTTCCCATTGGTACAACGGCAATAACAGCTGTCAGCAAGCTGCAGCCGAGCAGGACAGCTTAGCTCATCTGCGTCTGCTAAGGGCTTTCAGTTTGGAAAGGAAGGTGTTGATTTGACTCGAGGAAGACTTTTCCATTGCCTTCCACGGGCTCTGGATGGAGAGATTGTTGTTTATTCCAGCCAAAAGCAACAGCAGCAGGGTTTTGGAGAGCTGGGGTGGTGTGTAGAGTGTGGTATGGAACAGCCAGCTGGAATGAAAGGGCTGCACACCCAGGTGACAGCTTCACGGAGGGAAAAAGCACACATTCCAGGCTCCTGCAGTGGAACCAGAGGCTTGGAAAGCACAAAAAGACTGCAACATAAAAAAAAAGGAGGACATCCAAGGGGCTGAAGAAGAGAACTATCTACAAGCAGAAAGAAGGGTGGGCTCCTCTCCAAAACCAAATGGCTGGCTGTGGAGCTGCAGTGCTGAGACCAGCTGGGGTGACAAACCCTCACTGCCTGCAATGACCATCACCCAAAGGCGCGAGTTAAGAGGACAAAATGAAAGCTGAAGTGCCTCTTCTTGCGACTCTTCCCTGATGAAAATAGCACCAAGAGGGTCAACAGGGTCCAGTCTGAGTACTTTGACACAAAGAGAGGAGTAAAATGACTCCACTTCTTCAGAAGCAGAAAGACGACTGTGAAATAAGCCCAGCCTGCTTCCACCATGTATGAATTTAGCTTAAGAAACACCACCCCCCTGAATCCCTCTCTGGCAGAAGTAATTGCACTGAAATGGCACAGGGTCACCTCAGCTAACAGCCTTGAGTTGGGGAAACAAAACAAGTCGGCAGGTAAACAGATAAGGGCCAGGTAAGGACTAGGTACGCGTTGCCTCAAAGCCATCCCTTGAGATTACCTCCACAAGAGTCTTTACCTTGAATCCACTCATGATAAACAGCTAGATAATAATTTCATTTCTCTAATAGTGTTTATGTGATTTGTCAAAGTACCATCTCATTAGCTGGCTGCAATAAAAACAAGCTCCTACTTAACGTATGCCAAGGCAGCCTGGGTCCCTCCATGTTCCATGAGCCACATCCTCTCCTCTTCAATAAACACAAAACCGAGACGGAATATGGGCTGCCTTTGCTAGCAATTTCCAACACAAAATCTGAACAGCTTCTCCTCCAGGCAAGGAGCTCATGATTTATGTCCAAAGAGCTGGAAGCTGAAGGCAGGTGATTTCGAGTCACCCAGAACGCGCCGTGTTAATTAATTTTGAGCGTGGGCACAAGAAGCCCTTCCGAGCAGCTCCCCAAGAGCGAAGGGGAAGGGAGATGTGCTCCAGCCACAGGGAACCAGCCTGCACAGCCCAAACTGACTCTTCCAGCCCACAAAACCCACGGAAAAAAGTATTTGTGAGATAATGATTTCTCCAGAGCTCAGCACGGGATAGGGAAGGACCTTTCCAGGTTCAGCCGGGGATGCGGTGGGGATGGCCAAGCACCAGGAGTGACACAGGATGCACAGAGGAATGGGGAGCAGTTGGGACCCACCCAGCTCCTCTGAGCCAATAACACAACCAAATAAAACAATCTCCTGACACTAGGGAAACACAGAGGCTCCTGCTGCACAAGGATTGGGGCTCAGCTCAGGCCCAGCGGGGAGGGAAGTGCTGCTGGATGAGCATCTCCTACACAGGACAGGGAAATATTTTGCCCAGTGTTTTGCCAGATTGTTTTTCCTCATTTTCCATGCCCGGATGACTTGGCCCACCCACAGCCTCCCATTGCACACATCCAGAAAACCACAAACCTCTTATTTTCCTACATTCTTCTGAAGCTCAGAGCGTTTTCTCTGAGCAAAACAGGTCTGATTTTACTCAGGCAGCCCACAGCAGGCACCTTCCCAAACCAACCAGAAGCAAAGGGGGGTGTGTGTGTGTGTGAGTCTCTTGGGTGAGCTGGACCATTCTGCCCACCTCACATCCTCTATTTGCTGATGTATTTTATTTTCTCTGTTACTCACGCACCACTAAAAAAAGCAGAGCTGAGGAGGGAAAGTGCCTGAAGTGTTGTAGACACAGCAGCTTCACTGGAAGAGGTCACCTCCCCAAAAAGACCCATTTGCAAACAAAGTGATCCAACAATAGCACTGCCGATGTTTGCGCTGGCATCCATCTGGGAGGATGAGCTCTGCTGCACCGCGCTGGCCGGCACACACAGACTCCTCTCTTTTAAGTCAATACAGACTGGGGGATGAGGTGTTAGCAAGCAGCCCCGTGGAAAAGGATTTGGGAGTGCTGCTGGATGAGAAGCTGGACATGAGCAGGCAGTGTGAGCTTGTAGCCCAGAAGGCCAATCACAGCCTGGGCTGCATCAAAAGCAGCGTTGCCAGCAGAAGTAGAGAGGCGACTCTGAGACTTTGCTCTGCTCTGGTGAGACCTCATCTGGAGTGCTGTGTGCAGGTCTGGAGCCCTCAATATAGGAAGGACATGGACTTGATGGAGAGGGTCCAGAGAAGGGCCATGAAAATGCTCAGGGGGTTGGAGCACCTCTGCTACAAGGACAGGCTGAGGGAGCTGGGGGTGTTCAGCCTGGAGAAGAAAGGGCTCCAGGGAGACCTAATAGCAGCCTGCCAGTACCTGAAGGGGGCTACAGGAAGGATGGAGAGAGACTGTTTGCAGGTGCCTGTGGTGACAGGAACAGGGGCAATGGCTTCAAACTAGAGAAGGGCAGATTTAGATTGGATATCAGAAAGAAGTTCTTTACTATGAGGGTGGTGCAACACTGGAACAGGTTGCCCAGGGAGGTGGTTGAGGCCTCTTCCCTGAAGATATTCCAGGTAAGACTTGGTGAGGCCTTGGGCAACCTGATCTATTTGGGGATGTCCCTGCTGACTGTGGGGAGGTCAGACTGCATGACCTTTGGAAGCTCTTTCTGGCCTGGACCATTCCATGATTCTGTGATTCTCTAAGCCCTTCCTTTCTCTTTTTGTGCCTCTGTTCCCTCCAGTTATTTCCAAATCAATCCCTGCAGATCCACCATGCTGAGGTCAAGTCCTTCTGAATTTGCTGCTGACTTCAACGCCCTGGGTTAGGTTTTAAACGCAGGGACAAAGCTCTCCGCCTTGGTCACGAGGCATCGCTCCTGCTCTTCAAACCTCTAGCACTGCTGCCAAGTAAGGTCAGTCTGATTAAAAGAGTTAGTCTAGGTGGAATAAAAATGGACATTCTTCAGCAATTGCATCCTATGTAAGAAAAATCCTCTTACAGAACTTCACTGGCTGCAGGTAAAAGGAGACTGAGGTCATCTAATAACTCTGACATTTCTTGCAGCCTCTGATTCACTGCAAAGAGGCTGTATAAAGCTACACCAGAGGTGTCAGCTAACTCCAGCGCGTTCTCACTCTCCTGTACAACCTGTATTTAGTTGAAGATACCATATTCAGGTATCAATGTGAGCACCCAGCTCTGTCATCAGGTCCCCAGCCTGCAGATGCGTGGCCAGCAGGACTAAGGCAGTGATCATCCCCCTGTGAGGGTGAGGCCACAGCTTGAATACTGGCTTCGGTTTTGGGTTCCTGGCAGGAGAGAAGGGGATGGTGAAAGGCCGGGGTGGTGAAAGCAGAGGTCTCTCAAAACAGACATACATTGGCACAGGACCACAGGGCCCCACGTGGAGGAAGATAAAAATCACCAAACCATCTCAGCACCGCCTGGGATCTCGTGTTTGATGTGAGGGTTTCCAGAGCCGGGCAGCATCTTTGCAGTTTGCTCTTGCTAATAGGCTTGCTTGGATTCCAGCTCAGCCCAGCTCATTAGCCACAGCGCCGAATCCAGCGCTAATTCTGGATCACTCCTGTTGCTACAAATAAATAATAAAACTGCCTCCATGCAGGGGCTGTTTTCTTCCTCTCTCCCCCCTAATGCAGGTCTGGTAGCATCTCACGTACCTGTTAATGAAGTCCATTAGACCCAGAGTTTCTCAGCAAGTGAAAAATTACAATCATTAGCCAGTGACTGACGAGAGACACAAGCACCATTTCTGCCCAGGCTGGCAATCACAGTACGCCAAGTACACGTCCCAGCAAGTCCAGCCTTGCTCTCCTGTTCTGTGGTACCCAATGTTCTTCATTAGCATCTCCTATTTTTTTTGTAATAGAGCAAGGCAGCATCCTGCAGGAGGTTGCAATTACATACAACAATTAACCCAGGGAGAAACAGCGACACGGGTCACAGAGGCAGGGTTTGTGGTGGGGCTGTCAGAAGGTGAAGGGGGAGATGATTAGGGACACCTAAAAACCCTGCCTAAAATGGAAAACAGCGCAAGTGGAGGTGCAAAGCGACGGCACGGGAGAGGAGGTATGAGGACTGCTTTGTGATTTTTGGTTTGAATAGCAAAGAAACACAACAATTATTGGTTTTGGTCATAATACCCCAACGACCAGGACCGGCAGGCTCAGACCAGGACTCCCTGTGCTATTTGCAAGCAGCACACAGAGCCAGCTTGGCTTCTCCCAGGGCTGCAGCCGTTCTCTTGCTGCCCTTTTGTGAAATTAGGGTTTAATTCTCGGGAATTAAGTCTGCTAATAAGGACTCCCAACACACCCATCCTCTGGACAGCATGTACTCACTCAACGCTCCCTCAGGGAGGGGGGCACGAGGGAAGAAGGCAGGGGGGGTGGGAAAGAATTAAACCACCTCAGAGAACACAAAATGCAAGGGAAATCTAATCCCCCTTCGCAGAGGAGTGAGAGTTGGCTGGCAAAGAGGCGCTGGCCGCAGCGGGCGCGCGCGGCGGAGCCCGTTGGGGCTGGGGGGCCTCCCGCTGCTCGCCGGATCACGTTCCACGCTCCGTGTTAAGCCTCCCCTGGGAACATTTCCCACGGTGCTGAGGACACACATGTTTGCCACGCTGCTGTCGTCCCGGCGGCCAACAATAGCGAGGGACAGCCTGATCTTTCTGCGAGGCGGCCAGGCGCGCGCTCTGTTCCCCTCTCCTCGGGAAGGAGACGTTCGAACCCCGCGGCACAACCAGTAATAGCAGCCTGAAGGGTTAAATGCGATCAGCAAACCCCTGAGGCTCGCTGGTGTTACCTCCTGGGCTTCCTGTGTGTGTTGATGGCTGTAACCACGTGCCCCATGGTATTCACTGGGTGTAAGGAATCGCAGAATCCTGGAGTGGTTTGGGTTGGAAGGGATCTGAAAGATTCTGGAGGTCTAACTCAAAAGCTGAGTGAATAATTGGTCACTCCCAGACCCAGTGATCTGTCTCCTCCAAGGATGATCTGTCCCCTCCAAGGATGATCCTTTCCCCTTTTGCTGCCCCAAAGTCCAATACTGAGGTGCACATGAGCTCTGCCAGCAGACCTCAAATCTTCTTCCTGCCTTTTGCTCCATGCATTGCACACAGAATTGCACAGAAATGTTCAGGTTGGAAAAGACCCCCAGGATCACCAAGTCCAACCCAGAATCCTACTCTACAAGGTGCACCCCTAAACCCAAGCACCACATCCAAACGACCCATTTGTACCAAAGCCCTGTGTGAAGGTGGATGGGGAAGGCTGAGCAAGCCCTTCCAGCTAAGTATCCTCACACATCCACACCAGGGACCAAAGCCTGAAGGGTACAGGCAGGAGTGTTCTATTCAGTTGGACAAGGCACTCGTTTGGGCTTCCGAGTACATCAGTCTCTGGAAAACGACTGCATGGTGAAATCTCCAAATGAAACAAAATCAGTGCTGCTCTCCAGCCTTGGGAATCAAATGAGTAAGCCTGGAGCCATTAAAATAATGTCCTGGTAAAAATAAACAGGAAAGGGCACTTAGGAGGAATGCGTGGCAGTTAAAAATACTGCATCTCGTCTGAGGTCATCCAGTTTTTAACAGGAACAGCCACGTCTGCCCCAAGGCGATCTGATTTGGTATCGCTCCAGTCCTGATACTGGTGTACACTCTAATCACAGATGGACAGGCGAGTTGTTTTTTTCCCAGTTCAAAATCCTCCTCTGGATTCTGCAGACTGAGCATCTGCTGCCAGACTCACCACAGAAAGCACGGCTCCGAGGGAAGAGGCAGGAATAGGAACATCCAACTACTCCACGGTGGGATCTGGGGTCCCTCCTCTCGTCTCCCAACACGACTGATGAGGAGGATGTTCCAACTTTTCCTTTCTAAAAGGGGCATTTCTACAGCAAAGGAGAGGCTGGAGCCAGAGGCAGTCATGCTGAGCACCAGGCAGGCACAGAGCTGATACTGCAGAAAGGGCAGGAGGCGAGAAAAGTAGGCAGAAGGAGTACTGTAAAAGATCATAAAAGCTGCACATACATTTTCCTTCCCTGAAAATGTCTTTGTGCTTTTATGGCAAGGAGCTGCTACAATTACAGCTTCTTTTATCCTCGGAGCACAAACCAGATAATGAGCAAACCTCCCTCTGCACAAAGGAGGCGACGAAGGCGTTTGGAGAGCCCTGACGGCCAGGCTTCCCCTCAGCAGCCGACAGCAGAGAGAATTGCTAAACCCATCTCTATTTCACCCACTTCAGGGGTGTGAGCTGCTTTTTTCCCTTCCCAAAAGCACAAAAAAGGATCACACCAAATATGGATGGGCCTACCCAGACAGCAAGTGAAAACCCTTCAGCCAGACAAAGCAGCAGCTCACGCTCCCCAACCCGCAGAAAGCAGCCCGTGGCTGCATCATGCCTGATCTGGAGGAGAAGAGAGAGGGAGAAAAAAGGATTTACAAGAGGGGGGAAAAAAACCCACAACAAATACCCAAGCAAGATATTGCTAAATCCAGATGAGTAGGTAATGCACCACAGAGGTTTGTGACTGCAACAACACTCACAGGACTGTGGTTATTCAGTCTGGAGAACAGGAGGCTGAGGAGAGACTTAGTTGTTTTCCACAACTCCCTGAAAAGAGGTTGGAGTGAGGTGGGTGTTGTTCTCTTTTCCCTAGTAACAAGTATGAGAGGAAATGGCCTCAAGCTGCACCAGGGGAGGTTTAGAATCATAGAATCAGAATCATAGAATTGTTTCAGTTGGAAAAGACCTCTAAGATTATCAAGTCCAACCTTCAATCTAAGCCCAGCCATGACCTTAAGTGATGTTCTTGAACACCTCCCTGGCCAGCCTGTTCCAATGCCTCACCACTCTTGCAGTAAAGAAATGTGTCTGGATATCCAATCTAAACCTCTCTTGGCTCAATTTTAGGTTGGACATTAGGAAGAATGTGTTCACTGAAAGGGTTATTGGGCATTGGAACAGGCTCGTCAGGGAGGTGGTTGAATCCCTATCCCTGGAGGTGTTTAAAAGACACAGGCATGTGGTGCAGAGGGACATGGTTTAGCACCAGACCCGGCAGAGAGAGAGAATGCTTGGACTTGATGATCTTAAAGGTTTTTTCCAACCAAAACAATTCTATGATGCTATGACACATGAGAAAATCAAGAGCTCCTGCCAGCCTTCCTTTCCCTGATCCCAAAGGTTGCTGGGAGGTTGGGGGAGTTTGATGAAGCCACAGGCAGCAGCACAGATCTGGAGCTTCCAGCTTTTCTAGAATTCCTAATTCTCTAAGAGACTTGCTCTTCCCTCCCTACACATCAGCAAACATCTAGGTCCAGATGGCTTGGCAGGGAAAAAGAAAATCCAGCAGTAGCTCTATGTCCACAGCTCATATCCTTCTCCAGTGTAACATATCAGCATCAGCTTCCAAAAATCAACTGTTTCTCCCTGGATCAGGGTACAGGGGTTTTAAAGGTCTGTCATCATGCCTTAG
The DNA here is from genome assembly GCF_014839835.1 of Dryobates pubescens. Taxonomy (NCBI): domain Eukaryota; kingdom Metazoa; phylum Chordata; class Aves; order Piciformes; family Picidae; genus Dryobates; species Dryobates pubescens. The sequence goes on along the minus strand of NC_071615.1, from coordinate 2,114,195 downwards.
AAAGAGGAATTAAGGGAGACAACACAGGAAGGGAGGAGTGCAGATATTTGTTTGCTTTCACTGAGGTGAGGCTCCTTGTATTTACCAAGAACTGGCACCCACCAAGCACTGCTGTGATCAGGCTGCGGAACTATCTGGTTTCACACTCAAGAAGGCAAGGATGTGGGATGCTCCTGCCAAAGGCCATTTCCAGCTACTCCTGTCACTGGAGACACAACATGGGTGAAAGGAAAAGAGGGGGTTTGCTTTTACTGATTTACTAATCTACTTTACTACCCATTTGCTACTGCCCTCGTGAGCAACCGGAGCTAAGTGTGCCCTTGGAGTCCATCAAGGGGGAAGAAAACAGGGAAAATGAGGATGTATTTCCTTTGGGTTGCCAACCCTGTGTGCCACCAGCCTGCCACTAACTGGACCCAGCACCTCCCTTGTGAAGCCCCAACACCTGCCTCTCCACCGTAAGTCTCCAGGCACGTGGAAGATGCAATTGCACGGTGACGGAAGCTGGGCAGTGAGTCTTAAGGAAAATACTTCCCAAAAGCACCCAGAAGACTGTGTGCCTCTGCAGAGCTTCGTCAAAGCAGCCTATTTTGGGAGATCCCATCCTGGGAATTGGGCAGGCTTCTGCTAAATGGTCTGAGCCATGGTACAGTGGGAAACCACCCAGCTTACGTCTGTGGCTGCGGCAGGAACGCAACCCAGGACGCCCCCAGACAGCCGGTGGTGTCCCAGGGGAGCTGATGGATTTCCCAGCTCAGGGCTCCAGCAGCTCCCAGCCCCAGGGCTACACACAAACACTACCAAAGCCCAGGGCCACGTGGGACTTCCATGCCTCCCAGTCTGGGTAAATCATACTACTTTCTTTTTGAGCTCTAACTGCATTTTTTGCCTTGTCCCATGGGACAGAGGTGGGCACAGACCTGTCATGTCATAGAATAACCTCTTTGGGCTGCACCTCAGCAGCAGGAGGAAGTGTGTATCAATGCTTATAAATACTGAAGGTGGGTGTCAAGAGGATGGGACCAGGATCTTTTCAGTGGTGCCCAGTGGCAATCAGGGGCACCAGGCACAAACTGGAACCCAGGAAGTCCCTTCTGAACATGAGGGAAGAAAACCTTTGCTGTGAGGTTGCTGAAGTCCTGGAGCAGGCTGCCCAGAAAGATTGTGGAGTCTGCTTCTCTGGAGAGATTCCAAACCTGCCCAGACATTGTGCTCCTGGGCAAGCTGCTGTGGGTGCCCTGCTTTAGCAGAGGGGTTGGACTGGATGATCTTCAGGGGTTCCTTCCAACCCTCACTATGTTTGGACTCTGGGATTCTGTGACTGTGTGTTTAGCAGCAGCATGGCAGGATAGGAATGGACTGGGATGGAGAGGAAAGGGCCTCTCCCAACTCGTAGGGTGTGCAGATAACTCTCTGACGCATCTGGAAGCAAGACTCCTGACTTGAGTGTTTTCATCTTTTGTGCCTGTGCTGACATTCCAGCAAAGCTGCCAGCAGCCTGTGGTTTATTTTTAAAACACTAAACAAGAGAAGTAGAGCAAATACAGCAAACACCCTGGGTTTCCAGGGGAGCATTCTGCAGAAGCTAAAAAAAGGAGGTTGGCCATGAACCACAGGAGACTGCGAGGTGAGAGACAGATTCTGACCTCGCTCGGTTTAGAGCGATGCTGAGCAGGCACCAGCTGCAACCCAAAGCCACTCTAGGGATGGGCATGGAAACGTCACAGCCACCCAAGCACATCCTGCTTTGGCTGGTACCTGTGCATGGTGGCTGCTTGAATGATTAGCAGGAGCACTGAGCTCCTGCCTGGCTCAACACACAGATGAAACATCTACAGGAAAGATACTGAGTTGCTGCAGCACCTCCACAGGAGGGAAACAGAGCTGGTGAATGGCCTAGAGAACAGGTCTGGTGAGGAGCAGCTGAGGGAACTGGGCTTGTTTAGCCTGGAGACAAGAAGGCTGAGGGGAGACCTCATTGCTCTCTGCATCTCCCTGAAGACATTGGAGTGAGGTGTATCAGGGGATGGAATGAGAAGAAATGGCCTGAAATTGCACCAGGGGAGGTTTAGGTTGGATATTAGGAACAATTTCTTCCTTGCAAGAGCAGTCAGGCACTGGAACAGGCTGCCCAGGGAGGTGACAGTCACCATCCCTGGAGGTGTTCAGGAAATGTTTGGACATGACACTTTGGAATGTAGTTTAATGGCCATGGTGGTCTTAAGTTGGAGGTTGGACTTGATCTTGGAGGTCTTTTCCAACAGAAACAATTCCAGGATTCTATGATCTCAGCTCACAGCTGCCAGGCCAGGCAGGGCTCCATGATCCCCACTGCTGCAGGCAGCTCAGCCTGCAAGGACATCATAAAAAGACATTTCACGGCTTCTTAAAGAGGATTGAGATGAAAACACCACCAGCCCTAGCTGGGAGGCTGCAGGGAAGCAGGGTTGGGATGAAGGATGTGGCTCTCCCTCAAGGTGACAGAGCTCCTAATTGTGTCACTCCAGCCGGCAGGCCGGGGGATGCGACCCACTTTTGGCACCCGTTACGCAGCTCACAGCGGTGCCAACAAGCTGGAAAACGCTAAATTTAGGAGCTCCACTGTCACAGTTGGCCACACCTGGCCAGGACTCACTCTGAGACAACTGGAGAATCGATGCCATCCGCTCATCATGCGTTACAGCATCGCTGCAAAGCCTTCACTGTCTGAGTGGGAAGCGTTACCAAGTCACTTGGAATAAAATTGCCACTAAATGCTGTTTGGGGGAGAAGAAAGAAGATAAAGAAGAGGGGGGGGAAAAAAAGAGGGGGGGGGAAGGCAAAAAAAGGAAAAAGGGCAGCAAATCCTTGCTCTTTCACAAGCATTGTAGGAAATGAAAACGGCTATTGCTGCCTGGCAGAGAGTCCAATTACGACTAATGTGCGTTCTCTCCCTGCACAAAGGATGAAAGGCATCAGAGCTGGTGGTGACATTTTCAGACCAGAGATGTAAGAGCGAATCCAAACCTCCTTGCAAGCCCAGCTTTACCCCAATAAAGAAATGCTTTCTGCAGTCAATTGCCTTGCAGCGTGGCTTGAAGCCCTGCCATTGATCTAGCATCTGTTATAAGCAAATCATCATCATCGCTGTGCCGTGGCTTCTACAAGGGGATCTGAAAGCACCTTCCAGAAGATGGTTGAGGGCTGTTTTGCTGCTCTCAACCACTGTGGCAGGCAGGCAGAGGTTTGCAGGTGATTCCACAAAACTCTCACAGAATTGGAAGGCCAGAAAATACCAATAAATCACTTGGACTCCTTCATCTCCCAACCCTGTAAAGTTCAGCTAAGTGAAGTGTGATCCCTGCGAGGCTCTGCCTGCAGCTCCAGCCCTCACACAGCCATTTCATGCCCTACAATCTCCTTTCCCCACTGAGGTGCCATCAGGCCACCACTTAATCTTTGCCTTCTGCAAGACAGACAAGGATGGCTACTGAACCACTCCAGCACCAGACAGTGAAAACTGCTGAAGTCCCCCCCAGCATCAGGCATTTTTCTCCAGTCCCCATAAGGTCTCCTGGAGTTTGGCTCACTGAGGTCTGTATCCTGACAGCTCCTGAACTCCTGGCCACGTCCCAGCAGTGCGGAGAGGTTTTGGGCCAGGCACCTTCCTCCAAGCTTAGCAAGAAATGGTCAGAGGGAGGTGAAATCAGACTGCCAGCTCCTGCAAACTCCCCCCTCCCCGCTGGTGCAAGCACTTTTTATCCACTTGGCAGATTCCTCCAGTCTCCAAAGAAGGAGGAAAGGATGGGAAATTAAAAATAAATGAACCAAGAGATACACATCCATCAGGAGCCAGGCGTTGTCAGCCCAGGTCCCTGTGCAACTACTTCTTTAATCAAAACCTCATGCAGTTTAAACACTTGACAGAAGCCTAGAACAGAGATCTTGTTACCCTGAACAGGAAAAGCTGCAACCTTGAAGGATAAAAATCACAGCTTGTCTGATGGGGTCTATTTTCTTTAAAATCAGGCTAAATTCCGCCGAGCCCTCTCCTAACCGTGACAGATTCCTGCAAGGGTGCCTGGGGGGGTCACCAGAGGTGAGAGGAGGGCCAAGCTCTTGGGTGGCAGCTGAAGATGTGCCATTTCTACATCAGTCTGTGACGCCAGCTGTACATTTTTAAGAGGCTCAAATCAAGACAAAGGCTGCTGATGGATGTGCTCCCCACTTCAAGCTCACTGGCGTGGTGACCAGCGTCAGACTACCTGGCTCACGGCTGCGCCACTTAGCTGTTCAGAAACCTTCCAGCTTGCTGCAAACTCCCCGAGTGCCAAGGCTCAGCCAGCTCTTGAAATCCTCCCTCATCAGGTTATCTGCCTCCCCTGGCTTGAAAATGTTTGTCCTCAAGGAGTTGTTATTTAATATCTTCCCTAGTTACCGAAGGATGGGAAGTTTCTCCCCTCGCTCTGCAGCTTTCCAAACACAGATGGGATTTATTGAGGTTCCTGCTGCTCTGACCTCATTAACATTTCATGGCATGGCTCCAGCAACGCACCTACTCCTTGCCAGGTGCCCATCAACAGCCCCACAGCAGTTCAGGTCTGGCTGTGTTGAACATCCTTGAGGAGTTTTAAATGACCTCACCCCTAAAACAGCTCCAGTGCTGTGTTTTGGGGCCTTGCCTGCACTGCATCTCATACAGGATCATGGCTCCCAGCAGCTCCTTTTGTAAGAGCCACAGTGGGTGGGAAAAGAGACAACACAAGAGGAGAGAGGAAAAAAAACAGAGAATAGTGCAGGAACACATCCAAACTGTGCCATGGACAATGTAACCTGGGGGACCACCCAGGGACTAGCGGGATTTTAATTGGCATGGAGAGAAGGAAGCAGAAGAGGGATTGCAAGCCCTCAGTTTGGTTGGGAAATGCAGCAGACAGCCCCAGGTGAGACAGTCATGGTACCCTCTGGCACCTCTTGCAGGGAGGAGGGTGGGAATTGGAAGTTGGGAGGCTATTTCTGGTGAGCTTTTCTCCCCTGTGGAGAACAGGAGGGAGCATCAGCACAGCCTGGCTGGAGTCCTGCAAATTGCCCCACTTAGGCTCTGCTCCTCTAAATTGCTCTCTTAACCAAAGCCTGTAAATTGACCTGAGGAGCATCAGGGTTTTCTCCAGAGACGCTCCTGTGCAGCTTCTGGACTTCATGCTTCATCCCCAAAGTCTGCAGGTTTTTATCCCAAAGAGATATGCTTGGTGCTTAGCAGGGTAAACACCTCACTATGCTGGAGGCCTGGAGATGTGCCTCTCCACTGGCCAAGCACCACATGGAGCCAGGGTTTCCCCTCCACATATTTATTTAGAGGCACTGCACAGCGAGGACAGCCCGGCGCCAAACTTTGCAAGAAGCAGACCTGGCCAGAGTTCAGCAGAAACAGGGAATTAAGACACTGAACCAAATCAATGCATCCAAATTTCTATCCAAATCAGGAATTTCATGCACAGGAAGGTTTTTGAGCAGGGTCCCACATTACTTCTTAAGCACAGAGAGCAGAGGATGCTTGGCACTGCATAGGAATCCAGGCTTTGCACTAAAGCTCTTGCAAAGCAATTCAGATGCAGAAGCTATCTCAGCTGCTGGGAAGGAACTCAAACAGCAAAAGACAAAGGGAGCCTGTGCAGGGATGGAGAGAAGGAAAGAAGAGCTGCTGGCTAGGTGCAGGCAACACTGATCACATGGAAAGAAGGATGGGGATGAGTAAAGGAACCAGGTCAGGGGAAATCCAGGAATGGCTGCGGCTACTCCTGCTAAAACACACCCAAACAGCAGGCACTTGGCACTTGCTCAAGGCTGCAGGTCCCACAGCTCTCCTGCAAAAATCTTCCAGCAGTGTCTGGTATGAGCCCCACACCAGGACTGGCAAAGCCTGAAAACCCCAGGCACATGGTCAGAGCAACAGTATGGACAGAGGCACAAGGACTGCAAGAGTCACCCAGCCCACTACAGCCAGGGGAAACCTCTAGTGCCACTCTCACCTCCCTAGAGCTTTCCACCAACACACCAGCTCAGGCTGCTCACTGCACACCCATGCAGAGATGCCTTCTGCTCCTGGGCACAGGCCCTGCACATCTTGCTTGCAGTGCCACCTGCCGCCAACAGCTCTTCAGACGCTGGAAGGGGACAACAGCAACGCTGAGCAATGAACTTCCCGCTGTTACATCAGCTCTCTCCCCGTGTCCTTTAGCAGCAGCCAAACTCCTGATCCAAAAAGCAATGCTATTTCCCAAGCTGCAGGCATCCCACGGATGGCAGGCATAGCAGCAGATGCTAATAAAGCACAGGAGGGTTTTCTTCCTTTCCCTTTAATGCAGTTTGTCACTGGAGCAGGTCTCTCTCTCTCCCCACAACCCTCCCCACCCTCCCCAAAGAGACCACATCCTGAATCTTCTTATTCATTGATTCTTTATGCTACATGATGACTCCACAGTCGAAATGATGTGGCATATTCCAGCTCCCATTTCAGACACCGTGAGACTTGTTAATAAGGAGTTGCATGAAAAATTAGGGAGGCTGCAACAAAGAGCTCCGGCGGAGGTTTCCAAAGTGACTCACAGCCAGGAGAGCTTCACTTTCCAAAGCCCAGCAGGAGACAATCTCAAGAGCCACCACGCTCAGAGAGAGCAGAGTCCTCCCCCTCTGGAAAAATAAAACCTTTTTAAGGAGGCTTCCCCAGGGTGAGAGACCCTGCAGGGAGGTTTGGCAGGTGGCTCTGGGAATCTTGGCTGAGACAACATCCCATTGCCATGAGCACTCACAAGGAAAAGTTTCACCCCAGACCTTGGCTGTGCTGCTGAGGGTGCTGCATGGTGGGAGCCACCTCGTGCTGCTGCCAGCCTGGGCTCCCAGCTTGTCACATTGGCCCTGCAGGGCTCCAGCATGGGGCTGCCAATGATTCTCCCTGTTCTGGAAGCGAGGTAGCTTAAGGGCAGCAGAGACTCTCCCAGTGCTAAGGCACCCGCAGGGAGGGCAAGCATCACCCCTGCACAGGTATCCCTGCTCCTGCTTTGGGCTGGCTTGCTGCCAGCCCTGCAGCTCTTTGACAGACTCTGAATCACAGAGTCATAGAATCACAGACTGGTTTGGGTTGGAAGGGACCTTTAAAGGTCACTTAGTCCAATCTCCCTGCAGTGAGCAGAGACATCTTCAACCAGAGCAGGTTGTTCAGTATGATGGAGGAGGTATTTCTTCAGGTTAACTTCTGGCTGATTGGGTTTGCTTCCTGCCATCCACACAACCATCTGCCACATATTTCAAGGGGAAACAGCAGGCAACATATCCAGTACAGCCAGCACCAGGAGCTAATGCCATTTATACTGAGTCCCAGCCATGACCAGTGCCTAGCTGCTGGGGTGGGAAATGTGACAGAAGGTGGCTGAAGAACAGGTTTTATGTTCCCTCTCCCAAGCTGAGCTCCTAATTCCTTCTGCATCCTGAGCTGCCTCCTGCCTCCCCCTCCTCTGTGGCACCCATCACAGAGACCCTCAGCTCCAGGCTGAGACATGGCTCCCTGCTCACCCACTTCTGACACCTAATAGCTGAGCCTCGTTTGTCCCACCCAGCCCAGCATAAGTCCCCAAAAGAGTTTTTTTCCTCCAGCATGGTCCAAAGGAGATCCCTGGCAAAGGAAAGCTAAGCTTAATGGAGTGACCAGTGTGCAGGTGGTTCTTACCACATTCCAGAAGAATGGGTTGAAGGCAATGGAGAGGACAGCTGCAATGAAGGCAGAGTCAGTCACGTCCACGTAGCCAAAGAACCTTGCCATGGCTCTCACATCCACCTGGGGGGGAGGAGGGAGACAGTTACTGAGGGTGTGAGCTTCCATGGGGGCCCAAATATGAGGCACTTTACCTTAAACCAAACACATCAGCTGCCCTGCAAGAGCAGATGAATCTTTTAATGGCCCCATCAATGCTGCCATGGCTTACAAAGTGCTGTCACGAAGGATGGGGACTCCTCCAAGCTGCTTCCCCACACACACAGAGGGCACCAGGATCTCAGGGAGCCCCATGTTTGCAGCTGTGCCCAGGGCACAGGCACTCTGAGGGTGAGCACCAGTGCTGCAGGGAGGGCAGCTGGCACCTGCTTTCAAGATGCAGGAAAGGGAGCACCATTTCCCTGTGTCCCTGGGGATGGAGGACTGTCCCAGGGATGCTGGCCTGTGTGGAAATTCCAAGCAATGAACTGTGTCAGCCTCAAACTTGCTTTCCACAGAGTCAGAGTGATGCAAATCCTCTCCTCCATGAAAGGGAAGCACTCACCTTGCAAGAAGCTGCAAAACACCTTCCTGTCTTAATGACAACAACAAAGCCCTTAAAGCTGCTGCTTCTCTCCCTTTCTCTGTGTAAGAAAGAGAGATTTTTCCCAGGACAGCTCCCTGACATTGTCAGCATTTTTATGTGCAAGAAGCCATGCTGCTTCTCCCTCCCCCTCCCTCTCCCTGCAGTGGTATTTGGATCAAAACCAGCCTTAGCCTCTTTTTTTGTGTGTCCAAAAGCTCTGAAAACAAAAGACAAAATAGCCTAGCCCAAGCTCTTCCCTTGCTTGAATCAAAATCAAGACAACATCAAGACGTGGAAGGCTTTTGCTTCCCAAACACAGCTGTGTTTGTAAGTTCTTTGGATGCCAGGGTACAGGAAAGGCTCCAAAAGGCATTGGCTCCACCTCGCCTGTCCAGGAGAGAAATTCCCAATGGCTTTTCACAGGTTCTTGGAAAGAACCAGAACTCAGCAGGATTTATGGAGAGGCTCTGCTAAACCTGCTATCTTTCCTAGCCAAGAGCCAAGGGCCTGGGAATGGCTCCTGAGCTGTGCCAGGGCACATCTAGCCACTCTGGGTGTTTCCTGCACAGCTGTGGTCATCTGCTGCCCCAGGGAAATGGGAGGGTGCCCAGAAGGTTCTGGCTGCCTTCAAACCACCCCAGTCCCAGTTCCCATGGGTTCTTCTATGCAAACCCTCAGGACACAAGTACTGCTGAGGAATGAAGGCAACAGCCCCCAGGGCCTGATCCTGATCCACCTCCTTCTTTTCCCACCCTCCTCAGCCTTTCCTCCCCTTCCTTCCATGCCTTTCACCATCACACCTCAGCTCTTCAAACTGAGAGCTGTCAGGCAGTACCCTGGGCACCCAGACAGCTGCTGGCACCGAGGCTGAACTGTCTCATCCCACTTTAATCGCAAACCCATGGGACCAGGACAGCTTCTCTCCTCTCACTTCCTCTCACAGCCCTGAGCACACCGCTAGCACGGGATGAACAAAAGCTTCTTCCTGACCTACAAACTCCTGTCCGGCAACATCCTTAACATTGCATTCACCTTCTTTTCTCCTCCCGACAACCAAATTCACTGCTGCCAGCGGGAGGCAGATTGGCCTGTGTCTAGCATGTGCTTTTAGGGATAAAAGGGAGGCCAATCAGGAGGAGTTACCTCTGCAAACTGCTGGGCACAGAGCGTTCAACTTTGCCCCTTCCTCTTCAAGGGGTGAGAAGTAACATGGGGGAAGTAACAGAGGCACACACTTGCCCACAGCTGCAAAGCCGTGGAGTCTCCCTCTCTGGACACGTTCAAAACCCACCTGGATGCATTCCTGTGCAGACTACCCTGGGTGATCCTGCTTTGGCAGGGGGGTTGACTCGATGATCTCTGGAGGTCCCTTCCGACCTCTAACGTATTGTGATATGAAACTGTGATATGGAAGTCTGGGAGGGCAAGAGCTGCACAGGCACCTGGGAATGACCTATATGGGCACTTGGGGGAGAGCTGCATGGGCATTTGGGCAAGACCTGCACCAGCACCTGGGTGAGAGCTGCATGGGCACCTGGGTGAGAGCTGCATGGGCACCTGGGCAAGACCTGCACCAGCACCTGGGTGAGAGCTGCATGGGCACCTGGGTGAGAGCTGCATGGGCACCTGGGCAAGACCTGCACCAGCACCTGGGTGAGAGCTGCATGGGCACCTGGGTGAGAGCTCCATGGGGACCCAGGCAAGAGCTGCACATCCACCCGGGCAGGACCTCCAGGGGCACCTGGGTGACCAGTGGCAGCACCCATGGGACTCCCATGTGGTGCCGGTGAAGCTCTTGCCACATGGCCACAACGTGCCACTGCGGTGTGGGGGCAGCAGGCCGGGGGCAGCGGCAGGCGCCCCTCGGGCACGGCGCACGGAGCATCCCCAAGGGCCGCCGCACCTGCGGGCTGAGCCCAGGGGGTGTCTTGCTGCCAGCCCTGCGGAGCCCTGCGACGGCACCGGGCGGTGGGGAGGTCCGGCCCGGGGCTGCCCCTCGCAGCCCGACGGCAGCTCCTCGGGTCGGGCCTCTTCCCGGCGCTCCCCGCCCGCCCCGCGGCCCCGCCGGTACCTGGCCGTAGTCCAGGCCGCCCAGCCCTTCGCAGCACTCCCGTGGGAACGGCCGGCCCCCGCCCGCCGCCGCCGCCCGCCGCCCCGCTCCCGGCCCGGGCCGCCCCGCCATGGCGCAGGGCCGGGGGGCGCCCGGACACCGCCTCCGCCGCCGCCTCCCCCGCCCGGGGCCGGCCGGTGGCGCTGACGGGAAGCGTCGTCACGCCTCCGCCGCCGCCGCTGGCGGGGCCCCGGCACGGCGCGGGCGAGCCGGGCCCGGCGGCAAGGCCGCGCCCGGGCCCGAGGCAGCGGCCCGAGGCACCGGCGGAGCACTGACCTCGCCGCGGAGCCCGGCCGCCTCCGTCGTGGGCTGCGAGCGTCTGGACTTCGACCCTGCCCGGTGACAGAACCGGGCCCCGGCGCGGGTCAGCCTCCAACCCCCCCGGAGCGGAGCGGGGCGGGCGGGACGGGGCTCCCCCCACTTACACCCGGGGTCGGGTCTTCGCCCCACCGGGCAGCACCGGGCGGGCGTGGGAGGGAGAAGCACCGAGCTGCGGAGAGCGGGCGGGAAAGAGAGGGCCTGCGGCAGGGCAGAGACGCGACCTTGCCTGTCCCCTGCCCGTCTCCCTGCCCGTTCCCCTGCCCTGCCAGCCCCCCTGCCCAGCCAGCCCCCCTGCCCATTGCGCTGCCTGCCCCCTTGCCTGCCCCCTTGCCTGTGCCTCTGCCCATTCCATCTCCTGTCCCCCTGCCTGTTCCCCTGCCAATTCTCCTGCCTGTCGCCCTTGCCTGCCCTCCTGCACTGAGCCTCTGTCTGTTCCTTGCCCATCACCTGCTCATTCCCCTGCTTGTCTCCCTGCCCATTCCCCCTGCCCATCTTCCTGCCCACGTTCAGCACTCACATCATGGTTAGGGTGAGCAAAGCAGCCCCACTGATTTCCTAGCTGTGCTAATTAAATGTTGCTTGCTCATTATTCTCATTCCAGGGCAGAATGTAAAGCCATCAAGTCTGGATCTATTCTGAGGACAGTTCATTGCAGCTTGCTGCCTCCAGCAGGTGTAGAGTTGTTTGGGGGTTTTATTGCTGTTGTTATTCCTGCTATCTTTTTCTCTTCTTCACTCCTCTTTAGGATATTTCTCATTAACACACCTTGGGGACTACAGTCCTAGTCCTGCCTATTCATGGGAAATCAGGTAGCACCATCCCCACAGACCTCTGAGGGTCTCTGCATGGACCACCTGCATTTGCAGACTCTCCTCTGAGGGAAAATAAATGTTCTTCCACAAGGAGTTTGCTGTGAAGGAAGCCTCATGGGTGAGCTGCACGTGTTGCCCACAGAGGTCTCATGGGAGCGAGGAAGGGATGGGATGTCCAAGCACTTGTGCCCTGGCAGGCAGCAAACCCTTGCACAAGTGACAGCTGGTGAGAAGCCTCCATCCAGTAAAATACCATTCATGGAGGCTGCGCTGCAGGAGACCCAGGGGATTCCAGCTATGGACCCCACAGGAAACCATCTTGTCCTGCTGCTCCGAAGCACTCCCTGCAGCAGCACATCCCCACCTGCCCCTACTGCGGGGTCAGCTCCTGTGCTCAGGGTGCTGGCACGGGGCTGGACCCTCTCCTGCCGCAGTCCTACCACGTTCACCAAACAACTGGCAGTGGTGGTTTGCTTTGGGGTAAGGCTCAGGCAAAGGCGCCGGGGGAGGGAGCAGCATTCCCTGCGGATGATCTCCAGCTGCTTCCGGCCTCTTCTCCCTCGCGCCGGATAATTTTGCTGTGCCGAGTGTGTAATTATCGCCTCTGTCATCTCCCAGGCTGGGGCATGGGAGCAGATGGGAGGATGTTTATTTTTGTGAGTTCCACCAGCTGGGTGCTTGGGGCAGCAGGGAGGGTGAAGGAGACATGGTGGCGAAAGCAGCGATGGTATTGTTCAGAGAGAGGGAAATGGTTCCCCAGAGAGAGAAACCTTCTCTGAACCATCCTCCCTCCTGCAAGGGGAGGATGTCATGGTGCTGCCAGCACTGCCAGCTGGGAGAGGACAAATGCTGTGGTGAGCTGGGAGGAGGAATGGGACAGAGAGGGGGTAGTTGGTGAGGAGGTGCAGAGGGTTGAGTTGTCTCCCTGGCTCCTTGCGCAGTGCCAGCAGAGCTAGGCTGTCTGTACACATCTGTCCTCTCACCTCACATTGGGAGGCACCCAGCAAAGGCATCTGCTGCAGGACCCAGTGCCCCACCACCAGCTCAGCTGTGTTTTGGGCAGGGACTCACACTGGTGCTCCCACGCTGTTCCCACTGCCAAATCCCCTGGCCAGGGAACATTTTCCACGTAAGAGGGGCGCGGGGTGTTTGTGGTGGCACCAGCCTCTATCCCACCTCGGAAACATCCCAGCAGCTGTGAAGGAGACAAAGAGGGCTTTCTGCAGGGCTGGATTTTCCTTTGTGTCCCCATCCCTCCTCTTCCCATGGCCTGCCTTTTATTCAGCTCTCTGCTTCTGAGCACTGGGCTAAGGAAGAGGGCACTGCCCTCAAGCTTTCCCAACCCCCTTCTCAGCCTGAACACCCTCCAGCACCCTTTGAAATCCCGCCACAGGCCCAGGAGGTTACCTATAAATATGGAGTTGCAAACTCTTGTGTGGGTAGTGAGCACTTAAAGTCAGTCCTAAAGATGGGGGGAGGACCAGGAGCTGGCTCACCAGTTGGCAGCTGTTCGTGGCACACGGGGCTGGTGCAGCTGCCATTGCTTCTGACATCTGCTGCAGTGACACTGGAAGCTTTCCATGCCTTCAGCACATTTGTTGGGTGCAGCTCAGCATGGTCTGGTGAGGAGTGCTTGCTGGTGGTGCGGCAGCAGGATACTGAGGCTCAGCAAGTTGCAGTTTGCTCAGGAGTGTTTCAAACAGAAGGAGACCCAGGGGACTCCCAGCTCATGGAAATCCAGGGCAGGGAGCACTGTTGGGTGGCTTTCCTTTAGAAATGGGATATTGGCTGGGAAGCTGCAACCAGGTCAGCTTCAGCACATCAGAGGGACAGCTGTGTCTATGACCAAGAAGAACTTTCCAGACCAAAGCATTGGTGTTCTTGCTGAGAAAAAGCTAAAAAGGGGACAAAGCACCCACAGCTTGCAGATGACTCAGGTGACTCTTGCTGCCATCCCCTGCAAAGCAGGACAAGCTCATCAGTGCCCACACTTGCCTGTAGCTCCTTTACCACCACCCTGCCATCACTGCAGCCAGGCCAACTAGAATTCATGGTTGTCCAAGCAGTGGTGGTCACCACAAAGGGCTGGTTTTGACTTGACAGTCCTGGTTTCTGGTCTCTGATTTTGTAATCTGCCAGGTCCCACCCCAGCTGTGTCACTCAACAGGGGTCCCATGGGTGCAGCATGAGCCTGGGGCTTTTTTCTCTGTCTCTTGTGTCCCTTTCCCCATGGGCTGTGTCACAGTCCACACATCCAAACCTGAAATGAAGCTGACCATGGAGGCTTTAACCCTTGCAAACATGCTAGGACTTGGACATGGGTCACAGAGATCAAGGACAGAACATCAAAGCAGACAAAGCTAGAGAGAAGTAAATAACCCTGGAGCCCAGAGCTGAAACCTGGGGCAGAAGCAGCCGAACCACAGACCCTCCGCTCCTGTCCTGGTAAACAGGTTGTCACCAGTGGTGCAGTGCTGCAATCCAGCCCTGCAGTCCTGGTGGAAATCTTCTGGTGTTTGTGCTGGAGGTTAGCTCTATTTATATTCTGATGAATGATTTACTGGAGTAATTGGCACGCAGCTCCCCTATTACAGATCATAAAGAATTAATCGTGAGATTTTCAATGCTCCCCTATCAATTTTATTAGGCTTGATTGAACGTGGTGGATTTGGAACATATGGTCTGTGAGGCAGGCTCTGCTCCCACTTACACCCTGCTTAATGCTGGGGACTCGCTCTGCTGCTGATCCCTGTAAATCCAGAGAGGCAGCTGCTGCTGCTTTCCATGCCCCAACTGTTCCTTGCATTCTCTTAAATGCCCAGAGATGCAGAGAGCAACCAAGATCAGCTCCATGCACCTAAATTCTCCAGGAGCCTGAGATGCTCCCAAACTGCTAGCCAGGCTGGGAAGAAGTTGCTTTGCTTCCAGCCCCTCCGTGTTAGCAGCATGAGCCAGAAACTGCAGCCAAGTGCTGAGGAGCTGGAGATCTTGCCCCTAGAGCAGGTGTCCAACAACAACCCCTGTGAAGGGGACATGTAGCAGCATGGGAGGCTTGTGGCTGCTGGAAGCTGAGGATGCCTGTGTTGGCATCAGGATGTCCTGCCAGACAGGTTTGCCCACAGGAGGTGCTCTCTGAAAAGAGTTAGCAACAAGAAGTCAGCCACAGGAGCAAGATGACACATCCCTGCCCCAAAGCAGCAGCGTGGTGTGACTCCCCGGAGCAGAAACCTCCTGAAAAGCTGTGTCCTCTCTGTGGCTGCCTTCATGCAGAGAACCAGGAAAGCCTCCAAAAGCTCCACGTGGAAGGTTCACAGTCCTTCCCAAGCTTTTTTTTCCCTTTGCCTGTGGGTGTTGTTCTCATGCTGGCTTATCTGTGGAGTCGTGATGCAGGGAAGGGCACAGGTACAGGGCCCTGCTCCAGCTCATGGGCAGTGCTCACCCCTGGGGAAGCTGTTCCCTCGGTGTTCCCAGTAACTCCACCAGTTTCTCAGTCACTGTTTACAGGAGGCAATGGGAACTTGGGGTGTGGATGGAGCTGGTTGCATAAGCCCAGCCTAACCTGAACCAGCCTTGCAGAGCAACCAGTCTGGCACAGCCACAGCCCACGTCCCCATCTGCTGTCTTGAGCAGCTGCATTCAAGGGCACCGAGAAGTTACTGCCAGGAACTCTTGGCAGGAGCCAACGAGGAAACCTGCCTCCAGGGAGAGCTGATGTGGGGAGGGCAACCAGAAATACAGCACAGGACAGAGCAGGATCTGTCCTTCCTGCAGCGAATAACAACAGCCCCTTCACACTCAAAACATTCTGTGTGTACAGTTTGTGTGCTGGTTTGGGAGCAGTCTGGGCAGGACTCTGCACATGGGTCTTGACAAGCATCACTGGGACAACCCCTGGTATCAGCATGGGCTGGGGGATGGAAGGATTGAGAGCAGCCCTGTGGAGAAGGACTTGGGGTTACTGGTGGGTGAAAAGCTGGACATGAGCTGGCAGTGTGTGCTTGCAGCTCAGACCCACCTGTGACCTGGGCTGATCCCCAGCAGTGTGGGCAGCACATTGAGGGAGGGGATTCTGCCCCTCTGCTGTGCTCTGCTGAGATCTTATCTGCAGTGCTGGGTCCAGCTCTGGAGTACTCAGCACAGGAGAGACATGGACCTGTTTGGACCTGGCCAGAGGAGGCCACAGCAATGCTAGGAGGGCTGTGAGGCCAGGCTGAGAGACTTGGGGTTGTTCAGCCTGGAGAAGAGAAGGCTCCAGGGAGACCTTCTTAAGGCTTTTCAGTACTTAAAGGGGGTCTAGGAGAAAGATGGGGAGAGACTTTTCAGCTTGGCCTGTTGTGGCAGGACAAGGGGGATAGAAGGAGGTTCAGACTAGATGGAAGGAAGATATTTTTATGCTGAGGGTGGTGAGGCTCTGGCCCAGGTTGCCCAGAGAGCTGGTAGATGCCCCATCCCTGGAACCATTCCAGGGCAGGTTGTTTGGGGCTCTGAGCAACCTCTCTAGTTGCAGATGTCCTTGCTGACTGCAGAGGGGTTGGATTGGATGCCCTTCAAAGGTCTCTTCTAACCTAAACCACTCTCTGATTCTATCATCAGTGCTCTCCAATCTCCTGGGGCTGCTTCCACTCTGCCCTGCCTGGGCTGCCTGCACCTAAACCAGCTTCCAAGGCCTTACTGTGTCTATACTTCTGGGTGAAAACCCCTCAGGAATCCCCCAGGCTCTGGGATCCCCCCAGCCAACTCCAGGCACACCTCACCTTATTCCAGATACACAGGGTCTCGCCTCGCTGCTCTGCCCTGGCAAAAGCCACAGCTGGCATTGCTCTGACCCAGGACATTGTGCCCTTTTCACACATCAGTGGGGAGAACTGCTGGGGGAGGGGACAGACACAGAGGCACTAAGGGACATCTTTCCAGCCTCAGCCTGCTCCCAGGGAGCTCCAGAGCCCCATGGTGGTGGTGATGTGGGGAGGAGCAGGCTCCCTCCAACTGAAGCCACGTTGTTGGAAGAGCTTCCTGGCATCTGCACTCTGAGCCCAGTGGAGACAACGTTTAGGGAAGGATTCAGAACAGCTTCCCCACTCCCCGAGGCTGCCTTCATCACCAGCATGTCTCTAATGAAGCCAAGGCTTTACTTTCTGGGATCAATGAATCCACTGATCGTGACCTGTCTGCTAAGTGGGAAATCAGGTCTCTCCCTCCCCGAACTCGTCTGAGCTGGGCTCAAGCAGCAGGCTCTGTCCCCAGGGCACTTCGTGGTGCTTAATTGCAAAGCCCGTGTCTGATTAGAGAGCAGCAGTGAGGGCGTGCAGGAGCCCTCGCTACCGCAGCCCAGCAAAGCAGCCGCTGCTCACCCAGCCTGGGAGACGGCTGCGAGGAGGGAGGATGTTTTGGGGCTCCAGAAGGGTGGAAATCCCTCTGGCTTTCTCTTCTTCAAGAGGTCCTGACTCTGCACAGCTGGCTGGAGGGCTTATTGCCAATCTGCTCTCCCCCCAAAGCCCTAAATCCCCCAAACCACTTAAATCCTTCCAAAGTACCTTTCACGGGGACAGATGCTTTAAGAGAAGCTGAGGCTTCCCAAAGCAGGAGGCAGCTGAAAAGGTCACTGCTACTACATCCCCTGGTCACAAGCATATGCCATGCCCGAGGTGGGAAACAACCCCCATTGCCCCCTGGGTCCATCCAAAGAGGCTGGACAGCTTTTCCCAACCTCTCTGCACCTACAAACCACCCTCTGCACCCCCAGCACCTTTGTGCCTATGGTGCAAACTGCAGGGAGGTGCAAACTCCAAACCACCTCCCTGCACATCACCAGCCCAAGGATTTGAGGCATTGCTCCAGACACATGCAATTAGGATGCCCCCATCAGCTGAGCAGCCAGGTTTGGGGTTTTGAGACATCAAAATGCTCGCTGCAGCAGGGAGGATGAAGGGAGCTGAGTCACAGCGCACAGCACCACCTCCATAGCCATCTCTCAGCACCTCCGTGGCCATCTTTCATCTCTCCCTCTGGCTTTTCCCAGGCAATCAGCCTTGCTCTCAGATGTGACACTCAGGAGGGCTGTGGAGAGGAAAAAGCCCTCCTCAAGGACTCAGCGGGGGGCAAAGCCTGCCACTGGGGGCTGCTTCGTGCCGTGCGTGATGGCCCTCACAGCAGGTTCCCAGCCCCAGTGCTGCAGGGAGCAGGGCTTGAGGCTTATCTGGGGCATCAGCCCTTCCCTGAGCAGTCCCTGAAAGCTGCAGGGATGTCCTCTGCCTCCAGCCTCAAACCACCCAGGGAGCTCCTGGGGAAGGGCTGACTTGAAGGTCTCAGACACAAACACACACTCGTGGGGGCCAAGGAAGAGGTTTTCCATGGGGTCATGCAAGTTTATCCTGAGGAACCACAAAGCCAGCTATAAATACCTCCTCAGAGCAGCACTCCCCCTCTGCTTTGATGTTTTGCTGTTATTTACTTCAAACCCACTCCTGCTGCTGTTATTTTTATCTTTTCTTCTTCTCCCCCCTCTGCTTTTTGTGGCTGTTTGTGAGCTGCATCCCAGAAGCATCTCAAAAGGAAGAGGGAAAGAAAGTTGAGTCACTGGGAGTACAGTTGGGGACCCTGGGAAGAAAGTTGAGGACCCCAGGAAGAAGATCAAGGACCCTGGGAATAAGGCTAGGGACCCTGGTATGACAGAGTCCCCATGACCAGTAAGCTGCCTGGCTCCCAGCAGGAATTTCCTCCCTCCATCCCAGTGATATATGACAGGCAAGAGCTCTGCCCTTGTGTCCCACCAGTGAGGGGCAAAGCAGCCCCCAGAGCAGGGAGCTCCTCTGCTCTGGGAATTGCAGTGCCCCAGGCTGGACTGACCTTAAAAGCAGAAGGGGTGCAGAAGCCCAGCAGAACCGTTCCCACCTTCTCCCTGGTGCCCCCCAGGGCTTTCTGCTCCACTCCCACCCAGCCTTTGGCCAGAAACTCTCCTCTGCTGGGATGAACTGGTTCCACTCAGCTGCAACCCAGGAGCTCTGCCAGCTCCCAGCAAGCCCAGCTCCCTGTGCCGGTCACAAGGTGGCAAGTCCCTGTAGAACTAATGTGGGCAACCAAAAGTGCTTCCAACCGCGGGAATGGGGATAAATGGAGTCTCCTCTTGCTCCCCAGCCGTGTGCAATTGGCAGGAAATTTGTTTCCTGTGATACCAAAACCCTGCCAGAGCCAAGGGAAAGCAGGCAAGCGGCTCAGAAATTAATGAAAGCGGAGGCGCCGTGAGTAGTCACAGACGAGCTTCATTCCCTTAAATGAATTAAAACTCCATCACTCCTCACCACCATGAGCCCCAGGCTCCAAACTGCTGCAGCAGAATGGGAGGGTGAGCCGTGAGCACCAGCAAACCCTACCAACCAGCTCCACATCAGGCACGGGGTGCAGGGGCCTCCTGCCTCAGCCCCTGGCCCTTCCCAAATGGTGCATCCAGGTTTCCCTGCCGTGTCCCTCCCTGTAAGCAGACTGGGAGCCGGGGGGGGGGCATTGCTGGGGGCCATTGCTGGGTGCTGATTGAAGTTGTTTCAGCAAAAAGAAGCTGCTGGAGGCAACTTTTAAATTCTATCCCTTCACCCTTTCAGCAAGATGAGGAACACTGAGCACAAACTGAGCCTTGCATTGCAGGAAACAGAGCCTGAAACAAAAGGTCTGAGGCTTCCTCACCTAACCCAGAGCAGACAGTTTACCTGGTTTAAGGTTTGAGGTCTTTAATCCCCTGATTGCTAAAGACAAGATGCTGTCCCCACTCCCTCCTCCTTCTCACACTTGGAGAAGTGTGGGAAGTTTCCAAGTTTGGTCTGGAAGCACCTAAAAACCCAGCTGTCCCCTTTGCCAGGGTGCCTGCCTGCAGCATTGCCCTCTTGCCAAGACTTGGGGTTTTTTATGCTGATCCCCATAAAAAGAACAATTGCTGGGCTGTGGGTCACTGCCTGGGTCAGGCTGCAGAGGCTCCACGCCAGCTCCAGCCGTCGGGACAGATGTTTTCTGCTGCAGTTTGTTGTTGCTGGTGGGGATCCCCTGGGGTCCTGTTTGGACATCAGCTGCAGGGAGAAGAAATTTAATCCAAAGGGCAGAGAGGGAAGGAGGAGAGGCTGGAGCAGTGCTGGGAGCGTGGGGTGGACCCAGCACCCACCGGCTGCAGCCCTATGGCGGGGCATGGGATGTGGGCACAGGAGGGGTGGGAGGACACAGCCCGTCTGGAAGCATGGCTGGAGTAGGAGTAAGGAAGTTTTGCTGGCAGATGAATTCAGTGAGAGCTGCCATGAATTCTTCAGTATGGGGAAAACTTTCAATCTCGAGAGGCTGCTCCTTTCCAAGGTCTGCTTCAGCCCAGGCGGGCAGGCGGCCAGGGGAGCCTCCTGACCTGGATTGCTCAGGAGGTCATGGCTGTCCCTACGGGCTCTGCGAGCTGGAGCCCAGTGAGGATGGATGCTGAGTGATGGGAAACCACACTCGGGGGTGGCTGAGCATGGGGACCCTCCATGGGAGGGTCCTGCTCCTGCCCCGCTGCCAAGGATGCTATGATGGAAAGCAGCTGCCCTGGGCTGGGAAGGCCCTGGGTGGCCCCCATGAATGGGCTGCCACTGTGCCACCAGAGCCCCCGCTGCTGGCACCAGCCCTGGTTTCCAAGGCAGGGCTCAAAGCAGCTGCCTCTCCTCCTTTCTTGGAGCCAGACAGTGTCTGGCCCCACACTGGCTACTGGGGATCAGTGCTGGGCTGCAAAGAATTCTCAGCTGCATGGGCAGTGGTCATATCCCACAGCTAGACAACATGAACTGGGGAGAATTACCTCCTTCTCTTAGGAAAGTGATTTCCCCTCAGCACTGGTGAGGCCACACCTCAAATATTGGGTTCAGTTTTGGGCCCCTCACTACAAGAACGACATTGAAGTCCTTCCAGAGAAGGGCAACAAAGCTGGTGAAGGGTCTACAGCACAGGTCTTGTGAAGAGCAGCTGAGGGAACTAGGTTTGTTTAGCCTGGAGAAAAGGAGACTCAGGGGAAACCTTCTGGTTCTCTACAACTCCCTGAAGGGAGGCTGGAGTCAGGTGGGGGTTGGCCTCTTCTCCCCAATCACAAGCAATGGGACAAGAGGAAATGGCCTTGGTTTGCACCAGGAGAGGTTTAGGTTGGGCATGAGGAACAATTTTTCCCCCAAGAATCCTGGTCCAGGCTGCCAAGGCAGTGATGGGGTCTCCACCCCTGGAGGGATTGAAAAGCCATGGAGATATGGTACGGAGGGCCATGATTTAGTAGTGAGTCAGCAGTGCTGGGTTAACAGTTGGGCTTGATGATCTTAAAGATCTCTTCCAACATAAACAATTCTATGAGTCCATGTTTCTATCTCCTTGGCCTCTCATTAAAGCCAAGCCTGGCAGCATGTGCTTTTTCTACCAGGCAAATGCTCAGTGGGGATGGGTCTTCCCCTGGCCTGGGGCATGGGCACAGGATAGGAAGGAGGCAGGATCCAGCCACTTGGCAGCACATCATGCATGGCTTTGAGCTGTGCTGCACCTGCTGCAAGCCTGCTCTGGCTTTCCTTAAACACTGCCTTTCATCCCCCCAGGTTGGCTCTTCCCCATGTGGTCAGATCTGGATGCTTTCCCCTACTCCCTCAGCTTACAGCACAATGGGACAACCCAAGGAATCTCACAAAGCACCAGGCCCAGGATCCAGGGGTGCAGTGGGCACAGGGACGGGACAGGGGGCCACAGCTGCGCCGCTGCCGCCAAGGAGCATCTCAGGGTTTCGCCATCAGCCTCAAATCCATCTCTGCTGAGTGCTGGCTGTGGGAAGCTGCCTGCAATTTATCACCTCTCCATCCAACGCTGGGAGAGGAAAACAGGCTTGGGGGCATGCAGCACGGGTTCAGGGCACACTCTCTCTGCTTGGCTAAAATGACACTAATTAAGCCCCTCGCCGCGTGCAAAAGCTATTCCTACAGGGCAGACAATTAACCTTGAAACTTGGCTTTTAGTGCTTGGAGGGGAGCGAATTTTTCATCCTGTTATTTCCCTGTGCTATTAAGCTAATCCTAGAGATGGTGAGGGAGAAGTGGTGCTACATGTCTGCAGCTCCCAGCCCTGCCAGGAGCACAGCATGTGGCTGGGAGCCTCATGCTTCATCTCTCTGTCACACCTAGAGTTCCACCCGCGGGCTCCAACAGCATCCTCGTCGCTGGGGAGCACCAGGAACGAGGGATATGACCAAGGGCACATGGCAAGGCTGTGGAATGGCATGACTATTATGATCAGAAGTAAATCCAGACTCCTCTGAGCACACTGGACACAGTGCCAGCCTGGCCTTGACTTTTCAGTGAGCTTCCCCAGAGGGACAGCACGTCCTTGGCACTCCAAGGTTGTGGCTGCTGGCACAGCATCACCCCAGCACATATATAATGTCTCTCAGTGCTAAAAAAACCCAACCTGGAGACATTTCTTACAATGAGCTGCAAAAAGGAATGGAAATGTTATTAAATTACCCCAAGAAGAGAGTGCTGGGAAGGCACCACCATGGTGCAGGAGAGCATGGCCACACTGGCATCAGGCAGGGCTCTGTAAGTGGTGCTGATCTGAGCCAGCCATGCCAGGGTAAGTGCCCAGGGAAGGGAGACAAGAACATGAAGGAGACCCTAAAGTTGTGAGCTGCAGAGGGCAGGAGTTGAGGGGAGGGCTGGGAAAGAAAACCTCTCCACTTGGCAGGAAAGACATCTGCCTGGCAAAGGTCTTTGTGGGTCTTTGGGACAAGGGAAATAAGGGAAAGCTATCAGGAAAGGAAACAGGAGCGTGCTTTGGGGTGTAACACCAGGAGAACTCAATGCCAGCCTCATTCCCCAACTGAGCATCAGCTTGTGAGCAAAATGAAGCCTGGGTGATGAGAAGGAGGTGATTGTTTTGGTGAACACAAATCATTTCCCCATGGCTCAATTAATCTCAATTAACACTTCCACAGGAAAGCCTTTTTCCCTGCAGTCAGTCTGGGGTTTAAACCTTCTTTTCTCCCATCACCTACCCCCTCCTCTCTAGCAGCAATTCTCTAGCTGTGAGGGTGAGCAGTGGTGGGGAAAGGGTGGCCTCATGGGTCCCCTGCCTTCAGGGACAGGGAAAGGGTGGCCTCAGGGGTCCCCTGCCTTCAGGGGCAAGGACAGGCTATCCTGGTGATGTTGCTGCCAAGAAGCAAGGGCCATGACAAAGTAACCCAGCCTTTGGGTGAGATGGGAAAACGTGCTTGGTGGGACCCCACTGTTTGCTGGGATGATGCAGCAGTAGCCATCAGCACAGATGCATAGAGAAGCCCAGGCTGAGGCTGCTGCTGAGGTGAACAAGGCCTGGGTGGGGAGCAGGACAAGCCAGGGGAGAGACAGATTTTGCCTGCAGGAAGTTTAACATCCTTCTGCTTGCTGGGGTGGTGTATCTGTGTCAGCCCCCTCCACACCCAGTCATTTTCCAGGCGCTCCTTCAACCCAGTGTGACAGGACAAGGAGCAGTAGTTTTAAACTAAAAGAGGGAGATTTAGCCTAGGTAGAAGGAAGGAATTTTGTTACATGCTGCATGTGGTGAACGCTGGCCCAGGCTGCCCGGAGAGGTGGCAAAAGCCCCATCCCTGGAACCATTCCAGGTCAGGTTGTTCAGAGCCCTAAACAACCTGCTCTAGTTGCAGATGTCCCTGCTGACTGCAGCAGGGGGAGATGCCCTTTAAAGGTCCCTTCTAATGCAAACCAGTCTGTGACTCTACAGTGCTATGATCTTCCTCAACCCCTTCCCACCAGTGGGACCTGCAAACCTCCCCTTGACCCCTGCACCAAGCTGACTGTTGGCTGCTCAGCTCCTGGCCTCAGCGCCTCAAACCAGCAGCCAACCTCCCACCCCAGCACTGCTCCAAGTGCTTCCCCAGCTTGCTGCACTAATTGCTTGGCCTTTAAATCAGAGCATGGAGGGCTGCAGCAGCCCTGGAGGAGCCATTTTGTCTGTGGGTGCTGTTTGCTCCGAAATGGTCTGCTGTGGAACTGCTTTCCTCTCTTCTGGGTTTTTTTTCTGTCTTCTTTTTTTTCTTGAGGGGGTGGTACATTATGGAGGCTGGATGAAGCCACTGAAAGGAAAGCTGCACTGTAAAAGCCAGTCTGCTGCTAAATCTGTTGGAAATAAAAAAAAGAAAAAGCCCTGCTGCAAAGTGCCTTTGCAGTTGTTTAGTCATTTGTTAGCCTGGCTGAGGGGTGATTTGCTCGGCCGTGCTCCGCCTGCCTGCACAAGCACCGGCTGCAGAGCATCACGTAGGGTAAAACATCCTGAGTGTGTACAGGGAACAGAGGAAAGGTCAGGAAAGGAGGATGAGAAAGCACTGAGAGGAGATTTTCTTTTTTTCTAGGTGACTTTTTTTTTGGCTTGTCTGCCCGTTTGCAAAATGATGCTCATCATCTCCAGGGCTCCCACGGAGGTAAATTCAGCTCCTGCTGCCTTGCAGCTTTTCCCTCCCCAAGAACCATGCCCATTAAAGACACTTTTCCTGCAGCTCTGTTGTTTCTCACAGTTAGCTTTCATGCTTTAATGAAAAAAAGGGAAAAAAAAAAAAAGGGAAAAAGAAAAAAGCAAGAGAGTAGGTGCCTGGGGTAGCAGATGGGACTGGCTGCTCCTGCCCGCTATAAATCACTGAGGAGGTTTTGCCTTCCCAGGATGAAGCCTTGCTCTTGGAGCACTGATCCTGCTGGAGCCAGCCAGGAAGCAGTGGCACAGCCGGCTTCCAGCACTGTCACTGCTCATCACTGCATCCTTCTCTCCGGGAGGAGAAGACAAACCGACCTGCTGTGCCTCTTCTGCAGAAGTGGCAAGGTCCTAATGGGATTGCTAAATCATGGCCCTACTTTGGAGCGTCCTTCTGCCAGCATAAATCAGCCCTGCTGCAATCGCCGGCATTGTGCTGATTTACACTGAGGAGCTGGGGGGAGATGCTGGGTGGTTCATCTGAGCATCCCTGTCCTCTGAGCACTGACAGGAGGCCACAAATCATCTGGCGGTGATGGAAATAACTCAGCAGCCTGAGCTCAGGCACGGGGATGAGGGAGATGCAGAAAGCCAAAGGGGTTTTGAGGTTGCTGTGGGTAGGAGTTTCAAAACTCAGGGTGGTGAGACACTGGCCCAGGTTGCCCAGAGAGGTGATAGCTTCCCCAGCCCTGGAACCTTTCCCAGTCAGGTTGTTTAGGGCTCTGAGCAACCTGCTCTGGTTGATTATGTCCCTGCTCACTGTAGAGGGGCTGGGCCAGATGGTTTTTAGAGGTCCTTTCCAACCCAAGCCCATCTATGAGTCTATGGTTCTATGAAAAGATAGGGGTAGGGTAGGGTAGGATAGGATAGGATAGGATAGGATAGGATAGGATAGGATAGGATAGGATAGGATAGGATAGGGAAGAGAGGAGAAGAGAGAAGGGAAGAGAAGGGAAGAGAAGGGAAGAGAAGGGAAGAGAAGGGAAGAGAAGGGAAGAGAAGGGAAGAGAAGGGAAGAGAAGGGAAGAGAAGGGAAGAGAAGGGAAGAGAAGGGAAGAGAAGGGAAGAGAAGGGAAGAGAAGGGAAGAGAAGGGAAGAGAAGGGAAGAGAGGAGAGGAGAGGAGAGGAGAGGAGAGGAGAGGAGAGGAGAGGAGAGGAGAGGAGAGGAGAGGAGAGGAGAGGAGAGGAGAGGAGAGGAGAGGAGAGGAGAGGAGAGGAGAGGAGAGGAGAGGAGAGGAGAGGAGAGGAGAGGAGAGGAGAGGAGAGGAGAGGAGAGGAGAGGAGAGGAGAGGAGAGGAGAGGAGAGGAGAGGAGAGGAGAGGAGAGGAGAGGAGAGGAGAGGAGAGGAGAGGAGAGGAGAGGAGAGGAGAGGAGAGGAGAGGAGAGGAGAGGAGAGGAGAGGAGAGGAGAGGAGAGGAGAGGAGAGGAGAGGAGAGGAGAGGAGAGGAGAGGAATAAAATGTTTTCAATTGGAAGGGCCCTATAGCAATCATCCAGGATCACTGCCTGACCATCTGTTCTCACTGCCTGACCACTTTGGGGGTGACCAGAAGTTAAACCATGTTATTACAGACATTGTCCAAGTGCCTCTTAAACACTGACAGGCTTGAGGCATCGATCTCCTCTCCAGGAAGCCTGTTTCAGTGGTTCACCACCCTTTTGGTAATGAAATGCTTCCAAACATCCAGCCTAAACCCTTCATGGATAAACCCTTCATGGTGCAGCTTCGAACCATTTCCTGGGTATTTTTTTCCCCAGCTTTACAGAATACAGAACTAACCAGGTTGGAAAAGACCTTTGAGATCATCAAGCTCAACCTATCCCCCAAAACCATCTAATCAACTAAACCATGGCACCAAGTGCCTCGTCCAGGCTCTTTTCAAACACTTCCAGTGATGGTGACTCCACCACCTCCCTGGGCAGCCCATTCAAGAGATCTCTCTGGAGACCTCCCAGGCCTGCTAGAGGCTGGGTTTCTCCAGGAGTTTGGGGAAGAGGAGGGCATTAGCATGAACCTCGTTAGCAGCCTGCAGGAGATGCAGCCTGCCCGAGCGTGGGTGGTGCAGGATAGGGCGAGCAGGCAGCAAGCTCAGCCCCAGGGCTGTTTGCAGTAGGGTGAATGGTTATGAGCTGCTGGCTGTTCCAAAATGGGAAGGGATAAATGCAGAGTGGAGCCCGTGCCAGCCGCTGGGCTGTGCCGAACCCGGCGTGAGCGCTGAGCTGTGAGAGAGCAGCGGCGCCGAGGGGCTCACCCGCGCCGGGCTGCGCGCTATCGGCACTCACAGCTGCACAGCAGAGCTGCCTCAGGGCACCTGCATCCTGCCAAAGCCACTGTGTCCTCAGGTGACCACCCCTTGTACCTGTCACCAGCCCAGGGGAAGAACTGTCTGCGGCCCTCTGGGTAGCATTTAGAATCACAAAATGCATTGGGTTGGAAGGGACCCTTGAAGGTTGTCTTGTCCAACCCCCCTGCAGTGAGCAGGGACATCTCCAACTAGATCAGGTTGCTCAGGGCCCCACCAAGTTCGACCTTGAATGTCTCCAGGGATGGGGCCTCCACCACCCCTCTGGGCAACCTGTTCCATTATTTCACCACCCTCAGTGTAAAGAACTTCCTCCTTATGTCTACCCTAAATTTACCCTGCTTTAGCTTCAAACCATTGCCCCTCACCCCATCACTACAAGCCCTTCTAAACAGTCTCTCTCCAGCCTTCCTGTAGGTCCTCTTCAGATATTGAAATGCAGCTATAAGGTCTCCCTGGAGCTTTCCCTTCTCCAGGCTAAACAGCCCCAACTCTCCCAGCCTGTCTGCACAGGCTTACCCTCTAGATGATTCCAGAGTGCAGGTGCCTATATAATACTGTGGAAAGTGTTCCTACCCATGGCAGAGGGGCTGGAACTAGGTAATCTTTAAGGTCCCTTCCAACACAAACCATTCCCTGGTTCTGTGAAACAGCCTGGTGTGTCTCTTCTGTGAGGTCCATGAGTGTGTTCTATAGTCATACAGTCATAGTCCATACTCCACGCGCTGAAGGAGAGCAGGGCTGGCAAGATGCTGACCTCCTCTGCAGC
Source organism: Dryobates pubescens (assembly GCF_014839835.1). Lineage (NCBI taxonomy): Eukaryota > Metazoa > Chordata > Aves > Piciformes > Picidae > Dryobates > Dryobates pubescens. The sequence goes on along the minus strand of NC_071615.1, from coordinate 2,087,080 downwards.
ATTTCATGGCCTGATGCTGAAGGATAAGCTGCAGGACCAGCAGCAAAGTGTGAGAGTGAAGGCTTCTGCTCTGCACAGGAATGTCTTGGCAAGCTGTGTGCAATCCCCAAGGAGAAACTTTGGTATCGTGCCAAGGGCACCGCCTGGGAGGGAGCAGGGGCTGCCCTGGGGTCACACTGCCCATGGCTTTGATCTCTTGTGCTGGGCTGAACTGCTGGCTTCCACCAAAATCCCCACGATGGGAATTTGATTTATTTCTGTTTTCCCCTCATTCTGGGCTGCAGAAAATCCAGAGCAGTGTTCCCCCAAAGCATCAACACTTTCCACAGCACAGGACCTAAGGTGCTTCCATAGGCACAGACACACAGGCAGTCTACAGCTCCAGGACTCGTTTACATCCCTGAGCTTCTCTACAGCACTGTGAATCCCCATGGAGGGTTACCAGGTCATAGCAGTACCTGCAGCAGAAATACCTCCTTGCCTTAAACAGCACGTTTTTATCCCAAGATGCTATTTGTTTAGTGCATTGTGATTCTAATTCAGCAGATGGTACCAACAGCTGCCAACTCTGCTTCTTATCTCCCTCCTAGCAGGCAGCATTGACCCGATCTGACCCCAAGCAGGGCTCAGCCTGGCACCCATGGCTGTGTGGGTGAGGAAATCCCCTGGGCAGCATCCCCAGTGTGGTCTGCATTCCAGGCAGGTGTCAGTCAGGCTGGGGGTTCTGGGACCCTAGGGATGCTGCAGACCCCCCCAGGGATGCTGCAGACCCCCTCTGGGAAGCTGCTGCCCAGGCCTTGCTGCCCCAAAGCCTGGCAGAGGCTGCCACTTAGTGTTAAAAATGGAGCACGGCTGCTGCAGGGACCTGGCAGAGCATCTACAGCTGGGGACAGGCCACCCCATCTGCTCCTTGAGGGGTCACATCCTCACAGTGCCTGAGCTGCATGTAGAGACCATGGATATGGGTGGTCCCATCTGAAGATGGACCTGCTAATGGAGGTGATGGGGCTCCTCTGTCCCCCTGTTCTGTCCTTTGGGGTGCTGACAGACCTCACCCCACTGCCTTTGCTGCTTCGTGATCCCCTGCCAGCCCTGGACCCCCAGAGGAAGCTGATGGATGCCCTTGGCCCTCCCTGGGCACTGCCTGCATCAGCTGCCACTGTCATTGCATTTTCCCACATCAGTCAAGGTAGCCCCAGCAGTAAAGCCCCCAGCCCCCAGCCATGCTCCTCCCCAGATCCTTGTCCCCAGCCAGCACAGGAATCCAAATCCCACAGTCTGGGTGACCCTCATCTCCAGCTGTCTTTCTGAGCATGTTTCTAGGGAATGTGGCACTGAGGCACCCAGGGGACACAGGATCCTGCTGCTGTCCTTGATCTCCTGTGTGACTCTGGCACGCTCTCCTGTACCTCACTTTCCCCACTCTGTACAGTGGCCAAGGCCAACCAAGCCCTTCAGGCACCTCCCAGGGTCTCCTGGCTGCTGGAGCAGAGCTCACTGTCCCCTTGCCACGTGGGAAAACTGAGACAGGGCAAAGCAAAGCAGGGTTGGGTGGTCCTGACCTGGTTTGTGCTCCCACCGCCCCGAGCACGCTGGGTACCATCATCTCCTGCTCCTTCCCCTCATTACAGCCCAGCTCCCCGGAGAGCATGGCGGCAGAGCGTCCTTCCCCTGTAATGTTCTATTAGCCTAATAGCATTTTTCCACTCCATTTAAGAGGGGAATTTACAATGATCTCCGATTAGGGCTGCCTTGGCAGCACAGCCAGGCTCACCCTGCCCTGCTCCAGGTTCAAGAGCTGTGGATTCCAACTGTCTGCTCGTCACCCCAGGTTGCAAAAGCCTCCAAGCCTCCAGCTCGCTGCATCTCGTTTCTCACCCACTAAAGAGCTTGGAGCGGGAGGCATGGCTGTTCCTGTGGGATTTTTTGCCCATGCACCTCACCCTGGTGATGCTTGCAAAGCCAAGCTGGGCACCAAGGAAGGGATCTTGCAAATCCCACTCATGGTCCTGCCTGAAAACCCTATTCGTGGTCTTCCTTTCAAACCTCAGTCACTGTCCTGCTGACAGCAGAGCACTTGCTGTGGGCAGCCCCAGCCCTTGCTCTGGGCATCCCTGGCTCTGGCAGCCCCTGCCCTCCAGAACGCCGCAGGCTGCACAGCCTTGACTCCCTCCTTGCCTGGAGCTGCCACTGTTCTTCCCTTGCCTCTTGCCACAGACAGTTCTGGGATCACTTACCAATTAGTGTGGCCTGCTCATTAAAGCTCATTATCTGCCAGTGTGAACTTGGATGGGGTTGTGCGTGCCTGGCAAGGGATCAAAACTGTCCTTCTTTCCAATTGCCTCCCACTCAGCCCCCCTGGCTCCAGGAGCAGCTCCATGGCCGCACCAGGAGGCTGGAGGACACGATGTTGCCTTTTAGAACACAGAAAAGCTCCCTGCCATGAAAGGAAGCCCAACCTATCTCCATGCAGGCACAGTTCACTGCACCACTCCCATGCTGTGATGGAGCAGGGTGAGGCCTGGGCTTGCCATCTTCCACAGCTTTCCAGGAAGCTGGGAAGTAAACAGCTGGAGATTTTATTTTTTGGGGGGGTTAAACTCTACCTCTCAGAATCAAGCTTACAGCCCAGCAAGTCCAGACTAGTGACTTCAGGGGCCAGGCGGCAGCTGCAACCTCAGCACGGCTGCAAGGTCACCCTGGCCAACTGGCCCTTGCTCAGTTGGGTGATGGTCCTGTGTGATCTGGGAATTTGGCAGGCAGGTGCTGGTCCAGGTCATGCCTGAGTCCCCAGCTGTGCCCACAGGGTTTTGGGCAGCCCCAGCACTGTGTGACACAGAGCACAGCTCAGCTCCAGGATACAGAGCCCACAGTGATAGGAAAATAGCAGCTGCCAGCTGCAGGAATTAGGCTGATTCTCCATGAGCTACATCCTCGGAAGGGGCTGGGCTTGGAGGTGAATTGCCCATTTGCTGCTTTTAATTGCAAGAATAGAAGGGAAAACACAAACCTCTGACAAAAACATTCTTTCTCCCATCACCTTGGTGGGTGTTTGAGTTAAAAAGGTCTGAGAAAACCCACCAGGTAAGATGGCTTGGATGGAAACATCTCTGCTCGTGGAATACTTCACTGCACAGGGACACCCACTTGTAGTCTGAGCTGTACCCCACACCATGCCATCTGTCTGGGGCTGCCTTTGCTGTCATCACACATGTGCCAGCCTCTGCCTGGCACTGGCATGTTGGTGCTTGAGGTGTGACATGGACACAGGCCCCTGGGCAAGGATGGGGCTGTTGGTTCCCTGCCACGAGCGTCAGTGCTGGACATTCTGTACTGATAAGGCAAACAAGCCCAAGCCTTTCCATGCTGGGAAAATCAAGCCTAAACACAGCCTGGTTTCATCAGAACCATGAGAGAGGGAGCCCTGGCTTTCCTAGTGCCTCCTTCCCCTCTTTCCCAAAGCCATCCTTCTCTGGGGAGTCACCAGGTCTGGCTTTCATTAGTGAATGAGCCTGTTTTGGTGAACAGCTCTTGTCAATATTGATTAAATTCCATCTTCCCATCCTCTTGCGGTCCCTTCAGCCCTGCCATCCTAAAATAACTGAGTAACGAGATCCTGCTTAACCCTTCCTTCCTCCTCCAAACAAATACCCCCCAGGCTGAAATCACCCACTAACTACTCCTTTGTTCCTCTCCTGCAGGAAGCCACCCAGCAACAAGACAAAAACCCACCAGCCAGTGGAAAGCAGCTGGTTTAAGTTCAAGCCAAACAGGCTCAGCTTGCGTGAGCCAGGGCTTTAGCACAGGCCAAGCTGGGAAGGCTGCGCCTGCATCATTAACAAAATCCCCAGCAAATGCTCCCTGTGGCATCCAACCAGCTCTCCAGGGCTGCAAATTGTGCCCGGGAGCATATTCTTCCCCAGCTCCTCCTTGCCAGGGTGCCTTTCACCGCAGACATCAATGTGCCTGCGTCCCACGCCGGCCTGGATTAACTGCCTCTTTTATTGCTGCCAATTACTGGCAGCAACGATGCCGCGGGGATGGAGCACACGAGATGGGTTACCACCTTCCTGGCCCTAATGATGGGAGGTTTTGCAAGCTGCAGTAGCAGCCTCAGCTCCAAAACCAAGAGGGTGGGATCAGCCCACAGCCCCATAACCCTGCTTTCCCTGCACACCCATCCTTTGCACCCCACTGAAGGCAGAAATCTATCCAGTGTGGATCAAGAGATGCAAAAGGTGATGCCCACCCGTGGGGACCTTCCCCTGTGGATGGGAGGAGAGGCAGCCCTGGGCTGCAGGCAGCAGACCACACTCAGCTGCTGCTGAATGCTCTGAGGCTTCACACTGCGAGAAGAATGAGCAGATAATAGGATTTTCCGTCTCTTCAAAGGGCGTGTGAGCCAGGCCCCTGAGCTGTGCAGTGCCCTGGGAAGAGCTGCTGGGAAGCTCCCACCGGCACCGCAACCGCAGGGATGCTCCCAGCTGCAGAGCAGCTGCCTGTGAGCAAATGTGGACCAGGGACCCGAGTCCTGCGAGGGCACCAGGCTGGTGGGCACCACAGGGGGTATCGCTGCCACTACCGAGAGGATGCCAAATGCTGGCAATGCCACACCAGGAGCCAAGGGAAAGTTCAGCCGCTCTGCCACGGCGCTTTTTGGCCGGGAGCAGCTGCTCTGCTGCAAAAGCAAAGGGGAAAGCAGCCAGGGAGCTCTCCACTCGCTGCTTAGAGCAGCCAGGGCACGCACACATCGCCACACCGAAGGCATGAGACACTCAAACCTCCTCCCCTGCACACGGACGCTGGCACCAGCCTAGGGCACAGCAACCAACCCCAGCCAGCCCAAGGTCCCTGGGCCCCCGACCACCACACAGGGCCAGCCAAGGGATCATCTGGAGGCTCATCTGAAGAGCTCCCACGTCCCCGCGAACCTGCTCCATTTCTCCTCAGATGGCTTATCAGCAGTGACTTTCCCGACAGCAATCGATAGAAAACATTTTATCGCCTTCCCAGGCGGCAGGATCCTTGGAGTGGGTCTGATTTCTGTTTCTATGGTGACATCTTCCGGGCTTGTGAAAGATCTTGCCTTTCTTGGTTGTTGTTGGGTGGTAGAGACAGGGTTGGGGGGGGGGAGGGTGAAGTGGGGGCTGGTGCTACATTTTTGTTGTTGTAGGTTTGGCTGGGTTTTTTTTATTATTATTATTGTTTTGTGGTTTTGGTTTTGGTTGGGTTTTTTTTTTTCACTTTCTTTTTAAGAGCATTTCCAGTGTAACAAGGAAGTTGCCAGCCAGACAAACACGATGCCCGCAGCTTACTTGCAGCACTGCTGCTCGCTGGGAGGGGCCCCAGGGCAGCTTTCATCCCCAAAACACGTCGCAGCCTCTGAAACCTATTGAGGTTCAGATGCACGTTGGCTCAGCCAGGGCTGTCTCCTTCTTTCCCTTGTCCCTGTCTCCCAGCCCAGCCCTCCGGGCTTCTTCTGCCAGGTCTGGAAAAAGCCACTCGGCCACACAGCAGGGATGGCCTGAAGCACAAGTGACTGCTTGGGGCGTTTTGTAGTGCAGCTTATTTTGCTCCTCAGCTCTGCTCTCTCCTCCTTCCTCTTCCTTTCTTCCTCGCACCACTTGCTTTGATGGAAGAGAAGGGGGTTTGCCGTGCAGCCCCCCACTACCTTGCCAGCCGCAGTGGCCCTGACCAAAGGGGAAAGGAGGGATGCCAGCGGGTTCACTTTGTATCTCCAGGACACGAGTGTTTGCCATCTCCATCTCCTGCATGCAAATGGCCCAGTGCTTCTGCTGAGTTATCTGCACCTGAGGATCTTGCTGCCTGCCTAATTAATGCCTGCATCGTTCCTCCTCATTACAGCTCCCTTTATGCCATGAATGGCATCGTCTCTGCTGCCTGCCCCTGCCGAAACAGCCCCCGCACTCCAGCTGGAAGCCACCTTCCACTGGGAGATGGATGGATGGATGGCTGCATGCATGCATGCATGCATGACCTCTCATGTTCAGAGGTGCCCTATGCTGATGCATTTAGCAAAGTAGCCCCCAGCTATTTGGCCCTTGTGACTTGGGGACCCAAAGGGCTGCTCCTCTCCTCCACCACTGAGTCCCCAAGCGGGGTCCAGCCTGTGTCCTTACTGCACTTCTGTCCCCTTTGAGGTCCCCTTCCAGCTTGCCAAAAGCATTCAGCCACCTGGCGAGGCTGAGCAACATGAAGGAGCCAACAGCCCTGTGTGCCTCTAAGTATGGCACTGGCTGTGCCACTCAACCCAAGATGTGCTACATGGGCTGCTGCAAGGGCAGAGAGCTTGGGACAGCTGAGGTGCTGCTGACAGCTTCAGCCCAGACTGCCAGAGGTGGGTTTGAGTGGCATCACCAGCTTGGCAACACTCTGCCTGCACCTCTCCCATAATGATCAAGCCGTGCTGCTCTATTTAGTTAATGTCTCTCCATGGCACAGCCTTCTGCCTGCACAAAATCAAACAAACCCAAGAAAACAGAGAGTTCTGCTCTGTGGTTTGGGGTTTTTTCCGGTTTTGTTTTGGTTTTGCTCTTTTATAATGGGAAACTCCAAAGCTCAGAGAGTTGGAACTGTGTCCTGGCGTTAAGTGACAGCAGGGGATTACTCCTTGCATCGGGCACAGACCCAAAGCACTTAAAAGCAAAGGCAGGAATGGCTAATGCGGTCCTGCCGTCACCTTACCCAGCACAGAGAAACACACCGGCGGTGACACAGATCAACCCCTGCATATTTCAGCTCTGCACAACGCCCTTATCTTTGACCCAAAATAAAAAATTATTCCTTGCTCAGCAATCTCAAAACACAGAATTATCTATGCCTGCATTAATGCCACCTATCAATCACCTTCGAATGCAAACCCGCCCGGCGCTCAGCCCTGATTTTGCCATAAAAGGATGGGCACGCGCCAAGCGCCTCTCTCCACGCTGTCCTAGGGAATGATCAGCAAATCCTCTCCTGCCCATTGACAAACACTTGCATCCTCAGCTTCTCCTAATGGAAGCAATCTCTCTGGTCCCCGAGAAAGGGCAGAGCACTGAGGCGAGGAAGGGAAGCAGCATGTTCTCCTCTTCCTCCCCTCCCCTCCCCTCCCCTCCCCTCCCCTCCCCTCCCCTCCCCTCCCCTCCCCTCCCCTTCCCTTCCCTTCCCTTCCCTTCCCTTCCCTTCCCTTCCCTTCCCTTCCCTTCCCTTCCCTTCCCTTCCCTTCCCTTCCCTTCCCTTCCCTTCCCTTCCCTTCCCTTCCCTTCCCTTCCCTTCCCTTCCCTTCCCTTCCCTTCCCTTCCCTTCCCTTCTCCTTTTTGTATCCTCTCTCCCAAAAACTCCTCTTCAGATCTGAAAGCCAACACAGGGCCAGGTGACAGAGGGGAAGGTGAGCTGGCTGGGGGCTTGGGTGGAAGCAGTGAGATAAACCCCACGCTGCTCTCCCCCTTGAGACAAACCCCACTTTGCTCTCCCTGTGAGGGCAGTGGGGAGGATCAGTATTACTGGACTCTTTGAGGAGAGCTTGTGACCCTTTGCTTTGCTGCTCAGAGGGAAGACTGTTTGACAGGACATGAGGAGGGTAAGTAGAGATTTGCAAGGCTGGGCACATTCTGCAAGGCTTTTTCTTCCTTTCTGAAGAAACTGGGGAGTGTTGGTGGGAGAAAGTGCTGGATAAGCAAAAGGAAAACACCAAGGAGTGCTTAAAGAAATGGCAAAGCACAGATCAAATCCAGACCATATCAAATGTCTTTCCAGGTGACTGTGATGCTGCTGCAGGGCGCTGATAGGAATGCAGACAGACAGCAGGGCCACAACAAATACCAGTAAGAGCTCTGGAGGAGAGAAAAGTCCTCAGGCATGTGCCACAATCCAGCTGTGAGCAGGAGAGCCCCCTCAAGCAGGTTGTCCCACCAGGGCTGTCCCACCAACGACCGCTACAACAGACATGAGGTTGAACAAACTCCTGTGTCCCGCTGGCAGCCTGGGATCAGCACTGAGAGGACGGCACACAAGGGGTCCATCCGAATTTCCGCCCCACGCGCTCCAGGAACAATGGCCCAAGTGTCCCTCAGAGGCTCCTCCTGCCACACGTGGCCCCGGCCGCCCTCCGAACACTCTCCCTCTTGTTCGCCTTGGCCGGGAAGCAGCAGAGCAGCAGGTATTTCCTGCCATCGGCCACCATTCCCACCCGGGCAGCCCCACGAGGGACACACTGCTTCAGCCCCATGTCCCCTAAGGGAGCTGACAACCCCTGGGGAAAAGCAGGGACACGCAGAAGTTGCCATCCCTCAGCAGGCAGGTGGCCCTGCTCCAAAGGGACACCAGCAGCTTGATGCACGCCCTCCTGCTGTGCACATCCTGCTGGAAAAGATTTCCCTTCTGCAGTTCCAAGCCCCAGCTGAAATGAGGCTAAAAAACGTGCAAAACGCTGGTTTTGCTTTGTTTCCTTTGTGCGTCTCAGAGTGTCCTGCACCCAGGGCGCTTCCGCATAGCTGTGCTTTGGCTCCCGCCTTCAGGAATCGTTTTCATAGGAAAGCAGGATTAAATTAGCACCCGGGCTGTGGGAGCCTGGAATCTCCCTGTTAAAAATACCTGCAAGTGTCGCTGGGGCTGAAGCCAGGTGTCAACAGCAGGGGCACAAGCAAGGAGGGGTCCCGGGTGCCGCCCCTCTTGGAGCGAGCTGGGTGGCACCTCTGAGACGCAAGAGCTGAGCACCGAGAGTTTAACACCAGATCCCCGATGGAGAGGAAAATCCCAAGCAAGCACCAGGCTGCAGCCAATTTTCCTCGCTTAATATGTTTCCTGCACTCATCCCCCGCCCTGACCTCAACTCCTCCTTGGAGCACGTTCAGCCCCCAGTGCACTGCTAAGCAGTGGCCAGGGCCAGCGGGACTGCTGCCATCTTGTCCCTCCCCTCGGCTTGGTGGCCAAAGTTCCTGCGGTGGCCGCTGCAGACCCTGGGTCTCTGCATGGGGCTCTCCAAGCTGAAGCAGGCAGCACCCTCGGGGGTGAGCACCCTGGTGCTCTGTGCACTCACTGGGGCTGCCGTGGGGTGCTGGAGAGCAGGGGGCTGGACATGCCACCTTCATTCTCTCCAAAGGATGTGTGTTCCACATGCAGCTGCAGATCAGGATGAGGATCTGAATCTATCTCCAAATGCAAATCCAGATGTGGATTCAAATCCAGAGCCAAATCCTGATCCAAATCAAGAACTGGATCCGAGCGCCTAGCCACATGTGGTCCAACCTCGATCCAGATGTGGATCCAAATCCTGAAGCAGATCAGTTAAAAATCCAGATGTGTATCCAAATTTCAATCCAAATTCAGACTCATATGCAAGTGCAGATCCACATGTGGTCCAGCCCTGATCCAATGTGGATCCAACTCCTGATCGACGCCCTGACCCAGCACCTGGTATGCAGTCCCTGGCGTACCAGCAGCGCCTGGCACCTCATCTTGCTGAGGAGCACTTGGTGCCTTTCCCCAACACCTGGCAGTTGCTGCCCTGCTCCCAGTACTGCTGCCTACCATCCATTACCCAGTGCCCAGTACCAGCACCCAGCAGGACGCCCTGCTCGAGTACCACTGCCCACCACCCACCCCTAACCCGCCACCCGGCGCACGTTGCCATATGATCTCTTGCCGCTGGCACTGCTGCCCGGTTCACGCTCCCGGTAGCCCCTGTGGTGGCCGGTACATGATGCTTAGCGCCCGCCGCGATGCCTAGCGGAGCTTGTTCGGTTCCCGTTCGGTTCGCGCTCGGTTCCCGGCGGCGCGCGGGGCCCGTCCCCGGATGCCGGTTGGCGGTGGCGCGCGGCGCGGCCGGCAGGTGTCGCCGCCGTCGCGGGCAGGGCGGCGGGCGCGCGTGCACTTCCGACGGCGCTCGGTCATGCCCCCGACTTTCCTCCCCCCCTCTCCGTTCCCTCCCTCCCTCCCTCCCGGCGCCGCGCGGGGCTCCCGCCCGCTGACACCGCCGAGGCGGCTCTGCACGGCGCGGCGCGGCGGAGAGCGGCGCGGCCGCTCGGGGATGGCCGCCGGGGCCGCCCCCGCCCAGCGCCGCCGCTGAGATCCTTCCCTCCGGGGCACCGGCCCGGCAGGTAAGAAAAGGCTCCAGTTGTGGCTCCCGGGAGGGCCTCGGGCTCAGACGCCACTGGCTGAAACGCCACCGGCCGAGGTGGGCTCCCGGGGAGGGCAGCGGGGACGGAGTGGTGCTGGTGGTGGGGTGACACCCGTTGTCTGGCTGGGGAGGAGAGTGGCTGGCCGAGCCGTGCCGGGGGCCCCTCGGTACAGCCCCGCTCGCTTCGCGTCGCAACGGCGGCTGCAGCCGCGGCGCCCGCCGGGCCCGTTGCGTTCCTGCTGCCGCGTCCGTGTCGCGCTATCGGCATCTTCCCTTCCCCTTCCTTTCCTTTCTCTTCTTTCCCGTACCCTTTCTCCTACTTTCCCCTTTCCCATTCCCTTTTTCTTCCTTTCCCCTTTCCCATCCCCTTTCCCTTCGTTTCCCGTTCCCTTCTCTTTCTTTCCCTGCCTTTCCCCTTTTCGCTTTTGCTCCTTTTCTTTCCCCCTTCCCTTTCCCCCTTCCCGCTACCCATTCCGTTCCATTCGCGCTCCTGTTTGTAACCGAGCCCGTTCCGACCCCCGGCCTCGAGGCCCCCTGCCCCCTGCCCGGACCACCAAGCGCGACCCTGTCCCCATGTACTCTGACGTCACGATGGGGGGTAGCAAGGGGCTCCCCAACCTCCCCCAATCCCACGGTTGCAGATAGAGAAGGGGGGTACATGGTGCATTTGAAGTACCCCTGAAGGAAGCTGGTCTGAGAGCCCCGGGCACCCCCCAAGCCCTCCTGCTGCTAAATTCCAGCTAAATCCCAGGGTGTGTGTCCCATTCACACCACCCCCTGCAAAAAAGCGCTGCTGGAACAGCAGCCTGAGCTTGGGCAGTGCTTATCCCAAGGGAGATGCTGACCAGCCTCCTTCCCCGGCCCGTGGGTCACCATCCCAAGGGCTCTCTGGCCGGTGGTGAAGCGTGGTGGTTGACGTTGCAGACCTACCGGAGGCTGTCATTGACGTCAGAGCGGGGAGATGCTGGGGTGTGTGTTTGTTCCCCGTTGCCTTCGATGCGGTCCCTCAGACCTGAGCAAATCTGAATACCCAAAAGCTCTTGTGGCTACTGGTTCCTGCATGCTCTACCCCCTTTGGCTGCGAGCTGTGCCGTGCTGGTTGCCCTCAGGTGACCTCCCAGAGTGATGTTTTGGAGGAACAAAAACAACAGTGGGGGTTTTGCATGCGAAATTGCTCCTAGGGTAGTGTGTGCGTGAAGGGAAGGCATCTTTGGTGGTCCCAGAACCATCTGAGGGTTCTCCCAGCTCTGCTCCGTCTGCCAACATCGCCAGAGCCTCCTTGAGGGTCCAGAAATGTTGTTTTACTGGGTGCTGGGACTTTGCTGGGACTTTCCCTTCCCCGAGGTAGCAGCTTGTGTTCCCCAGGAGGGCGAGCAGCACCGGGGTGGCTTTGCGGATGTGGTTGCTGTCACCTGTGTGTTGATGAGAGAGGGTTGGCTGTGCATGGTGCCCTGGCACTGCGTGCTCAGCTGGTGCTGAGACCGCATCTCCTGCTGTCTGTCACTGCCTGATGAAAGTGGACCTTGAGCTGCTGGGGGGATGGAGTGGAGAAGGATGGGAAGGAGCCAAATGAGATGGAGGAAAGGACGTGTTCCCTCTGAGCGCTCTTCCCTCCCCATTCCCTGCGGGATCAAAGTGTGCCTTGAGGTATGACAAAAGCAGTGATGATTAGGGGTTTCAGTATGGGTTTGTACCTGGGGCTTGGAGCCCAGGCTCTGCACCCGAAGCAGTAGCTCTGCAGCCTGGGGCTGAGTTCAAGGCAGGAAGTGAGAACTAAATTAAAATAATAAAATTAAGAAAAAAAAAAGAAAGAAAAGGCAAGCACAACCGGTAGAAGCTGCTGGGGAGATTTAGGGAAGCAGCTGGGCTGTGCCGTGGAGCCCAGCAGAAGTGTGCATCCTCATCTGCTGAGGAGCTGCCCCTGCCGGGGACCGCAGACCCACCTCTCCTCTCCTGGCTCTGTCTCCTCTGCAAGCCCCAGGGAACAATTGCATACAGAGTGCTTCGTTTCAGAGCCGCCACAGTCATTTCAGAGACCTTTTAGGCAGGAAAAGTGCTCTGTAGCGTGTAATTTGAAGGCTCTGCTCTGAACCTTCACTGTCGCTCTGCTAAATGATCCTCTGCTCTTCCAAACCTTTGCTGCCTGGAAACCAGCAGCCGTGACCTGGTTCCTGGCCTAGCTCCGTCCCTGCTCTCCCTTCGGCCCCATGCTAAGGTGAGGGGAATAGGAGGTTGCAAGGAGCAGCCCAGAGTGTTCTCTCTGCCTTGCGTGGGGCCTCTCAGACATCAGAGTCCTGTGAGATTTCAGCCAGTCTTAATCATCTCCTGCCTTTGCCTGTGCTGCAGAGGTTGTCACAGCTCACTAAGGATCTTCCAGCCTGGAGGGTCAAGCTTTATGAGGGCTCTAGGGACCCCAATAGATTTCCCCCCAAATGGGGGAGCTACAGAATTCTTTTCTGTAGCATCTCTCAGACTTGGCAGCTCGGGGTGGGGAAGGACAGTTTGTTCTGTCATCAGAAGAAACAGCATAACTTTGGTTGAACTGATGGAGCCTCACCAGGGACATGGTGAGCTGAGCCCAGAGGTGACAGGCTGTCAGTTAGCCTGGGACTGTGTTATCACTGGAGGTTTCCTCATCTCTTCTTTGCTGCCTGTCCCAGCATGAGTAACCCTAAAACTGTTGTTGGTTGGAGGCACACCTGCAGGAACGGAGCAAGCTGTGGGTTTCCTCTTGCTGTGGGCACTGCCTGTCCTGCCAGATGCAGGCAGGGCTTTGAGTTTCCAAGCAGCTGGGCTCTGCAGGCAGTTTTGTGGTGGGGCAAAAGGGAGAGGGTGAGGAGAAGGGTTCCATGTGAAGGGTTTGGTTGTCACCCCATGGCCCGTTCCTGGCTGGTGTGGTCTGGTGCTGTGGCACGGGGCTGAGTGCTGGGCTGGTGTGGCAGCACGCTGGCTGGCACCACTCAGGCTCACACAAGTCTCCTCTTGCCTCGTACTGCTTCTCTTCGCTTTGGATTCACTCCTGATTTCCGCTGGAGCAAGGAGAGTCTTGGTGACGTTGGATTTCTGCCCATCACTGAATCAGACCCATGGCTGGGGCAGGAGTAAACAATCTTGAGTCCATCCTAGGCAGCTGGATCGGACCTGCCAGGCACGCACCTGGCTCTAACGTGCTCATAGACTCCACCCTGTCCCCAGGTGATTGCTGCTGCTCACTAATGACAGGCTTCCAGCAGTGCCACTTGGCTTCTGCTCCCATCCTATCCACTGTGGCAAGGGCATGAGTAAGGGCAGTTTCCTTCTCCCCTCTTCACCTCCCAGAGGGATGCTCCACAACTGCAGCCCTTCTGAAGACTGGGCAGGATGCATCCCAGCTGGGGCAGAGCAGGTCGGACCTGTGCATCATCCTGTCAGCATCTTGTCCCACCACCCACTTGGAAACATGCTCGAAATCCACCTGCTCAGCATCATGTGGATTTGGGATTTCCCCCAGGAGGGCTCATGCAGCTGCTTGGGGCTAGCAGCAGTGAGGTTTTCACCCTGGACCTGGTGTGGAGGAGGAGAAGGATGAGGAGGGAGACAGGTGCAGGCACTGGGGAGCCAGCATCATGGCCAAGTGTAAAGACTCAGAACCAAGCAGCGGTCACCACCTGCACTTCCCAATCCCCAGCCAACAAAAGCTACATGTCCCAGTGAAATGAGAGCCTCCACTAGCTATGAAAGATGGAGGGTGGCTTCCTAGGGCTGCCAGTCACCCGTGGTCCCTGGTGGGAGGGTGACCATTGCTGTGTGGGGAGGCCACTTGGCTGCGGGAAGGCAGCCACGTGGTTTTTGCTTTGCTTGCAACAGCCTAGTTTTTCAAGCTGGAATATGCTCAAAGATGATATTTCTGAGTTGCTTTTTTTTGGTTTTGTTTTGTTTTAAGTGACAGCATTTCCCCTTTAAATTTACATCTCTAGCTGGGGAACACAGAGCCTGGTGAGAGAGGGAGTGTGAGACTTTTATAAAAAGAACGAGTCAGGTTTTATTATCCCTTTGAGACGAGCAGGGAAAATCTATACTGAAGGCATGAAATAGCAATAAAAATGGACTTTTTGCCAAAGCAAAATTAATTGAGTGAATCTCACTCCTCAAGCCTGAGCTCTGAGAGGCTTATGAGTTGGATATGAACCACTCTGCCCCCTTCCTGGCTCTCATCTCCCAAGGAGGGAAGGCAGAACCTCCCACCGGTCCTCAGCGCTGGTCACCAGAGCAAAGAACTCCTGCTTGAGACGTGGCATCCCCACCACTTTCAAGGCTGGGTTTGCCTCCAGCCCTAATGGTCCCCAGAGCAGGGACCTTCTCCAAGTCTGTTGGCTTGTGGACCTGCTCTGATATATCTGAATGTGATGATGACAGTGGTTCAGTGGTCACCCTTCTGCTGTTCACTCTCTCAACCATCATCATCAGGCACAGCATCCAACGTGGATGGTGAATTTGAGGGAGTCCAACAAGAGAAAGGAAGAAGACTGAACACAGGCTCTTTGGCCTTGCTCTGGAAGCCAGGAGAGGAACTTGCTGCCTTATCCCAGCCTGGGCTTGCCCTTATTAACCATTATTCTCCCTCATCTCTTCTTCCTGCTTCTGCCTCATGATGGGATCTGCCTCTCCAGTGTGTCTTCTCTCTTCACAGAAAAGAAAATCCCTCCTGGGTTTTGTTCATCTGGATGGCCACATACGGCATCAACTTTGCTCTCCCCTTTTTTGGGGTGAGGATGGCAGGAGGAGGTGGCAGGAGGAGGATGGCTGGACAGAGTGGCTAGGGGACAGCTGGATTCATTTCAGCAGATGGTGCAAAGAGGACGAAGCTGCATAAACCTCCTGAGTCGACCAGAGAGATGGAGATTAAATAGCGAGAGGGCTGAGAGGCAGCTCCAGGCAGGAGAAGGAAGGAAAAAAAGGGAAAATGGGGGTGGAAATAGGATTGGAGAGTGGAACTGGGGAGAGGAGTGTTGATTTGAACAGGAATCTCCTCCCACTTGATGTCTCCCCTCCAATTCGGAGGACCTAGATTCAGTGCCATAAAAATATAGCCCTTTTCAATCCCTTATCTTGCAGGAGCAGAAACAATTGGCCTGCAAAGAAGGAGAAAACAATCTGTTTGACTGACAAACAAAAACACATTTCTGCACAAAAGGAGGAGGAGGAAGAGGCAGCTGTCTGGCTGCTGCTTCGGCTTTTTTCCTTTCCCCTCCCTCTCCTGCCCCTCGCTGATGGTGTCAGAGCAGAGCCTCTACCCTTGCCAGCAAAACACCCTCCGTTCTGACTGGCTGGGTTCAATGTCAGGCTCCTGCAGCAAATGTCATTGTCCACCTCGCTGTCACCAGCCCTGTTAGAGACACACAAGCCCCCTTGCTGTGTCCTCCTGAGGCTGGTGGAGGGGAAGGTGGCACCCTGAGCATCAGTGGGGCAGAGCCTGGCTGTCAGGAGGTGCCTGTTGGGTGCCAGAGACAGAAACTGGTGCTCAAGAGAGAGGCACCAAGGCCAGCAGCATGCAGTGGATGATTTGGGGATGGAGGGAAAGCAGAGTATCGCTCCTCAGGGGCCCTTAGGGAAGTTCAGCTGGGTGTGAGTGATAGACTGGTATCGTGGGCAGCATCATTGGAGCTCCTGAGTGCTACAGCTGGAGATACTGCTGGAGGCTTGGCTGTCTCCAGAGTCAGTTCTGTGCCTTGGTTTCCCTGTCTGCAAACCCAGCCAGACCACATACATGCTGTAAGAGAGCTGGGGCATAGAAGTGCCCAGTGCACCTTAAGCTGTGGTCCCAACAAATCATTATCCATGAAAGGTCATTGTGACAGCCACCAGATCAGCACTGGGAGGAATCCACTGGACAGCCAGGAGCAGAGCCTCTGGGATCTCAGCAGTTCTCCATCTCTCCAGAACAAACTCCTCAGAGGCTTTTGGAAAGGGGGGCTGAGTTTCCCTCTCAGGTGCTCCAACCAAGCAGCAGTTTCCTGCCTGGAATGACCTTGCAAGGGGACTCTGCTTTATGGGGCCATGGTCTGAAAACAGCCAAATGTGATACCCAGTGCTGCCCAACATGGGAAGGCAGGAGGCTGGAGCAGGGCAGTCTCTGCAGGAGCTGGTTCCTTTATTTATTTTGTGGTCAATAAATGGATACAAGAAGAAAGCCCTGAAGCCACCAGGACAATCTTGATTGCTTTTGATCCAGGTTGATGGTGACCTGCTGAAGTCCACTGGAAAGAGGATCCTGCGCTGGTGGATGGTTCACTTTTTCCTCTTTTATAAGGAGCTGTTTTACTCCTCAGCCAAGTAGCAAAATAACCTGTGAGAAATCAGAGATTCCAGGTGAGTTAATAACAAATAATGACTCTCAGTTCCTGAGGGCTTCTCTTGATGCCTCAGTCCAGGCACAGAACAGCCTGTGCATACCCAGCCAGCCTTGTTGAAATCAAAATGCTGGTGCAAATTGATGGAAGCATCCTGAATTCAAGAGATCCAGCCTCAGCTTTCTTAGAGTGCCACAACAGAAGCTTTGGGGAATATCTGACCCAAGACATTAGAAGAACTTGATTATTGTTTGGGGTTATTTTTAATTCTTGCATTTGCCTTTCCTCTTTCATTTCAAAGGAAGATGAGAGGAACCATTGCCCCACACATCAAACTGCAGGCAGAAGAAGATGTGAGAGATGAGTGGACTCCTTTTAACAACTTTGGCTCTTGACTTTCCTCCCCAGAAGGGGAAGATGCATTGGCAGCCTGTCTTGTGATCCAGCTGTAACCTTTTGTTACCCTGATAAACGTCAGCTGACCAGGCTGGGATGTAAAACAGCTCCATCTCTACCAGACTGTTGCAGCACTGCCTTGCACATGGTAGCTGGGCAGGAAGAGGCCTCTGGTGTCTCCCTGCCTGAGCAGTGCCTGCAGGCTTTGCCCAGCACAGGGGCACTTGCAATGCTCTGCAGGGAAGTGCAGGCAGTGACAGCAAGAGCAGATTTTGCCCATATTGAAGTGGGTGGCAGCACCCATTGGGGACCACAGCTCCCAGAGCAGGGTGCTCCAGCCTGGGCTGGGGAGGATCTTTGCTGGGATTGGTGTTGTGCAGATACTGTTAGTGAAGTGGTGTTGCTGGACCCTACAGTCAGTGCTGCTTGGGGGCACTTGTTCCATTCCATCAGGTTGTGGAGCCTGGAGAAGAGAAGGCTCCAGGGAGACTTTCAGTACCTGAAGGGGGTCTATAAGAAAGATGGGAACAGACTTTTGAGCAGGGCCTGTTGTGACAGGACAAGAGGTGATGGTTTTAAACTAAAAGAGGAAGATTCAGACCAGAGAGAAGGAAGGCAATTTTTATGATGAGAGTGGTGAGGCACTGGCCCAGAGAGTTGGTAGATGTCCCATCCCTGGAACCATTCCAGGTCAGGTTGTTTGGGGGGCTGAGCAACCTGCTCTAGTTGAACATGCCCGTGCTGACTGAAGCAGGGCTTGGACTGGGTAAGCCTTAAAGCTCCCTTCCAACCCAAACCATTCTATGATTCTGTTTCAGCAGTGTCCTGATCATGCTGAGACCTCTGCAGCCACCTGTCCATCTACCCTGTGCTGAGAAGCTCCCAGCTTCTCTGTGCCCTGGTGTGGCCACCAAGGTCCTCCGGCACCCTCTCTCCTTATTTACTTGCTCCTGCCCCTCAAAAGCTCCTGCCTTCTCCCTTCAGCTTCTCTCTCCCAGCTGGAAAGCAAGCATGGGGAAGGTTTGGCCTCCACACTCATTGCTGGATGCAATTGCTGTGATAAAGTAAATCTGGCAAGGACATGGAGTTTGGCTCTTGAGCAAGAAAGACTGTTCAGGTTTTGGTAGATGCCTGCTTCTCTGGTCCTCTATGCTCTGAGCATCAAAGGTGGCCTTGGGAGAAATTGTCAGGGTGAAGCCAGAGTTCATCTCAGTCTAGGGCTTGAGGAGAGACAGGGTGATATTTGGTGAAGTTCTGGCTCTTGGTTTCAGATCCTGCAGGGATCTGGATGCTTGCAGTCTCTGGATGGTGGGATGCTACTTCCCCTTGCAGGTGGCCAAGTGTGTGTGTCCAGGTGGCCAAGAAAGCCAACAGCATCCTGCCCTGTATGAGCAATAGTGTGTCCAGCAGGACCAGGGCAGGGATTTTTGCCCTGTACTCAGCACTGGTGAGGCTGCAGCTCAAATAGTGGTGTCAGTTTTGGGCCCCTCACTTCAAGAAGGCCATTGAGGTGCTGGAGCATGTCCAGAGAAGGGCACTGAAGCCGGTGAAGGGTCTGGAGCAGTCTTGTGAGGAGCAGCTGAGGGAATTGGGGTTGTTTAGCCTGGAGAAAAGGAGGATGAGGGGAGAGCTTGTAGCTCTGTAGAACTCCCTGAAAGGAGGTTGGAGCCAGGTGAAGGGTGGTCTTCTCCCAAGTAACAGCAGCAGGACAAGGAAATGTCCTCAGGTTGTGCCAGGGGAGGTTTAGGTTGGACATGGGGAAACTTTTTTTTGCCTAAAAGGGTTTTCAAGTCCTGGAACAGAATGCTCAGGGAAGTGTTGGTATTACTGTCCCTGGAGGGACTGGAAAGCTGTGTAGATGTGGTGCTGAGGATCATGGTTTAGTGGTGACCTGGCAGTGCTGGGTTACTGATTGGAGCTGATGGTCTTAAAGGTCTTTTCTAGCTGAAATAATTCTATGAATCAGCATTTGGTGAAGCAGCATCCACCTGGGTTTTAACCAGACCTACCTGGAGCTGCTTCTTTCCCTGCTGCTGCCCTGCTCACCAGCATGTGCACCAGGGGATCAGCCATCTCCCACCAGCCACAGTCACACAGTTCCACAGCTCATCCTCGATGTTACTCTGCGCTGACGCCTCTTGGGATTTGGCCAGCATGTGTCAGGGCTCCGCGGCTCTTCCTCTACAGCTGCTCTCCGCTTGGCTGCGTCACCCAGAGCATCCCTTCCTCCTGCCTGGGGCTGCTTTGTACATCCCCTTGCCCGAGTTATTTCGCCCTGATTTATACCAGGTCACGGGCGCGTGGGCCTTCGCTCGGCCACGGCAGCTCAGCCTCTCCGATTAGAAGTATTTCCAAGCATGACTTCCATCTGTCCGTCGGTCTCTGTGGCTCCCTTCTGCCGCGCTCGCCGCCGCGCAGGGGGCATCGTTCCCATGTGATAATCCCTGCCGGTGGCAGGACCTGTGATAAACGATCGATTCCACGACATTTCGCCGCTTGGCAGAGGGTTGGTGGTTTGCCGTCGTCGCCTTAAGCGTTCAGGAGGGACCGCGACCGCCGCCGGCGCCGTCCTTCTCTCTGCAAAGCGATTCCTGCTCTTTGCTCTTTTGTGGAGGTTCCACTGGGGAAGCAGAGTTGTTTCAATTGTTTTCGTTGGGATCTCATCTCACACGCTGGATTTTGGCTTCCTTTTTTTTTTTTAGGCTTGAGATTTGAAGGGGTGGGGGCGGGGGGGGGGTTGGGCTTGATGATCTTAGCGGTCTCTTCCAACCTGGTTCGTGGTTCTGTGGTTCTGTGAGCTGTTGCAATTAAGACTTTGAAATTCACTTTCTTCCAAGATGCTTAAAATTCGCAGTCTGTGTCTTGTCTTCTTTTCTTCCCCCCCCCTCCATCCCCTCAACCTCCCCCCCTTCCTGGCCAAAAATCCCTGCCGGTAACTTGTTGGCAAGAGACACTTGGAGAACATAAACAAAAAAGGTGGCACCAAAACAGCTAAATTTAACATATCTGAAACCCAGAGTGATGATTCACGGTGGTTTGTTTTGTATTCTTCGCCTGGCTCTGGTAAAAATAATGATCAAAATAATTTAGAAAGAGAAAAAAAGAGAAAAGTCCCATGGCAAAGGGACATTTATAGCTCTTGGTTTCATAAAATCTTCCATTGATGGCTTGCTGCATGCCTGAGGAACATCCTGTGGGCTGGCTGGCGAGTTGGTACCCTGGCCCTGCTCGGCCTGAGGTTGCTGCTGGCTCGGTGGAGGCAGAGGGAGGGGAACGTGCAACCAGCCTGGCTCCACAGACTGCCTTGATCCACACCCGCAGCAAACAAGACCTCGGTTGTCTCACACAGAGCTCCACTCTGGGCACAGGGTGACCGTTAGTGACTCGCCCGGGGTTGTGCTCCAGCTCCTTGAACCAGCTGGAAACATCTCCCAAGGTCTCCTGATCCCCACCCCCAAGCAGCCCCCCTCCTGCCACCGCAGAAAGGTGGCAGAGTTCAGACGTTTCCTCTAATGGGCAGCCTGGCTCTCACTACTACCTCTTGTAAAACCTCCTTGGCTCTTATTTTCTGCCCCCCCCTGCCATCAGGCTGAATCAATATGGTCCCTCCTGGGCCTCCCCCCCGCTTTAACAGCACGGGCTCCCGTGGCATATTTATGCCCACGGAGCGGCGGTGCTGGCGCTCCTCCCCTCGTGGCACCCCGGCTGCTGGCTTCCACCAGCTGCTGCTGCCGATTTCCCTTAAAAATAAAAACCCCTCTAAAGGTACAGCAGGGACACCTTAAATGCAGAGCTGTGGCGTGCAGTTAATCATATCCTCTTAACGGGTTTATTCGCTCATTAAATATTTAAGACTCATTTCTCTTTATCAATAGTGTGGAGGCGTGCAAGGCCCCGGTGCAAAGATTTATGCACACAATAGGATCGGTGCATTTAGATGTGTTTGAAGGGGAGCCCAGAGCCGTTTAAAACTCGACCGAAGGGGGACGGTTGCTGCTGCTGCTGCTGCTGCTGCTACTGTTTGCCTCTGGTGAGGTTTCTGCCTCCTGACTGTGGTTGGGAGGGGAGGTCAGGGGATGTGGGCTCCGATACCCTCCTGGTTGCTTTTTGAGAGAGCCCCTTTCAGAGGTCTGGGAGAGGTCTGCTTGTGCTTGGTGGAAGCATCCTGTTGTGGTGAGGATGGTCCATCAGGGTGCACGGAGGCAGGAGCTGGTGCTGTGAGTGTGGTTGTGGAAGTGATGTTTTGATTCCCCGCTGCTGTTTGTGGGAAGAGCTTTGCTGTTGTGGCTCAGATGTGAATTTCAGCTCATCTGGCACGGTTCAGGAGCTGTCATGCAGGTGCAACATCTGTTATTGTCCTCTTACTACCTGGGCTGTGCTCTTCATGCTGGTGTAAGAGCTGTGGTGGCCTTTTTTGGTTCACAGGATGAGGAAGGAACTCCAAGCCCACACCATCACCTTGATCCTACTTCCCTATCCTTCCCATCATCTACTTCTACTGCAGCTTATCTGCCCAGACCACCATCTAGTGCATCTAATCTTTATCCAGTACCCACCATTGCCCACCCTGATCCCCACTTGCAGGGCTCTGCCAGCTGCTTCCAGAATGTGTTGCTCACACTCGGTGCAGGGAACTGATTTATCCTGCCAGTGTGTATCCTGCTGGCGTGTGTGTGTGTGTGTGTGCCTGTTCCCCAAGCTCTGAGGGCTGTGCGTTACAACCTGGTGCTGGAGAGAGCGGGGACCTGAGGTGGGGCCTGGAGTCTGACTGTGTGTCCAGTGCAGCTGCACAATGTGACCTGTCCCTGTCCTTCCACCCAGCGTGTTGCTGGAGCTTGCAAGGACAGCAGGTCCTGGCACGCAGGACTCTATCACCTCTGCTTAGATCAGGAGGGAACATCTCATGCCAAGACCTGTCCTCCTCAGGCTGCAGCTTGGAGTTGGAGATGGCAGCAGCTGACGCCCGTTTTTTTGCGTGTCCCCCCCGCCCCCATGACCTCCCAGCGGGTTCCTTCCACAGCTTTGCATGCGGCCAGACGTGCCCGTTCCAAAACCTCCTCTCCCGGAGGTGCTGGGGGGGGATGGGGAGGGCGAGTGGCTGTAGTGGCAATAGGCAGAGCTGGCAGTCCCCTCCTGGGGGGGGAGGTGAGAAGTACCCTGGCTGGCTTATTGACAGCCCAGAGCACAGGAGGAGCATGCACGCGTCAGATATTTCCCCAAACCTCTCCTGCTTTGCAACGTGCCCACCAAAAAAAAAAACCCAACCAAAAACCAACCAAGAAAGGATCTGACAGCAATAAAACTGTCGGGTGGCTGCTGCTGGCTTGTTGTGGTGTGGTTCTTTTTTTTTTTTTTTAAAGTTCTATGATAGCTTCTTCCCCCCCCTCCCCCCCCCCCCCTTTTTTTTTTAATAGCTAATGCATCTGTCACTACTTTCCTAATGAGCTTTCCAAAAGGGCCTTGGGGACCTCTACCTATCCATGTGGGCTTGGATAGGAGCTTCCTCGGGGGAAGCAAAGAGAATTCCACTCCTTATTTCACCCCCATCTCCTCCCCACCACCCTCCCAAACTCCTCTCGGAGGGCAGGTTGTCCAGAGGGAGGGGAAGGCAGCAATATCTCGGCACTCGGCGAGCTGGCGTTCACCCCCTGCAATCACAGCCAATAATGACAAAAAGACGGAGCTGCTGCCAGAGATAGAGAGCTGAGCTCCAAGCGTTACAGCAATGTCACAGCCTTGGGACTGCTGCTGGCTGCTACTGGAAAGAAATTTCCTCACAACAGGCAGAGTTATAGGAAGGAGCCATTGATTGCATTAAAAAACACCCTCCCCACCTCTTTTTTTTATTTTTTTTTTTTGGCATGGATTTTCAAGGCTTTTTTTTTTTTTTCCTTCCCTTCTTTTTCTCTCTCTCTCTCTCTCCCCCCCTCCTCCCTTCTCCATTTGCCATTGAAGTTGCGTTCAATAAAACCCATCGCCCGAGAGCGTCTGTTCGCATGTTCTCAGCAGTACAATGGGCAGAGGACTGCAGTGTGCAGAGGCTCAGCCAGCCTCATGCAGACAATGAGGGGCTGGGAGTGGGGTGAGGGGAGTAGGGGCGAGGGGGGGGGGGTGTGGGGTGTGTGTCTCTGATTTGATTTGATTTTATTTTCCCCCCCACCTGCTGGCCCCCCACTACTAATTGTAATCACAAAAGGCAAATGGGAAGGGACTGGGGGAGCAAGGCTGTGGTTCACTGGGGTCATGGTCTCCATCAGTCATTCTCCCAGCCTGTTGCTGGGTAAAAGCTTGGCTCCTTGGTTATCAAAATGACTGAGCAGTAAAAGCCTCTTTGCCCACCCCCTCAAGCCCCCCCCCCCCAAAAAAACCTCAAAAGCTGTTTAACTGACTCAAAAAGCATGAACTTCCCATCGACATCCAGAGAAGACTTTCTGTTGGCTTCTCCAGGCACAGGAGGGAAAACAGAGGGTTTGGTGACTCAGGCACAAACCTGGGATCTCTTCCTTTCTCTGATGCTGTTGGCAAATCCTTTAGGACCCAATTCAGTATGGGGCCAAATGCCACCATCCTGGTGCCATTCAATGGAGCATGAGAGGACACACTGCTTTGTCAGGACTGAATCTTTGACTGTACTGTGCCTGAAGTCCCCTCAGCTGCAAAGTATCATGGTGCTAACCCTACGTTGCATAATGGTGGAGAAGCTCATCACTATTAATGCCAGGGAGATGCTTCCAGAACTCTAGATAAAAGGTGCTCAAGGAGGGAGAATTATTATCCACATGGGCCAAGTAGCTACAGGGGACTCGAAATCTGTTTGTGTTTGTAGGATGTAACCACTAAGGAGGGAGAGACTGGGACAATGGAGCATGCACAGCACTAATGGAATGAGCGTAGGAAAGAGGATATCTCTGGAGACCCTTAGAAACCATTTCCCAGTGGTAAGATCTGCTTGGGTTGTTTGTTCTTCTTCCCAGATGAGAGCTGCAGTCGTGGACGCTTTTATCACTTACGAACTGGACTAGATGGAGGGCCAGAGAGCCTTCTGTAGGGCTGAGCCTGCCTGGCTCTCCAGTGGGTGGGTCTGTGGATTTAACAGGTCTCAGCTTCCGTTTCTCAGAGCTGTGCTTTGTAACACAGGAATCTGGACTGGACGTTTCAGAGCTGTTTTTCATGCTTCTGGGATGCAGATTTGGCCATGCAAGGACATAACTTGGGCATCTTGAGGCTGCAGCTGCAGCAGAACAGTTGGGATGGGCACATCCCCATCCCATCTTGGGATGGAGCCTTGGGATATGGTTTGGGCTGAGGTGTGAATTTGGAGCAGCCCCCTGGTAGCATGTGAGCATGATGGTTCCTTGAAGCTATTTCACTCAGAGATTCACTTTTCCAACTGATTCGTGTTCCCAGTACAAGCCAATTTCTTACTATGGTGCAAGTAAAGCTCTCTGAGGCTCTGCATGCTGATAAGCTGTGGTCGGGCTCTGAGCACTGTGGTGCCAAGAGCTGTATGAACATGATGACCTAGATGACCTTTAAAGGTCCCTTCCAACCCAAACCAGTGCATGATTCCATGATTCTATGATCAGTAGGACAAGGGGTGATGGTTTTAAACTAGGAGAGGGAGATTTGAACTAGGTAGAAAGAAGAAATCTTTTATGAGAAGGGTGGTGAGACGCTGGCCCAAGTTGCCCAAAGACATAGTAGATGGCCCATCCCTGGAGCCATTCCAGGTCAGCCTTGCTGTAGTTGCAGCCATCCCTGCTGACTGCAGGGAGGTTTGACTGGATGAGTTTTAAAGGTCCTTTCCAACCCAACCTAGTCCATGATTCCATGAACACAGGCTGTCCCTCGAGATCAAAACCAAGTTAAGACAAGCTGTTTGCAATCTGGCAATGCTGAGAGACCTTTCATTGCCGTACAAACCGTTGGGCAGGCCAGTAAAAGAAAGGCAGCATCCATCCCAGCTTCCCAGGAGTATCTATCCTTTCTTATCCACAGTCCCATACTGCTCCCAGGTCGCGCTTTGCACCCTCAGACAGCCTCATTTTGTGCTCTGGGGAGCTGAAGACCTGCAGCACACCACACTTCTCTTTTTTTTCTCTTGGGTTTTATGTTGGGTTTTTGTTGCCTTTTTTGTTGTTGTTGTTGTTGGGGTTTTTTGTGGGTTTTTTTCCCCCCTCTCCTGGACACTTTACTTAGGTTCTTTCTTCCCTCTCATTTTCTCTACCATCAAATGAAAGCCATTCAGACCAAAACGGTTCAGTCTGCTCTTTGTGTCTGGAAAACAGAACACCAAAGACAGCTGGACCTACCCGAGATGGCCACGGCCGTGGCAACAGTGGCTCTTTGTTAGCTCTGTTGTCTCTGCCCCTATCTCCAGTGTCTGGGGCCCTGTCTCTTTAAAGCTTTAGTGCGCTGTGTCAAAGCCAACAGAGAGTTCAGCTTATTAATGGATTCGCTAGGTTAATATCCCAACAGTTTGGTGTGGTGTGGGGTTTTTTTGTTTTGTTTTGTTTTTTCCACCAGCATAATTTAGAAAGAGGGGGTGGAGGGGGGAAAAGAGAAAGATAACCCAGTCCCATTTCTGGGGAGGAGGGCACGGCATGGCTCATTGCTTTGGAGAAATGGAGCTGGAATGGTTGGTCGGGGCCAGGAGGAGGTGGTGGCCCAGCCCTTCGCCTTCCTGTCTGGGTGTACATCTCTCTCTATCTCCTTCTCCTGCGGGGTTCCCTGCATCAAAGCTTCTTCCAGTTCTTATGCTAATGAGGTGCATTAATGCTTAATGACTGTGAACAGGCTTGTTTAATTGCACCTATCTGAGCAGGAGGCACGTTGCTGTATAAGAGGGAACGACCATGTAAGCAGCTGCATGCCCTCCTGGACAGTCTTAATTACATGTAAAACTGATGTGATCTAAACCACCAGGCTGGTGATTAGTTTAGTGAGGCAGGTGGTACTTTGCAATTCAGTGCCTCAGAAACTCTAGAGCAAGTGAGATCAGATTCTTTCGGAGGCTATGGAGGATAAGGCAAGCCCTGATCATCCTTGAATTTGATGTTGGGTGGGGACAAGCAGCGGCGTAGTAGATTAATTTAATTAATTTATTGCAGTTAGTTTGCAAAGACATTATCCGCCGGCGTCTGTGCGGAATACTGAGCAGTCCCATTAATGCAATGCTATTTCGCCTGTAAATCCTCTCCCCCCGCCCCTTACAGGAGGAATGAGCTGCAGTGGTCTCAGCTTTCTGCAGCGTTATCTCGCGCTGTTTGAATCCGACTGATTGTCTGAACTACAAAGGGCCCCGGCGCTAAGCAAAGCCATCCCCATTGGCACTAGACCTAGATTAATGACTCTGCATGCATCGCCTTGGCTCCAAACTGGATTTCCCTAAAGCAGCTAAGGGCGCTGCTGCCTGCATTCCCCTACTGGCGCCTCTGGCCGGCTTGCGAGGGCTGTGCTGGTGAGAGCAGCTGATCCGGGAGCACCTCCAAGTGAGAAGGTTGTTAAGGAGGGGTGTACAGGTATGAAGGTACCTGTCATCACCAGCCATCTGCTGCTAATTACCCAGCCTCCCTTTTTTTGCCGTTGTTTGTTTTGCTTTTATTCACCAGAGGGGGGGGATTTAAAATAAAAAACAACCAAAAAACCCAACCAAACAAAAACCCACAAAACCCCCGAACAAACCCCAAATCCTCACAACCTTATTTAGAAATCGCTTGGAGCTGCAGTCCTGAACCCCGCAGTGTCCTGGAGTCAGTCGTGCTCCCAGGGCAGGCATCTGCCAGCACACCGTCCCTGTCTCTGCACTGGACCCTTCCCCTTGGCCTCCTCTCCTTTCGCTCCCTCCCCGTCCCATGAACTCTCTGATCTTCCCCCCTCCCTGCCCGCCCGGGCCCCAGCGGAGGCTCTTCCTGACGTTACTCCCACAACAACCACTTCCTTCCCGTCCCGGCAGCCCCTGGCTCCACAACCGTCCCTTCCCGGCCCTGGCCCCGCACTATCTCCCCGAGACCCCTCTTCTGCAGCTCCACTTCCAGCCACCGCTATTTATTTTGTAAGGGCTTATCTCAGATGTGGAGGCTCTTTCCCATGGGGTGAAAGCCGTGGCCATGGGACTGCCGGGTGGGAGGTGACTCACAGCCCTGCTCCCACCGTCATAGAATCACAGAGTCGCGGAAGCGTTGTGGTTGGAAGAGACCTCTAAGATCATCAAGTCCAACCGTTAACCCAGCACTGCCAGGGCACCACTTAACCATGGCCCTCAGCACCACAGCTGCACAGCTTTTCAATCCCTCCAGGGATGGGGACTCCACCACTGCTCTGAGCAGCCTGAGCCAGGGCTTGACAACCCTTTTGGGGGAAAAATTGTTCCTCATGCCCAACCTAAACCTCTGGTGCAACTTGAGGCTGTTTCCTCATGTCCTGTCAGTTTTCCCTTTGGAAAAGGGATCAACCTCCACCTCACTCCAGGCTCCTTTCAGGGAGCGGTAGAGAGCAATTAAGGTGTCCCCTGAGCCTCCTTTTCTCCAGGCTAAACAACCCCAGCTCCCTCAGCCACTCCTCACAAGACTTGTTCTCCAGACCTTTCACCAGCTTTGTTGCTTTTCTCTGGACGTGCTCCAGCCCCCAATGTCTTTCTTGGAGTGAGAAGCCCAAATCTCTTCTGGTAGCTGTAACACCTGTGAGATTTTGGGGTTAGAAACCCACTATATGGGACATACGTTAGCTAAACCACAGGGACTAGTTCCCCAAAATTAAGCATCCCCCCCCAACCCTGCCACTCTTTAGGCTTGTTTGCAGGGAGGGAGGTCCTGGCCATGACAGCTGGCAGCTTGTGGCAGGAGGGCAGCAGGGCAGGAGATGTGGAAGGAGCAAGCTAGGTGTGTGTCAGGGGTAAGAGAGTGCTTTGGCATCTTCTTCAGTGTCTTCCTCCCAGCTGGTGTGGTGTTTCCTTGCAGGAAAAGGTGTGTGGCGGTGGCAGGGCATCAAGAGAGGGAATGGCAGGGGGAGGTGCAAGAGGGCAGCTACCCTAAGGGGAGAGCAGGACCCAGCCTGGTTTGGGTGGGAGCTCTTGCTCCACGGGTGAGTCCCACTCCGAGGCATCACAGCTACCTGGCTCCCTGTAGGGGAAGTGGTACCACAGCCACCTGCCTGCTCCTTGCCTGCTCCATCATGGCTTTTCCTCTCTTTGTCCCACTGAAGCACATTTTGGCACGCCAGCTTTTGGCCCTAAGGCAGACTTTGGGTGGCAGAGATGACTTTTCCTCTGAGATAAGCCACCCTGCACTCAACCCTGTGGTGGCAGTGGCAGGGCAAGCCCTGAGGTTCCTGATACTGCTGCTCCCAGGAACCCTGACCCAGCGTAACGCCATCATACCAGACCTCACTACCCCAGCAGCCATGCCTGCCCACAGTGCCATGCCCTCAGGTGTGCCAAGCACCCCCAGACACCCCATCTTTATGAAAGCAGGAGCATTTTACAGAGAGCTGATGCAGAACTGGCCCTGCCATGGCCGTGGGGTACATCTGCCTTGGTGGGGGCTCAACCCTGAATCGTCTGTGGGCAAAACACTCTGGCGCTGAACCTGTGCCTGAGCAAAACCTTTTTTTAGCACTCCCCTATTTGCCAAGCATACTTCCTTTCTTTTGATTCTTACCACCTACATACAGTCTGACTGCAATGGGGGGAAGAGAAAAAAAACACAGAGAGAGAAAAAAAAAAGAGAGAAAGAATTGCAACATTCAGTAGAAAGCTTTTCTGTCTAATGACGTTAAATTTATTAACCAAAACTCCAGCTGCACCAGGCTGGGATCTAATAATATTCAGGCTATGGAGACATCAAGTAGAAAGAAGCTTAAAGCCCTTTTTATTTCACAGTAAAACTGTCAGTAAATAACTGGATTGTCTTGAGACTGAGAAAATGGGGATTTATCTTCCTGAACATGAAAAGTGTGCTTATTTTTTTTTATCAGCTTCAAAAAGCCCCAGCAACCTTGATTTTTTTCTTCCACACCGTTCTCAGCAGCTCTGCCAAGCCCCAAAACCACACAAATCAAGAGACAGGCTCTAAAGATATTTTTAATTAAATTAATTCCTTTTCCTTCCTTCCCCATTTCTCCCTTCTCCCCTCCTCCATCCTCTCTTTCTCTCTCCCTGTGTCCCCAGCTAATGACTTCTAAGCACTGTGACATTTCAGCACTGGCTGTCACTAACACCACACCTCCATGCTGGTTATAAATTGGGCACAGAGACATAAAATTCCCTGCAGAAGGTCCCCGTGTGATGATATTCTCTGAGGTAAATCTCCAATAGCTCCCTGTTTTCTTTAATAACGCTAATAGGCATAGATTAATTAAACTGTTATATTACTTCCTTCTTTCTACCAGCACCAGTTAGAAATCTTATTACCTGCTCC
Organism: Dryobates pubescens; assembly: GCF_014839835.1. Lineage (NCBI taxonomy): Eukaryota > Metazoa > Chordata > Aves > Piciformes > Picidae > Dryobates > Dryobates pubescens. The sequence continues at coordinate 2,057,819 of NC_071615.1, read as the reverse complement.
TCTCCGCTTGCCTTTTCCCCAAGGTGGTTCTATTCCAACCAGTTACCAAGGTTTCTCAGAGGCTGTAGCACAAGGTGAAAACGACAGCCACCATCTCCACGAGGCTGGATCCTGCCCCCAGCCCTGGGCTCCGAGATCTCACCGACCTCGGCAGAGTCCAGGCGGGCGTAAGCGGGGTCAGGATTAAACCTCAATTTGTCTGAAGAGGTTCTGTCTTGAAAGCAACAGCGGGGCTATTGTTGAGTCTGGATTCCCCCTCTAAAAGGGACCACAGCTGTAGGAAAGGGAATTGTATACATCCATCAACTCCTCCAGGGCCCCAGGATGTATTAGTTAAGATTGCGGGATAACATGTCTCGGCTCCACTGAAGGGGTCCTTTGAATGACATGTTGGATATACTGTTGCACATCTGGCTGCTGTATTATTGAATTGCTCTACGGTTGCATTTTCCAGACCACGGGAATGTCTTGGTCTGGATTGGGGAGGGGCGGGGGGGAGAAGGATGAAGGGGATGACATGTGGGAAAATTAGAGGGATGCATCCCGGTGGGTTTGGATGGAGCTGCGTGGTGGAGGCGGGGAGGGAAGAGGGGGGAGCAAGGCAATGCTTTCACACAAAATGCCGTGTTGCCATTTGAAATCCACTCCAGAGCTTCCTGCTCTAATTAAATTTGTCACCATCGTTACTATAATGCCTGCCATTCCTCCGGTGCTTTTTGTTCTCAGGGATCCCAAAACATGACAGAGGCAAGGGCAAAACCTCCAGGTCCTCCCTGTTACCTCTGCGGGAGCCTTTCCTGAGCAAAACCAGAAAAAAATGCAGTTGTAGGAGCTGTTTTGGGGCCGCTTCTGGTTTGGGGACAGTGGAGCAAAGTATACCGAGTCTGGGTGATCCGGGTAGCTCTCACACTCACTCATAAGGTACCTTCTGGGACCCCTAATTTGCCGAAGCTTCAGTGAGCGCCCTGGGAAGACCATCGGCACCAAAGAGCCCTTCTTGGGTTCTCACTTGGCTTGTCCCTCTCTCAGCCCCTCCAGACCCACATGGGAGCCCAGGGTCCCCATTGCTGCACATCTGCTCTAGGCACCATGTCCAACCAGCCTGCCACGAGGTGCCACGTACGGCTGCTCTGCACCGTGCAGGGGCAGGAGGAATTCACTAATTACTCGCGGCTCTTAGCATGGCCCCTGAACGCTGCCAGAGTGGCGTGAAGGGCTCAGAGCAGGAGACACAACCTGCTCCATCGTGTCTTCTGTGTCAGCTTGCAACGAACTGAATGCAAAAAGGCTGTCTGAGCTGCAAACAGCCGAGCCCTTGGAAATTTAAAGGTGCAGAGCACAGAAAACAAAGGCGAGGCGATCGCGCTGCTGAATATTCATCCTGGTGTCTGATCCTGCCAGGAGCAAAGCCCACACAGCTCCCCTGAAAGCTGATGGGAGGGAACCTTGATCTGAACCTCATCTTGGGCTCCAGCCCAAATCTGAAGGGGGGAGGGCAAATTAGTCCTTAATGCACATATATCTTAGACTAAAACCTGATAAGGGAACTCTCCTATGTTAATTTACCGGAGTTATTTACTATCCTGATTGCTGAAGGTACTCTGATTAGCGCATGCAATATTTCTATACCTTCGGTCTGATTAACCCATATCTGCAAAATAAATATTTGTCTCATTATAGTTATGCGATCGTGCAATCAAAGACCCTATCATAATGGGAAAGGGAGAGAGTATCCGTGTGGAAAAGGCAGGGAATGGCGACACAGAACGAGCAGGTTTGAGAGTGAGGAGATGAAAAGCGGGGGCATAGCTGGAGGGGGAGGCTCAGTGGTCATAGCCTCTGGCTGGAGGGGTTGAAATGCCAGGCAGGGCACGATTCTCCTCCTGTTTCACCAGTGCTAATTGGGACTAACTCCACTTGACTCAGCAGTGTTGTGCCAGTCCCAGCGAGAGGAGGGTCAGACCTTGGGAATCACAGGGGTGAGTCCCAGCAGGCTCCCAGCCTCCAGCTTTTTTGAAACAGAAGCAGGGAGTTCCCGGCAGCAGCGCGGTGCATGTGCCAGTCTCCCAGACGAGCTCTTAAAATAGCCCAGCGCACCAGGCTGTGGCACCGGGGGAGAGCGCAGAGGATGAAGTGTTCAGGCATTCTGGCCCAGATCTGGGGAGAGGAAGGGGGTTGGCAGCTGCCTGTCCACGGTGAAGGTGGCTTAACGCAAGGTCTGGGGCAGCTGGCACCCTGCAGCCGGGCGGCGGGGAGCAGAGGAGGTGGCAGCCGGCGGTGCCGGCACCGCCACGAGTGCCGGTCATCCTCCTTCGGCGAGCCGTAAGTCATCTGGAGGAGAGGATCCCCACTCTGCCGTTGCAAGGCTGTTTTGCATATGCTCCGTTAGGAAAAGCGAGGGAGTTTTATTGTGGCTGTACAGAAGAGTGAAGTCAAGAGGTTGCTTTATGGCTCGCAGATCCCGGCGTCGAGAGGAGAGCGTCCCAGATGCAGCATATAGTAAAGGCTGGCGGCGTGGTGTGGTGCTGCTGCATCGCTCTGCAAAAGAGCTGAAGTCATTTTTCTTCTAAGGGCAGGGGGTAGTGGGGAGGAAATATGAAGGCAGCCCTGTTGCTAAGGAAAGCTGCTCTTTGTATGGTCGTACATTTAGGTAATGCTAATGAAAGACCATAGAGTAGCGAGGTGCAGATGTCAGCACTGTGCACTCCTGGATGTTTGATTAGCATTTCTTTGACTTTGCCTCCTCTAAGAGAAATACCTGAGTGCATGGATATTGGGAAAATAAAATCCCCCTTCTCCCCTGCCAACAGCACACGTTGTGCAGAGCAGGGGAAGACCTTACCATAATGAAACGCTCCATAACGAATGTGTATTTTTCTACCTCCCCTTTCCCCCCCAACACACACACCCTGGAGAGGAGGAGAGCAAACATGTGATGAGAACAGAAATAGTCACATCGCTTAATGCGTTGCTGGACGGTGCCCAGCCGGCACGGCGATGAACCTGGCGTAAGACCCGACAGCAGCAGACCAGCACAGCATCCTATTGAATGGCTGGTGGCCCACAGATGTTTTAAACCTCCAGACTGCAGCTCTCAGAGGCTTCCCTTTCGATTCGAGCTTCGGCAGGCTGCTTTAGGAAGCAAAGGCTGCAGAGGCTCTATCCAGGGACCCAGCGCGTCCGCGGATTAGCTGCTGTGTGCGCGGCGTGCCGGCCCGGATCCGGTGATCCGGCTTAGGAAGCGGGAGAGGACCCACGCTGCCGCTACGGAGCCTGGTGTCCTGCTCTTGAGCGTCGCCGGCGGAATGAGTCAGCCGTTTTCCTCTGCGCGGGGGTCGAGTGCCTGCCCCCGGCTGAGTGTCACTAATAAAAGCACCCAGGAATGGAACCGCTCTGTGCTCGCCTGTCGTGCTTGCGACTGTTTTAAAGAGCAGCTGCTCTGCGTGAGACTTCCAGAGAGAGAGAGCTTGAATGAAGCCCTTATATCTCTCGCTTTTTTTTTATCCCTTTCTTTTTTTTTCCCCTCTGCCACACAGTGCAACGTGGGCTCTGTTCCTCTTCGCCTTTCGCTCTTCCTCCCTGGAGCAGCCCTCTGTGTCGTAGAGGAGTGAGTCCTCCTGAGAGTCCTCCAGCTCCTGCGAGGACCGGTTCCCTCAGGGGCCAAATCCAGCAGCAGGGCCCGGGGGGTGGCAGAGAGGTCTGTGTGAGCAGCTCTCCTCCGTGCCAGCAGTGCTTAGGACAGAGGTTTTCACACTTTTTTGGTGCAAGGCCGGGGACGCCTTCCTCCCTTGCCAGTACCTGCCCCTCCCTCTCGCCGTTGTGCAACATCCCAAGGGCAATTACAGCAGCGCTTACGTGGAGGAGTGATATTGGGAAAGTATTTAGTCATTTTTAACTGTTCTGCTGGCAGCTCCCCTCCCTTAAGGTGGTTCCTATTTCTTCTCCCTTTCCAGCATTTCATTGCAACTCCTCATGGAAGTCCCTGGCCCCACAACCCTTCTTGGTGCATCCTTGGTTGTCAAGGGCTCCTTTCAGCGAGGGTGAGGCCACGCTGCCGTGGAAAAGCCCCGTTCCCATCGGACAACTCTGTTCCTTTCCTTTCCCATGCCTGTTACTGTGATTTTAAATCTTTGCACCTTGGCAGTGAAGCAGAGGGGGGATGGTTTTGAAAGCAAAAGTAAAAGACAGGAGGTTGCAGATCCGCTCCTGCTCTCAGAGGCTTCTGGATACTTCTTCATCTCCATCCCCAGAGTGCTTTTCCCTGGACCCTGTGTAAACAAGGCAATCCGTTACGGCAGTTTGAGCGTTACTCCACAAACACACCACCGGCCCCTGCCCCCACCACAGGCTCTCCCCACTGCTTCCCTTCCTGCTGCTGTGTGGAGCGTTGGCGTGGGGTTATCTGGTGCTCATCAGCATGTGGGAGCGACCTCTGAGCGTTGGAAAGCTCCAGCAGGACCTGGAGTGGTGTCTGCTTCAGCCCCATGGCTGTGCTGCACAGCTGATTCTGCCTCAGGACAAAACTGAGGAGCCTTCGGGGAAGTTTAGGGACAATGATGTGCTCTAAGGGAGGGATATGGAAGAGTCAGGGTGAACCTGCCTTGGCAAGGGGGGTTGGGCTAGATGATCTCCAGAGGTTCCTTTCAAACCCTATTATCATTCTATGACTCTGCAATTCTGTGAGTGTTGTTTGTCCTAGAAAGAGGCTGAAAAGCAGATCCCATGGTTTGGCACACCAAACCAACAGTAAAATGTGCATGATTGAGGTTACAAAGTCAGGCAGTGAGCACATAAGAAATCCCAGTATTAAAGGCACCTGAGCGGCTTACAGCTGGCAGTGGTGTGTGTTCATTAGGGCACACTCTTAATTCTCTGGTCACAAGCTACTTGTTCCTCAGGGTTTCTGTCTCAGGAAGTGTGGGAATGGATGGAGCTCAGTTAAACACAGCTCAGGGTCCAGTATGTAGCTGTCCCCCCATTATTTGCTCTGGAACCCCAGTGCCTCATTCGCTGTATGTTGTGCAAATCCTACTCAGAGGACAAATTTGTTCCTCCTGGACCTGGTGGTGCTGGGTTAATGGTTGGACTTGATGATCTGGAAGATCTCTTCCCAACTGTTCAGAGATGATTCTGTGATGATTCTGTGATCCTATGGTTATCTTAAAATGCTGAGTCTGCTCTCACCCCTTGCTTTCTCTTCTTTCCCTCTGTCCTTTCTACCTCCATGCTGCTCAGTAGCTGGCAGAGGGGAGGAGAACGACCTCCTGCCAGTAATAACCCTTTTGAGGAAGGCTGGGACCCCAGCACAGGAGGGAATATGCTCTGCAGCTCCAGGAGGGGTGATGCAAGTGCAGCCCACATGCTTCACGCTGCTAGCATTTGATTTTTCCATCTGTTTTTTGTTTTGGTTCAGTTAAAGGCGGAGAGGGGAGGTGGGTTTTGGTGTGAACCTCTTGTCTGTCTGCATGCAGTGTGCAGGAGAAAGGCAGCTTAGCATGGAAAGCCCCAGAAACCCCCAGGAGTGGGCTGGGGAACTTAGACATTATTTCTTCTGAAGCTGCAGGAGAAGCAAACATTTAGGAGAAGCAGCCTTGCAGCCTGCTGTATATATTCCCTTTCTGAGAGCCCAGCCAGCCAGAACCTGGAGGGGACAGATGGAGGAATTAAGGACATACTCAGCTGGGCAGTAGGACTAAGGGATGCTTGCAGGGGAACTGGCTCCCATACCTGAACCACTTTGGAAACAAGGCTGGGAGTCATCACAGCTTTTCTTAGCAAGAGAGCCCTCCACCGGAATAATGTGTTGTGGACATAAAAGGAGATCTGGAGAGGGAGTATTTTCACCCTGGAAGCTGCTGAGGAACTTGCATTTAGCTGCTAGCAATCTGTTTCAAACTGGGTTTCTGTCCCAGGGAAGAGAAAGCAGAATGATCTCGCTGCCCTGACCAGCTGTAAATTCTTCCCTGGCTTTGCTGGGGAAAAACAATGCTCTCTCAGTGCAAGCCTCCCAGAAACCCAGGACACAGCTCTTTTCTGTGTCAGCCCTTCACTGCTTTGGAGAGAGCAGCTAAGGAGAGCAGTCGAGCAGATCCCCCTGACTTTTATCTACCCACAAGTTGGTGGAGTGCCTGGTGGAGGACGGAGATGCTGCCTCCCGCCCTGAGCTGGGCAGGTCACGGTGACACACGCATGACCGGGGAAGAGAGGCCAAGAAACCATTCCTGAGAGAAGAGACTGGGGAGGGATAGGTGCAGGCAGAGCACAAAATGCAAAAGCCATGTTGAAACTTTTGCATTTAGATGCCTGCAGCAGCAAACTGGGGGAGCCTTCCACGAGGACCGATGGATTTCCTGCCTCACAGCATTTGTTTAAGAAGTATTCATAAATATCCCCTCCACTGCTAACCATCCTTTTCTGCTGGGATTTGCCATTAGCAGCTAAATTCAGCATTTTACATATAAAAAGCACCGAGGCTCAATTCTGTACCATGCTTTCTTCAAAGTTCTTGTAGAAAGAGACAACTCCAAGCTGGATTGTGGCTGAGAGCGTGTTGGGAAGCAGGGATTGTAACCCTGCTCAAGGTGCAGTCGCAGCACCCCAGGGGGTGCACATAGTGATGGAAGGATGGGGGGGGTACCCCCTGCAGAGGGACCTGTCAGATGGGTGAGCTGCTGCAAATGGTGGCAGCTTGCATCGAGTGTGTACAAGCAGCACTCACTTGGAGGCCAAAAATGGGCAGGTTCTCCTGGATGCAGCAAGAAGCACATCCCTGATTATCCCATCTCATTGCAAATCCCTTCTGCAGCACGGGGAGGGGGGATGTGGGGGGCTGAGTGAGGTGTGTGCAGCCTTTTTGAGCAGGGAGGGAGATTGTTGTTCCTCCAGCTGCTCTCTCAAAGGTACCTGGACTTTCCCAGCTGAAGTTATACCCAAGAAGTGAGCCCACAGCGAAGGTCCCCATGGAGATGCAGTTTTGGAAGGGAGATGTAGCCTCATACTCCGGCCTGCAGAGGAGTTTCCAAAGGGGGAATTAGGACAGGATTTCAGTGGAAGCGGATTATCCCCTTTCTCTCTTCTCTGAGCACATTTCTTCCTCCAAAGCAGCACATGACAGGCAGGGCAGCAGCCGAGGGGGCTGGCGGGGCAGCTCCCGTGCATGCTGGAGGGGACCAAGCCCCAAGCTCCGGAGGGTTCCCCATGTACCCCGTGTGGCTGGAGGGGATGGAGCAAGAATGGCAGGAATGGGCTGGAGGGAGAGCAGGCGGCAGGCACAGAGCTGTGCTGGTGAAGGGGAGGCACAAAGAGCTGTCAGAACAGCAGGGGCTTGCGCTGGCGACGGCTGCAAATGGAGATGGAAAGGGCTGGAGAGGAAAGGATGCGACACAGCTGGTCCCCTTCGGCTTTGATCTCGAAAGCAGAGGGGTGTTGGCCACAGAGCAGGGGTGGGGGGGGGGGGCGGGGAGAAGGAGGGTGACTCATAAAAATATTGCTGTTTCCATGAAGATGCAGTTACCTGAGGACAGGAAGGAGGAGGGAACTTCCCTGCAAACGTGGGGGGAGCTGGAAGAAAAAGTCCCACTTGTGTCAAAATTGCCAGCCTCCTTAGGAACACAAAGCTGTTTGCTTTGGAGCCAGCGGGTTGGTTATTTGCTGTGAGTTGCTGGTTTTGAGCAGAGCAGAAGGTGGTTTGTGTGCTTGTTGCTTCAGGGCAAAAAAAAAGAGAGAGAGGAGAAAAAAAAAAAAAGGAAGAGCTGATTTTCTCAGAGAACCTGTGTGGTGGAGATGTCTGTGGAAGAGAAAAAGAGACATCTCCTTCCTGCTGGCTGGGTGAGGGTGATAATCCAACCCTGAGTTGCTGGGGAGAAGTCAAGCACACCCCTGAGTCTTCATTTGGAGGCTTCGACCACGGGAGGGCTGAGGTTTTGCCTTCCTGACCGCCGTGGGGAGAGAGTTGTGGTTTACTCACAGACACATAGGTTCACTCTGTGAACCTGTCCCTTCACCTCCCAAGCTGCAAGAAGGAGCACAGGAGGACACGAGGAGGATGGGTGGACATGGCTGATGCCTGCCCTTCACCAAAGCAAGCTCAAACTTTCTCTTGCTGCTTCCCCGCCATGAGCCCGTGGGGGATTCCAGCTCACGGAAGCCTCACAGCAGCGCAGCACCAGCTCTAATTTTTATTCCTGGAGGCAAAAAAAAAACCCCAAAACCCCAAACCACCCCACAACAAACCCAACAACCAGGAAAAAAAAAAAAAAATCACTGGAAATAATGCTTCATCACTCTGAAGGTCCTGACACCAGCCTTAACCACCACATCACGAACCTCCTGTCGCAATTGTGATCTGCGTATGTGTCAAATCTTGCCTCGCAGATAAAAGCTGCTCCGCAGGCACCTTTTGTACTCAGAATACGGAGCCTTTAAAATGTGAAAGAAACAACAAAATGTAGGACGCCACACAAAGCTGACCCACTGGGGACTGGGGTGGGGGGTGGGGGGGAGTAGGGGGTGGGGGTGGGGGGGAGAGAGAGGGGAAAAAAAAACCCGCAAGAAGGAGGGCTTGACACACAAAAATTGTTTTGTTAACAAAGCATCATTGTTCGACTCTGAATCGGTTTGACTGGAGTGGTAGAAACACCCCATCTGGAGACAGATGGAGAGTTTGCTGGCTAAAGAGACGGCGGGGAGGAGGGATGGCTGACAACCCAGCAGATAGCATTGTCTGCTGCTACCTTGGCAATGGGGAGGAGAAAGGGTGGGTGGCAGATTAGGCGTCCCCTTTGCAACCCGCTGCCCGCCGCGCCGGCTCCTCCTGCACCCTGGGCCCCGCGCCCGGAGGGAGGGAGATGTGCGCCCAGGTTGGCAGCTCACGCTCTGCGATAATCCTCCCTCTCTTCTGGCAGGGTCGGATGGATGCTCTTGGGGACTGGGGAGGTGTCTGGGGAGGTGATGAGTAGGTGTGTGCCCCTCCAAGGTGCTTTTGGTGTGTGCCACGGTGGCGAGGTGGTACCGTGCCCCTTGTGTGCTGTGCTGGGGCTTTGTGTGATGTGGTTTTAGAAGCACTGGGGGACCAAGGTAGAAATGGTTTCCTGAAGCCTTGCTCCTACTCTCACATTGCTTTTACCACTCACTTCCAGGAGAGCAGGATATGGGCTGCTGGGAGGATGCTGAGTGGAAGCCAGTACAGTCAGAGCTGTGGAGAGTACAGCTGGTGACAGCAGCACTGAGAAGCTGGGACATGCACTGAGGTGCCTGGGTGACCCAACAGGGCTGCAGGCCTCCTGAAGACCAGCCCTTTGAATCGCCCTGGCCACCTTGCTGAGGTTGGGAACCAGGGAGGGGAAATCTCTGCATGAGCGCCTGGGGCCTCTTAGCTCCAGCACACACTGACCGTGAGGTGGTTTATGGCAGCAGGCTCTGCTGGCACAGGGTCTGCTCACCCAGAGCTCACCAACAGCCCCTGCTCCCTCTGCTGCCTTCCATGCCTGATGGGAAACTCTGGGGTGGGTTCTGCTCCTGCCAGAGCTTTGAGGGATCGTATCCTGCCCACCCTATCTGAATTCCTGATTACTTGCTAATTGCTTGACACACTCTACTTGCAATGCAGGAGACAGGCTCACGTCATCCTCTGTGGTTTGCCAGGGGAGAGTGTGAACCTCTCTTTGACTTGCCTTGAAATAGATGAAAAAGAATAGAGCTTGATATGATTAATGTGAAAACTTCAGCTTGGTTTCTCTCCTTGGCATCTGGGCTTTGCTCCTCTTAGCATCACTGTGCCTTGGTTTTCGAGGGCTGGGCTCACGCAGGGGCATCTGAGAGCTGATGTTGTGGGGCTGTGGTGGGCTGGATGCTCCTCTGCAAGGTCTGTCCATAATCCCCAGCCACTGGAGACGTTTTGGGTTTGTGCAGCAGTCACGGAAGGATTCAGGTGGTTGCCTCGAGGCACTGCTGAGATAATACCTCAAGGGCTCCTATTCAAGCCCACTGGGGCCTTTACATTTGCATGGTGGAAATATATTCAGATGCACTGTGGCTTTTCACCGAGCCCAGATGAGCCAGGCCAGCTCAGCACACTCCATCCGGGCAGGCAGTTGCCCATGCGGAGGGGCTCAGGGGACTGTCACAGCTTAGACACAGCCCTGACAAAAAAGTGTAAATAATCAAGTACAAAATGGTTTTGGGGGTTGAGCCTTGAGACTGTAGATGCAGCAGCATGGCAGTGGCAAGGGATGTCCTGCTGGTGCCCTGGTGTCCCCACACCCATCCAACACGTGCCTGTGAGCTTGCAGAAGTTGATGCAGTATTGACCTCCCTGCCTGGCTCTCCAGGTCTACCTCCTGCATCACCTGCTATGAATTGATCCTGCCTGGTCCCAGCAGTGCCCAAGATGGCCCAGAGGGACATGGCATGGGTAGGAGCTTGAGGGTAATGGGAAGTTCTGTATCACATCATGCTGTTCAGTGCATGAAGTCCCAAAGTGCTCCTGGCACCACAGGCAACTTTAGGACGAGGGAGAAGAAATGAAGGGGATCACTGAGTGTAACTGAACACAGGGGCTGGAGCAAACCAGTTCAGATCTGTTTATCTGAGCGTTTTTGTAACGTGACATGATTGTCCCAGAGGGAAGGCACATGGAATTTGGAGAAGCAGAATGCTTGGACAGCCAGAACCTACTTTTTCAGCCATTTGTCTGACCCAGGCTGCTGGGAACACTGTTCCCATAGCTTGCCCCCCAAAAGCATCAATTTGCTGTCTCCAGTTCTAGGCCTGCTGCAGTCAGGGACCGCACCAGATACACCACATGGGCAAGAGAGAGGAGGTGACACAAGGCTGGAAGGTTCAGCTCATGCCCGGGCTTTTGGTGCCAGGAGGCCAGCCAGAGTGCAGACCCCCCTGCCCTGGAATGAAGAGATGGAGCCCAGACTGGTGGTCATGCAGCAAAGGACCCTGACACATGCACAGTGGCAGGCCAGGATGTTGTTTGCTTTGCCCTACCACTTGGAAAGCAAAGTAGGTCCCTGGGGACCCAAGTGCCATCCACCCCACCTCCTGCATAGCTCCATCCCCACCATCCCCATCTCTGCAAGGCATGAAATCTTTCACCTTGCCTTCCCCTGTGCAGAAAGGGGAGAAAAATCAGCACGAGAGCTCTCCTGGGGAGCAGGAGGGATGAATTCACCTTGCTGAGAGGCGAGGGAGCCGCTGGATAAGAGGTGCTGGAACGAGCGCAGAGCAGATTAATCTGCAGCAGCTTCAGCGCCGCTAATCAGCGGTGTGAAAGCTCTCGGGGAGGTCGGGAGGCTTTCGGGTGGCATTGCAGAGGCAGCTCCTGCCTGCGCAGGCAGCAGAGCAGCCAGGTCGCTCCTCTCTGCCTCCCAAACGCCTCCTGCGCCGGGCTCTGTGAATCAGCATTTCTGCAGCTGAAAAACAGAGACGAGCAGGGAAAGGCAGGGAGGCTGGTGGGGAGCAGGGAGCCTGGCAGGGACCCCTTCTGTTGGGGGACCTCGTTAAAAACAGGTTGAGGGGTGGTGTCCTGCTGTGGATTTGCAATCTGCTCCCTCTTGGGTTTTTGCTGGTTACCGCCGTGCACCCCTCGTGTGTGTGTGTGTGGTGAGGTAAACAAGCACTGTGAGCAATGCCTTCCCTTCTCACACAGCAATGCCTTCCCCTTCTCACACAGCAATGCCTTCCCCTTCTCACACAGCAATGCCTCCCCTTCTCACACAGCAATGCCTTCCCTTCTCACACAGCAATGCCTCCCCTTCTCACACAGCAATGCCTTCCCTTCTCACACAGCAATGCCTTCCCTTCTCACACAGCAATGCCTTCCCTTCTCACACAGCAATGCCTTCCCCTTCTCACACAGCAATGCCTTCCCTTCTCACACAGCAATGCCTTCCCTTCTCACACAGCAATGCCTTCCCCTTCTCACTCGTCCTCTCCCTGCCGTAGGTGACAGGGGAATGTGACAAGCTGGTGCTGGGAGAAGGCATGAAAGCGATGCAGCTCCTGAGCAGAGGACCTGGGGAGATCCAGTTACAGCAGTGGGGTTAGAACAAAAGAGTTTTGCCTCCAGGATCAATTCCTCTCCATTTCCCGGGCTGTGCGTGTGCCTGCACGCACCCAGCAGCCTCTGTCTCTGGCACTTGGTGCTGCCGGCTCTGCTGCATGAGCAGCTCCAGGCCCAGCCAAGCATTGGCCTCCAAAGGTCTCCAGTGCTCCAAAATGCTATTTTTTTTTCCCCTTCTCAAACCAGAGAGAGCAGGGCAATCCCCTGGGATAGGCCTAGAAATAGCAAGGTCAGGCTGGGTTTTGCAATGCTTGAAAACCAGGAGCAAAGCTGGGCGGGCGGTGGTTACCGGAGCTCCAGCTCTGCCAAGAGCCGACCCAGTGTAATGCTGAGCTCTGGATGTGGGGCTCAGTGTGCTCATGGTCCTCATTGGTGGCTTTTGAGATGTTTGGAGGTGACACCTCCCTTCCATGACACAGCTGGCAGTGAGCAAAAGTGGAACCTCTAGAAAGCCTTTTCTGTGACTTAGAGGCTGTGCCAACATTGACCAAAATGCCATTGCCATCCCTGGAGGGGTTTCAAAACTGTGTAGATGTGGTGCTGAGGGATGTGGTTTAGTGGTGACTTGGCAGTGCTGGGTTAATGGTTGGTCTTGATGATCTTAGAGGTCTCTTCCAACCTAAATGATTCTGTGATCCTAACCCACAGAGGTGCTGGGGCTGGGAGCACGGCAAGCATTTCACACATGCCTCAGGATCAGGTTGAAGAATTAGCTGGGTCCAGCACCCTGGGGTGCTTCTCATGCCTTTTGGGGAGGGATTTGGCTTGCTTGGGGTTGGGTTTTGTTTGGCATATTGCCCCCAAATGCCGCTGGGGATGAGCTGTGGAGAGCACAGATGTGCATCCCAAGCATACCGCAACGAGGCTCCTGATTTAAGGGCTGTGATTAACCTCTTTCCAACAATTGCTAACCAGGTGCAGAATTGTAATGGGAAGAGGAGAGAGCGCAGTGAAAGCAGCCAGTTCTGCTCCGTCACCTGGAAATGCACACGGATGCCATTTTCTGCCTGGAAAACAAGCAGGGCTTGGGATGTGTAAAAGGGTGCAGGGACACCCCATTTGTATCAGCACTGCCCTGTAGCCGCTTCCCAGAGCCTGCCTTAGCTTGGAATCCTGCAAACAAGGCATTGATACGACGTGAATCCGGCACAGGGCGTGCTGATGTGTGGGATGATGGGCTGTGTGCAAGGGTGCTGCATGGGAATGAGGCAGAAAATCACCCTGGAGTTTATAGAATGAGCACAGAATGGCTTGGGTTGGAAAGGACCTTGATGGTCATCTAGTTTCAACCCTCCTGCCATGGGCAGGGACACCTCCCGCTAGACCAGGTTGCTCAAAGCCTCATCCAGTTTGGTCTTAAACACTAATAGGGATGAGGCATCCACAGCTTCTCTGGGTAAGCTGTTCCAGTGTCATCCTCATAGTGAAGAACTTCCTAATGTGCAATCTAAATCTACTCTGCTCTAGTTTAAAACCATTACCCCTTATCCTGTCACCACAGGCCCTCATGCATACAGATTTCCTGCCCTTCATCTCACGAGTCTGAGCTGGAAAAGCACCAACTCTTGGTGGCCTCTGCCAGGTGTTCCTGCATACAGGCAGGATCCATGACCTGCACATGGGGCTATGAACTTGGATGTACCCAGCCCAGGTTTCCGTGGCTTTTTGGAGGAGAAAAGCAGTGTTCCATGGTTGGGCATGAAAAGGAAGAGCCACTGCAGCCTGCATTGAAGCAGGAGCTGCCAGGCTTGCTCATTTTCAGGAGAGGTGGCCTCTCTGGGACTCAGGGCTTCTCTGCCTGGGACTGACACTGGCCTCCCAGGTCTGCTTCTTGTGTGTGACACAAGTGCTGTATCTCACCCCAAATACCCTACCTGTCGTGGTGGGGTTTGGATCACTTTCCAAGCTGCCTGCTGGCCAGCCAAGCACTGTGGTGCCTGTGCATGCAAGGGCTTCTGCACCTTGGTTGTTGGAAGCATGGACATCTACTCCTGCTCCAGCCACTGGCTGGCTGGTTTTAGTACCCTTCCATTACACCTCCTTCCCTTTCGATCTCCCCATCTCTTAATAACCAAATCCCTGCATTTTGGCCCCAAAGAGGAGGCTGTAGCCTGAATTTCACACTGGGGCATCCCCAGGCAGGGAGCAGCGGTTGTTGTGCTCCAAACACTTTGCAGAGTCAAGAGCTGTCGTGTCCCTGGGGGGAACAAGAGGGAGAGAGCAGGATGGGGAGCTGGGGAAAAATGGGAACACCCAAAGCAGGCGAGTGGATGGGCTTGAGAGATGTGAGAAGACAGGAAAATGTATTCAGGACAATTAATAGCTGCTACAAGCAAGGATTTAAAGTGAACCCAAAGCCTGAGGGGGGGAGGAAATGAAGTGGCTCACCATTGGTATTTTATTGCTTAATTTTTATTTCATTTTGCATTTTATTTTGGTTTATTTTGGTTTGTTGTTTGGGGTTTTTTTTTCCCCTTTAACTATGATATGCTAAATGCAGATAAGCAATTCTTACTGAGCTGGAGAGAGAGGGAGGGAGGGAGAGAGGCAGGGAGGGAGGGAGGGAGGCAAGGAGGGAGGGAGGGGATGGAAGACATGCTGGGAAAAGTGAGTGGGATCTAGGTTTTCTTGCCTCTTTCACTGAATTACTGGCAGGCCTTTTGTAACATCTGTTAAAAATAAAACAAACATTCATTGCCATTTCTCGCTGCCTGAGATGGCTCCTGAAAAAAAAAAGGAGGGGGGGGGGGAGAAAAAAAAACCCAAAAAATTTCAACCTGTCCAGGAATTTGTCTTGAAAGTTGCCCTCCCTCTCCTCACGCCTCCTCTTCTCCAAGGGAGATTTCCTTCCTGGACTTCCCAGGGGCTCCATTAGCCCCACATTAAAGCCTTTTTACTTTGCTCTGAAACTCTCCATCGGAGTAAAAGGAATTCTAATAAACCACTGGGAAGACTCTTGCTATTCACTCTTTCCATGGAAACACGGCGCTGCCTCGGAGCAGAGCTCCTCTCCACAGAGCCTGGGTCACGGCAGGAGGAGACCAAGGAGGGATGGAGAGATGGTTTCCATTATAAGAGACCTTTTGAGAGAAATAATCACTGCTCTCCCACCAAGGAAAAGCCTTCGAGACGATGGGGGCCTCGGCACGCCGCGGGAGCGGGGCTGGCCTCGGGGGGGGGGGTGGTGTGAAGTGGGGATGTGCTGAGTGCTGAGGAACTCATTAAAACGTCTGATGAGTGGAAGTGAAGGCACCCAGAACCGATTCCTCTGTCTTGGTGGGACACAAGAGACCAGGAGAGTGGATGGACCTGTGGTGCCGTGGGCAGAGGCTGCAGGGGAGCTTGGAGCTGGGAGTATGGGGTGCTGTGAGGGGACAGGGTCACGGGAGGACATTGGTGGCTCCTTTCTCAGGGCCATGCTGCACCAGCCAAATGTCACAGAAGGCCTTTTAGAAGGCCATAATATTTGCTCTGGGAAGGGTTTTCTCTGGGTCCTGGGCAGGAGCTGATCCGAGGAGGTCAATGCAATGTCCACCCTACCCAAAGTGACTGTGATGGAATTAATTTGGAGGCTCCTTGCAGGCACAGTCGTCCCAAGGGTTGCTGCTGCAACACCACAAGATGAAGGATTTATTTTTTAAGTGTGAGGAAGCTCGTTAGAAATAGCCCAAAGGGCAAAGTTAGCAAATGAAAATCCATCGGATCCGCTCAGAGCTGGTGCATGGAGCTTGATGAGAGCTGGGGCAGGACTGCCTGCTCCCTGCCTGCACGGAGCTGCGGGTACAGGGTGGGCAGTGCGAGGTGTCACTTGGGTCAGGGGATGAGAGCAATCGTTTGGGATCATTGGCAACATCAGCCAGGAGGAGGGATGAGAGGAAGAGGGATGAGGAAGAGCCAGCTCAGAGCATCCCACATTGGCACTGGGGATGTCCCAGGGCCAGCAAAGCACAGCAGGGTCAGACAGAGGGGAGGCTGGTGGGGAAAAGCTCATTTTTCTCAGCACAGAGGAGGAAGCCTTATCTTTGTAGGTCGAGGTGGCAAGACACTGAGGAAACCAAAATGCCTTTGTTTTAGCAGCTCCAGAAATGACATTGCAATGAGTCATTATTTTATAGCCCCCTTGGGGCAGGAGGTGGAGGAGTTACCTCCAGGGAAGCCTCCAACTTTGATTGGCAAGGTGAGACCTGCACTCCTGGCGGGGCGGATGGGAAGAGGCTTTTAGGTGCTGGTCTTGTTGGATCTGTGGTAGCTCAGGGTGGGATTTTCTCTGTGGAAGAAGCTGATGAATGCACAGGGCATGGGGCCATATTCACACCTATGGGGGGGGGAGGGGCTGTGAGTCATTCAAGGGGATGCTCTGGAGCTGAATTTCATCAAGAGGATGGAAACTTTCCCATCTACACAAGTGCAGCACCATCCTCTGAGCTTGGAGGCTTTAACGAGTTTTAATTGCTGTGGTAGGCGATGGTCTCCCACCCAAATGGCAGCTGGGCAGGGACAGACATGGCCTTGTCACACAAATGGAGGTGATGTGGGTGCCAACCACCTCAGAAGTGCTGAGAAATCATCAAACCAGCCTTTGTGAACCCATAAATTTGAGTCACAGGACTATGAATCTGCCAGGGGAAAAAAACCACCGAAGTGTTTGGTGGTGATTTCATTTGCATGTGGGGTTCTCAGAAGCTTGTGGTTTCAACCTTGGTCCTCACCACAGCGAGGTCAGGGTTTGAGAAGTGCAGGGCTGAGGTTGTCCTGAAATCACAGGACTCCTGGAGGAGGGGATTTCAAACGTACCAGAGCCAGGGAATGACTTGGATGGAGCAGACTGCTGACTTGGTGGGATTGGAAGAAAAAATTAACAAACACTTTAGCCTTCTCTGAGTCCCAGAGGAGAAGCTGGAGGTGATGTCCATTAGACAGGTCCCACCTTGGATTTACTAGGGCAGCAGTCCACAGCCTGTGGTGCCAAATGATGGAAAAGCTCTTCCCTGTGAAGGGCAGAGTGGGATCAGTGGTTATGGGGAATAAACACTGGGTCCCAGGGGGGCCATGGCATCCTGGCTTGCTTTACCATCCTGCAGAGAGGCACGTGTGAAGTTGGAGGTGGCTGGGAGCATAGTGTGGTGTATTGGCTGTAAACAACCAGGCTGGGGCTGAAATGGAGATGGGGATGGAAATCAGGATGGAGACAGGGATAAGACTGGGGAGAAAAGGAACCAGGGACATGAGAGCAAACAGCCTGTTTTGGCAGATGCTGGGTCTCCTTATGAGGTCTGGTCTGTTTTGCAGCTTGATGCCTGCTATCTCAAGTAATTAACAGGGAAAAGAGAGGGTCTGGTTATCCATCCTTCAAGAGCAAGGGGTTGAATTGAAAGGCAGCACCTTGGAAGTGGATCAAATAGCTCTCCAGCCCCCTGCGTATGGCTCGGCAGCTCGCTGCCTTGCTGCGTTATCAAGGTGAACAGCTTTGGTTCAATTAGAGAGAGGCTCAGAGTGGAGTCGTGGGAGGAGGCAGGGCTGGGCGTTTGCACCCTTTAGGCAGGGACCAACACACGGAGCTGCACGGCAGCGACCTCGGTCAGCCTGCATGGGCACTGCTGGTGGCATGACGTGGGCGTCCCGGTGTGCCAGGGCCACCAGAGCAGCGCTGTGCTTCCCTTTGCGAGGGGACCAGCTCCCCCTCTTTGCCTCTGCGCCGGATTTTATTTACCTCGTGGAAAAAAATGTGTGGGGAAGGATTGCTCTTTGTTACCGTTTCCCTTTCCTTCAAATAAGGTCCTCCCCCCTTCCCCCCACAAGCAATGTCTCCCAGGGGTGAGCTACCATCAGCTCACCGTGCACCTAAACCCCAGCAGATGCACGGCGCTGGGAATCCGTGCGCCTGTATTTTTCCTGCCTGGGCTGCAGCTGGCTTCAGCAGGCAGAAAGCTGCAGGTGTGATTTGTTCCTTTGCTTCCACTCCCCCCTGTGCTGCCTCCCTCTTGCTTTCCGTGCCCGCTGCTGGGCGAGCCCACCCCGCTCATCCCACCCAGCTCATCCCAGTGACGAGACCCTCATGCCACCCCAGGCTGACTCCGGTATCTCCCCAGTGCAACGCCTGGTGGAGGGGCTGGGATGGTTGGGGCTGGCGTGTGTGTGTGTGTGAGGGGAGGGGGGGTTAATCTGATCCTACGAGGCTGGAAGAGGGGAAAAAAAAATCAAAACTATAAAGGCGGCAGCAGCAGCCTCCTCCTTTTGCCTCTCCCCCGCTCCAGAGGATTAAGCCTTAAAAAAAAAAAAAAAAGGGAAAAAAATGTCTGCAGCTTTCTGTTGACCCTGCATGATGGCATTTTTGCGCTCTGTGTGCTGCCTCTGCTGATTGCTATTCCTGGCACAAACACACACACACACGCACACACACACACACACACGCAGCCCCAGCACGGCTCACACGGGCACAGCCATCACCCCCCCCCCCCCCGCTACCCCCTCTCCCCCCCCCAAAAAAAATACCCAAACCAAACCCCAGCACCCCAGCCATCATCCCCTGAACCCGACGCAACCCCCCGCCGACCCTCAGCATCCTTGAAGCTACCGTGGTCTTCTGCGCAGGGGGAGCCACCAGCACCCCTCTCACCCTCTCCTCCACCCCACTTCTCACCTTCGTCCCCAGCTCCAGCGAGCACTTTTCCGCCGGAGCCGCCCGCAGAAGCCAGAGCCCTCCACCACTCCTACCGCTGGCATTACATTTTCAGCCTGGATGCTATAGGGCCGTTTCTAATTACCTTATATCCCCTAGTGGTCTATGAATAATGGTTAGTGAAGGAGCTCAGAAGGGCTGCTGAGAAGGGAAGCAAAAAAAAAAAAAAAAAGAAAAAAAAAGAAAAGAAAAAAAAAAGAAAAAAAAGAAAAAAGAAAGAGAAAAAAAAAAAGGCAAAGGGAGAATTGTGCTATTTCTCACATTTTTTTTTCTAAGGATCTAATCTGGCTACTGTGCTCTGGAAGAGGAGGAGAGCGAGCCAGCAGGAGAGAGAGGAGAGAGCGAGGACCAGCGCAGGTATTGTTGCAAGCTACATCTTTGTGCTTTTTTTTTTCCTCCCCGGTTTTTTTTTTCCCCTCTCTCTCTCTCTCTCTCTCTCTCTCTTTTTTTTTCTCCTCTTTTTTTTTTTTTTTTTGTTTTTCCCCCCCCTTTGGAAGCCGCAGCCGAATCGGAGCTCTCTCTGTGTGGTGTGTCTGTCTGTCTGTCTACGGACAGAGCTTTTGCCTGGATTTATTTCTTCTTCTTTTCTTTTTTTTCCCCCCGCTCTTGTGCAACTCGTGTGCCGCCGCGATTGAACGGATGCACAGCACCGCGGAGTTTGGGGAGGGAAATTGGGAGGTTGGGGGGGAGGGAAGTGGGGGGGGGGGGGTACGTCCGTCTGTGTGTCTGTGTCCTGTGTGCAGCAGCGGAGGAGGTGGAAGGAGACTGGGGGGCTGGGGGGTGGGGGGAGGTAAGGGGGCTGTGTGTGCTGGTGGTGGTTGTTTTGCTTTTCTGGAAGTAATAAAGAAATTTGCAACCGGTCCAAAAATCCTCCTGACTTGCCGATGGATGAGTGTCTGAACAAAGCTTAACAGCTGAGACTTGGAGTATTTGTGTGCGGAAGGGTTGGATTCCTTTTGCTTGTCCTGACTCCTACTTTCCCAAAGTTAAAATAATAAACGGGGCACGGGGGAGTGGGGGGGGGGGGGGGAAGAGGAGAGGGGGTGGGAAGAGAAGAGTGGGGGGTGGGAGGGGGGGGGGGGGTGCGCTGCGAAAGCCTCTGAGGAGGGAAATCTTCCAAGGGAGGCTTATTTCACGGTGGAGCTGTGGATGTGGATGGGTTTCTAGTTGTAAAAGTTGGGCTGGGCGGGCGCCTGGCTCTGCTTGCCGTTGTCTGCACGTGAGAACGCTGCCTGCATGCATTTGCTTTCTTCTGGGCTTTTTCTCGGTGGCTGCCGGGGCAGGGAGCTTAGCAGATATCACCCGAGGAATCGCGGGGTTTACACATCTGGCTGCTCCTTCGGGAAGCCCCTCGGTGGGACTTTCACCTCCCACTCCCTTTCTCCCATGGCAGATTTTTTTTACCCCCCGCCCTCCCCCCTTCCCCAAATCCTCCGCTGACATTAATAAACAAACAAACCAGGGAATAACCGAGGAGCCTGGTGAGGGGGATCTGAGCCTGCTGCTTGGTAGGGGGGGTCCTTGTGCTTTTGTTTTAAAGAAGGGAACAGCGATGATTGGAAACATATGAATAGGATGCAATGCAGAGCGGGTGTGTTACGGGGGGGTGTGTGTGGGTGGGAAGAGCTGGAAACTGCTTATACGACAGAAGCAGGGCTTGAATGAGTGTGGTGAGATGAAAGGCGAGGGGGGTCCGTCCCCTCGCCCCGCTGCGGGGCTGCGGCGGTGTGGTGATTCCCAAAGGCAAAGGGAATGGTCTTGGAATTGGGGAAGCGGGCTGAGGAAGGCAGGGGAAAAAAATACAAACCCAAACAAATAAAAATCCCAACCTGAAGTATGTGATTATATCCCATCCAACTTTGCCGGCTGCGGTGTTAATGGAGCTATTCATACCTGAAAAGAATCAAATCCGAGGAAAATATGTCTGTGAGTGGAGCAGGGGGGGGTGGGGGGGAAATGTGGGAGGGCAGAAGCAGGTCTCAAACCCCCATCAACCCCCCCTCTAAAAAAGTGCCGCTGAGGTGAGTGATACCAAGGCGATATCCAAACGTGGTGGGATTGTGTTTATTTGGGCGGAAATAAAGATGGAGCAACTGCCCCGGGGAGGGTTGGAATCCCCTGGGAATGGCTCTGGTGCTGCCCTTCGCTGCCTGCCCTTCGCTGCCTGCCCTGCCTGGCCTTGCTTTTGTGTTTGTTTGCTTCCAAAGGAGGGGGGACGAAGGGAGCTGGGGGGGAGGGGGGGGGGGCGGGCAGGGGGGAGTGGAAGGGATGCGAAGGCGGGGAGAAGCCGTGAGGGCGGAGAGCCGATTTAAATTGGACTTAATGGATTCCCAGGGCAGCTCTTTTAGATGAAAGTCAAAATAAGAGCCAAAGTGAATCTCAGCAGACCTGTCTGTTGCATTAGAGATGCAGCCTTCCTCTCCCTGCCTCCCTCCCTCCCTTTATTCTTTAAAAGAGAGGGGGAAAAAAGTGTTATCCGTACAGAAGACGGCGTGGAGTTTCTCGTTCCTATAATGAGAGCTCTAATTGAAGAACTTGCAGCCTCTTGGGAGAGTCTTTACTGATCGCTGCTTTTGTTATTCATGCCACGCTCTGTTTTCTTGGGTATTTGGGGGGGGGGGGGGGGGCTGTGCCGGCATTGGAGTGTGATGCTGTGGCCCCCCCCAAAGCTGGCTGCTGGCAGGTCAGACCCCCTGGTCCCTTGTGGGTAGGCTGGGTGGCTGTGCCGTGCTTGAGGAGGAGATACGTGGCTAAAAAGCCCTGGCAGCCGGCAGGGTGAGAGGCTGCAGTTTGGCTGCAAGTGCCCCTTGTCCCCACAGGACCCACCCGGGGCTGTGGGATAGATCCTGCCTGGCATGGGATAGCTGTTGGTGAGGGTGCAAAGCAGGGCTCCTGCCTCCTGCACGGGCTTGCTGCAATGGCAGGGAACTCTAGGTGGCTTCAGGGTGCTGTGGGGTGCCACAGGGTCCATGGAGTGCCATGGGGTGCCACAAGCCCACTCGGTGCAGAGGGCATGATACAGCCCCACTCTCTCAGATCTCTTGGCCCTCAGGACTGTGGGGTGACTCTGCAGACCAGTTGTCACCTGGAGGGGACAGGCGTTGTACCAGAGCCACGTGGGTCCTCTGCCCGCCCAGGATGCAGGGTGGGACATGGCCAGTGAGGCAGCAGGACCTGTGTTGAGCAGGAAAGGTGATATTCCCCCCTCTCCTGGCTTTTCTGTTGCTCAGCAGTTTAGGACAGGGATGAGCAGAGGGACTGGTCGATGGGGCTCCCCTCCACGGGGGGTCACATCACACTCACTCTTCCTCACCCTTGGGTGCCAGGTGTCTCTGTGATCACAGGGAGGTGGTGGCTGTCCCCAAGCCCTGTGTTCCCACCTGCTCTGAAGGCAGTGCTGCATGTGGCATTGGGCTGGTTTGGTGCAGCCAAAAGCTCCTGAGAGGCAGGTCCGTGTTGGCCATGTGTCCCTCCCCCAGCCCTGGACACCTTTTACAGCTACAGCTGAACTCTACTGTGGGTGAAAACAAGCACCGCAAGCCCTGGGGATGCTCTCGGTGGCATTTGAAGGCTGCGGGGGATGAGTGTGGCTGGGGAAGAGGAATGTGTGAGCAGGATGGGGCTCCACCAGCCCATCAGCTTAGCACGGAGGCAAAGCAGTTAACCTGGACGTCTGATCTCCCCGAGAATTGTGTATTGACCCTGACAGCGATGCATCAGGAGCGACAGACTCTCCATCATCGATCCCTCTCCTCCCATCACCAGGTGTCGACACCGACAGTCCTGAAGCTTGGCTTTAATTTCAGGGCTCTGGCTCCAGCATGTAACACTGAGCCATGGTTCCAAGGTGCTGCCAGGCTTTGCAAACACCTCCGTGGGCAGGTTGCCATCCCAGTTTTGTGGTGGGGATGGCACTTGCTGGGGGTAGCTGACTTGAGCTGAAGATGTGGCTTGTGGAGGACCCAGGAACCAGTGGGCAGGGTGGCCTCCTGAGGTTGGCATTGCAGCCTTTGGTGGAGGACCCAGGAGATGACCTGAAGTTCCTGCTTTGTTTGTGGTTGCTGGGAAAACCCTTTGATCTGGTCCTCCCTATGCCATCGGTGCCAAGCAGCAGAGGATGCACCCAGCCTCGGGGCAGGGGGGTGGTGCCCCATTCATTCTGCAGCCTTTGCTGGGTGACCTCATCTAGCCAGGACACCTCTTGCCCTCCTCTGCTCTGAAATGGCCATGGCCTGATCTGATGAGCATGTGGTCACATATTTGTGCCACCCCATGGAGACTTGATGGGGAAGGTGCTGGGTTTGAGGACTGATAAAGGCACTGCTGGGGGCCAGCTGGCACCTTGCCTCTCCTCCTTCCCAGCATCTTGAGATTTTTTGAGATGCGCACAGCCAAGCTGAGACTGAAAAAGCTGCTTGTGGTTCAAGAGCATCTCCTCAATGGAGGCGAGAGGAAGGCTATTCATTCCTCCCTTTCTTTCAGAGCTAGCAGAGCTTCCTTTGCCAGTGCAGGGGTTCTTCCTTCTCCCCCCTGCAAGGGACCGTTAAAAGCCAGGGCCAGCAGATATCTTGACACCCCGTCAATCCGAGCCTTTTCCAGCAGCAGTCTCTGAAGGCTGGCACTCTGCTGCACAGAAGAAAACAAGTGAGAAGAGGGGAGGAGGCGAGAGCAAGCCTTTGCAGCCGGCAATCGATAATTGTAGTGTCAGTCACTGCCTAGGAAGTTCCTGCATCCCCACTGTCGCTGGCGCGGGGAGGGAGAAGGGGGTGGCAAGAGCTCGTCTCTGCCCCACGTAGCATCGGGCACAGGGCAGGGAGCGATGGCAGGGGGCGAGAGCCCAGCCCCGACAGGAGCCTCCCGCTGCATTACTCACCACTTGATGTAGCTTGAACCTTTCAACTCCCTCCCCTTGGGGATGGAGCAGGCTGGGCAGAAGGTGTCGACAGAAAACGCTCTGCTTTCTTAGGTTTAAGGATGGGGTTTTTTTATCCCTTTCCTTCTTTTTTTTCCCTTCCCCACCCCTCTCTGTATGCATTTTGGGATCTAAGATCATCCAAAAAAATAGAAAAGAAATAAAAATACCCAAAAACCCCTCCAGAAACCCAGCCCAGCTCCCCCTCGTGAGTGTCTCCGTCTTAGCAAAAGCCGAGGTAAAAGATCAAGGAATGCTTCCTTTTGTGCAGCTTTCAAGACTAAAGATGTGCTGGTGAAAAGGGGAGGCTCAGAGAACCAGGCACACACAAGTGTTAAAGGAGAGGCTTCCCCTTTGTCTCCAAGGCAATCAGCCGGCGAAGGGATCCACAAATTAATTAAAAATTGCTCTGTCTTGATTGAGTTATTCCTGCTCGCATCCCACCTGCCTATTAAAAGGCTGGGAATGGCAGGAGGAAATTCCTATTTCTTTCCCAGACAGCTCAGACGTGCTATGGATCCTCTCCCTCGCCTTTTATCCCAGGAAGCAAAGGAAATAAGGGAAAGGAAGGGCTGGCGCTGCATCCAAAGAGGTCTTTCCTGGAGGATGTGTCCCTCTCCTGCGCTAACGGAGGCCGCGATGTTTGGGCGATCTGGAAGACAAGCGAAGAGCTTTGACGTGTCCTGCGTGGGCCACGTTGTGGCTGTAACTCCACGAAGCTGATGGAGATCCGTCAGAGGTTCATTTGGCCCAAGGTCTGGAACTTGCTCCGCAGGGAACGGGCTGGATCTCTGCCTTGGTGGAAACGAGAGGTATTCAGATGGGTTTGTTGTGGCTGCGCTATGCCCAAGTGGTAGAGCCGAGCGAAAATCCCAACTGGTTGTATCCCCTGTGCCAAAGCACCATAAATACGCTGTGATCTGTCAAGTTGGGCACGCTCTCCCACATTTACCACTGAGAACATTTTAAGGGGGTAGATTTATACGTAGAGGATGTGCAGAAGGCTCCCTGTGTGCTTTGCTGAGAGGCTTGAACTCCATCCCAGTGTGCTGACGTGGGGAAGCCTTTCTCCCCTCCCGTTTATGGGATTTCCACCCAAACCGAGCCTGCGCCAGGGCTGAGCGCAGCCCGAGCCCAAGCTCGGCTCCCTGTCACCAGCTCCTCTCGTGCCCATGCAGGGCTTGGGCTCCCTTCTGGTTTGGGGAAACGTTGTCAGGCAGTGCCTCTAAGCTGGATTCGGGGGGGTTGGTTTGCTGCTTTGCAGTCAGACCTTGCTTCCTCCGCTTTATTGTCATCTCCGCTCTTAGTCACCGCTCGATGCCTCACCAGGGGACACCGCTCCTGCTGCATTTATGGCAGCCACTAAAATCAGCACTCAGTGCTTGTGCTCTGATAAGGAGGGACACTGAGCATCAAGGAGGCTCTGCCCAGATCTGTTATGGTCCTCATGGGATGTGCAATGGGGCCGCAGGGCAGGTCAGTCACCAGATGGGTCCCCTGTGCTGGGGACCCCCTGCTGGCTGTGCTGGGCTCCCGTCGGGAGGGAGTACTGGAGCAGTGCTGGGAAGGAGCATCACCGGCCGCGTTCTCAGGTGGACATGGCCAGCACATAAATGAAAATGAGGTGCTCGATAAAATAGGAAAGAATCATTAAAACCGTTCAGGGTTGCTGGCTCGCAGAGGCGTCGGCACTCACTGATCCAGTGAGGCACGGCCACGTCCCCCCCCGCCCCCAGACACTGCGTCCTTCAGCTCGGCTGGCGCAGGGTTAACCCCCCCTCAACACCACCTCGTCCTGTAATAGCGTGTCCTTCAGCATGCCTGTCGCTGCATGATCTATAGAACAGGGCTGGCCTGTTCCTACCACTGCCTTTCAGCAGGCTGGCAACTGGATTCTCCGGAGGAGGCTCTAGTCCTATCACAGCGTGTCCTTCACCGTGACTGCTGCTGCGCGCCGGGCTCGGCAGCGCGGGGCTCTAATACCTTGTAATTCACTCTGACTGCTGTGGCAGGACCTGCACCGCGCTGCGCTGCCGCAGCCCTTTGCCTTTTGCATCTGCTCGCCGGCTTTCAGAGCAAGGGCTGGGTGGGAGGAGACGTTGGGGGGGACGGACCTTGGAGGTGCCCCAGGGCTTGGAGCCCGCAGCCTGGCTCCCAGCAGGTGCGGGAAGGGTGCTGAACCACCCTGGGGCACAGTCCCATCCTGCCTCCTGGGTGGTTTGCAGGGTGAGCTGTCTATGGGGAGCATGCTGGAGGACAGATCCTGCCTGGGCAGGGAAGAAATCCCCATGTGAGTGTGCCAGGGTGAGAAATGGCCTCAGGGTGCAAGGAGAGCATCCTTCCTCTGGGTGGTTCTCGGGCTGCATGACAAACGTCCAAAGCCTAGCACACACAAAGGAGAAGGGGACGTTTGGCTGCTGAGTGTGTTTGTTCCAGGAGTTGATTTACTTTGAAGACTTAAAGCATTCTCTGATGCTTCTCTTCATTGCTTAACCCTGTTCCTTTGCCAGTTAAATAGGAACACAGCCACCGTCAACAAAACCCTTCCGGAGGCTCCTCCGGGAACATTTGCTCTGCCTTTCTCTTCCCGTTGGACATTGCTCCCTCTCCCACCAACCTGGTTTAGTTTCTCCATGGCAGAAGGTGGCTGTACCCGTGGGCTTTTGCTGCTGTGAGGGGCAAAGGTTTGCTTGCCAGGCAATGGAGATCACCAGTGCTCACTGCTCTGTTGAGCACCAGTGGGAGCTGTGGTGCTGTGGTTGTGCATGGCATAGGGTGCAGGCGACTGCAGCTCGGCCAGGAACTGGTGCTTTGTGGTGTTGGCTTTTCTTTGCAGAAGAGGCAATGAAAAGCAATTGTAGGAGGCTGGAGCCTGCAGGAAGAGTGAGGATGAAGGAGAATATCCTCAGAGGGCTTCCAGGCTGGGAGAAGGGCACGTTCGGTGGTGAGATGGTTGAGGGGGCAGGTGTTTGGAACTGTCGCTTCCCTGCTGCATGATGCTCAGCAGCAGGCACAAGTGTGGCATTGCTGGAGGAGCTGGCAGCTTGACGACAGGAGCTCTGGTTTTCCAAAAGACAGGTGCTGGCATCTCCCATTTTGCTTCTGTGCAACTTGGCAGCGATGCTGCTGCTCCAGCGTGGACTGAGGAAGGAGAAATTTGGCCCAGTGTCTTTTCTTCCTCCCACTTCCCCCAGCAGCCTGGGCTACATATCTGCAAACAGCTGTAAGAAGAGCAGAGATCATTAGCTGGAAGGATCAGATGAGATAGTTTCTTAAAAGGATTGTCTGATTTCTCTATTGATCAGCCTGATTTAAAAGAGGGAGTAGGGTCAGAGGGCATAAATTATCATTGAAGGAGGGGTGAAGGCCTCAAAGGCTGTGCTGCACTTAGCTGCAGTGCTGAGGAATGTGTCTCTCAGTAGGGATGTGAATAGCTGAGTGCTGTGGCTGCTGGCCAAGTTGGGTCTCCTCTACGCTGAACTGGGAACCGAGTCAAGGGAAGTGAATTTAAACTCGGTTAAAGAGCCTCTCTTCACCAAGCTGGTTGCTCACAGCCCTTGCCAGTATGGTAGAAGCGTCTGTTTGGGGTCATAAGGGAAAAGGGCTTCAGTGTGTGGCCCTGCATGAAGTTTGGGGTGCTGCAATGGGTCAGTGGAGCTGTGGGGTCCTGCTGGCTGTGAGCTAGTTCCCTCCCTGGGGAGACAATGCTCTTGCCCCACTGAGACCTGTGACCTCTCCCTGGCTTTCCCCAGGCTCCCTGGGTGGTCTCCAGTGAGATGTTGAACCACAGGAGGTTTCTGCCTCCCTGGCTATAAAATGAAGCTAATCTGCAACCTGAGGTTACTGCTTTCCCTGTTCTTGTGATCACTGCCTGGGGCTCCTGCATCTCCTCCTGCCGGAGTCATGGGACTCACAGCCTTCACTGCGGCCCCCTTGACCCTCTGGCTTATGGGAAGGGGATCAGGAAAGCATCCAGAGAAAATAAGACACTGTTGCTGTTGGCTGCAGAGGGTCTGGTTTGGGGGAGAGATCATCCACACTGGCTTGTTGGGCAGCAGCATGGACCCTTGCAGTGCTCATGGGGCTGTTGAGCACAATGGCTGTTCACTCAGGGTGCAGCTCCTGTAGCACAGGGTGGCACAAGCGCTGGGCAGCAGCCTATTTGTATCTGTTGGGGTGTGGGCAGTGCCCATTTCCACACCAAATCTCACCGTTGCTGCCTTCTCACTCCTGGAGCTCCACTCCAGGCCCCACCACTTGAATGTGGCATCTCCTCAAGCTGAGCTTGGTGTGAGTCAGTTGATGCTTCTTGCTGGTTTGGTGCCCGGTGGAGGTTTTGACTGGAGCAGGAGGGAATCACAGCCCTGCAGGGTGCATGAGACCTAAGGCCAACCCTATGTGTCATGCTTCTCCTTTCCTCCTCCTCCTCCTTGTCCTCATCCTCATGATGGTTGAGCCTCCTGTGCCCAGGTCAGCATCCATCTATCTCTGCCTTCTGCTGGGGTTTGCATGTCTCACCTCTGGCTGTGCTGGACCATGGCGATCTGCAACAGGGTTGTGCTACCCCAACAAGGTGTGATTTGGAGCCAGGACAGGCTGGCTGGTGAGGAGAAGCTGCAGGAGCTGTTGTGGGATGTCAGAGCACCCTCCAATCAGGGTTTGTGCTCTTTCCAACCCTGATGGGGTTTGTCCCCCTTTCATTTCTGGCTGTGCTAAAATAAAGCAATGCCAGAAGTGTGGTTTCTAGGACATCACTGAGGCAAATACAAGCAGAACTATAGCCAGGGGTTGTGGACAGATTTGAGGTGCCCTGGTGAGCACTGGATTGGGACATCTGCCTGGAGCAGCACCGTGGGGGAGACAGATATAGCTGTGTCCCCAAGGTGGGCTGAGAGCATCTACTCGCCTTTGCCCAGTGTGTTGGCAGTGTCATTGGTGCAGCCGAGGCTGCTGCCTGCCCTGGTTTCTGCCCATCCTCTCGATCCTGCCCTCCCTTGCTCCCCGCCTCCACGCACAGGGGCTGGCAATGCTGGCAGCATGATGGTGGCATGCAGCGTGTGGCTTGGGGCTGGGAAGAGGTGAGCCAAGGCATTATCATGGCTCACCTCTGCCAGGTGGAGCGCAGGGGGCCAGGACTCCAGCCTAGGGCATGGCCTGGAACAGGCAGCATTGGGCAGAGGTCTCAGACCCAGCACAAGGACAAGCTGGGGTGGCAGGGGCTCACAGCAGCCCCACTCTCAGCAAGGAAGCCTCATCTCTTCCAGGCACCTGCGTGGTGCTGGCTGCCCAGTTGCAGGAGAGGGGTGCGGTTGTGGCCACTGGCGAGCGGTGCCTGGGCTGGCATTATCCTGGAAATGTCAGGCGAATGCCAGCCCCGCGCTGAGTGCCAGGACGCGGCGGGAGGCGGTGACTCGGCTTGCTGGCATTGGCTACCATTTTAGAGGAAATGTGGAGCAGTGGGTAATTATTTCTCTTTCTTAATTGAAATTTCAGCCTCAGTGGTTTGCGAGAGCAAGCGGGAGAAGGAGCACAGGCAAGCGTGACACGAACGTGGGGCTCACCAGGGGACAAGGGGGAGCGTGGGCACACCAAGTCCATGGGGTGGCAAAGCATCTCCTGGGGTCCAGCACCGCTGGGAAGGAATTCCCAGAGCCCTCAGGCCTGCTCCTGCTTATGAAATAAACCCAGCCCTGAAGAGGCAGGGATTTTATATTTTTTTTTCTTTTTTTTCCCCAGGGGGGTGGGGGGAGGAGAGAAGGGAAGGAAGGGCAGGGGGAGAAGGAGGGGAAGCTGCTTTTATTGTTTCTTGATTCCTCTATTTCTGTTTTGCTTGGGATGGAGGGCCAATTAAATGAAATTAGGCGCTGCAGTCTGGCACCCCGCGTGGGCGCGGAGCAATCAGGT
Organism: Dryobates pubescens; assembly: GCF_014839835.1. NCBI lineage: Eukaryota > Metazoa > Chordata > Aves > Piciformes > Picidae > Dryobates > Dryobates pubescens. The sequence goes on along the minus strand of NC_071615.1, from coordinate 2,028,254 downwards.
GTAACGCAGCATGGCTGATGAGAGCCAATCAAGATGTATAAATGAGGTGTTGACATTCAAACAGCGGGCACCCGCGCCGCCCAGCCGCTGCCAGGCTGGCAGGCCCCTGCCACCGCTTCCAGCACGGGGTTGTGACAGGCGACAGAAGGGATGGTGCCCGACAGGGCCGTCGGGCTCCGCTCGGGCTCCGGAGTGTTTTGCGTCAAGCGTGACACTGGGGACGTGCCAAGCTGATCATGCTGGGAGGGAGCGGGCATTAAAAGGGTGGGTGGTGGGCATCCCCGCCAGGGTCTGTTCGTTGGCATGCCCAGAGCTAATGCATGAGTGCAGCCTGTGGTCAAGGAGGTGCAGCAGTCACCAAGCTGCTGCAGGGTGGAGAGCAAAGCGAACTGCTGTTGTTTTAGGGAAACTGAGGCACAGGGCAAGTTGGTGGAGAAGGGCTTAGAGTCAGAATTGTTTTGGTTGGAAGAGACATTTAAGAGACTGTCAAGCCCAGCTGTTAACCCAGCACCGCCAGGTCACCGCTAAACTGTGTCACCAAGCACCGCATCTACGCAGCCTTGAAACCCCTCCAAGGATGTGGACTCCACCACTGCCCTGGGCTTGACAACCCTCAAGGGTTGTTACTCATGTGCAACCTAATCCTCTCCTGGTGCAACTTGAAGCCATTTCCTCTTATCCTATCACTTGTTACTGGGGAGAAGAGGCTGACCTCCATGTGGCTCCAATCTTCCTTTCAGGGAGTTGTAGAGAGCAAGAAGGTCTCTCCTGAGCCTCCTTTTCTCCAGGCTAAACAACCGTAGCTCCCTCAGGTGCTCCTCAGACCACCTGTGGTCTAGACCCTTCACCACTTACGTTGCCCTTCTCTGGACTTAACTCCAGCACCTCAATGTCCTTCTTGTAGTGAGGGACCCAAAAGTGAACTCCATATTCAAGCTGTGGCAGATGTGACCCTCCAGGTGGTATATTTCCATTACCACTGGCAGTTTTGCCTCTTCAGTTACCTGGGGACTAATGGCAGTGGGACACATCTGTTCCTATGTGGAGATCAGGGACAGTGGATGGGGACCTCACTGTGACCACCGTTCTGGCACGTGCAGGGCCTGTGTGGCTTGCTTGCTGTGGCACCCTTGCTGTGGCTACCACCTCAGGATGCTGTCCCCTCACAGGGAGCTGGGGGCCGATGCCATAGCAGCACCACACAGATCAGAGGAGCTCAGAGGAGAAAGCAGCTCAGTGCTGAACAACCTCCTCAGCATTTCCTGTCTCACGATGGAGAAATCGCATGTGGTGAGGAGGCTCCAAAAATAGGCTCGGCAAACTTTTAACCACATTTGCAGATGCTAAAGGTAAAGCCAGAGCAACGCCGGAGGGGAAGACATCCCCGGGCAGCCTTGCCTCCCTGGCGTTAACGCTCAGCGCTGCCGGGCCCGCTTCCGAGCTGGCACCGCTACAGGAGAGCCGCATCGTGGGGCAGCAACCCTGAGACGGGCAGCGCGGCCGGGGCACCGTCTCAGGCCGTCGCTCTCCTCCGTGTCCGCATTAAGTGTGCCGGGAGGACATTAGGAGCAGGAGCACGTCGCGGCAGGCTCTGTCTAACAGCGCTGCCGCCTGACCCTGATTTGTAGCGGGGCTGAGCAGGGAGGTTTGCCGGAGCGTTAGGGCTCTTCCTGTGGTAATCGCCGGCCGGGCGGCACACGCACGGCGCTGCCGGCGGCACCGGGGGGCCGCGGCGGATGGGTTGGAGAGGAGAAGCTGTCGCAGCTGGGTCGCGGCGCGTTTGCTGGTGAGGGGAGTGAAGGGGCACGCAGGGACGCCTGGTCCTGTGGCACAAGCGGTGTTGCCACAGGGGTTACTTCTCGCAGTGGCAGCGGTGCTGGTGAGGAGGAGGGTGAGGAGCCCGCTGGGTGCCACCTGTGCCCCAGCAGCTCTGTGTCCGGTGGCTTGTCCCACATGCTGCAGGGAGTGCTGCTGACCCCTCGCTGCCTGACCCTATGTCACATCACCAGGGCTAGAGTAATTTGGGGGCAGTGGCTCCCTAATGTAGCCAAGGGACATTGTTTCACCTCTCCAGTCTACCAGGATAAGGATGACAAACTGTCAGAGAGTGCCAGTCCCAGTGGCCCTGGTGGTATCTGGATGCAGACAGATGTGTCCCACTGCTCTTCATCCCAAGGGACTTGCAGAGGCAAAACTGACCCTGGCAATGGAAATGCAAAACCTGGAGGGTCGAGCCAGGCCCTTGTTTGTAGAGGGCTGGTGGGGGGCATTGTGGCCATGAAAGCTGGGAGAGGCAGCACTGCCTGTGGGCATCACTCCATGGTGCTAGGGTCCGCTCTGCCAGTGCCAGACCCACAAGCCCAGGTGGAAGACAGCAAGAAGCCTTTAACCTTGCACACCTGGGAAGGCTGATTTGGGCAATTGGAAAGATGAACCAGAGAGAGGGAACAATTAAAGGGAAGAAACGGAGATTCCTCTCATTTAAGTTAGCTGCCTGATGCCAGCAGCTGGCAGACCCTGGGCATCTCTCGCAGGCAGCTCTATGTGGTGCATGGGAAGGCAGCAAAGGTTTGCTCTTCAGGAGAGGCTCCCTGGGAGGTTTCAAATAGTTGCTGTTTGTGCAATGGTTAGGGAGAATCCATTGCTTACTCCCCACCATTGCCTGGCTTCACCTCTCCTTCTGCCTGTAACTGCTGTATTCTCATGGCTGAGTTTGGGGTGATGGATCTTCATCAACCTTTCCCTGAGACCTCAAAGGGGAAACACTGCCCTCAGAGCTTTGTTTTGGGTGAAAAGCAAACCCAAACCTCCGACAGGCACAAGCTGTGTGATGCCTTGAGGCTGGATGGCCAGGGAGCAACACTGGTCCCCAAGAGTCTCTGTGGGTGAGCGCTGGCCACGTCAGGATCAGTGTTTTGGCAAAAGGCATCACCTTGCCAGTAGGAATAATAACCAGGAGGGGGAGGGGGCCGGGGCAGGCAGACAAGCAAATCCGTTTTATCAGACGCCGCATATTTTATGAAAGCACATTTCAGCTCTTCAGCCTTGGAAAGCTTTTCATACCCTTTAATTTTCTAATAAAAAGGAATTACGTTTGCTGAAAAGCCAGTAACAAGATTCACTGTCATTGTCTTTTGTACAGACCATAATTCCTGGCATGGGCTCCTGCCTGCAGCCCCGTTGTGTGGTCCTAGGTGTGGGTCTGGCACGCTGGCAGTGGGGCACAGGGTTGCTTTGTTGATGGGAGCTTGCATCAGGTGCCCAGTGGTGACAGGGGGTGAAGGCAAGTGCCACATCCAACTGCCACCACACTGATGTCTTTTGGTGCCATGAACCATATGTGGCATCTGGTTTGGAGGTTCAGAAAGGTGATTCCTACTGGCTGTGAGTGCTAGCGAGCAGTGCCAGGGTGCTCCAGTATAGCCACACTTGCAGAGCCATTCTGCAGGCCCTCCTAGACTGGGAAGGCATTTTGTGACCCCATCCCATAGGATGGAGATTTTGGAGGTGTGAAGGATGTGGCACAGAGGGCAGCTATGCTTGCCACATCCTATGCAGCAGAAGGATCTGGATCAGACCCTGTTTCTGTGCCTCTCCCTGTGTCACCCTACCCAGCTGGTGGAGGGGCCCATTCCCAACAGCCTGTCAGCTCCTGGTCCTCTCACTGTCCCACCTATCACATTGCCCCTTGCAGGGGTTTAGTGCAGTGGGAAATTGGCTGTATCCTGGCTGGGAATCAGCATGGCAGAACTTCATCACCTGCTGCTTGCATCAGATGGGGTGAGCATGGAGCAGGGACCTTGTGTCAGCCAGATGAGAACTGCTGGCACCTCTCAAGGGTCCTGATGCACCAGAGCTGCTGCTCCTCTCTCCACTCTGCTGGTGGCCCTGTTGGGATATCCCTCCCAGGCAGTGGTTTGCTGTGGCTGATGCAAGGGGACCATCCAGGTCCTGTCCTCCATGGGGAAAGTTGTCCCCAAAACCTCAAGGATTTAGTGGCCCCCAAAACCTCAGGAATTCACAGGGTGGCAGAGTGGGGCAAGCACTGGCACAGACTGACTTCCCAACAGCTTCCCCATGGTGAGGGATGTGCTACTAGCATGGCAGGTGGGATGGCTCTTGAACCAAAGCCCAGGGAATTTAATCGCCTTGTAATCATGAGCTCAAGAGCAGTGTGGTTAGGCTGGTGGCTGGAAGACAGCTTTTCCAGTCTCTGATGTGGATGGGGCAGGTCATGGTTAAACTCATGCTGGAGCAACTGGGTGTCTTTGCTGGTGGCTGGAGACAGTGAGCCATCATCTTTTGTCTCCGTGCCAGCACTGTGGACCTGGCTGTAGAGGAGGTTCAGCTGGGCAGCTGGCGCTTCCTCATCACTCCCCAGCCTCCCAGGCATCCCTCCTGCAGGGTGCAGGATCCAGCATGCAAACAGCCTCCATGACACTTGACAAACCAGCAAATCCTTGAGGTCTCACCAACTGCAGCCCATGCTGGTGGACAAAGCATGCCAGGGTGCCAGCTGTGTCACAGTGAGCAGCCTGGCACTGAGAGCCGTCATCTCCTCTCGGCTCCCCTCTAGGCCCCAGCACATCCTAGCACTGCTTGAAGCATCAGGAGCCCATTGAGGTCTCACTTGCTCCCTGCTTTCCTCTGGGGATACATCTCTCTGAGCCTCAGCTCTGCCTTTGCCGCTCGGGCTCCCGGTCGGCTGCCACGTGGCGTCGGAGCCACGATGCCGCAGCTGCAGGCGCTCCTGGTCTCCCTCCGAGTTGCTCATTTGAAGTTTTTAGCTCACAGGCTGTTTTCTTGCAGGGGGGGATGCAAAACCGGCACACAAACACCAATAAATATCCTCCCCATCCTTCCCTCCACTCCAAACCTCGTTTTCATGCTCCCTTCCCAGCTGGTTTTGGGGGGGAAAGGGCTTTTCAAAGCTTTCCGTAAACGTGTGTAACAATAGGAAGCTCGTTGCCTTTTAGCCTGCGGCCGGCACAGTTTTAAATGAGGTCCCAGGTAGTCATGGTTACCTCTCCTCTTCAGTAAGAGATGACTTTTATTTCCTGCCTTTTGTATTTGCACATCTCAGATATACATTCTCCTAAACCGTAATTGGTATTCACGGATAGCCGGGGACGCAGGAACGAGCTGCCGCAAGAGGGGAAGAGCCAGATGGACGCAGGGGGTGTCAAGGTCTCCAAGCCCCCAAACATCAGGAAATCTTAATTTCAAGTCATTTTTCCTCCCCTGGCAAGGGCGGGGAAGCAGACCTGCCTCTCTGCAGCCTCAGGGCTTGTCCTGGTCCCACCTCCCTCGCAGCGTCCTGCTTTAGCCCGAGCGCTGCCCTGGGATTGGGGATTCACCCTGCCTGGCAGCAGCAATCCCGCAAGCCTCCTCTAGCAGAAGGGCTCCCTGGCATTCCCCCGTCCCCTCCCAAGCATCCTTTGATCACACCAAGCTGCGACGGCGGCAGAGAGGCTGTTCTGAGCACCCCCCAGCCCCGAGCAGAATCCTGCCCCTCATAGGCATTTTGGGGACCAAGCCTGCACCTTTGGATTTTGGGAGTCGAGGGTGGGAAGCGGAGTGAGGCGGCCATACGAGCACGGGCAGGGGAGCAGGCGCGGGAGGGAGAAGCGCTCGGCAGTGATTGATGAAAGATCATAGCCTCATTCCACAGGATCATTGCTCAGAGTGTGGGCAAAGCTGCGTGTCCCAGGGGGACCATCGCCAGGATGCGTGCGAGCCTGTCTTTCAGGGCAGAGGGGATGGAAAGCCACACATTTTATGCCTCTTTTTCTTCCCCCCCCCCTCCGCTTCTCTCTCTCTCTCTTTCCCTAAAGCACCAGGAAAACAAAAAACCCAAGCTGTCTAATCAGAGACGAGCAGATTCCACCCACTTCCTTGGAAAAAAAAAAAAAAAACAAAAAACCCACAACAAAACCAAGAACAACAACAACAAAAAAAACCCTTGCTTTTTTTTTTTTTTGCTAGGAAATCATCTAGCTGCATTTTACAGCAAGCAGAGTGCCCCAGCGGTAGCTGGTGCCTTTCTGGCAGGATGATAACCAGTGCTGAACAATTACTGTGCTGGAGCAGGAGCAGCAGACATATTGGCTTTTCTCAGCCAGCAGGAAGGAATTTGCAAAACTAAGCAGGCAAGGGGAGCAGCTCAGATCTGCGGCGCTGGGCGCGCGGTGCCGGGGACTCGCGGCTCGCCAGATTTGCTGCTCGCAGCATATCAGGGACTTGCACACCGCATGCACCTGGGCTCCTATTTACATTGGGTTTGCTTCTTCTTGTTTTCTGGGTTGGTTTTTAATTCTTTTTTTTTTTTTTTTTTTAGTTATTATTCTGTATTTTTTTGTTTAGCCAGGGAAGAGCCTGGATTTCCTGCCTGGAAAATGCCTTTGGTTGTTGCCAGCTCCCTCCCGCAACCCACCCCCCGCCCCGCAGATGCTCGGCCCCCCAGGTGTGCGCTGAGGCTGGTGGGGAGGAGTTATCTGCTTCTTTTCTTTTCCCTCCCTTTACTGAGAAAGATGTGTTCTTGTCAAGGAGGTTGTCCATAAAAAATAACAGTGCTGGGAAGAAAGACACCCAGCTCCGTGACATTTACCTCGGTGGGGCCACGATTGATGTGCAGCACCCAGGAGCCTGCCCTGTGCTAGCTCAGCTGCCCCCAGCATCTGCTGGAGGAGCAGGGTCGGTCCCAGGGTTCCCTGGGGAAGCCCTCTTGGGGCACAGCCCCAAATCAGCACTCAGGGTAATGCTCCTTTGCTCGGTTTTAACTCCAGGAGGGGGATTTAATGGGATTGTTGGAGCGACTCCCATACCACTAAGGTCTTTTGGTTCTTCCCTGGAGCAAAACTCCACCAGATTTAGGTTTGTTCAACCTTGAGAAAAGAATGCTTAGGGAAGACCTTATCACTGTGTTCCAGGATTTAAAGGGTGGCTACAAAGAAGAGGGAGACTCTCCCTTTTTACCAGGAGTCACATGGAAAAGATGAGGGTAATGGGTACAAGTGACTCCTGGGGAGATTCCAATTAGACACAAGAGGAAAATTTTTCACAGGGACAATCAGCCATTGGAATAATTTCCCCAGGGACATCTTGGAAACCTCAACATTTAAGATTGAGCTGCATGGATTGCTGGGCCATCTTATCTAGACTGTGCTTTTCCCAAGAAAGGTTGGACCAGATGATCCTTGAGGTCCCTTCCAACCTGGGATTCTGTCATTCTATGATTGCAGGTTCCACATCTCTCATTTTCAGCAAAGAAATGGCTTCTCTACAGCCTTGTGGAGTTGGGAGTCAGGGTCTGGCCCCATGAATAGATCCACTCACAGCAATCCCTTTCCCATGTGGAGCTGGGGAAGGACTGTTTAGAAGGGCTTGTCGTGATAGGATGAGGGCCAATGGTTTTAAACTAGGGAAGGGCAGATTTAGGTTAGACATAAGGAGGAAGTTCTTTACACTGAGGGTGGTGAAATAACGGAACAGGTTGCCCAGAGGGGTGGTGGAGGCCCCATCCCTGGAGACATTCAAGGTCAAACTTGATGGGGCCCTGAGCAACCTGATCTAGTTGGAGATGCCCCTGCTCACTGCAGGGGGGTTGGACAAGACAACCGTCAAGGGCCCCTTCCAACCCAATGCATTCTGTAGTTTCCAAACAGGATGCTCTGCTCCAGAAGAGAGACAGGGCCAGACTGGCACCCTGTGCCCATCACGGCTGGTGCCTGGCAAGGACAGCAGGGCAGAGCCTGGCCCAGGATGCAAACTGCACATGGGTTGCAATGGCAGCTGATGGAGACTCCAGTATATTAGCAGCATTAATTAAGTTACAAAAATTATGCATGTTATCAGTTATGAGATGACCTTTCATAAACTCAGTTATTAAAGCAATAAAGCATGACCTGCTGGTCCCAACCAGTTTAATGGCTGGCTAAGAGTGCGGTTTTTCACATAATACTTTTAGCAGGTCATTAGCTGAGCAATAAGACAACATAGAGAGCCAAAGTGATGCGTGCAAATGGCAGGGAAGCAGACACATCACTCCATGAGGGGACATGGAGCTGAGGGTCACCCATCCTCCCACGCTGCTCGAATGGGTCTGCGTGGGCGCCGGTGGTGGCTGCGGTGGGTGATGGTGGTGCGGTGGCTACCAGGTCTGCTCCCAGCCCGGTTATGCCATGCTGAAATCCTTGAGTCGTGGGGAAAACCCAGCCCTGGGTGCTGTGGGGCAGGTTTGGGGCTGTTGCTGGTCCCTCTGCAACCCCAAGCCCATGCTGCAAAAGGGAAATAGGATATTGGAACACGGTCCAGGATGGGAGACCCTGACCTTCCATGGGGCTAGGGAAGGGATAGAGGGGCCTGGGTTACTTGCACCTGGACAGGCTCTTTGTACCAATGGGTGCTGGTCTTGGCATATGGATGGTGTTGGTCTTGCTGTGCAGATGGTGCTGATCTCTGTGTGCAGATGGTGCTGGTCTCAGCATATGGATGGTGCTGGTCTCAGTGTACAAATGGTGCTGGTCTTGGTGTACAGACAGAGCTGGTCTTGGCATACAAATGGTGCTGGTCTCGGTGTACAAATGGTGCTGGTCTTGGTGTACAGGCAGAGCTGGTCTTGGCATATAAATGGTGCTGGTCTGGGCATACAGATGATGCTGGGTTTGGCATATGGATAATGTTGGTCCCTCCAGGCTGAAATTCCAGTTTAGGAGTGTCCAGGTTGGTCCCTACGTCCCTACCATGCCCACAACAGCATCCATGGGGACATGCCACATGTCCAGAACCAGCCAGAAGAAGCCACCGAGCTCTGGCTGCCAGGTCCTGTTCCTTCCATACGCTGCTGCCGTTGCTGAGCACATCCCAGCCGGGTGCCAATGCCCTCTCCTGCCCGTGGCCATGCCATGGTACCCGGCCATGCCCAGAGCCATGCCACGTCACTGGCACCCCCAGGACCCCCAAAGCGCCTTTCCCTGTCCCTGCCAGCCGTTTCCAAGCACTGACCCTCTCCATAAACAAAGGAGAGGGAGAGGGAGGGTGGCTGGCATGTTAATATAGTCTCCCCCCCTCTTTTCCTCCCTTCATCCCTCTGGGAAAGGCCTTTGCAGATATAAGCAAACCTTGATTAAAAGCTGCCTGACAGGCAACGGCAGCAGCAAGCAGCAGGCAAGGAAGCTCTCCAAGTCCAAAGGGAGCTGCTTCTGCTGCTGCCGCTGCTGCCTCCATTCTCAGATGTCCCTGATCCTTTAATCAATCACAGCCGCGGAAGAGAAGAGCAAACACCCGTGCTGGGGCAGAGGTATGTGCATGCATTCGTTCCAGCCGCAGCACAGCCAGCAGGGTGGCCGCACGGAGCCATCCCTGAGCCCGGAGATGCTCTTTCATCTCCCGGAGGCAGCAAAGGGCTGTGTCATTACTGGTCCCTCTCATGTCCCCGCGGGACCTGCTATGGAGGATGGTACCCGCGGGGTGCAGGCAGCAGGATAGGTGAAGGCAGCAGGATGGGTACAGGGACCCTCTTGCTCCTGTCTCTACCCTGTTTTACTCCAGTGCAAAATGCGTCCCTGGAGGGGAGGATGCTCCAGCTCCCTTCCCATGGGCTGTGCTGCACCAGCGTTCCCATGCCTGGGCAGCAGTGAGTGGGCAAGATGGGTGTTTGCAGATGGGTACCCCGCTGGGGAGCTGCTGCAGTGGGGATGGCTGTGGGGTACCAGCCTGAGCGTTGCCTCTAACACAGGATTGGCCACAACACAGCCAGCCTTCGACGGCAAAGCCTGGCAGGGCACGTGGTGCCGCACCCGCAGCTTGGCGGCCCTGGGGGACACAACTCCGACCTGGGCTCGGTCGGGTAGGCAAGGGGTCCACTCCAGCCCCAAATCACCCTGGGATGATGTGTCCCCAAACCCTGCGTGTCACCGCGGGGCTTGCTTCCCGGCGGGGCTGGAGGTGGGGGGCGGAGGAAGGGAAAACCCGCGGCGTTCTAATAAACCCCAGCAAAAATCCCCTCCTTCCAGCTTGCGGGTGGCAGCGGGGGGCTCTGCCCGCGCCCAAGCCGGCAGGAGCAGGCAGGGACTGCGATTTCCTCGCTTATGTGTTTTTTGCCGTTGCTTATTTTTAGCGCCGCGTCTTAATACATTGTGACAGTGCCCTGGGACGTAGCGAGCCTCCGGTCGTATGGGAAGGTGTCTGGGGCAGAGCCGCTTGACGCCGCCGCCGAGTCTCAGCCAATCGCCGGCATGAGGCTGGCTAACGAGGCACCCGCCGCTACCGGGGCTCCCCCGGGTGGGGGGGGGGGAATGGGGAGGGTGAGTGGCAGGGTTGAGCCCGTGCTTTGAATTGGCCCAGGCTCTGCAGGGAGGAACTTGCTCTTTGGGGGAGTTCTTAGGGTTTAAAGCCCTTTAAATGGCTGTGGGTAAGGGGGGTTCTGGCAGTGGTGAACCAGTGGTTGGGTGAGGGAACACTGGAACAGGCTGCCCAGGGGGGTTGTGGAGTCTCCCTCTCTGGAGATATTCGAGACCCACCTGGATGAGTTCCTGTGTGACCTGGTATAGGTGATCCTGCTCTGGCAGGGGGGTTGGACCTGGTTGATTCTGTGGTTCTGTGTTGATTAGTTAGGGTTAGGTGATCGGTTGGACTTGATGATCTTGGAGGTCTCTTCCAAGCTGGTTGATTCTGTGATCTCTCGAGGTCCCTGCCAGCCCCTGACATTCTGTCACTCTGTCATTCTGTGACTCATGGTCGTGGCTGAGCTGTGCTGGGTGGGAGGGGTGATGGTGTTGGGGCTATGGCATCTCAGAGGAGAACGGCTGCCTGCGTGGTTAGGGACATCCAGCCAGGTTGGTGTTTGGACTTCAGGGGTACTGGGGGAATGCTGGAACCATGCTGACCTCAATTTCCCTTCTTAGAGCCGCTTTTTGGGGAGGGTTGAATGGTTTCCATGCCAAGATGTGCCATGTGCTTGCATGTTCAGTCCTCCCAGCAGTTTTTATCGCAGAGAGGCAGCCAGCAGAGTCGAAGGGACATCAAGATCTTGCTGGGGCCTGGGTGGGAGCCCACCAAGCTGGAGGTCACCAGCACTGGCTCAGCTGCAGGTGCAAATCCAGTGAGGACATGGTGGCCAGGGGAGAGCTGGGAGCGTCATGGTGCTGCCTGCCCCAAGCCCAGTTGTAACAGATCTTTGTGGAATCATCTCCTCACCATGGCGAGCTGCCCCACGCCCCAAAGATGCTTCACAAAGGAACTCTACCAGGCTGCCAGTGTGGGGCAATGCTCAAGTCCTGACTGAGATATCATGGGGCAGCTCAAAACAGAACCTTCAGGAATCCCCAATCCAAGGGGGAGTGGGGGGCTCTGGAGGGTGCCAGCAGTGGGGGTTGTGCCCCAGCCACCTGCTGGGATCCAGCAGCCCCAGGGTTTTGACAGGAGCCACAAAGTTCTTTAGGACTGGGATATCTTTGGTTGGTGGAGGCTCCAGCATCCCGGGTCTATCCTCCATGTCCTCCAGATAGCATCAGGGTGCAGCTCCTGCCCTCTGCACCACAGCACCCCTCTTGATTTGGGGGAGCAGAAGGGAAACCCCCCTCTCATCCATCCTCCCACTCACCTCAATTTTATCAAGATGTTGCTATGTGCCCAGCACTGTTGCGGGGCTCCCCACTTTGTGCCTGACCCAGAGCTCTAACTGAGCTGGAATTAAATCCTCCAGATCACACACACCTGAGGAGTTGGGATACTTCACACACACGTTTCTGATGCTCCAAAGATGCTGGAAGCTGGAAGAAGGTGTTGGAGCTGAAGCCATCTGGAGCACTGGGCAGCTTTAGAACCCATCAGAGAACACTGAAGGACATCAAAGGACATTGAGAGACTCCAAGGGATGCCAGAGGACATTGAGGGATACTGAAGGACACTGAGGGACACTGAAGGACACCAAGGGATGGCAAGGTCCCTCATGCAGTGCCAGTGCCCCTTCTGCTGCTTTCCAAACGCAAGGAACGCTCAGAGCATGGCAGCACCAGCTCCGCCAGCTCCAGCCAGGGCATGCCAGCACGCCAGGGCATCGGCTCCTCTCCGCACAAAGCCGGTGGCAGCTCAGCAGGGAAATGAGACCCTTGGTGGTTTTGGCAGCGTGCTGCTAATCAGCACGACCCAGCACGCACCGCCGAGGGCTCGCTGCTATTTCAGGAGCCTACTTGAAATCCACCTGCAAGAGGGTAGAGGAGCGCCAGCAAGTAAATAACCCAGCAGCCCGCCGGAACGAGAGCCCCGGCGGGGGCAGCACGAGCAGAGAGGCAGCGCTTTGAGGAAGAACAGAGGAGAGCAGTGAAGTGCAATCTGGCAGCTGAGGGGCTCACTCCTGATCGTGCCCCAGTTTTCCACAGGGATGCTTGCTGGGGAGATCCCATCCCAGTGGTGGGGGTTTTGCCTGCGTCCATAGCATGGGGAGGGGGATGGATAGAGCCCCCCACACCCGCATCCCTGCTCGATGTGTTTACCACGTGCTGCTGTTCAGCTTCTGCCTTCCCTCCCTCACCTCTCTCTCCCCTTTCCTTTCCTGAAACATTATAAATCAAACAGCTTAAAATGTAAAGCATCAAAAATTCTAAAACCTTCATCTATTATTAACTCTGACAGTAAATTCCACCTCTGAATGTTTCACATAGCAACTGTTACCAGGACTCAGCATCCGAAGCTGGTGTTCCAGCAGCTTTCCATCACACTGCCGCCACTCCAGTGATGCTGAGACTGTCCCAGTGAGACATGCTGCCACTTCTGACACCTTTCCATGGCACTGGCATGACAGCAGAGAAACCCAATTCAGATTTAGTGAGCGCAGCCCAGTCGGCTCCATACAGGAGCCTGGCACCTGCGTGTTGGCGTGCAGGTCCATCACTACCTCCGTGACCAGCATCTCACCCCCTAAACTTCATTGCTTTCACCATCATGTCATGGAGCACCATAAATAATCACAGAATCATGGGATTGTTTGGGTTGGACAAGACCTCCAAGGTCCTTGAGTCTATAACACTACCATGGCCATTAAACCGTGCCCTGGTCTGCCATGTCCACACATTTCTTGAACACCTAGTGGGAGGTGTCCATGCCCATGGCAAGGTGTTGGAGTTAGATGATCTTTAAGGTCCCTTCCAACCTGAACCATTCTATGAATCTATGAATCTTCAAGGATGGTGATTCCAACACTTCTCTGGGCAACCTATTGGAATGCCTGACAATGGGAATGAGGATGGGAATGGGGTAGTTAAATAAGCAGGTAGAGAGATGCTTCGCAGGGGGTGGTCTTTGCTTTTTTACTGCTGCTTTGCCCCAGTGCTGGCTGTGGTTGTGCCTCCTGGGTGGTATCCTCTGGCCTGGCATGGGCAGTGGATCTCACTGCCCTGATCATCAAGGTTAAGCTGAGCTCACAGTGAGCTTGTGGTGTGCTGGGGTACCTGCAGGAACCAGGAGCTGGGCATTCACTGCTGGTGCTTGTTCACTTTCTCCATGTGGCTCTGCTCTGCATTGTGTTATGCATTGGGAGGCCAGGGTGACTCTGACTGCTCAGCTAGAGTCGGGCTGGGGTACTTTGGGTTGGATTTGGCTGTGTGGGAGCAGCAGAAGCCTGGGTGGAGTCAGGGAGCAGGGGACACTGAGCCTGATCCGGTGAGAGCCTGGTGCTGAGCCATGGCCAGCTTGAGGTCCAGAGAAAGGCAACAAAGCTGGTGAAAGGTCTTATGAGAAGCTGCTGAGGGAACTGAGGTTATTCAGCCTGGAGAAGGCTCAGGGAAGACCTTCTGGCTCTCTACAACTCTCTGAAAGGAGGTTGGACCCAGGCTGGTCTCTTCTGCCTGGTAGCAAGTGACAGGACAAGAGGAAACAGCCTCAAGTTGTGTGAGGGGAGGTTTAGGTTGGACATTAGAAGAAACTTCATCACTGAAAGGGTTCTCAAACACTGGAACAGGCTGCCCAGGGAGGTGGTTGAATCCCTATCCCTGGAGGTGTTTAAAAGACACAGAGATGTGGTGCTGAGGGACATGGCTTAGCAGCAGACTTGGCAGAGTCAGAGATTGGTTGGAGTTGATGATCTTAAAGGGCTTTTCCAACCAAGAAAATTCCATGATTCTCTGACGACAGCAAGGTTCACATCTACATTCCCAAGCAGCCAAAACCACCCAACCCCACATCTCAACATGAAGACCCTCACTTCACCATCACCCCAGCTGTGCCATCTTCTCTCAGTTCCCAGTGGCTGCCCATGTGCCACCAGGATGTCTGCCATGCCGCATGCCGTGCCACGCTCTGTGTGTCATGCCGTGCTGTGCCACGCAGCAGTGGCTGCTCCACCACTTCTGCAGGGACAGGCAGCAATTTTCCTGCTCTGAAGAAGCTTGTGAAGGTTTGAGTGAATCTGGGAAGCAAATCTAATTGGCAACCTGGTAATTCCTCGGGGGGACATGTTCTTCGGTCATATCTAAGTACATTCCAGCCAGTGTTTAAGACACACTGAATCCAAACTTGGACAGTCAAATACCAGCAGCTCTAAGCTCCTTATCTATTTCAGGCAGATTAACTCCTTAATCATCCCTTTTGGAAGTTCCCTGCCCCAAATTCCTCTCCCTCTTCCCCTTTATCCTCCTGCCTGGTTTTTCAGCAGGAACAAAAGGAGCAGGGTTGGCGAGGTGCAAAAGGTTGGGCTGACGCCCGCCCGTGATTGACAGAGTCAATAACCAGCAACCAGGAGCAGGCTTTTGGAAATCTGCTTCTCCCAGTTCACCTGTGCCCAGTGTTTGTCTTTGGGATTTGGAGACAGGGAATGGATAATACCCAAATAATTTCTCACTTGGCATCAAGACTCCAGTTAGGATTTTCAAACCCCTTTTATTCTTTTACTTCAATTTTTTTTCCAGCTCCTTTTTATTCTTTTTTTTTCCCTTCCCCCCCGCCTCCCCCCCGGAGATCCTTGCTCATTATCCACAGGTTCAGCCAGGGGTACCAGCTTCCACCATGCCAGCTGGGGACATGTGCCACTCCACAGCCCCTGGCCATGCTTATGGCAAGGGGATGCTCATGTTTTCCACCCCTCCCAGCAGGGAGAGGAGGCTGTGCCGAGTTGCCAGGATGCAGCCGGTGCTGGCCACTGTCGCTCAGGGGAGTGCTGGAGCATTGCACTTCATTACCGAGCTGCCTGCTGCTGGCAGGAGATGGCTTAGAGGGCAGAGCTTGGCAGAGGCACAGCCAGATTCATCTCCAGAGGACAAACCTGTCTATAGGCAGACACCAAAGTGCAGTGTCTGTGGAGCACCTGGTGACCAGTGGGGGGCTGCCATGCCAGTGCTGGGGAGATGGTGGTCACTGGGTCTGCAGTTTGGGCAGTGTGGTTTGGCACGATGGAGAGGCTGTGCCAAAAGTGAAGGCAGGGGGAACCATGAAACCAGACCATAGGACTGGAAAACTGGGGACAGGGTGATGTGCCCTGTGGTTATCATGGGTCCCAGGGAGGTGGTCTCAAGAGCACTGGGACCATCAGTGGTGTTGAATGACTCTGATCTGAAGCACAGGCATAAATCTCCCTGCTTGCCCACCAGCAGGGGAGGGACATGGAGACATAGGTGGCAAAGCTCCATGGCCTCCCAGAGATGGAACAGGATCATGGAAGGGGGATGGGTTGCATTCAGGTGCCAGGGGTCCACCAGTAGCCACCCTGCAGCAGCATCCTGGTTTCAGCATGAGCTTGCTGAAAGTTTTCTCTGGTTGTGGCAGAGCCTGGTCCACCAGAGCTGGAGGGGATGGACCCAGCAGCATGGCTGTGAGAGCTAGAAATGTCCTGGAGTAGATGGCCACCTGTCACCCTCTGGGGTCTCCAGGGCTGCTGGGAATGAAGACACCTGCTGGACAAGGAGGTCTGGGCCCTTGGCACAGGGCTGGGGCATGAGCCCACTAAGTCCCCATGGACCCAGTCTGGCATTTCCCATGCTGGCTAGGGACAGGAGCACCAACACAGTGCACAAGCCTGGAGCACCCCAGAGGTGGGGGGACTGAGGCACAGCTGGAGAGTGGTCTCAGTTCCCACCCAGCTATGTTTCCTATGCAGGGTGCAGGCCAGCTGTGAGCTGCAGTGCTGGGCAGGTGCCAGGTCCTGCCACTGGGTTTGTGCCTGTGTGGGCCAGTATGGCCTGGGCACTGTGAGCTGTCCCTATTGTGTTTCCCCAGGGGGCTCAGCCTCTCACATTCACCTGCAGCCACTTGCAGCATCCACGAGCAGCTGGCTCATGAGATCATGCAGAGCAGATGTGGGACAGGGACAAGGATCCATTTGCTCTCCCAGCTCCTTGGAAAAGATTTTATTTTCATTGTTGTGATAGTTTTAGGCTATGCCTTTAAAATTGCAGCATGGCAGGTGACAGGACACGAGGAAACAGTCTTGAGTTGCACCAGAGGAGGATTAGGTTGGATGCAAGGAGAAATTTCTTCCCCAAAATTGTTTTCAAGCCCTTGTCAGGCTGCCCAGGGCCATTGGTGGAGTTCCAATCCCTGGAGGACTTTAAAGCTGTGAAGATGTGGTGCTGAGGGCCATGGTTTAGTGGTGACCTGGCAGTGCTGGGTTAATGGTTGGCCTCAGTGATTTTAAAGGTCTCTTCCAACCAAAACAGTTTTATGATTCTGTGAACCCCAAGGGACCAGGACTGCAGACAGCCACATCCTCAGCATCACCAAGGAGGACACCATGGGGCATGAACTTTCCTTGCCCATCAAGGGAGTTCCAGCACCCACATCTCTCCCAGTAACAAACCAGCATCTTTATATAGCTAAGTGAGGCAGCTCATCCGACAGTCGTGCCACTGAGTGAGCAGTTGTGAGGCTGCTCTGGGGGGAGAGTCTCACTGGCAAAAGAATCAATGATCACAAATGATCAGTTGGCATCAGCTCTGGGTAGCAAGAGCAATGAGCTGCATCTGGGCACCACCAGGCAGCACTTCATCATAAGCATCACTCTGCTTGCTCCGCACTGCTGCCCTTTCCTTGCAGGGATGCAGTGGCATCCAGCATCAAGGGGAAACTGAGGCAAAACAGGGCATTGGAGAGTGAGGGGAGTTAAAATTAGAGGGCATATTGATTGGAATGGTTAATTAATTATTGTTGGAATGGTTGTTGTTGGAACTGAAGCGAGTCAGGCCAGGAGCAGGAGGAAGGAAGGAGAGGAGGAAGGAAGAAGGATCCTGACCTGTCAGGCAGAAAATGAGTCAAGAAGAAAAATTAAAGTGCACTGAGATCCATCCAGACTGTCACTTCACACTGGCACCACGCTGGCACCGTACTGGCACCGTGCTGCTCACTTGTTTGAGGCTGGAGGGTTGGCTGAAGGTCGCTGTGGTGGTGAGTGGCCACCCCACGGCAGTGGTTGTGCCCACCGGTGCCTGGCACAGGCTTGTTTTGCCCATCCTGGTCGGCAGCGTCAGTGTTTAGGAGCAGGGGGGAGCTGAGCTCTCCATCCCCTCAGCCATGTTTCCAGCCTCATGCCAGGCTCATTTTCCTCTCCCACTGGCACCTCGAGGTTAGGGTGAATCCCATGCCAGAAGAGGAACATGCCCCAGCCCTGCCTCCACGTTACCTCTGCCATGGATTGTGCTCTGGAGCCGTGACCCACTGGGGAGGGAATGTACCCAGCAAGGCTCAGGCTGAGCAGCTGCTCTGCTCTCAGCCACCAACCTTTTTTTTTCCCCTCCTTTTTATTTTTTCTTTCTGCTTTTTTCTTTTTTTTCTTTTCTTTTCTTCCTTTTTTCTTTATTTTTTCTTTTTTCTCCTTTCTCCTTACCATTCCTTTTCTCTTTTTTTTCCCTCTTTCTCATTTTGCCTTTTTACTCTTTTTTTTTTTCCTTTTTCTTTCTTGTTTCTTTTATTTTCTCTTTTCTTTTTGTATTTTGTTTTGTTTTGGTTTTCCATCTTTACATATTAGATTCTTTGAATTTTTTTTGTTTTCTTTTTATATCTCCCCCCCTTTTCTTTCTCTTTCTTCTTCTTTTTTTTCCCCTTGTTCCCCCCCTCCCCCCCTTTTCAAAGCCCTTCTTGCCAGCTGACAGTTTCCAGCAGCAACCAAAAAAACTACCACAGCTTGCTCTGATTTCCACATCCCCTCCGTTCCTCAGACACTCCCCAGCCCAGCCCTCTGCCAACCTCTCAGCCCTGGCATCGAGCACCCAATCTTCCCCTGCTTCAAAATAAAGGAGGAAGAACCAGGGGGTGAGAGGCTGGAGCTGGCAGATGAGTTGGATTTCCATGTGAGGGGATGAGGTTGAGGAGGCCACGGGCTTCCCCTGGCAAGCAAGGGAGGAATCGGGGCCAGCAGAAACGTTGAGTCATGAGTGCGGTTCGCAAGCGATGAGAGTTTGTTTCCCCAGTAAAATTCCTGCCTGGGGAGGAGTGGAGCCGGTTGGGGGTGGTGCAAGGATGAAGGACTTTACCCACCAGAAGGGGCAGGTTGCTGGAGGCGCATCCCATTGCAGCGGGAATTCCCTGGGGAGTGGAGTTTGAACTGGGGGGGCACACGACACACACCTACCCAGGGAATTCCCAAACAGCTGGATGGGAGGAGCAGCGCGATCTGGGGGGGGCTGCAGGGGATGGGGACGCCATCCCTCCTCCTCTTCCTCTCTTCCCGCACCCGCCCACCCCAGCGCAATGGGCGGTGCAGCCCCAGTTCCATTTATCAACATCTGCGGGCAAGTGAAGTGTGCAGGGAACAGCTGCTCCGGTCGGCTGAGCGCCGAACTGGGCGGGGGGAGGACAGACACAATGATGGAGGGGAAGTAGGGGGCTGGGGTCTGTCCTCTGGGTATCATCCCACTGCCCCATTGCTGCGCTGCAACGGAGGGTTGGTATGCTGGGAGGTGGCGGTGCTGATGGGGGGAGGACTGGGGAGAAGGTCTGTTAATGGGAGTGCACTGGAGAGAGGGTGTGTTAGTGGGGGTGCATTAAAGGGGTTCACTGGAGAGGAGGTGCATTAGTGGGGTTCATTGGGGAGAGGATGTTCAAGGGAGGTTCCTTGGGGAGGGGGTGCGTTACAGGGATTCACTGGGGGAGGGGTGTATTAATGAGGTGTATTGGGAGACAGGATGTGCTAAAGGGGCTCATTGGGAAGAGGGTGCATTAAAGGGGTTCACTGGAGAGGGGATACATTAAGGGGGTGCATTGAAGAGAAGGTGTATTAAAGGGGTTAATTGGGCAGAGGGTATATTAAAGGGCTTCATTGGTGCATTCATGAGGGTGTATTGAAGGGGTGAATTGGAGAAGGTATGTTAAAGGGGTTCAGTGGGGGAAGGATGCATTATTGGGGTGCATTGGAGAGAAAGTCTATTAAAGGGCTTCACTGAAGAGAGAGGGTGTTAAAGGAGTGCATTGGGGAGGCTGTACTGAAGAGGTTTGTTGGAGAGTGCTATTGGGGTGCATTGGCAGAGGGTGCATTGAAGGGGTCATTGAGGGGACAATGCATTAAGAGAGTTCATTGGAAAGAGGATGTATTAAAGGTGTGCACTGGAGAGAGGCTTCATTAGCAGGGGGGCATTAGAGGGTGCATTGAAACAGGGGGTGCATGGGCAGTGGGTGCACCCAGCTGGGGATGCCCAGTGCCTCCAAGCTGGGTGCCATCACCCGGTGCCAGACACTGCTGGGGGGTACCCGCAGGTGGCAGCTCCACAACCGCCTGCAGCGTTTAACCCTGCCCAGGGCAAGCCTCTGGGTCCTTCTACACTGCCAGGGGGGTGTCTCTGTCTCTCCAGCCCCCCCGTTCTTCTCATTCCCATCTTCCTGGGCTGCCCCACACATCTCGACCCCGCTGCCTTTCCCCTCCCTTTTCTCTCTTCCCTCAATAATCAAATTCTCCGGCGCAGTTTGCGGTGTGGCAGCCGGCCAGGAAGGGTTTCTTTAAACTCCACCAGCTCACAATTAAACAAATCCGGGGCTGACGCTGCTTGATAGGCGTTTGTTCCCCTGAGAGCCTCGAGGAGGGGGTCCTACCCTTTTGTTCCCCTCTCTGATGCCGCCTCGCCACGTGGGGCTGCACCCCTGGGCTGGGAGGGGATTTGGCGCAGAGGTTTCAGGGTGGAGGGCAAGGGGTGCGCGGTGCCAGCCCTGCTGTGATGGTGAAGCATCCCCCTGCGAGGGCACGCTGCTATTTTTAGGCGTTGAGTCCTTGTTGCTGGCGCAGCAGCAAAGGAGCAGCCGGAGGAGCAGCAGGATCAGGCCCCACGGGAGGAGCAGCAGCAGCTGGGAAGCAAGGCTGGGGTTCAGGGAGGCTGAGGGATAACCGCCGCCCCCCCAGGGCTGAAGCACTGGGGAGTCTTGGGAGCTTACCGAGGGGTCCCTGCTAAGGAAAGTCCTGGATTGCCTTCAGAGGACTCTGAATCCAGCCCTTCCATGTCTCTGTCAGCCAAGAGGAAAGAGGAGAAGGCAAGAAAGGAAGGATCAGGGGGAGGAAAATAACACCAAACCCAGCCACGCAGCACAAATCCTCCTGAGCAGCAGGCAGGCTGTGAGCCACCGTGTGAGCAGGCGTCTGCAGTGGTGGGGTTGAGCCGGCTCAGCTCAGCTCCCAGCATCACCCCCCAGCACTGCATCAGCCCTAGGCACCACATCAGCCCTGGGCAACACATCTATGCCCCATACCAGCCCCATGTCAACGCTGGGTGTTGCAGTATGGCCCTGTGCACCACAACACAGTGCCAGGCATGCAGAGGTACTGGGAGACGCAGCAGGTCCTTGGGTGTCTCCCATGGGTGGCACCACAGCTGTGCTTGGAGCTGTGTGGCTGGCTGGGCTGGCTGTGCATCTCCAGGGACTGGGAATGGAGTGTCCTGGATTGGCCAGAGCCAGAGGCAAGCATGGCTCATTGCACTGCCAGGACAGAGTCTTGCTGCCTCTGGGCGCCATGATGGCCCCAAGTCCCTACCTCCTCTGACAGATGCCCTGAGGGTCACTTCCCCAGGGACTCTCTCCACAAGCCCTGGCTGTAGCCACCATGGCTTTACGCAGCCACCAAGGGCAGGCATCTGGCTGAAGCATGTGCAGACAGCCTCTTATCAATTCCCATCGCAGACACAGCAGGAGCAGGGCTGGAAACTTCTTCAGGGCTGGGAGAGCACGTCTGGCAGGGACGTGGCAGGGGGAGAGAGCATTGCAGGGCCCCCGGGACGTGGCCGCAGCCACCTCCCCCTCCCGGGAAGGGTCATAACCTTGCTGCTGTCGACAGTTTGATTTGATGCCATTAAAGCATTTGCTCGGAAACAGCCTACATCAGGCAGCAACATCTGTTCTGGCCCTTCCCCGGCAAAGCTGCGGCACAGCCAAGGGCAGAGCTCGCCTCTGGCTTTGCCCACAGGCCCAGGTGATGCTGGTGATGAGTTTGACCCCACCCAGGCTTAAATAGCAGCATGTCACACACACACACACACTCCCCACCCCCTCACAGCTTGGGTGGCCAAAAGGCGATGGGGCAGTGGCTTGTTGGCTCAGGACTTTGGCTGATCTTGGATGGGGAAGCAGTGGGCAGCCCCCAGATGCGTCTCCTGCCAGGTGGGTCTCATTCAGGTCCTGTAGGAAGAAACCCAGGGGTGCAGGATGAGTTCCCCAGGCCTTACCAGGCACTAGGACATGGATTAGCCTACAGGAATGGCCATAACTTGACCCTGTGTGAGTGCTTCTTCCTACTCAAATCCATGCACACCCCTCTGTGCTCCCCACCTCTTCACGCTGGGGAGTGACCCGTGTCCCCTCACACTGGGCACTTTCTCTCAGCCTGGCATTGTCACAGCTGTTTGGGACATTAACAATGATTAAATAATAATGATAATTAATAATAAAAGAGAAAAGGGGGGGGAAGGTCCCCTTAAAAACACCAGCCCAGGGTCTTCTCAAGCCAATTTCATTTTTCAAACCTGAATTCACATGAGAAGCCCTTTTCTCCCTTGAATTGTCTTGCTGTGCTCAGGGCTGCCCCAGGGGCCTGGCTTTGATTGTGCTGCCTTTGTTCTGGCAGCCCTGGCATAGGACAGGGCAACACTGAGCCCACAGTGTGGTTGGCACTTCCACACAAGCCTTACAGCATTTTTAACTGATCCATCTTCCCCCCTAGTTCTAGGCTTTAACTGCATCCACACAGCCTGCAAAGTGCAGCTGCAGCATGGGGGAGTGGCACAGCAAGCATCCGAAATAGGGGGAGGGTGGTGTTATGGGGGACAGGGTGATGGGCTGGTGTGGGTGGCACTGTGCATGGCTCTGGAGGGCACCATGTGATTGGTGCATCCCTAAGCCACTGGTGGTTGTGGAAATCTGACTAAATAACCCCCCATGTGTGCATAGACCCCAAAAAGCTGCTGAGATGTTACCAGTATCCACAGGGCACTGGGAGAAAACAGGGCCAGGCTGGGACTGATCAGCTCAGCAGTGTGGTTTGTGTGGCTGTGGCAGAGCCATGGACAAAGAGACTGTTCTGGGCCATGTGCTGTTGGCGTGTTGTGGTGGTGGCTTGAGGGTGGCAGAGAAATACATGGAGGAAGACACATACACAGCTGTGCTGTGGGGTGCAGGGCTGGGTTTGCCTCCATTAGTATTGGCAGTGCAACCACCTCGTTGTACTCACCCCCTTAATGAAGGCAGGGGGGGGCAGCACAAGGGTCACTGCCACAGCTCTGGCTTAGGGGGCAGTACCAAAGTAGTACCCAGGGAGCTGCAGACTCTTGAATCTACCTTAACCTAGGCTCCCAAATCTGAAGGTGGTGCTGAACCAAGCAGGTCTTTCCCCCTGTGCTTCCAACCCACTGGTACTGGGGATGGGCAGGATGTGCCCCCCGCTGTGGCCTTCATTAGCTCCCTACAAGCTACTCACCTGCCTCTGAGATCAAACTGGTGACCCAGGTGCTTCTCTGCAAGCAGGGCTGGGAAATGGGGAGGTGTGATGACGATGCTGGCAAGGGGGTTGGCTAATAGATGGCTGCTGGCGGGAGCAGACAGCTTCCAGATGGCATCGCACCGGGGCAGGGGGATCTGCTGGGGCCAGGGGGGCTGTGGGAGGCAGCAGCAGGCAGAGCCAGGCAGAGCCAGCAAGTTGAAATGATTTTTTCATTTTTTTCTTTGCAGTGGAGCCTGCGGTTCTGGCCCTCCACGCTGCTGCTTCCAGTAATTAGCCCAATAATTAAAAAGAGTGGTGATAAGCAGGGTGTTCGGAGGGGCTCGCAGGATCCCAGCATCCCTGGGGAGGGCATGTGAGGAGAAGGGGGGGAGAGTGATTTACAGAGGCAAGGGGAAGCAAATGTGTGAAATTCAGAGCACCAGGGCTGGGGAACTCCAGCATGGTGCAGAGGGTCACGGTGCTCCATGGGGGAGGCAGAAAGGTGGTTTGTGAGCCCTGCAAAGATGGGATGGGCAGCAGGGATGGGGAAGGCTCCCAGCAGAAGGGCAAGGAGGGCTGACTGGGCACACCACAGGCAGGGAGCACCCCAACCATCTCCCTGCACTTGGGCACCAGAGTGAGGCAATGCAGGAAGATGTGATAGAGGAGGATGCAGGGCAGTGGAAGGTGAGGTGATGCAGGCAGCGTGATGTGGGGCGACACAGCACGGTGCAGAGCAATGGGAGGTGATGCAAAGCCAGCTGCTGAGATCTAGGGCAAGGCAGAGTGGTGCAGTGTGAGATGATGGGATGGGACATGCTGCAGGGCGATGTGATGCAGGGTGGTGCAATGCAAGACAATGCAATGCAGGGCAGCATGAGGTGATGCAAAGCAGTGCAGTGCTGGGTGATGCAGGGTGATGTGAGGTGATGCAATGGAAGGCAGTGCAATGCAGTGCAAGGCAACATGATGCAAGGCAATGAAGTGCAAGATCATGTCATGAAGGGCAATTCGAGGTGATGCTGGGTGAGGGGATGCCAAAGTGATGCACTGCTGGGTGATGCAAGGTGATGCAGGGCAGTGCAAGATAATGCAGTGCAGGGTGATGCAATGCAAGGTGTTGTGATGCAGGGAGATGAACTGCAAGGCAAATGTGGTGTGAGGGAGCACAATGGAGGCAGATGAACTGCAAGGCAATGCAATGCAGGCATGTGAGGCAGAAAAATACAAAGTCATGCACTGCTGGCTGATGCAGAGAGATGGGAGGCAATGGAATGCAGGGAATGCAAGGCAAGGCAAGGTGATGTGATGCAGGGCAGTTCAATGCAGGGCAATGCAATGAAAGGTGACACGGTGCAGAGAGATGAAATGCAAGGCAATGTGATGCCAGGGTGATGTGAGGTGATGAGATGCAAAGTGATGCACTGCTGGGTGAGACAAGGTGATGCAGCGTGAGACAATGCAATGTAGGATGATGCAAAGCAAGGTGATGTGATGCAGGGCAATGCAATGCAAGGCAACAAGATGCAAGAAGATGACCTGCAAGGTGACGTGATGCAGGGTGAGTCAAGGTGCCGCTGGGTGACGCGACGCAAAGCGATGTGCCGCTGGGTGGTGCGAGGCAATGCCATGCAAGAGGATGCGGTGCAGGATGGTGCAAAGGAAGGTGATGTGATGCAGGGCAATGCAATGCCAGGTGATGCAGGGAAATGACATGGCAGGGAGCATGAAGGGATAGCAGGTGATGCGATGCGACGCAGTGCGATGAGATGCGGGGTGAGGCGAGGCAATGCAGTGCCGGGTGCTGTGGTGGCCACGAGGCGATGCAGCCCCTGCAGGGCAATGCCAGGGCAGACCAGGCGGCGCAGCCCCCGCCATGGCACACACCGTGTGCCCTTCTCCCTGCGCGGCTGCGCTCCCCGGCCCGCCCTGGTGGCCGTGCTTCATTTGAATTCTCGCCTCTCTCTCTTCGCAGATAACGAGCCCGCGCCATGCAGTCCTTTCGAGAAAGGTGTGGTTTCCATGGCAACCAGCAGAGCTACCAGCCGGCTTCACAAGACACATCACGCCTGGAGAATTACAGGCATCAAAGTCAGGCAGGGCCGAACTGCGAGCGGCAGAGGCTGGTGGCGAAGGAGTACTACAGTCAGCAGCAACTGCCATACGCGGGCTACGAGAACAGCACCGTGGAGAAATACCACCGGGGGAACAAGCAATTAGCAGGGCAGCAGCTGCAAGGCAGGCCAGCCTTTTCCAGTTACACCGTGCAGGAGAACAGCCCTTACCCTGCTCGCTATTCGGGGGACGAGAGCTTGCAGGCCTGGGGCGGCCAACCGCAGGCACTGCCCGGTGGTGTGGCCAAGTATGAAGACAACCTGATGAAGAAGACGGCGGCGCTGGCAGGCGGGCGGCCCTACCACGAGCCAGCAGCTGCCTCCTTGCCCTTCCGGACTCATTTTCAGCAGCAGCAGCAGCAGCAGCAGCAGCAGCCACCCGCGCTCCCCTACCCCAAGCTGCAGCGGCAGAAGCTGCCAAACGACGTCTCCTCACCCATGCCCTTCTCACAGAGCCCCCACTTCGGGCAGCACTCACAGTCCTTCCCTGCCTCCTCTACCTACTCTTCAGTGCCAGGGGGCAGCCAGCCAGCACACTCCTACAAGAGCTGTACAGCACCCTCGGGGCAACCGCCGCTGGAGCGGCCCCTGGGTAGTGCTGC
Source organism: Dryobates pubescens (assembly GCF_014839835.1). Taxonomy (NCBI): domain Eukaryota; kingdom Metazoa; phylum Chordata; class Aves; order Piciformes; family Picidae; genus Dryobates; species Dryobates pubescens. Next base: position 2,002,662 of record NC_071615.1, on the reverse strand, counting down.
CAGCCTGGCGCCTGGCCCCCGTGTGCCCAACCTGCACGGCTACCAGCCCAACCGCATCGGCTACGAACAGCCCCCGCAGCCCCCACCGCAGCCCCCACAGCCGCCCCCACCCCCGCAGCCCCCGCAGCCCCCGCAGCCCCCACAGCCCCCGCAGCCCTTGCAAGGGCGGCATCACACTCCAGAGACCCTCCACTACCAAAACATGGCCAAATACCAACATTACAACCAGCCAGGCCAGACCTACTGCCAGGGCGAGGCACCACCTGTCCGGACACCGGAGCAGTACTACCAGACCTTCAGCCCCAGTGCTAGCCACTCGCCAGCTCGCTCTGTTGGCAGGTCCCCATCCTACAGCTCCACTCCTTCCCCTTTGATGCCCAACCTGGAGAACTTCCAGTACAGCCAGCAGCCGCTGAGCACTGGCACGTTCCCAGCCGGCATCACCGACCACAGCCATTTCATGCCACTGCTGAACCCTTCTCCCACTGATGGCTCAAGCCCTGATGCTCAATCTGGGAACTGCAAAACCTTGCAGAAGGAGAAGCTGCCTGAAAATCTGCTCTCAGACCTGAGCTTGCAGAGCCTAACAGCACTGACCTCCCAGGTGGAGAACATCTCCAACACTGTCCAGCAGCTGCTGCTTTCCAAAGCTGCTGTGCCCCAGAAAAAGGGAATCAAGACTCCAGCAAGGACCCCTGAGCAGCTCAAGGGGCAACACTGCAGCCCTGAGAGCAGCACCTACTCAGCAGAGCAGGTGGGGACACCCCTGTCTGACCCACTGAGCACGCCTCAGTCCGTGCACGCCGAGACGCAGGATGCCGACTACCTGAGCGGGTCAGAGGATCAGCTGGAGCGGAGTTTCCTGTACTGCAACCAGAACCGCAGCCCTGCCCGTGTCAATAGCAACTCCAAGGCAAAGCCTGAGTCAGTGTCCACCTGCTCCGTGACCTCCCCGGATGACATGTCCACCAAATCAGATGACTCCTTCCAGAGCATCCACGCCAGCCTGCCCCTGGAGACCTTTACCAAGTATGTGACCAACGAACCGGACTGTCCCCGGCTGCTCCTCAGTGCCCTGTCCCAGGAGGAGCTGGCTTCCGAGATCATTGTCCTGCAGGATGCCATCAATGAGAAGGCAGACAAAGCCTGGGCCAACTCGCCCATGCTGAGCAAGGAGGCCACCAAGTCCCCCTTCCAGCTGGAGAATCACAGACCCTGCTTGGATTCCATGGTAAAGGGCACCTGGCCCAGCCAGGGTGACTCCAGCACCCTCACTGAACCCCTCAAGCTGGATAAGGCTTCAGGGGCCAGCACAGGGAAAGACTTTGGCGAGGAGGTTTTCGAGGGTCCTCAGGTGGAGTTTGCAGACACTGAGACCAAGGATGCACTGAAGGACACAGCCTCACTGGCCTTCAACTCCAAGCCCAGCATCCCAGCATCAACATCAAGTGCAGGAGCCACCAACTACAGCTGCTACTCAAACACCACAGCCAACTCGGTGGGGTCTGAGAACACCATGGAGCACTTTGAGTGGCCGGAGGAGAGCCTGGGCGAGGAGTGCCTGCGATGGAAGGATCTGCAAGCCACCGAGCTCCCCAAGGGCTTGTTCCCTAGCAAATTGGGCTCCTGCAAGGAGAAAAAAAATGCCTGCGGCTTGGATCTGTGTGACGGCGAGCAGCCAGCCAAGAGCGAGCCAGCCCAAGACTTCAGCCAGCAGGCGATAGAGGAGGAAGAGGAGACGCTGACCTATGATGAAGCAACAAAGGCAGACAGTGAGCGGTGGCTGCAGGACACCCGGCACTGCTGCTCGACTGGGGACTTCAGCGAGATCCCCATCATCTCCTCACCAGAGCTGAAGGAATCAGACCTGGAGGCAGAGGAGTACTCCTCGCTCTGTGAGCTGGCTGGATCGGAGCAGAAGTCGGTGACGTTCGATGCCTCATCGCCCAAGCCCCCGGAGATGCCTGCAGTGCTGTCCTCCAGTGAGGTGCCTGTGTCTGCCGAGGAGACCGTCAGCACGGTGGAGAAGGAGAGCTCAGCCCCGACCCCACGCCTCTCTGACGAGTCTGTCATCCTGCTGGGCCCTACCGTGGGCACGGAGACCAAGGTCAAGAGCTGGTTCAAGTCCTCCCTGCCCCACATCCAGCCCGAGGAGGAGAGCGGTGGAGGGGAGACGTCCCACCCAGAGGTGGCCAGTGCCGAATCCACCCCGTCGATTGCGGCGAAGCAGCAGCTCACCCCTGAAAACACTCCGGGGAAGACGGAGCCCGTCTCACGGGGCAAAAGCCTCCGCAACAAGAGGGTCCACTGCCGGCTGCCAGAGGGAGATGGCCCTGGCAGTGCTGTGCCAAGCCCCTTCGACGACCTCTCAGCACCTGGCAGTGTGGCCAGTACCTGCCTCGGGCCAGATGGCCAAGGGGAGATATCCAGCAAGAACTCCCACAGCCAGACGCCACGGTTCCCAGCCGAGGGGCTGCCCGCTCGCATGTGCACCCGCTCCTTCGCTGCCCTCGCTGAGCCCCGCACCCCTGCCCCGCTGGAGGGGCTGAAGGCCCCCATGCACCAGGAGAAGCTGGGGAAGAAGCCTGCTTGTGGTGTGAAGCAGAGAGTTGGTTTCAGAGCCAGGAAGCGCAGCAGCCGGCCAGGCCCCAAAATGGTCCAAAATGCCAGCGATGCCACCCTCCTGGTGCCCAGCTTGGTGGTGGCAGAGGAGGTCTCTGGGCCAATGCCAGCAGAGGGGGATGCAATGGAGGTGGGGGACAGGGACCAGCGGTCAATGATCCTGCGCTCCCGGACAAAGACACAAGAGGTTTTCTACACCAAGAGGCGGAGGGGCAAGCGGGCAGCTGATGTCCGGCTGAAGAACTGCAAGGCACCCAAAAAGCTCATCTCCAACAACCACCTGGCACCCACCTTCAAGTTGGCAGCCCCAGGTAGCCCCCACAAGGAGGGCAAGGTGGGTGCCCGGATGAAGCTGCCCAAAGCAGGGCCAGGCATGGGGGGCAAAGTGTCCGAGCGGTCTCTGCACTCACTGAAGAGGAAATCCACCTTCATCTCCCCCATCCCTGCCAAGAAGAGGAACCTGGTCCTGCGGAGCAACAGCGGCAGCGTGAAGGAGGAGAAGCCTGAGGCACCTCCCAGCCTCTTCAAGAAGATGCCTGTCACCAAGAAGGTGAAAGCCAAGCTGCCCCCTAAGAGCTCTGGTGAAGCTGTCCCAAAACCCCCCCAACCAAAAGAGGCTCCCGATGTCTGCATCAAGATCACCTCCCGGGCAGCTTTCCAGGAGGCCACCAAGACCAAAGTGCTGCCTCCCCGCAAGGGCCGTGGCCTCAAGCTGGAGGCCATCGTCCAGAAGATCACCTCCCCCAACCTGAAGAAGTTCGCCTGCAAACCATCAGCCACCGCAGCAGTGGCCACGGTTGCTGCCTACAGCACCTCCCTGAACCCGGTAGGAGCAGAGAGGGAGCGGGCAGTGAAGCACAGTGGGGTGGCTCTGGCGGTGGGTGACACAAGGCTGTCTAAGCCAGCGATGGCTCAGAAGGTGCCCCCCATGCCAGCAGCTGATCAGCTCTGCCGAAACCCCAACGGCCGAGCGCCGAAGGGGAAGCTGGGCAGCGGGAAGAAACTCTCTGCCGACAGCTGCCAGGCTGAGGCCTGCGCACCCGCCCTGGGCACCCAGCCCAGCTCTGCCATGACGGCCAAGAGCCTGGGGCTCCTGGGACCCAAGAAGAGGAACCGCAAGGGCAAAGCAGCGGCATTAGGTGTGGCAAAGGCCCCCATGGGCCCCACACCAATGCTGTTGTCCCGGGAGCGTGCGGCCGGTCCGGGTGGTGGGGAAGAAGCACCACGGGAGGGCAAGAAACCAAAGAGTGAGGACAAAGAGACTGGAGGAGGCGAGGGTCCTCCTGAGAACCGCTCCACTGGTGGGCCAGCACGGGGACCGAAGCCACGGGCCAACCACTCCAACTACAATGGCTACTCCAAGCGGCAGCGTAAGCGTCTGGCCCACGGCAAGGCCAAGGCAGTGCCGGCGCGGTGCAAGAGTCGCGGCAAGCGGCGGCGGCAGCCCCAGCAGGCCCCACTGCTGCACCCTGCCGAGCCTGAGATCCGGCTGAAGTATATCTCCTGCAAGCGGCTGAGGGCGGACAGCCGGGCACCCCCCTTTGCCCCCTACGTCCACGTGGAGCGGCGCGGCGAGTTCACCACCACCTGCACCATCATCAACTCGCCCGGCGACGAGGCCCGGCTGCAACGGGGACCATCCGGGCCAGCACCGCGACCACGGGCAGCCCTACCTGCCTCGTCCACCATGCATATGGGGCCGGTGGTGTCAAAGGCACTGAGCGCTGCCTGCCTGGTCTGCTGCCTGTGCCGCAACCCTGCCAACTACAAGGACCTGGGGGACCTCTGCGGGCCCTACTACCCTGAGGACTATCTGCCCAAGAAGAAGTCGCGGATGAAGGAGAAAGCACGGGCAGAGGGGCCGGGCGAGGACGTAGTGCCGCCCGCCGCGGCTGAGCGGGCGCCACGAGGGACAGAGGGCAGCTGCGGCGCCGGCAGCAAGGCAGCTCGGCCAGAGGGTGCCGCCGAGGTGGCCAAGCAGAGCGCGTTGCGTTCCAGCCCGCGGGGCATGTTCCGTAGGCTGCAGAGCTGCTACTGCTGTGACGAGAGGACAGAGGGCGAGGAGGCGGCCGAAAAGCCCCGGCGGCACGAATGTCACAAGACTGAGTCCCCGCCGCAGGAGCTGGCGGGAGACACGCAGGAGCACTGGCTGCACGAGGCCTGTGCCGTATGGACCGCGGGGGTTTTCCTGGTGGCAGGGAAGCTCTACGGGCTGCAGGAGGCCGTCAGGGCGGCTGCTGACCTGGTAAGAGCTCGGCTGCCTGCACGGCATCCTGCGGGCACCCTGCGGCCAAAGTGCGTTCCCCTGGCTGTGCCTCCAGCTGGGATGAAACTTAATAGGGTTGGCTCTGATAAGTTGCCCTGGGAGAGCCAGGTGGGTGCTGAAGCACCTTGAACCCTGCTGGCTTCCTGCAAGTTTGGTGCTGCCATGTCTCTGGTAGTGCCTCAAATCTCTTTTAGGCATAGAAGTGTTAATGACTTTGTTATGCTTTGAGCCCATCCTGGGGCCATGAGGATGCTGCTCCTGCTGGTTTGCAGCCCTCAGCCCAGACATATCACTGGGAGAATGTGAGATGAAAGATGGGCACAGCATGGCCTGATACCACAGTGATGAACCACAGGGGAAGGGGAGCTGGAGGGAGGGTACTGCCCTGCTGCAGGGAGGATGCTGCTGGGAGAGTGCCACAGGGAGATGAGGTTTTTGTGCTGGTGAGAGGGAGGGGACAAACCATCCCCGAAAAGGTGGGGCAGAGAGCTGCCAGTAAGCCCCCTGGTACTAGGTTTGGGCCTGGCTGTACTTCCAGGCATTAATGGCTGTCAGGAGGCTGCTGCCCTTTCCCTACCCATGCCACAGGACTGGGTGCTGCTCCCACCCTTGCTGCACCCATGGGGACAAGGCAAGAAATGGCAAATACCACAGTCCTCCACCACTGAGCCATGGCATGGCTCAGGCCATGTCCTTTCACCTCTGCACCTTCTGCCCTGTGGAGAATGGTGGTGGGCTCGGTGCCATCGAGGGGAACAGGATGGTGGGCAGAAACCTTGCACGTGGCCGCAGATGGCCAAGCAACTGGCACTGCATCATCCACAGTGCACCAGCACAGGAGGAAGGATGCTGCCTGGTGGGCTGCAGAGGTGCAGGGACACCAGCATGCTGCCTTACCAGCTGGGATTGTCAGGGTGCTTTGCTCCTGTGCTGGGCTCTGATGGAGTCTCTCTGTCTCTCTGCATCTCTCCATCCTTGCTCTGAATTCCTGGGTGTGTTTTAAAGAAGTGCTCAAGCTGCCAGCAAGCGGGAGCCACCGTGGGCTGCTGCCAGAAGGGCTGTCCCCACACCTACCACTACGCGTGTGCCGTCGACACAGGTGAGCGTGGGAGCATGGGACGTGGGCACCCCTGGCACCCTGCCACCCAGCTGGCTGTGGGGCTGGTCACTCTGCAATGCCCAAACTTGCCCAAGAGGAGGGTGGGCTCACAGCTCTCTGCCTGGCCAGGATGGTGATGCCCTCTGCACTGGCAGTGCCTGCTGGTGTCCTGATTTTGGCTGTCCTCAGCTGAACCCTCCATGCAAATGCTGTGGCTGACCTGGATGGTGGCAAGAAGAGGATGCTGTGTCCCCACGCTTGGGGACAGCCATCACAGAGCACAGGGACTCCTCTGACACATCGTTCTCTCCTTGCAGGTTGCTTATTAACCGAAGAGAGCTTCTCTCTGAAATGTCCCAAACATAAGGTAAGCCCAGAGCCCCCCCTCAGTCCCCAGCACTCTGCAGCCCTCTGGGGACCTGCCTCTGGACCACACTGGGGACACCCTGCTCTGCAGTACAGCCACCCCAGGCACTCAGCCCCATGTGGTATGGGGCATCGCATCCCTGGGGGATACCAGGTCACCCAGGAGCCTTCCAGGCAAGTGGGTGCCAAGGGTGGGATCCCCCCAAGCTGGGCTATGGGGTTTTATTTCTCTTCCCTGAGTGCTGACGAGGCGTGAGGCAATAACTGAACCCTGACTAAATGTGCCGGGTGGACAACTGATTATTTGTGGGTGGGCAGAGAGGGTATCCCGGGGACATGCCCACCAGCTTGGGAACTGGAGCCAGGGTACCCCCCCATCCCAGCAAGACCTCTGGACTGACACCCCCCTTCTCCCCACAGAGGCAGCCAGTGTAGCCCTGCCACCAGCGAGGGACCGGTGGAAGAGGCAGCACCCTGGGAGAAGAGTGGGGCCGGCCTGGGCTGTACCAGGAGCTGCCCTGCTGCAGGTGGGCACAGCGCTGCCCCCCGTGCCTCCCATCCCGAGCCCATTCTGGGCGGGCAGAGCCAGCGCCAGGTTTTCCCTCCTGCCAAACCCCAGCAAAACATGGGCAAATCAAGCCAGTGCCAGGTTTTCCATCCTGCCAGACCCCAGCAAAACCTGGTTTGGCTGCTTGGGAGAGATGGAAGAGAATCCTCCAGACAGTGCCAGTGCCAGGTTTTCCCTCTGCCAGACTCCAGAGAAAAAACAGCGTGGCTGTATGGGAGAGACTGAATGGGATCCCCTCAAAGGCAGAGCCAGTGCCAGGTTCTCCCTCCTGCTGGGACCCTGGCAAAACCTGGCCTGGACGTACAGGAGAGGTGGAATGGGATCCTCCAGGCTGAGCCATTGCTGGGTTTTCCCTCATGCCAGATCCTGGCAAAACTCGACCTGGCCTTATGGAAGACATGGAACAGGATTCACCGGGAAGAGCCAGCACTGGGTTTTCCTTCCTGCCAGGCCCTGGTAAAACTCAGCCTAGCAGTAGAGAAGAGATGGAGTGGGATTGCTCGGATAGAGCCAGTGCCAGAGTTTTCCCCCTGCCAGGTTCCCAGTAAAACCCAGCCTGGCTGTATGGGAAAGGTGGAACAGGATCCTCTAGGGAGAGCCAGTGCTGGGTTTTCCTTCCTGCTGGGCCCCTAGTAAAACCTGGCCTGGCAGAGAGGGATGGAATGGGATCCCTCGGCCCTCGATGGCTGCACAGGGGGGGAGGGGGGAGGGAGGGGCCGTGTAAAAGGGAGGGGTCCAGCAATGTTGTCTTACAGTGGGGCTGCCAGACCCGCTGCGGGTCCTGGCTCTCCACATCTCACACTGATCTGATCTGAGATGTTGCCTTCAGCAAACCTCACGGTGTCTGTCTGTATATACCTGTGGCAGAGAAAAGATAGAGGAAAAAAAAAAAAAGAAAAGAAAAAAAAAAAGAAGAAAAAAATCAGAAAAAGGAAAAAAAGGAGGAAAAAAAAAAAGAAAAAAGCCAAAACTGGGCCTGCTGTTTGAAACACCACTCTGCATCTTCCCTTTCCTTCTGCCATCGCCTGTCTGTCTCCACCCTGCCCATCCTGGAGTGCTTGGCTGGGCTGGTGGGTGCTCACTGGACTGCCCCATCCCTGCTCCGTCCTCCAAACCTCGGCCTCTTGCACCCACCCCCCTCCCACGCCATGGAGCCTCCTGCTCTCTGGGACACTCTACAAACCCACCCTCCTCCCTCTGCTCAGCATTATCAGCACATCCTCTGCAGCTTTTGCTGGGGAGGGGTTTCACTCCCTGGGCTTGTGCTGAATCCCAGACTCAGTGCTGAATCCCAAAGCTCTGGGTGCTGAACCCCATGGCTCTGGGTGCAAACCCCAAGCTCTGGGTGTTGAACCCCAGGGATTTAGCCTGGTGCAAGAGGGTGACAGGAGCCCAGAAATTACTTCCAGCCAGCAGCAGGGTTCTTGCTGGAGTAGGAGGAGGCACTTGTTCCCCTCTCACCCCTTGCTGCCCTGGGTGCCAGGTTTGCTCAGCTCCCTCAATTTTCCTGGCCACCTTGGTGGAGCTGGGGAGCTGCCCAGCACTGGGATCACCCCCACACATACCATGTCCCTAGAGGGTGCCCCACATGACTCCCCAGTCTGCGCACACACACACCCCCCTAGCACACGTAGCAAATCACCAACCCAGGGTGAATCAACCCCAAATCCCATCCCAAAACTCCAGCCACCTGTGGGAGGCATCCCACAAAGTTGGGGGGCACAGAGCTGCTCCCATCCATCCCTGTCCCCACGGAGTCACTGTCTGGTGTCCCTTATCAGTTGTCACATCCCCCTCTGTCTCACCCAGCCCTCACCCTCCAGGTTTGCTGGCCACAAAATGTTGTTTCAGCAGCTTGCCTTGGACACAGGAGTGAAAAGAAACAAACAAACAATAACACATCATAAAAAATAACAGGGAAAAAAATGGGGGAAAAGGGGGGGAGGAAGGGGGGGGGGGAAAGGGGGAGAAAGGGAAAAAAAAGAGGGGGGAAAGGAGCTTAAAAAAGGAAAAGAGGAGGAAAAAAGGAGGAAAAAAAAAAGCAAAAGGAGAGGGGGTGAAAAAAGGGGGGGGGGAAGAGAAAATATGGGGAAAAAAAGAGGAAAAAAAAAAAAGAAAGAAGAGGCAGAATAATAAAAATAATTAATTTAAAAGAAAAATAAACCCACACAAACAATAAAACTCCTGGTGTCCTTGGCAGCATTGCCTGAAATCTGGCTATTTTTAGTGACATCTTGTACATATGACTGTAAAATGGTAACACCCCCCCCACCCCCACCCCCACCCCGTGTGTATTATATATTGCCTCATTATATAGTGTATATATATGTATACATATACATATATATAATATATATGAAGACTGTAAATGTTAAGACTAGTGTTCTTATTAGTATATTGCTTCACACTGAAGATTGTGTGTAACAAGGCTGTTTCTAAAAGATGTTTATTTTCCTTAAGAGTTAAAAACAGGTCATTGCATTCAGAGCGTCAATAAAGATACAACGATTGTTTTGGAAGTACGTGGTGCCCCCCCTCCTGCCCTCTCTTTTCCTCCCTTCTTAGAGGGGGTTTTGGGTTGGTTTGTTGTGGGGAGGGTGGGGGTGTGGGGGGGGTGCCAGCTCCTGCCTGCCCCTGCGTCTTCAGGTGCCGCCCAGGGTTTTCACAGGATCGGTGCCACGCTACAGTAGAGGTTGGAAGGGTGCTCCAGAGATCATCCAGTCCAACACCCCTGCCCCCACCACCAAATCAGGATCACCCAGGGTGGTCCACACAGGAATGCACCCAGGAGGGTTTTGAAAGTCTCCAGAGGAGACTCCACAGCCTCTCTGGGCAGCCTGCTCCAGGGCTCCATCGCCCTCACTGTAAAGTTTCTCCTCAGGTGGAGGTGAAATCTGCGTTCAAGCTTGTACCTGCTGTTCCTTGTCTGATTCCTCTGCACCACCAAAAAGAGCTTGGCCCCCTCCACTTGACACCCCTCTGATATTGATAGACATGGATGAGATCCCCTCTCACTTTGCTGGAGGGGATGCTGCAGAGTGGGGCTGGGGGTTTGGAGCAGGGAAGCAACACCACCCAGGTGAGGAAGGGGTGTTTGGGCTTCTGCATCCCTGCCACTGGTGTCCCCAGTCCCCACCTCTGCCACCCTTGTGTCATAGCAACCTCTTCCCACAAGGAAGAGTGGAAGTTGAGGCATAGGAAGTTCCATGTAAACAGGAGGACAATTTTTTTCACTGTGAGGGTGACAGAACACTGGAGCCCAGGGCAGGTTGTGGAGTCTCCTCTCTGGAGATACTCAAAACCTGCCTGTATAGGTGATCCTGCTTGGGGTGGGGGGTGGGGGGGTTCTCTGTCTCCATGCCCCAGCCCATGAAGCAAGCTAGGACCCAAAGTTGGAGTTGCCCAACCAAATTATAGCATCACAGGATGCTAGGGGTTGGAAGGGACCTTGCAAGATCATCCAACCCCCACTGCCAGAGCAGGATCACCTGGAGTAGGTCACACAGGAATGCGTCCAGGCAGGTTTTGAATGTCACTAGAGGAGACTCCACAACCTCTCTGGGCAGCCTGCTCCAGTGTTCTGTCACCCTCACAGTGAAAAAGCTTTTCCTTATGTAAAGGGTGTTCAGGGAGGGTGGGTCCTTTGGCCCTAGGTGCAGCCAGGCTCTTTGTGCCCCGCCCCCCCCACCTCGTTCCCAAGGCCAGCACACACCAGTATAAATAATCAGCTTTAATAGTCTGTACAAAACTCTCCAGCTATGAAAATACCGTTTAAAAACGCAAGGGGGGGGCTGGGGGAGGGGCTATGTACAAGTCAGGGTGAAGCAAGGGGACAGGGGTACCCACCAGCCCCCTCAGAATCCCATGCCCCTCTGCCATCCCTTCTCCAAAAAAGCTCAGGACCAGCCATGCCTGGGGGTGAGGACAGCTCCTAACTGGGGACACTGGTCAGAACTGGGGGTGGGGGCAGGGTAGGCTGGGGTTGGAGTCCTCTTGCACCCCATGGGCATGGTTGGGAAGAGGGTCCTTAGCTGCCACCACGGGGTCAAACCCCACAATGGGGGCAAAGCTGAGCCTCCCATGCAAGACCCGCGGGAGCAGGGGGAGGGGATAGAGCAGGGACAACCAGGAGAGGAGGATGAGGATGCCCCGCCCCCTACCCTGTGCTGAAGGATTGCGGGGGCACTGGTACTGGATGGCACTGGGGGCAGGCTGCTGAAGCGTCCCAGTGCCATGCAATACTGTGACAGTGTCACTAGAGGTCCCCACGTCCCAGCACCGAAATGGGCTGGGCACAGGGACAGAGCCATGGGGTGGCCAAGCCCATTCAGGGTGCCCCACACGTGGCTGTCCCATGCTGGGAGCCTCCGTGGGCATCACCAGTGGCACTGGGCATCACCCTGCCCCTCCTCACTCACCCACCCCCTCACCTTAAAACCTGCTCCCTCACACCATCCTGCTGAAGGGCCTTCCACCCTGAGGGGAAACTGAGGCAGGCACGTTCTCGTCACCCCCAGCCACCCCCGAGCGCCAAGGTGGGCAAGCAGTGGGGCTGCCAGCGCGCCCCGGGTCAGCCTGACGTGACAGTGGTGCCACTGGCCAGGTTGATGATCATCTGCTGGCAGTCGTGCAGCGTCCGTTTGTCGCCCAGCCGCTCCAGGGTGCGGGCAGCCTCAGCCAGCATGCCCACGCGCTGGCCTGGTCCCGAGAGGAAGCTGGGTGGGAGGTAGCAGCAGGCCAGGAGCAGAGCTTCAGCATTCTCCCGTGGCGTGGGGTGGCTCTCCGGCTCACCAGCTGCGAGGAGGGAGAGCGGGTGTCAGCCTCAAGGGTACCTACCACTGGAAGCCACCAACCCTCCCTTGGGTGCCATGGCTCTTCACCCACCCCAGAGCAGGTGCCACCACCCAAGCATAGGCAGGAACCCGCTGTGCCCCGCTGCCAAGCACTCCTGGAGTGCTGCAGGTGGGGAGCAGCGTCCCACCCTGTGTCCCACCTGTTTTGCTTCCCTGCACCCCTCTCCTCCGCAGGCTGCGGTCCAGCAGCTGGTGGGTACGTGTGGGGCTGGCCCGGGCCATGAGCCTGGCAGTGGCTTCGTGCAGGAACACCTGAAGAAGGGGAGCACGGTGAGCACAGCAGTGTGCCGGGGACAAGGGGACACGGTGGGATGAGGCGCTGGGGGCTCACCCGGTGCATGGCAGGGCGGAGGGTCTGCGCCAGGCGCCGGAGGCTGCTGAGGTCCTGCTGGAAGCCGCGGAGCTCCACGGCAGAGGCCTGGTAGAGGCAGCTGCGCTGCTGGCTGACTGTCATCTGCTGCTGCCACAGGTTGGTGCGGGTGACCAGGAGCAGGTCACACAGCAAGAACTGGACCGCCTGGGGCAAGGGGAGCCGGGTGAGTGTGGGGGACGGACGGACGGACGGACACGACGGCACGGGGCGGACAAGGAGGTCCCTGCGGGCAGGCGTGGCTGCGCGGGACCCCCGCCGGGCTGCACGGCAGGGGCATTGCACTCCCAGTCTGACACATGCAATGCAACTACAATGCACCCCCGCGAGGGCCGGGGGCACCTCCCGCCAGGGCTCGGCCCTCCCGCTCCACCCAGGCTGGGCAACCACCTCGGCCCCAGCCTGACTCACCTTGTCGATGGTGCCCCTGGGGGGGCTGCCCAGCTCCAGGCTCTCCCGCAGGCAGGCGCTGGCCTTCTCACAGTGGCTCAGGCTGGCCTGGCTCCCGTCCTGCTTGCTCAGCATGGCTCGGATGGCTTGGAAGGAGTGCAAGGCAGCGCGGGGCAGGGGCTTGCTGCAAGGTGGGGACATGGTCACTGCGGAGCCCTCACCAGGCACGGATGTTGTCCCACTCTGGGGACACTGGGTGGTATGGCCACGCTGCTCGCAGTGTTAGTAACATGGTCAAGCAGGCCAGCAGTGTCCTGGTTTGTATCAGGAATAGTGTGGCCAGCAGGACCAGGGCACGGTGCTGGTGAAGGATCTGGAGAACAGGGCTGGTGAGGAGCAGCTGAGGGACCTGGGAGTGTTTAGCCTGGAGAAAAGGAGGCTGAGAGGAGACCTTCTGGCTCTCTAACGCTCCCTGAAAGGATCTTGGAGGCAGGTGAGGGTTGGTCTCTTCTCCCAAGGAACAAGCAATAGGACAAGAGGAAAAGGCTTCAAGTTGTGCCAGGGGAGGTTTAGGTTGGACATGAGGAATAATTTTTTCCCCCAAAGGGCTGTCAAGCCCTGGAGCAGGCTGCCCAGGTTAGTGGTAGGCTCCCCATCCCTGCAGGGCTTTAAAAGCTGTGCAGATGTGGTGCTGAGGGACATGATGACCTTGGGTTCATGGTGGGACTCAATAAAGTTTTTTTTCAACCAAAACAATCCTCTGATTCTAAGGGCTCTGCCAGCCCAAAAAGGAGGGAAGGTATGTGATGAGTTGCCACCCTCCTCTCCCCAGTGCCCCCCAGCACTCACTCAGAGCTCTGCAGTGCCCGGGGCATGGTCTCCACCAGTGGGTAGAGGCGCTCAGCCCCTTCCTCGTCACCCTGCAGCCAGTGAATCACTGTGCCAATGATGGATGCCCACCACTTGGACACGGGGTCGGTGCCTGCAAGGTGAGAAGGGACACGAGAGTGGGGTGTCCACTAGCCCTCTGGCCTCCTTCTATGAAGCATCCCCACGGGGAGGGAAGACATTCCAGCCTCACCTGTGACAGCAGCCAAGCCAGAGCTGATGCAGGGTGTGGGGCCGGCCGTGCCGCTGACGTTGGAGCATCCATTGAGGAGCTGGAGGTACTCCAGAGCACTGGAGAAGCGCCTGCCAGGAGAGGGGCCATGAGTGGGGCTGGCCCCATGGTGGGTGGAGGGAGCAGGATGCCCACCCTGGCACTTACCCCTCACTCTGGGCAGCGGGGCGGCCAGGCTCGGGCATGGCCACGCAGCACAAGGCCTTCTCCAGAAGGTGCTCACGGAAGAGCTGGGTGACCTGCGCCAGAGGGTCCACTGTGGCACAAAGGGGTGGTGAGCAGGTACATCCCCACCCTGACACGGAGGGCTCAGGGGTGCCAGGGGTGGTGGGGTACCTGGGTTGCCAGCAGAGCTGTAGATGGTCTCCCTTGGGACGCCCTTGACGGCCCAGTCTCCGTCGACAAAGAAGCGGTGGCCCAAGGGGTGGCAAAGCCACTGCATGGCCGGGGGCACAGCCCCACCGTGGGACAGAGCCACACGCCGGGCACTGCAGAGGAAGGGGCGCTGTAGGGAGAGTGGGGAGTCAAAGAAGCATTCAGGGGCACAGGAGAGCCCCTCTGCCCCAGGGTGGAGGGGGCTGCTCCACACTCACAGCCAAGAAGTGGAAGCAGCGGTGCAGGCTGGCCTTGACCCGCAGGGCAGCTGCCACGTAGATCTCAGCCAGGGCAGCCACGGAGACGGCGTCGCCGGCACACTCGGCCAAGTTGACGGCGCTCAGTGCCAGGTTGATGGCCAGCAGGTGCCCCCCTGCCTGCTTCCCTGCGGAGATGGGGACAGGGACTCAGGGAAAGGCATGAGAGGCTCGGGAATGGAGATGGGGACTCAGGGATGAGGATGTAAGGCTAAGTGACAAGGATGGAGACAGGGAGCTCAGGGATGGGGACAAGGGGTTCAGGGACAGGAATGGGGTCTCGAGGATGGAGAGGGGGGCTCAGGGATGGAGGTCTTCAGGAGGGGTATGGAGGTCTCAGAGATGAGCACGGGGACAGTGGCCTCAGGCACAGTGATGGGGTGCTCAAGGAAGGATGTGGGGGGCTCAGGAACTGACACGGGAAACTCAGGGATGGAGATGGTGTCCCAGGGACAACGCAGGGCACAGGGGTCCCATCCCCTCAGCCCCCCATAGCGTGGGGCCATACCTGCGAGGTGCAGCTGGTGCAGACGGTGGTAGGCCATGGCAGCATCGCGGGCACTCTGCCAGACGTGGGCGGGGGGCGGGGGGTCGGGGCGCAGCCTCCCGGCGCGGGCAGCCAGCCAGCGAACCACCCAGAGGCGCTGCAGCAGGTGCCGCAGCAGGGTCCACAGCAGGCTGCAGGCCAGGTCCCCGTGGGAGGCGGGCAGAGGGCGGCCCAGTGCCCCCAGCGCCGTCCGCAGGTGCTGGGCACCCTGGGCGAAGTCCCCCTGGCAATGGAGAAAGGAGTCAGAGGGCACAGCAGCAGGGGTGGGACCAGTGCGGGGAAATCACAGGACGGTTTGGCTTGGAAAGGACCTTAAGAGACCCTCTCGCTCAAGGGTGTGGCAAGGGGCAGGGCTCACCCGGTCCAGGTCGAGGTCAGCCTGCCGCCGGTGCCGCCAGAAGAGCACAGAGGGCTCGGAGTGGGGGCGGGTGACGGGCTCCCCGAAGACGAAGAGCCTCACCACCGCCCCCAGCACCAGCGCCGTGTTCAGCGCCCAGAAGGCCAGCGTGGGCCACAGCCACTGCGACCACCCCCATGGCTCCTCTGTGTGGGGAGTGGGGAAGTCAGCACCACCCCACACTGTGCCCACCCCATGCTCTCCACCCCAGCAGCCTTCACTTCATGCCCACCCCAGAAGCCTCCACTCCAGTGGTGTCCATCCCAACAACCTCCACCCAACAGCCTCAGTCCCACGTCCACTTCAGCATCCTCCACCCCAATCATCTCCCATCTGACCTACCCTGTGACATCTCTCCTGATAGCCTTCACCCCATGTCCACTACAACCACCAAAACAGCCTCCATCCCAACAGCTTCAACCCATATCCACCCCAACAGCATTCACCCTGATGGTCTCCACCTCACCAGCCTCCAGCCCATGCCCACCCCAACAGCCTCCACCCCAACAGCCTCATGCCCACCTTGACAGCCACTGCCCCACACCCATCCCAACAGCCCTCATCCCAGTGGCCTCCTCTTTGTGCCAACCCCAATAACCACCAGACTGACAGCCCCCATCCCAACATCTGCCACCTCAAGAACCCCCACCCCACGCCAGGGCTTACCCACGGTGCCAGACTGAGCCATGATGCTCCTGCTGGGGCCACTGGTGCCTGGGTTTCCCACAGGGGCTGGGGCACTGGAGCCCCGAAGGAGGGAGGCCAGGGGGTTGAAGGAGAGGCAGAGGAAGACGAAGGCGCAGAGGGCCATGCGGGAGCGGTCCAGCATGCCCTGGCTGCTGGGCGAGGGTGGAGGCTGCTCCTGCTTCACCTGCACAGGGAGAGCTGCCGTGAGCCCCAGGGCATGGACATGGGGCATGGGTATGTGATATAGGGCATGGCATGGGGCACAGGCATGGGACAGGGGCTACAGGGAATAGGGCACGGTTATGGGGTTCAGGTATGGGGTACAGGGCATGGTCCTGGTTATGAGCATTGGACACAGGCACTCCCAATAGGGCGTGGGGCACAGTGGTGGGGTACATGGCATGAAATGCAGGGTACAGGCATGTGGCACAGAGCACATTTTGGGGCACAGTGCACGGGTGCAGCAGCCCAGTGCACTCCAGAATGCCTCTCTGCAGCCCCAAACTGGGTGAGGAGCAGCCTCAGAGAGCAAGACCAGAACTTTCAGCTCCTTTTCCCATGCCAGCATTGGGCACACTTTGTCCTTGGTACCCCCAGTGTGATGCAGCAGACCTGCTGCCCACTCAGGGTGGTGGGATTCCTCCCCAGAGCCCCCCACACCTTGTCATGCTCGCAGAGGGGGCTGTCAGGCTCCGAGTCGCTGCTGCTGTTGCTGCTGGTGCCGCTGAGCGAGAGCAGGCTGCTGTGGGACGGCGACCCCACGTCCGAGGGCGGCGGGGTCAGCATCTCCATCACCTCTGCCTTCACCACCTCCATGGGGGCCTCTGCCTTGGCCCCACTGCTGCAGGAGGCCACCAGGTCCTTCAGGGACTCTGCGGGGAGTAGAGCCGGTTGAGAAGCGCCGGCAGGGGTACGGCAGCTGAGGCGCCAAGGCCGAGGCCTCCCCAGGACCTGCCCTTCCACTCACGGTTCTTCTGCACAGCCTTCTTCAGAGCAAGGTTCTCCTGCTTCAGCTTCTGGTTGCTCTGCTGCAGGAAGCGGATGTACTCGATGGCCTTCCGCAGCACCGCAGACTTGTTGAGCTGCCGGCGGACAGGGGACGGCTTAGACCCCGGGCACAGCACCCCCTTGCCCAGCCCTGGTCCCATCTCACCCAGGCTCCCACCTTGGCCTCGGTGCCCACCACGAGGTCCTTGAGCTCCACGATCTTGTCGTTGATGGAGGAGCGGTAGCGCTTCTCGATGGCGTTGTGTGCCGTGCGCTTCTCGCCCCGGCTCTGCACCAGCGCCGGCTTCCCGCTGGGTGCCAGCCGGTTGATGGGCAGCTTCTCGGCGTCCACCACCAGTGGCACCGTGGCCAGGATGGTTCCTCCGCTCACCAGGGCCTGTGGGGGTGCAGGGTGGTGTTGATGGGGGTCCCCAAGCATTCTCTCACCCCAGGGCTCCCCGGCTGCGGGACCTTACCGGCACCTGCAGCGGGGTGGCAGAGCTGCTGGTGGTGGTGGCCAAGGAGGCGATGCTGGAGCTCTTGGCACTGCCAGCGTCTGTCTTGACAGCTGTCAGCAGCAGGGAGTCAGCCTTGATGAAGTGGGGCTGCAGCAAGACCTGGGGGACAGGGGAGGAGTCAGTGGGGCTGGTGGGCAACAGAATCCCTTCACCCACACCTGGCTCTGGGCTTACCGGCACCGGCTGGATCTGGGGTGAGATGGGTTGCGGGGCAGCGGAGGCCAGGAGCTGCTGGGGTGCCACACTCTGCACTGGGCCAGGCAGTGCCACAGGCTGGGCTGGCTGTGAAGTGGGCAGGGGACTGGGCACGGTCTGCCCTGCACCCCCAGGCTGCACAGCTGGGCATGGAGCAGAGCACAGCATTACCACAACAATCCCACCCTGGGCACCCCCACCCCACGGGGATGCATCCCTCCCACTCCAGCAAGAGCCCCTCACCACAAGCCCCCAGCCGGGGACCCCTAACCCTCCCCACATCCCCAGATCCTCACCAGAGAAGCTGTGCTGGTTCTGGAAGCCCCCCAGGGGCTGGGAGTTGAACTGGTTGGGAGAGGCAGGGACGAAGCTGGGGGCCAGCACAATGCCAGGCTGGGGCTGGCTGCTGGGTACGGCCACAGGCTCCTCCTTCACACCCGGGGCCGGCGCTGGCAGGAGCGGGGCGGGGGGCTGCGGGGTGAAGGTCGCCATCCCGGGGGGCCCTGGGTAGACGCTGCTGGTGGGGGCAGCAGGGGGAGGTTTGTTGGGCCCCAGGTAGGTGCCAAGGGTGCCTGGAGCCGGGGGCAGCCCCGGGGGCATGGCGGTGTCAGGGGCACCGAAGGGTGAGTCGAAGAGTCCCGGGAAGTCATTGTCAGGTGTGTTGATCAGCTGGAGCATGTCTGCAAAACAGACCCCCCCCATGCCATCAGTGGCTGACCCAGACAGGCACTTCCTAAGGGACCCCCTCAAAGCTCTAGGGGTCCCCAGGTTGTCCCCACGCTGCCCAGCCCACAGCTGGGGATGGATCTCTCCATAAACCAGGGGCAAAATTCCCTAAGAGCCCAGGAATCTGCTGTGCCCTCCTAGCCACCCTGCCAGTGGGGAAACTGAGGCAGGGGGCTCACAATGTTGGTGCCAGGACCTGGCCACCAGCCGCTGGAGGTTTCTAGGGGGTGACAGAGTAGATCTGAGCCTGGTTCTGAGGTGGAGGGAGGCAGAGAGGACCCTGTGCCAGCTAGTTTATTTATCCTGTACTGGAAGCCCCAAAGCCCCCCACAGTATTACTGGGAGGGGATGATGGGACCGGGACAGAGAGGTGGCACACCAGACCCCCATGCCAGGCGTGCCTACCCACAGCACCCCTCTCAGGAGGGCAGCTGGGCAAGCGCAGGGTTAAATTAACTCAGGGTGGGGGTAGGGGGTCTGCCCCACTCAGTGGGACTTGGGTGCCTGGGGTATGTCCCCACAAACATGGTCAACACCCACACTGAGGTGTTCTGAGACACTCCCACCAGATCACCCCAAGATGTCCCTGTGGTGGTACCTCCAGGCACACAGACCTTGGATGTCCCCACTGTGGTACCCCCAGGAACACAGACCCCAGGATTCTCCCCCACCAGTCCTCCTGGAGTGCACAGACCCTGGGGTACCCCACAGCACCCCCAGGGTGTACAGACCCCGGGATTCCCCCCCACCAGTCCTCCTGGAGTGCACAGACCCTGGGGTACCCCCATCACAGCACCCCCAGGGTGCACAGACCCCAGGATGCCCCCACCACTGTACCCCTAGGCACAGAGATCTGGGGGTGCACAAACCCCTAGATGCCCCTACCATAGTGCCCCTGGAGTGCCCAGATGCCAGGGTACCCCCTTAGTGGTACCTCCAGGGTGCGCACATCCCAGGGTGCCTGCAGAACCCCCAGGCACATGGACCGTGGATGTCCCTGCTGTGGTACCCCCAAGTGCACAGACCTCGGGGGTCCCCACTGCAGTACCTCCAGGCTTCCCACCCCTGGGACACCCCCCCCCCGAGGTGCACAGCCCCTAGACACCGACCACGGGGGTGCAATACTCAGCTCAACAGGGAGCCTGCCAAGCGAGGAGGAGGAGGAAGACGGCGAGGAAGGGGCTACCTTCGCAAGGGCACTCCATGCCGGTGGGCACCGCGGGGGTCCCAGGAGCAGGCTGTGGGCCTCGCTTAGCCCCACAGCGGCCGTGCGGGAGCAGCAGGATGTTTTAAAGCCACGTTCTGGCCTCCTCCCCAGCAGCCCGCAGCCCTCCCCAACGCTGCCGGTGCCAGGGCTGGAGCGGAGCTGGCGATGGGGTGATGTGACTCCGCCAATCGCCGCCCTCCGCCCCCAGCCAGCCCCGCAGCCGCGCCAAGGTGAGCCCGGCAGAGGGTTACTCGCGGGCACCCCGCCGTAACCTGCCAGGCCACCGGTTACTTGGGGCCAGCCACCGTTAACCCCTTCCCCGCTTCGCCCCCCACGTCCAGCCAGCCCCACGTGAAGCTTCTCGCCGGTGCCCGGAGATGCCCTGCAAGGACCCCACGCGCAGCCCCGTGTGCCCGCCGGAAGACAGCCTGCTCTTGGCATCTCTGCCCGCACGCGTGGGCTCCCTTCTGGGGGGACCCCTCAGTCTCAACACCACCTGCTCAGGAGACCTCTCCCCCCAAGGCTCCTCTGTGATCCAGGGGCAAGTTTGGGGGTAGAGAGAGGGGTTGTGACCTATCCTCAGGAGCGGGGACGCCTCTCCCAGCCCACCCACCAGATAATTCTATGCTGTGGCACCTGCTGCCACCCATGCCATGAGCATGGCACCCAGTGGTGCCGCAGTTTCCCCCACCCCGCTGCTTCAGCCCTCTGGGAGTCTGTGCAGCAAAGCCACACAGCTGCAGGTCCTGGTGGGCACAGGGCACCCACACCCCTGGATGCAGATCTCATAGTCAACCCAGAACGGGCACAGGGACAATCCACAGCCACCCAGGAACCAGTGGCAAACAGGGTGGGGGGAGCCATGGGGTACAGGTGGCTGTGATGGCCATGATGCAAAAGGGCATAGTGAAACCCCAAGGTGGCACAGCCTCACACCAAAACCTTGCCAGAGGAGGCAGGTGGCACCTGGATTTGTGATGATCCACCTTGACTCCCACTGGGATGAGGCTCCAGCCCTGGGATGCCACCTCCAGAAGCAAGCTCCCCCACTATAGAGCAGGCATCGAGGGCTCAGTGCCTGCCTCACCACATGCCCCACCAGCTCTGCTGGTCTGCATCGGATGGCACAGACTGGCAGAGCCGGTGGAACATGCAGCCAGACCGGGCACTGGGGCTGGCCAAGGGCTAGCAAACCCAGGTTTTGGCTAAAGCCATGGTAAGACTGCACCTGGCATCAGCAAGACCTCGGTGCCAGGGTGGTGAGGAGTGGGTGCTCTTGGGGAGCAAGTTCCCTTGGTACTGGGGACTGGGTCTCCTTGGGAACAGGTACCCTTGGCGCTGGGGAATAGGTCCCCTTGGGAAAGGGCCCTCTGAGCACCACCTCCATCCCACGGACACCCCAGCTCGGTGGGTGCTGATGGGTCTCAGCCGCAGGGATGCTCCGTTCAGCCCCAAGGGCCGCTGTAGGAGCCTCCCCCCGCCTCTTCACCCCATCCCGGTTGGATGGCTCAGGGAATCCAGGCGTCCTGGAGGGAATGACCGGGAGTAACCCCGGCGGTGATGTCACGGAGGGGGCGGGACTAGAGGTGACACCATGCTGAAGAAGGGGGGTGGGGGTGTTGGGGGAGCCCGTCGGGGCTCTTCCAGCACCGGCAACTCCAGCCCGAGGGCCCTGGTGACCTGCACCCCACTACCCCCCGGGACTCTGCTCCCCCGCTAGCTCCCTGACATGGACCAGCCCCCGGTAACGGAACCAGCCGCCCATTAACCGACCCGCGCTCCTGCAGCTCGGTGGGTTCCCCCCACCGCACCAAGCCCGGCATCGAGCCCGCTTCTCCGGCCACGCACCTAGTCCCGGTTATGCACCTAACCCGCTCCCCCCGGTCATATCACGGTCCCCGGTTCCACGGCCATGCACCGAGCCTGGTCTCCCTATGCCCGGCCGTGCACCGAGCCTGGACCAGCCGTGCACCGAGCTCCGGTATTGCACCGAGCACAGCCCCCCGGACATGCATCGAGCCCTGGTTTAATCTCCGGCCCGGTCCCAGCCATGCACCCAGCCTCAGTACTGCACCGAGCCCAGCCCCCCGGCCATGCACCGAGCCCCAGTTTTCCCTCCAGCCCGGTCCCGGCCGTGCACCGAGCCCAGGCTTGTCCCCCTCCCGGCCCCACTCGCCGCTGCCCGGGTCGGGACGCACCGTCGATGTCGCTGAGCAGGGCCGTGTCGATGTCGCTGGCCCCGGAGAGGCCGAGGGACGGCGACAGCCCCTCCAGGGCCGCATCGTCGAAGCCGAGGGTGCTCATCCCGGCGGCGGCAGGTCGCGGGCTGCGGCGGCGACTCTAGGAGCGGCGGGGCCGCCCGCCCGCCATGGCCGCGCTGGCCCGGGGAGAGGGAGGAACGGGACGAGCCGCCAAGTTGCTCCCGCGAACCGTGCCCAGACCTGCTACCGGGCAGGGGAGGGACGGCGGGAGGGAGGGAGGGATGGAGGCGGATCCGCCGTCGCAGCCCGCCCCGGGGCCGCCTCCCCGCACCGCGCTGCTGCATCGAGCGGGGACCCCCGGCCGTACGGGGAAGGGACCCCTCGGCTGTATCGGGCAGGGACCTCCCAGCTGCACCGGGCAGGGGTCCCCTGGCTGCACCGGGCATGGACCCCCTGGCTGCACCGGGAAGGCAGCCGGTGCACCAGGAGCAAGGCAGGCTGAAGTCCCTGAGCAGAGCAGCATTCCCTTGGGGAAGTCACCGAGCTCTTGGGACAGTCACCGAACCCTGGGGATCGGTACCAAGTCCTAGGAACAGTCACCGACCCTTGGGGACAGTCACCAACCCCCGGGGACATCACTGAGCCCTCGGGAAGTCACCCAGCCCTTGGGACGTGCACCAAGTACCTGGACTGGGAATTAAAGACCATTTAGCCCAGATCGGTGCACACACAGGAGCAGGCAGGAAGGCCAAGGTGGTGGCCATGGGTACAGTTGCCCCCAGCACCTCGTGGAGACCATGTGCCAGGGTGAGCTTGGGACACTGTGTCAACTTTCCAGGCTCCTGGCACAGAAGCAGGCTGTGGACATCTACCTTTGCCCCCTCAGCTCTGGGGTCCAGGGCACATTCCAGCACTGTTACCAACCATGGCATGGCCCAGAGTGGGAGAAGCTCCCATGGCCCCAGTTAGGGGATGCCAAAGCAGGTATGCTGCCCTGTGAGCCCCAGCTGAGACCAGGCACCCTCCCAGGCACCACGAGCTGTGGCAAACCACTGGTGCCATTGGGGGCAGCCCTGTGGGTGCCCATGAGTGGTGAGTCTCAGAGTGGGGATCTCATGCCAGAGTGAGCCCATGCCACCATGCCCTGCAGAGCTGGGGAGTTAGACTTGCTGCTGGGAACAATTTAGGAAACCAAAATGCTCCCCAGCCTTGGCCCTCTTCAAGTCTGTCCTCTCCTCTCTGCACCACCCAGCACCATCTGAAGGTAGCTGTGAATTAACCCTGACTGCACCATAGAAACCTCCCCCAGAGCCTTGCTGGCTCTCACAAGGGAGTGCAACGGACAGCCCTGTGTCACATGGGGATCCCCTGCATGGCACAGGGCACCCTGGTGTGACATGGAGCTCACTGGGGACCACACAGAGCATACTGTGTGTGCACATGGTGGATGGTACACAACCTTGCCAGTCCCTCTGCACTCTCAACCCAAGTTGAGCCTCCTGGAGCTGAGGGCATTAACCTGTGGCCAAGCTGGATTGAGCCCAGAGAGTCCTGGCACAGCTCCATGCTGATGGCTGGGGCAGTGTCACTGACAGCTGCTGGGGCATCTCTCACCCACAGCAAGCACTGCTAGAGACAAACCCTCAGGAGATCCCCAGCCTCCTGTGGGGCATGCAGGGGGGGATGTGTGCTTTCCCCACATTTTTATCGGGGTGATCAGGGAGAAACTGGGCTCCATGGCAGCGGGAGGGTTCCCTTTGCTTTCCCTTTGCAGTCAGTGCTGCAGGAGAGAGCTTTTGGGTCTGGGGAGGTGGAAGTGCCACAGCCCCAGGGGACTTTAGGGCATCCTCCTGAGAGTCACCCCCTCCCCCCTTTAAGAACCCAGGCAGGAGCCAGGTGCCCAGCCTGGGGGAAAGCCACACATATAAACATGGCTTTGTTTTCACACAGAGCCAGGTTTTGCAGGGCACATTCCCTGACCCTAAGGTTCCGTGCACCCCAGGGCCCTCCGCATGATGCTTGCCCTGCTCTGGGGGACCAAAGCAAACCCTCAGCATCCTCTGTGCAGGATGGAAGTACGGAGCACCCTCGGCGGCTCCCCGGGTTTGGAGGCCAATGGATGCCAGGCGGGGTGGGGCTCCCCGGGGTGAGCTTGGTTGCGGGGCAGGGAAAACCCCGCCCGTAGGACCAGGGCCACGCAGCCAATAAGAGCGGCGGCCCGGAGTGGAGTGATTCTGCATCACGGCTCAGGGCCCGCGATTACATCATGCCGGTCCTGCGGGGATGGCAGCGGGGCCACGTGGTTGCTCCAGAGTCACTCAGACGTTCTTCCTGAGCGCAGGCTGAGGAGGAAACCACAGGGATGAGACGGAAAACAAACTGACCCCCCCAGGGTGGTTGGGCTTTGGCCACCGGGCCGGCCGGGCAGGCTCGAGTGGCTGCAGCGAGCTCGGGCGGCTGCATCCGGGCTGGCTGGCAGCACAGGGCTCGCCGGTAGCACAGGGCTCGCCGGTGGCGTGGAGCGTTGTCCTGAGTCACACTGGTGGCAGCGGCAGGCTCTGCGTCGCGCTGTGCTTCAGCTGCCGAGCACAAATGTGGCTCCCTGCGTGGAGCATCCCTCCCTCATCCTGCTGCCCCTCTGCTCCCCCATAATGCTGTGCTCCAGATGGAAACAAGCCCCTCAGAGAGACACAAGCCCTCTGGACATTTGGCACCTGCCAGCACACCTTAACCCTGCTCTGAAACCAGCCAAGCCCCGGGCAGCCCCGCTCCCAGCCTCACATCCCACATGCTCCGGGGGTTGGTTTGTTTTGCTCCGGCAGAGCTTGGCGTTAATCATTAACCCGTGGTGCAAACAGATTGAAAGCCTCTTCTCTCCTTCACTACCTGTAACTCTGCCCTGACAACTACCCCTTCCTGAGCCATGGCTTGGGTAAACACACAGCTGGGGCCGGTGGCACTCCAAAGCACTGCACAGCCCCTGCCCCGGGGTTATTTACCCCAAAATGATGTGGGAGGAGGTGAACGCACCCGTGGCCACTTCCCGTTCACACCAGGAGCCAAACTGGGTGCCCAGTGCTGAAAAGCAGGGACACAGAATCACAGCATGGTGGGGGCTGGAAGGGACCTCTGGAGATCATCCAGTCCAACCTGCCTGTTAAAGAAGGGTCTCCCACAGCAGGTTGCCCAGGATCACAACGGCCAGGTGGGTTTGGAATCTCTCCAGGGAAGGCTTCACAACCTCTCTGGGCAGCAAGCTCTAGGGCTCCAGCACCCTCACAGCAAAGAAGTTTTTCTTTCTGCTCATGTGGAACCTCCTGGGTTCTAGTTTGAGTCTGTTGGCTCTTGTCCTGCCACCAGGCACCTCTTGCCCCCCAACCCTTTAGCTCTTGCCAAGCATTAGGAAGATTATCTCTCAGGCTGCTCTTCTCCAAACTAAACAGCCCCAAGGTCTCTCAGCCTTTCCTCATAAGGGAGAAACTCCATGTGGCCAAGGGACACATACCTTGGCTGAGGCTCAGCTGGTGCTGGGCTTGGCAGTGGACTCTGTGGTGGGGGCTCTGCAGCCTGCAGTGGAGGGCAGTGATCTGCAGAAGCCCCCCGCGCATGCTGGGAGCTCACAAGGTCTCTGCAGAAGCAGGTGTGGAGGCAAGAAGCCCTCAGGGTTCACAAACACAGGGAAGTGACACTTGGTTTGGGGACTCAGGGGTCTCCATTTGTTGGAGGCTGGGGGGGCACAGGTGTGAAATATTCACACTTTGCTCCTGCTCTTACACTCTTCCCTCAGCACCTGCTTTGGTTCCTCTTGGAGACAGACTTTGGGGCTGCGGAAGACAATGTGCTGCAGCCCCCAGAAAGGCAGCAGGCCCCTGCCCTGGCAGCCTCTGTCCTGCAGAGCACTGAAATGACTGACCCAGTGCTTACTGTGTGATTTCTGCTCTGTCAGGGCAGTGGCAGCTCCACACCTTTCTCAGCAGAGCTGGGCTCAGAATTTGCCCACCACAGAACAGCCCTGAGCAGGGCTGCATTTCACACATGCTCAGCTGCAAGGAGGGCAAACCCATCTTTCAACCCCCTTCCCCCAAAGCAGCTTCTAAACCACAGACCACTGGTTTTGATCTTTGTGTGTGGGGGTGGAGGGCATCATTCAAAGTGGGACCAGAGCTGGAGCACTGGGTCCAGTTCTGGGCTCCCCAGTTCAATAGAGACAGGGAACTACTGGAGAGAGTCCAGCAGGAGATAGAGAGATGCTGAGGGGCTTGGAGCAGCTCTGTGAGGAGGGAAGGCTGAGACACTTGGGGCTGTTGAGCCTGCAGAAGAGCAGCCTGAGAGGGAATGTGATCAATGCTCAGCAAGCTAGAGGGTGGGGGGCAAGGGCATGGGGCCAGACTCCTTTCTGTGGTGCCCCACTGATAGGACAAGGGGGAATGGGCACAAAATGAAACACAGGAGGTTCCATCTGAACAGGAGGGAAAAAATGCTGTGAGGACACCCAGAGAGGTTGTGGAGTCTTTCTCTGGAGAGATTCCAAACCTGTCCAGACATTATGATCCTGAGCAACCTGCTGTGGTGCCCCTAGTTCAGCAGTGGGGTTGGGCTGGATGATCTCCAGAGGTGCCTTCTAACCCTCCCCACGCTGGGATTCTGTGTGATTCTGTAAAGTAGCACCACATCACTTCTCCAGGCTTGCTGGATGGCTGCTCATCCTTCGCTGCCCATCACAGCCACTGCCATAAATGAGGATGTTGGAATGAATTCCTGGCCGATGAGTCAGGAGAAGTCACCCATCGCTTGGGCTGGAAACATCTCCTGCATTGCAGTGCACAACAGCTCCTTCCCTATCACTTTCTAGGTCACCAAGCACCAAGGTCACGAAGTTACCCCCCGAGGACCATCTGGCAAGCCCTGCAAGTTGGGCAGGTGTTGTACCAAGCACCAGGGTTGTTACTCGTGTGCTTGTCTGATGTCAGCCTTAAAAGATGTGCCAAGACCCTCCTAAAGGCACAGAGCATCTTCTGCTGGCCACAGCCTTCTCCTGGTGAGAAGACCTGGGCCTGGAGGACACTGAGGGTCTAGTTGCAGATGTCCCTGCTGGCTGCAGCAGGGGTGGACTAGGTGACCTTTAAAGGTCCTTTCCAACCCCACCCCCCCCCAGCCTGTGATTCAGTGGTCCCCAGAAGCCTGCGCTGTGTTTTGACAGGTGGGCTTCAGCCCTTTGTGTGGGGGCTGGGCGGTGAAGCAGAGCGAGACACCGCCTGACAGACAGACAGACAGACAGACAGACAGATGCCACCTCTCCAGGTCACACTAGTAGTGTCTTTATTGGAGTATCTCACATGCAGGAACCAAAGTAGAGATGATCTCTGGAGCAAGTTAAACAATGGCAGATTAGTAAGGTTGTCTTGTCCTGAAGGTAAACACTCTCTACGTGGATGCAGCAAGGGTTTGAGTGTTGAGTTTCTCTGCTTGTGGTGGATTTTGTTTCTCTTCACATAATCAATCTCTTTAAACAGTTATGTTGTCCCCCTTCTCCCCCTGCCCCATTCCCAAACAAAAAAATATCCAATATCTTCAGTAAATAAATATGATCCACTCTGATCTGGAAAGCCTACAGCTGTAATATACAGAGAAGCTCTTACAGGGCTTACATTTGTAGGGTTAATGACAGCTCATCATAACATGTGCAGAGTGAGGAGCTTGTACTCATAAAAACACAGAGCAGGGTGGGATGGTTGGCATAGCTTTGCCACTGGCTAAAGAGAACCAGCACCAGAGCTCCCAGCTGGCTCTGGCTGAAACACAACCTCACCTCTCCCCAGGATGGGGAAGAAGCCTGGGGCATGGTGTGGGGGGGCTGGGGCAGGCAGCCTGGGGATGGAGCAGGCAGGCACAGCCTACTCTGGAGGCTGCAGTTTGGGAGGGGTGAGTGGGAGACTGCTGTGTGGGCACCAGCAAAGCCTCTGGGCACCTGGCAAGGGGATTTGGTGCCTCCTCTCCTTGCTGGTGGGCAAGGGTGGGTGGGTGCCCCCAGCAGCTGAAGAGTTACCTCCAAGAAGGCCACAAATTCACTCACTGATTGCCTGCTTCATTATTTCCACAAAAACAACTGTCCTGAGAATTGTTTTGTTCCAGGGTAGGCTCCTCAAGCCTTGTGGTTGGCATTCTGGAGGTAAACAATGACTGAGCTGGATGAGGCTGGGCTAGGGATGGAGATAGCACAAGCAGTTCCCACTCTACAGGACTCCCAGCAGCCACAAGAGGTTGGGCAAGTCATCAGATGATGAAGACTGCTGGAAACACCGCTGGGTTTGCTCTCCTGGTCTGCATGTCCTGTCCTTGTGGGTGAAAGCAGGAGAGCACTGAATAGGGAGCAACAGGAACAGGCTGAGTTGGCCAGGGGAGCACTGACCCAGATCCTGCAGCAGCTTCACTCTTGCCCCAGGACCGAAACCACTGCCCAGATCTGCTCTTCCACCACTGGAGGGAAATATCTCTCCACCACAGCCAGCTCTGCAGAGCTCTCCATTGAGGAGTGGAAACAGTTCAGTGCACCCCAGAATAAAGAAAGCCAAATGAATGACCCCTCCCCCCCCTTAAAACCCTTCTTCAGCTTGGAGGTGTAAACCCAGCCCTGGAAATGGCAGAGCTGGTTTGATCAGCAGGTTCCAGAGTCAGAGGCTGAGATCCTTGGAAGGGGGGAAAGGTACTTGGGAGGCTACGTAGAGGGTCCCAGTAAGGACCAGACTCTGCATTGATGCTGTTCCCTTTCAGAGACACCATGCTAGGGTTTTATGAGCAACTCTCCTATGAGCCTTACCTACATACTAAACACCCTACCTGTCTGTACAGCACATTGTTAGCTACTACACCTGCCAAAGATGCAGCTGGAATCTACATGTGACAATTAAAAAAACAACCCCAAACAACTCCCTCCCCCCCTCCCCCAGGAGATATTTAAATAGAAACCATTTCATTTCTTACATCTCAGCACATGACAGGTGAACAGAAGAGGTTAAAAAAAACACACTGGAAAGGAACAACAACAAAAAAATATATACTGACCCCCCCCAATAAATATTTGAACCTAGAGAGGGGTATGATTAGACTTTACAAAGGACCCCCATAATAATTTAGTGTCATTGAGTGTCAAGCTGTGATTCCTACTACGCCTAGAAAGCAGCTGGGATGTTATTCTCTGGTGGGAGGTGGAGCAGGCTGCAGCTCCAGCCCTCTGCTCGCAAGCGTCGGAGCCACCCAAGGCCTCTGCCCCACTTGCACAGAGGAAGCACTTCAGAGTGGAAGTGAAGGGAGAAGAAATCAAAAGGTTGGTCCTCGAAGCGAAAAAGCCCTTCCCTTTCCCTCCAACAGCCTTTCTGCAGCCCACAAGAGGATGGGGAAGAGGAGAGATCCTGATACAGGACATTAGGGAAGCTCTGGCGCAGCTCTGACTTTTGTTACAGAAGGTTTGGGCTAAACCACCCTGCTCTGCCCCCTGCTCTGTCCCCTCCGGTGCTGCCAGCCCCCAAGGGCCAGGTCTGGTGGATTCAGGCTCCAAACTGAACTCGTGGCAGGGCTGTGCTTTAACCAGACCCATCAAGGACCCCACCACAAGGATGTTTAGCCCCAGGCTGAGCACACACCACCCAAGGCAGGCATCTCCTGAGTGCTGCCCTACATCCAGACAAGACACCTGCCACCCCCTGCAAACAGTGCCCTGGAATTGCAGCAGAGAACGTGGGATGTCAGTGGGGACTGTGGGGTGCCTGAGGTCGCAAGCACAGAGAAGAGGGTGCCTTGAGTTGAGCCAACACAAGCTCCTCTCAGCCCCAGCCATTTTGCTTCATCTCTTCTCCTCCCAGGCTGGAGGGAACAGTCACTGACAGCTCCATGAGATCTTCCAGAAAGGGACCTGACTCTCTCTACAGCAACAACTTGAAAGTCCCAGGGCAGGCTTAGCATGACAGAAAGAAGCAGCATTAACAGCACACCCCCCCCAGCCCCCTTTTTGCCTGGGGGTGGGGGAAGAAGGGCCAGCAATGGAGCTCTGCAATGGTGCTCTGCAGCGGGGCTCAATGACAGCCTGGTGCTACCCTTGCCACTCAGCATCGTTTGACAACGTCCCCGTGCCTGGGCAATGAGATTATCTCCTCTGGCTTGGCAGGCAAGCTGGATTAACATGCTTAGAATCACCTGATGTGGCCATTTACAGGGTCAATGTGTTCCAAGGATTTAGGAGAGAAAAGACACTCTTAAAACACCCACGGAGCCTTTTGCACTGACAGGGACACCAACAATTCACTCTGTGCTGGCAAGACTGCCCAGGCAACCACCAGACACTGTCTGAAATCAAATCAGCATCATGACAGAGGTTTTCTCAGGTTGCTGGGAGCTGGTGGCCACATCTGATGTGTTGCAACAAGGCAGGAGCCGGCAGCAGGGTGCCTGGAAGCCAGCACCTGGGCACTGGGGTCACCTTGTGTTAAGCAAGGAAGGCAGTGGGTGAGAGCAGCAGCACACACATGCAGCCAAGGCAGACTGTGCTGGCACTTGCCATTAACCACAGAGAAGATGAAATGGAGAGAAACCCTCTGCAGACCCACATGGAAGGGCTTCAGATGGAGAGAGGGTCAGCAAGTGGGGAGAAGAGGCAGCTCAATCTGTCCTAAGCTATCTCCAGCCTTACAGTAATTCTCCCCAGCCACCTGCAAGCCATGCAGTGAGCTATGGAGCAGTGAGGAGCTGCCAAGGCAGTGCTGGAGGGTGGCAGAGCAGCATGGCTGGGCCCAGCTACTTATGGAAGGATCCCAGAAGAAGATGCAGGCAGAGCAGGACAAAGGAGAGGACGTGCAGGGACAGCACAGAGCAAGATCTGACCCGGGACAGCCTGGAAATCCTGCACCAACCAACACTTCCCTCCGAAGATGAACGTGATCCCTCCTCTCAGTGAGCACCACTGCTGCCATTGGGCCACTTGGTAAAAGGTTTTATGTGTTGCAGCCTACCAAAGTGTGGTGCACCCCAGAGAGCTGAATAACTATGCTGAGATAAAAGCTTTGATCACCTTCCCATCAGCAGTTTATAGCACAGCTCCTTGGACTAGAACAGCTTCTGAGAGAGCTCAATACACACCAGCACCCCGGGAAGCTCAGGCATGCCAAGTCAGAACCAAGTGGCTGGCTGCCCAAGACAACAAGCACCCTGAAGAAGGGGGGCTGGAGTTCTGCTGCCTGCCTGATCATCTGATCAGTGCCTCTCTGTCAGGAGATTCTCCCTGCCATGCAGTGTTCAGCTCTCTTTTCGATCCTGCCACCTTGCACCACTGGCTTCCTACCAAGGAACACGCTGGGGGCTGCAGTGGTGGCTGGAGCTGCCTGCTCCAGCTCTGCTCCTCAGCCCAGCCAGGCAGGCACACATGCTGGAATCCCTTCTGGCAGCTCCAGGAAGAGCAGCACTCTCAGCCATGCCTCTGGCAAGCCAGAGAATATGCTTGTTGGAACAGGCAGGAGGAGACTGCAGACCCAGAGGACCTGGGAGTTACTAAAGGGGCAGGGGTATCAGAGGACACTCTAAAGATGACAAATAGCACAGCCACAATCATCCAACACTTTCAGGCCCAAACCTAGAAGGAAAGGAGGAGTTTCACCTCCAGCACAGGCAGGCAGGGCTAATCCCTCCACGGTAGCCATCCCCCTCAGCATCTCATCCAAGCCTCTGTGAGGTTTGCCTCTTTTTTTCCTCACACCTACCACCAAGAGCCAGCACATCTATCCTACCAGGCATGGCAGAGGGAATCCAGGAATCTCAGTTCACACCCAGTCCACGAGCAAGTCCCATCCATCTGCAGGGATGGTTCTGACACCGAGCCCAGGCAAACGCAGAGCTCTGCAGTCACTGAAGAAGGAATCCGAGGTAAGGGGAAAAAACCCAACTCAGCTATTTTAAAAGGCAACCACTCTAGAAAAAAAGTCCTGATGTGTGAATGCTCTCCCAAAGAGCAGAATGCTTCATGCACTTAACGTTACAGCATCCATTTAGCTCCATGTTCCACATTCTCCTCAACTGCCAGAGCTACTGGACACAGCCCACAGGCTGCTTGAAATCAGAGCAAGCCCAGATAAAACACAAGGAAAAAAAATACCCTGTGAGCCTTGGAACATGAAGGGGGGGAGGGGGGGGAGCGACCACCATATGGTACTGGGAGATGTGTGAGTGGGAGAGTAAAGGATTTTAACTTGTGAAGCACATGTTGAAAGGGGAACAGTTGCTCCTTGCTGTCGAATCCGACACGAAAGCCAACACATTACCATCTCATCTAAAAATAAAGCCCCGCTCCTCCCGAACATTCCAGCTCAGTCAATTACATGCTGATCGACAGAGCACTCGACTTGGCAGGACCTGCCTACAGAAGAGGATGATCCCTACAGAAATTGAAGGGCAAGGCTGCTCTCCCTCTCCCTCTCTCTCTCTCTCTCCCCTCTGGGCTTTTGTTTCAAGGCGGTGTGACGTACTCATGCATTCGAAAGGGTTTTTTCAGCGTCGAGAGCCGGTTTTGTGCAGCTGGGATAGGAAGGAGGGGATTAAGCGAGGGCTGGAGAATCGTGATCTGGCAGGAACAGTGTCGGACTGAAACGGAAAGAGTCAGAGCTTGTGGGAGTAGTGGATCGTTTGGGGAAGGCTCGGGGCGGGGAGGGGGGAAGGAGAAGCCATCTATGAAACTGGGGGAGGTGGGGAGGAAGGGCGAGGGGGGGTGTTCGTTGTTAGCCAAGGAGTGTGGGAGGACAGCGTGGCCGTACAGCCGGCAGAGCGGCGGCTGGGAGCGATCTTCACAGTGCAAAGAGGGCGTCCTCCGAGCGCTCCTGCTTTTTCCTGCCGGAAGGGTTTGTTGGAGGGGTTGGAGCTTCCAGGGGAGGGGATGGAAGGTTGGGAACCATCTCCGCCGCTTTGGCTCGCTCTTCTAAAAATTTGTCAAACTCTGCAATGCAAAACAAACAAACACACACGAGACAAATACAAACAAAGCAAACACAAACCCAACACACACACAAACAGACAAAACAAAAACACAAGAGAGAGAGAGGTGAGAACAGGGGACACAGGTTAGCAGGGTCTGAAGCAGCAGGGTCTGAAGCAGCAGCGTCTGCCCGGGCTGTGTTTGCAGGCACACGTTTGTC
This sequence comes from Dryobates pubescens, assembly GCF_014839835.1. Taxonomy (NCBI): domain Eukaryota; kingdom Metazoa; phylum Chordata; class Aves; order Piciformes; family Picidae; genus Dryobates; species Dryobates pubescens. The sequence goes on along the minus strand of NC_071615.1, from coordinate 1,969,740 downwards.
CAGCCTGACTTCCTCAGGAAGGGTATGGACGTCCTTCCAGACACCCCAGCCCAGGCAGCAGAGGGAATCAATCCCATGCTATGCCATCAGCTGCCACAGAAGCAAGGAAACTCATTCCCGAGGGCTGAACAGCTCGGGGATGCATCCCTGCTGGCACAAACACAGTGCAGAGCCAAGGAAGATGGCAGGAAAGCACTTGCAGCCAGCAGAGCTTCCTCACACCACAGACACGAACTCATTGCAATGCTCTCCTCCTGCCTTTCTGTGTGCAGAAGCATTTGCTGGGGAACATCAGGCTGGGAGAACTCAGCATCTCAGCAGGGATCAAAGCAGATCACTCAGTCTGTGCACTGAGAACATCTCATAGCCATAGGCATCTCTGCTTACCTTCACTGGTCACTCCTTCTTCCAGTTCATCTCCTTTCTGCAAGGGGAAGGAAAAGGCAATGTGAGCACCCAGGCAGGCACTGCTTCACCCTCACCAGCAGCCTCTGCACACGTTTAATGCAACTGGACAGCTTCCACCACTTGTTTCCACATGCTAACTATGTGAGCAGGGTGACCTGGGGAAATGGCACAGCTCCTGTGTCAGGAGGCTGATGGTGACTGACATTTCTCTGTGCTGCAGAGCAGGAGGATGAGCACTAGAGCTGCCTCTGAAGCTTGCTGGTGGGTAGCTAGGCTTTCCTGGTTGGATCTGAGTGGTAGTCCAGCGCTGTTTCCACACCAGACAGCAGCAGGCCCAGTCAAAACCTGAGCTGTGTGAGCCACACCAACACTGTGCAAGAGGCCACCTTGCCTGTCACACACAGTCCTTCAAATGAGGCCAGGACTGCTGTTTGCATTGTGCCTTCAAATAAAATGCACTTCTGGCTGACAGAAGGACACATGCTGCAAAATAGGTCTGGGGCCAATGTGCCTCCTGTGGGAATTCATTGGAACACAGCAGCTTTCCTGGTGTCCATGCTGTACAAAACCAGGGTGGGCTGCAGGAGGGACAGAGATGGGCAGTTAGTGCCTGCCTGTAAGATGCAAGGGCTGGCATGCTGGGGTGTCAGTGTGTTTTCTACCAGCTGTGTAGAACACTTCCAGCAGTGCTTTAATAAGGAAATTAAAATGAAATTAGAAGTCCAAGGTTATGGCATCCTATCAGGATGTCTGGACTGGTGTTCCCTTCCAGCTGAAACCTGGACATGAGGGGTGAAAATTCTACTTGAAAACCTCGTGCTGAACCTGCTTTGGAAAAGAAAAGTGTTTGTCCACACCATGGCTCAACTACCATGAGAGCAGGAATGTAATGACTGGCCTCACAAAGGTTTGTAGTGCCTGACTGCTAAAACTCTGGAGCATCTACCAGCTTTCTGCTGCACAGAGGTTTCCTAAGGTGCACACAGCAGCCTCTTTGACACAGCAGAGGTACTGCTTGTCCACTGGACCCCAGAAAGTGTCAGGAAATAAATAATGATGAGCTGATCTAATCTGTAACTTCCTCAGCCAGGAAGCAGAGAACTGAAGTGAACCATTAACAAAACCAAACCCCAAACAAAACAAACAAACAAAAAACCCAAGCAAGGGGAGGGGGAACCCAGAAAAAAGCTCCCCACCAAAATCCAGTTCAGACTTTCTCAGAGGGCAGCTCTATGCTGCACTCACACACAGCTAGGATGGGGACCCAGGCAGCCAGGAGGAGAGAAGCTGTTATTGTCATGGTCACAACAAGTGCGGTCCTCAGGCTTGTTCAGGCATTTACACAGAGCTCTGCTCTGCTCTTTTGGAGCAAAACTAGGGGCATGACAGATAGACAGAGCTACCTTGCTATCTCTCCATGAGATCTTCTCCCCTGCTAAATGAATTTAAATGGCAAAGACAAAAGTTTATTGTTTAAGCAGAGTGGACATGCAGCATTTGCTGTATTTCTTTAACAAAATGAGGCCAGTTTGGAATTCAATTTGAAAATGACTGTCTGCACTGAGGCCTGGAAAAGCTACCTGCAAGGCAGTGACATTTCAGAGACAGCCAATCAGTCTGCCAACCTCCAACACCCAAAGCCAGTATGTGTTGAAGTACTTCAGGCAGCTTTGGAGAGCAGGAGCTTTTTCCTCCTTGGTGCAGTCAGCTCTGGTGCTGGAGCAGAGGGCTGACGTGCTGGAGCGTGCCCGCAGCGCTGCTGCCAGAGCCCCACAGCTCCCAGGCTAGGAGCTGAGCAAGCAGCAGCAAGGGGCTGGGGAGACCTCAAGGAGTAACCTAGGGACAATATCTGGAGTTGGAAGAATGGAAGGAGATGATCCTTAGGGATACAGTGACCACAAGGCACCAGTTTAGCTCAGCAAAACCACGTTTAAAAGACCAGTCTGAAACACAACCCAGCACCCCTCCCCAAAATGCACTTGGTTAATCTGAGTCAGATGCTTACATTAAAAACAAGAGCAGAATTAATGCCTGCTAGCTGTACCACTGCTTAACCCTAATGTGTACTGGTACAGCAAACCAAGCCCCAGAACAAAGGAAAAGCTGCTTCTAGTTCTGTCTCTTGTTTGTTTGTTTAATAATCGCTAGACAATAACCATTCAGGAGAAACTGAAAGTTATAAATGTTGAAGAGAGACTGCCATAAATTTTTATTATCACTGTTATGAAACATGTCAGAGTTGCTTGCCAATTTAACAAAGACATCTCTGTCTGAGAGAAGTCTGAGCCCCGATCCAGTATCTCTTAAAAGCGTGCCTCAGTGTAAGCATGTCAAAGCTCGTGCAGCCTTAAACATGTGCTTCAGGTCTGGTGGAGAACACAGGGAAACCTCAGCACATGTTTAAATGCTTTCCTGCATGGGGACCAGGAAGGCAGGGCTTCTGGAGCGCTGCTACTCTCTGATGTTAACGTGGAGAAGTGAAAATAAAACAACTCGGGGGAAAGAAATTGGATTGCTGAACACGACCCTGTCTCCTCCTGCTGAGATCTTCCCTTCAAAGGGAAATAAGCTGTGTGATTTGGAAGTGTCACTGCCTCCTGTTAGGAGAAGCATCAGCAACTCAGCAATGCATTGAAAGTTATCTGTACAAGAGTGAAAAATGAAAATATAAAGAGTCTCACCAAGTCGGTACTGAGCCACTCCTCAATGTCATCCATGACAGAGGACTGTGCAACAGGGATCTAGGGAGTGCAGCGAGAGAACAGCAAGGCAGGCAAAAACCAAAACACATCCACAATCATGGCCACAGAGCGATGGAAAACGCCAGAAATAAGATTCAAAACAGAACAAAACAAAACACAAAGATGTGAGATGTGCTGGGGGGGGAGGGAACCAAAAAAAAGGAGAGAGAGAAAAAAAAAACAGGCAAAAAGGAAAAAAAAAAGGCAACAAAATATAACTGGCATTTCAAATAAGGAAACACTTGGAAAGGAAATCATGAACAACAAGGCCAAAAAAACCGAGAAGACCAAGAGAAAGCTTCTGGGGAATGAGGTGACTTGATGCCAGGGAAACTTCCCGACCACACATTAAAACCATCCAGCTGGAACCGATGATTCTAATCTGGGTCGTGAAAAGCTTTTAAGGGTAGAATACTGGATATCAGCTAGGGTTTGAAATGTTCAATTTAACACCTTTGTCCTTTTTTGTGTTTTGTTGGGTTGGGGTGTTTTTGCCAGAGGGGCTCAGCCCCGGTGCTGGGTTAGCAGAGAGAGGCACTTCGGGCAGCGCGCCTAGGAAAACAGTTTGGTTCCCTCCGCAGGTGGAGGCGGTCAGAGCCCAGAGCACACAGTCGTGTTTCCTTCCCCATCCTCCTCCCACCACACCGCTGAGCCTTGGCAAGCCTCAGCACACCAGTTTAAAGCAAAACAGTCCCAGTTCCCTGTCCCCATTCCTCTTCCAAAGGTGACTCTCTCGCAGCAGAGGCGGCAAAGCTCGACGTGTGCCAGTGTGGCGTCTCAGAGGTGCGGGTGAGGAGGAGGATGGGGCAGCAGCTCCTGGCGTAGGCAGAGGAGAGCATGGTATGCATTCCTCTTGACTCCTGCTCCACCAAGGCTCACTGGAGCTAGCCCATCAGGCCTCCCTGGTTTAACAAACAGGCATGGAAGTTCTGCCTGCCCTCCTCACGTTATGCTGTGCGGCTGCGACAGGCAGCGCCGAGCAGCGGAGTGCAGCGATTGCACTGCAGGCAGCTGGGTCAGCCAGGGGAAATTGCTGCCTGTGAGGGGTAGGGTTTCCTGACTGAACTGCACTGCTGAAACCTGACTGAGGGCTGCAGAAGTAAACAGGAAAGCACCACAATAGATCTTGTGAGGGCAACCTGCAGAACCCTTGGAAAACTACATCAGGCACGCAGGTTCCAGGCCAAAGCACGGCAGCCAAGCGGCAGGGCGGGCAGGCAAGAGACCTCGGGGTGCTGGAGAGGCTCTCCTAGGATGAAAAGGTGTCAGGGGTTGTTCACAGCTTTGCCTGAACCTCTTCAGAAGAGGAAGAAGAGCTGAAAGAGGCTCTGCAGATGAATTTGCTGGGACATCACAGAATGGTTTGGGTTGGAAGGGAACTTAAAGATCTTCTCGTTCTAACCCCCCTGCTATAGGCAGGGACACCTTCCGCTAGCCCAGGTTGCCCAAGGCCTCATCCAACCCGACCTTGAACACCTCCAGGGAGAGGGCATCCACAACCTCCCTGGGCAACCTGTTCCAGTGTCTCACCACCCTCACTGGAAAGGATTTCTTCCTAATCTCCAATCTAAATCTCCCCTCCTTCAGCTTCAATCTATTCCCCCTTGGTCCTATGACTGCAAGCCCTTGTAAAAAGTCCCTCCTCAGTTTTCTTGTAGCCCTCTTCCGGTACTGGAAGGCTGCTCTAAGGTTGCCCTGGAGCCTTTTCTTCTCCAGGATGTAATTTTCTCAGGGTATTCTAGCAGAGACAGACAGACACTGAATGACAGGAGCAGCAGCACAGGCTGGTGCTGTTTAGCAGAGCTCCTCACCAGCCTTTTTCTTCTAATCAGTTGGCCCTTTGCAGTGATGAGGTCAATTAAACCCTTGCTTGAGGTGAGGTCTGATAAATTGGGTTAGTTGTGTCAAAGGGCTGGAAATCCAGAGTTCATCCAAAGCATCTCACACCAAGAGAGGCACCAGGAAAATGGCTCAGCTCCAGTTCTGCAGGTTGCTGGGCAAAGTACATGTGACAGATCCAAGAGGGGTCAGAGGTGCAAGTTGTCATTTTGCTTGCAGCTACTCCATGAAGATCCCATGCAGCAAATAGTTTCTTGCTGTTTCCTTTGGGATGAGGCAGATCCAGGGTAACTTCCCCTTTTACATTTGCAATGGAGAACTGGATCACACAGGTACAACTCCAAGGCAGTGTGCTGAAGCTGCTGTGAGCTGACCCAGACAGCCATTAAGGAGATGAGGGCTCTGTAGACATCTTCCAACACTGCTCCTTCCAAAGAACAAGTTGCATCTTGTAGAACTGGCTTGTTAGTTTAACAGCTTTGGAAAATGCTGGCTTCAGAGATGGAAGGCAATGAATTTATTCAGCCTACAGCAACCTAAAGGCCGCAGCAGACGTTTCACCTGTGTCTCTCTCCTGGATTGCTTGACCCTGCACACCATAAGCAATGCTTTGGAAGGTGTAGCCTTCAGAGCTGTTGGCTAGTTTGCAGCTCAGAAAGGTATTTAAGCTTCTTTAAGGATAAGAAAGTATGTATGGAGAGGGGGAGGAGGAAGATAGCAGGCTTCTGTTTTGAAAAGCATGGTGGTACTCTGGCCTCTGTGTTAGGAGGAACAGCAGTTCAGACGCTGGTTTCAGATACCGGTTATCCAGAAAACACAACAGATGAGTGAGCAAGGAATGGGTTCCTGAGAACTGCAGGACTTTGGGGCTTGCAGTACTGAGTCTGTGCTGCTGCCTTGTGCAAGATGTAGAAAAGAAGAATAGCAATTCTGCTTTCAGACGGGTCTGCTGCACATGACAAACACCAACCCCAGAAGTGCAAAACACTTCTCACAGGTCAGACACAAGAAGCAGAGAGAACTGGAAGATAAACACTCCAGCATGTCAGCCCTTTTTCTGCTCAGCACTGACTTTTTAAAGAGCACACTCACAGAAGAGCCAAGGCTTTGCATCTGTCGCTCCTTCCCTACCCAAACTGCCAATTCACTGTCCTCAGACTCTGAGCCCTGGTTTCCCCACAAAACTTGGGTTAACTGTGTCAGGTTTAATTTGAGAATAAAGAGGAGGGTGGGGGGGGAGCTCTCAAGAGTAACTGGAAGTTTTCAGGTATTTTAACTACCTCATTGCACCACTTCTCTGTCATCTGAAATGGACCACACAGTACAAGTTCATCTTTTGCCAGTCAGTTGTGCATTTGGCAAAGTCTCCTCCTTCCAGAAACCCTAAAGTGAGGAATGTGGAGGGGAGTTTTGCTCAAAAAAAGCCCCCTCCTAATCCCCCTGAAACACAGCAGAAGCAATGTGAAAATAAATTGGCTAGTTTACACATTAAAAAAGACAACAGTTGCTGGGAACAAACAGCAGTGGCAGCCACAGACTACATGGAAATGGCTCCAGAATGGGATCCTGTCTTGTTAATACTTTGATTATGCAAACATCCACGGTCTAGTGGAGCTCTCAGTCTTGGCAAGACAGCTCCCCAGATAGTCAGTCTTGGCTGCAAGAGCTGTTTTTATAACGATATTGTGATTTCTTTGATAAAAGCCTACACTCAAAGTAAAGGGAAATGAAGCCACAAAGTATTTTGGGGTCCTTTAAGTAACTGGCTTTAATTAAAAGTTGGCCTCATGGTTCAAAACTCCTGGTTTTTAAAAAATGTATTTAGCTTTTGGAAAAAATCCTACAAATGGAGATCATCTCAACAGTCCTGAAAGGGAACTGGAAAAGGGAGGGCTGGGAGAACAAAAGCGAGCGTTCGATCCCGCGAATCCCACAGGAAGCTGGAATCCAAGTTCATACTTAACCAAGTCAGATGTGTTGGTGTTCTCAGCAGCAATCCAAAGGCAGAGAGTGTTGCCAATACAGTTCCTCAGAAGTCATAAAATCCAATATTCTACCCTTAAAATGACAGCTTAAGGTTATTATGATCACATTTGATTTCTATTAAAAATGATCCCACTGGAAAAGCAGCAGGTCTGGAATGACAACTCAGGTCTCTAGGTGAGCTCATTAATGTTCTTAAAATACTTAACAAGGTTCATGCTAATTGCTGCTAGACTACCCTCGTGTAGTAGCTGAGTTAATTCCACTTCTCTCTAGATGTTGAACAGAGCTGACACAAGTCCTTGGTTAGCTGCTACTCACTCCTGTTAGTTAGCAATAGCAAAGAGAGGGCTGCTGTTCCTATGATAGCAGAAGGAGAGCACTGACATGCACACTAGCAGCCTACTCCAGCTTCCTACTACAGTCTTACCAGCTATTTTAAGCTGTTGTGATCTTGAAATAGCTGCCTGGCCTCAATATTAGAACACTTTTGGCTTTACACATAAGGATTGAATTAGCTACTTGATCACTTGTAGCTGTGTTTACACATCACGTAGAGGGGAAAGGCAAGAGCTCGGGTGCAGCACGTTCCCCGACACAGCCCGTTGTGCCTGTACAACAACCAGCTGATCTGGATCTGGTAGGCATGTCCAGACAGCCAGAGCCTTCCTTCTCATGGGGTATCACACTGTCCTCGTAGAGCGCTCCGTAAAATGTTGTGGCTGGACAGGTATTGAAACCCAGGCGGTCTTCAGCAGCAAGGAACATGCCTGCTTGCCTTCAGAAGGGAGAGGAGTCCAACCACACAGATGAAATGAGATTTTCACACGTTCTCTTCCACAATTCAAGCCCTTCAGTCTCCATGAAGGTGATGCATTTCAACAGTCTCATGTTACCCAAGTCATTTCCACATCTTAGATCCTATCTGTCTGTTGAAGGCACACGTACCGGCATCCCGCTGCACTGCTAATTAACAACATCTCAGCAAAGCTTTCATTTGATCTTTATTCACATATCTTTACTACAGGGAGGAATCTCCTCCCTGGCCAGGCATGCTGCTGGTGGTCAAGAAGCAATGCTGAAAGCTGTTCCTATCACCTTCTGTGAATCCTGGTTCAGTTTCCTTCCTCCCATGTTGCTGTCCCAAATAGCGTCTGACCTGACGTGGTGGCTCAAGCGCCAGCTGCTTCTCTCTTTCACAACAAACATCCATGTGGTATGTGAGAGGGGTGCCAGATGAATACATTCATGCAAATCTGTCCAAACTCCTGAGAAGGGAACTGGAATTACTTGCCCTAAACTGTGGTGGCCTTATGCTAAGGTCTGTGTCTGAGGGCAGCTGATGCAGAACCTCGAGTGAGACCTGCACAACCTAACTGCACAACCCCCCAGACCTCACCCTTCCAACAGATCCAGTACTGGAGCACCTCCCTAAGTCACAACTGAACCAGGAACACTCTCTGCAGGTATCATGTTGGCTGTGTTGGTTTTGCAGGCATAGCTGGAGTGGATAAAGGTGTGGTTTGTGTCTCCATGGTCCTGGCACCACCTTCCCAGCAGCTGTGGGTTAAACTGAAACAGAAACAATGCTGCCAAATTTCACAGGAAAGGCACAGAGAGCCCTCAAGGAGCCTCTTTGCTGCAAAGCTGTGTAGGTGGACTGGGATGCACAGAAATGGAGTGGGGAGAACTCAGCCCCAAGTTTAAATGTGTCACAGTTGGGAAAGAACAACATCAGGACACGAGGGATGTGGGGACCACGCTGGCAGGGGGAGAAGACCCCCTCCAGGGGTCTCAGTGTTGCCCAGGCACAGGAAACGGCAACGTCAGCTCACCCCTCTTTCCTCCTCATCTCAACAGGACAAAAAGCTACCAAAGCAAGTGCACATCAAGTTCACACCTGGGATGCCAGTTACTCCACTGGTATTGCAAAGGCTACAAAGTCATATTAATAAATCTGGTTAAGAACTACAGCCAGTTAGGAGAGAAACTGAGTTAATGATTAGTTTGGTTTTACTGGAGGTGTTTCTCTCTCGTATTTAGCACACAAACAAGGCGAGAGGCTTGTCAGAGCAGCGACTGGCTGGACAGTCAGACCCCCCCTTTCCCTCCCCAAATCCATATGCCTCCATGAATGCTGCAGTATCCTTTTTCCAGACTGAATAACCACAAGCCAAGGAAGGAATATTGTGTTTGTTTTTTTAATAAAGCAGTGGTGTGAGTGGTGTGAACAGCAGGGGGGCCGATTTCATGCTTCCCTGCTCTTGTAAACAGTGGAAAGGCAAAGAAGAGGAACTAACTCAATCACTGGATTATCCATTATGGATGAACATCTAACAGTGGCAGAGAACATCTCTGGCTGCCACAGAGCCACCAAACAGCGAGAGCCTCTGTCAACCACAGTCAGCTGTATCAGAGCAAAGCAAGCGCTGCTCACTTGACAGCTTTTCACTCTCATGTGGGGCTCTGACAAGCACTGGAGTGAAACTCTGGCTCCCAAGGATAGCTACCTACAGCTGGGCTTACCCACGTGTGCCAGCAGGCATGGGACTGCTGTTGGGTGCTTGCATGGGCAGGCAGATGTGACAGTAAATATGCACAGGTCCCACCTCTGTGTGTGCAGCAGGCATGCAGACTGCTGACAAATTCACAAGCTGGCCCTCAGGAGTAATCTGGATTAGCCCTAAATCCAGAAGAACAAACACAAAGTGCTTCACAGAGCTGGTGCACTTTGACATTGCACACTCTGGGTTGTTTCTCTTTTTGGGGCAGCTTTGTCTGGGGCATTCAAGGCTCTCCCCCAGAGCCAGGCATTCCTGCTCCAGAGGCCTCCTGATGCCCAGCTCCACAGGCAGCACTGCAGGTGCACCCCAGGGGGTTCCAAAGGGAATTCTGAACTGCACCTTTCTGAATCCAGCTGCAGCCAGGACTGTCTCAGAAGGACTTTGTACTGTTAGGTCACATTACTGGGACTAACCTCAAACACTTTAAAGTGATGGATTATGTTGTCCAAAACTACAAAATTGGTCTTAGAACTTGGCTTTAAGGCAGGGCTGAGGCTATTTTTTACCTACCTCTGACTTCTGCACTTAAAGCAGGCTTTTGAACTTCTCTCTGCAAGCATGTTGATGAAGGACAACTTCAAACAAGGTCAAAATGTGCAGAGATTCAGTGATCTTCAGAAGCTTGATTTTATCAGAGCACTGGCTTCACTAGACATGGGAATTAAATCTTTAAAGCCAGAAATACCATTGTACCTTTTAGAGTCTGAATCCTAATGCCAGTGGGGTGGAAGATGTCAGTCTGGGCAGCAGTTCTCCCATTCCCTTCCTCTCACACACAACTATCCCAGCATTACTCAGTTCAATTAGGTTATGATCCTACAAGCTCAATCTGTTTATTCCAGACCATGAAGCAAAGCACTACCAAAAGAGACTGTTTTAGAGACAGGTAGAAAGTGTCCTCTTTATGAACAAGATCCATGAGACTTGTGTTTATCCCTCGAAAAGTGGATACTGCATAAACAAATCAAGACAGTATAAGGAACCAGCTGGATCCCCACCCCTCTTCTGAAGGTGATGTGGGATCCTACAAATGATTCAGTTGGTTACAGTTGGTTTGTGCTGTACAAACCAGCAATTGGTGCACATCTTTCCCTTGGCCCCAGGTAATCATGTAGGTGGGAGATCAACTCCTTGTACTGTCTGATTTCAGGTGGTTCAGTAGGGCAGGACAAGAGGTGAACGGAGGATGGTTATTGGAGGGAAAGGGACCGGGGTGGGCAGGAGGAATCGCTTCACTGGTGAAGTCCTCACCATTCCTTGTGTAATTAGCCACTTGTCTATGGGCTCCATGTCTGAGTTCCCACCTTTACCTCTCCTCTGTGTTGAGAACAGAAAGGTCCATAAAGAGAGAAGCCACAGCAACAACCCGTGATAAATAACAGCAGCAAATGGAAAACTTCACATACACATTCCACACACACTCAGAGCTTTGCTCTGCAGAGCTCTGTCCCTTGAGGGACAGACCTCACCCTGACCTCTGCACTTCCTACAGACAGTTCACAGAATTTGAGCACTTCCTCCATGCTGACATTAAAAATAATAATTATAATTAAGAAGAATCTCTGCCCAGTAGTGAGGCTGATGTTTGTCATCTTCTTAGAAGGAAAAAAAAAGTGTAGGTTACACAACCTGCCAAAATCAGTCACACACTACTGGAAACACTGTGGAGTTTCCCTTGTTGATGAGGCTGTGAGATGCAGCATGCCCTACTTACCTCATCCTCTCAGCAGGCAGGCTCTGCCCCAAACTCTAATAGCTCTAATGACAGCGTTGAGCAGGAGGGTAAATAATGGCAGTGTGCTGCAGTGTCCTGGCAGGCTTTCAAACTGCCCCTCTTGAAGGGCAGCAGAGGTTAAAAGGACCATGCTGATGCATCCAGCTCCTCTGAGCAGGTTGCAGGCTGCACAACACAGCAACACAAAGGCTCTCAAGATGGCTTCTTGTCCTTCAGCATCTCACCCCTGAGCCAGGACTTGGATGCAGAGTCCTCTCTAGCACTGGAGGGGTTTACTTGGGACTGGCAGAGCTCAATGGTTGCAGCCCGCTGGTCCTGCCAGAACTGGGCTAGCTCTGCAGAGACCTCCATCCAGATACCTCTCCTGTCTCCACTATCACAGATAAGGGAGAATCAGCTCTAAGCTTTTATGTCTCATTTCAGTACTTGGGGGGAAAAAAAAACCACCAAAAAACCAAAACAGGAAGGGGGGAAATGATTCCAGCTTCATCTACTCGCTGTGTAACACCAGAGGATTGTTTCTTGGACACCTCTCCTCCCGGCTGCGATCACGCAACAACTCTGTGGCAACAAAAGCAATTCCCAACATGGAAAGGCAATATTAAGAAAACAAGAGTATTTTTAGCTTGCCTTGTTTCCAGCTGCTAAATCACATTACAAGGCAGCTAATGCCACGTGATTGGGGCCATCTCTCCACAGACTCTTCTGAGAATGACTACATTAGAGATGTCGGATGTGCTGGATTCTAGCGCCGGACAACCGTGCTGGAACGAGATGTGTGTGAAGAATGTGCTGGGAAGCTTTTGGCTCCTCCCTAGAGCTGCTCTTAAATTAGCTCTCTACCCAACTGAACGTGTGTCTGTCGTTCACTGAGCGCTGCCAGGCCGCCTGCTGCGCCTGCTGGCTTTAAGGAGAGTTTAGTTTTTGTTTCCTTTAAGAAGAGACACCCACAAGCCTCACAGCCCCTGACAAAAAGTAGTGTTTCCCTTTACCCAAAGACTGGTACGAGGATGCTGAAGGGACTGGAGCACTGCCTGGTGAGGAGAGGCTGAGAGGCCTGGGCTGTTCAGTCTGGAGAAGACTGAGAGAAGATTTAATAAATGTCAATAAGTATCTGAGGGCTGGGGGTCAGGAGGGAGGGGACAGGCTCTGCTCAGCTGCCCCCTGGGATAGGACAAGGGGCAATGGATATAAACTCCAGCACAGGAGGTTCCACCTCAACATGAGGAGGAACTTCCTCACTGTGAGGGTCACAGAGCACTGGAACAGGCTGCCCAGAAAGGTTGTGAACTGTCCTTCTCTGGTTCAAGACCTGTCTGGATGTGTTCCTGTGTGACCTGTGCTGGATTCTATGGTCCTGCTCTGGCAGGGGGGTTGGACTCGATGATCTCCAGAGGTCCCTTCCAACCCCTAACATGCTGGGATCCTGTGACTGCATTTCAAAACAAGCTGTTCTGATTCATAGACTCAGAATGGTTCAGATTGGAAGGGACCTTGAAGATCACCTAGTTACAACCCCCCTGCCACTGGCACAGACACCCTCCACTAGAGCAGATTGCTCAAGATCTCATCTAACTTGGCCGTGATTAGCTCCAGGGAAGGATGATAAAACGATACAGTCTTCAGGACCTTTGAAAAGAGGCTGAAAGTCTCTATGACATCTCAGAGCCCAAAGTTCCACAGCCCATAAAGCATTTGCCCAAAAAAACTTTGACCATCAGATTAGCTTCAAGACAGCCCTTTGAACTGACAGCACTTGGGGCAGAGCAGCAGCTCTGCTGGTGTGAATGACACATAGCAGTGGTGCCTCAAGCAGAGCTGGCTGAGAACAAAAGTGTTAATAAATAAGGACATGACCCTGTGGCCACAGGGGAACACAGCTCCCTTGACCAGTAGCTCAATGCAAACCCTTTGCATCTGGTTAGCCAGGAACAAAGAGCAGAATCTCAAATCCTTTCCCAGGTCCTGCCAGGAACACAGCTCAGTGATCCTGGGGGACTGGGCTATCACCACTGCATTCAGGAATTCCTCTCTTGCCACCCTTAAGATTCTTACTTCTCTTCCTGCCTCCCCCTTTTTCCTCAGTACTGCTGGCACGAGTTTTTGTGGGGTCAAGCTTGAAACTGGTCACAGGGCTAACCTGGGTTACAAATTCCCCTTTTTGCAGGAGGATAGGGACAGGAACAAGCAGGTAGCTTTGTGGGACAGGGGGATACTCCATATAAAATCACTGCTGAAGCCCCACTGCCACTGAACTATGGCCAAGGCAGGCAGGCAGCTGTGATCTGACCCCAGCTGGCTCTGAACACAAATTCTCCTTGGCTCAGAGCACAAGCTGCCAGGCATGCCAGCTGCCCCCAGCACTCCCATTTCAACTGATGAAAGAACCAGGGCGGGATCAGCCAAGGCATGGGGAGGCAATTCTCCATGGAGGGAGGGGTGTGCATGCTGCTCTCCCAAGCTACACTGGCTCTGCCATGCTCCCTAGTGGTCAGCAGACACCAAAATTAGATGAGAGAAAGGCTCTGAACTTGCTCTAAAAACTTGCACGTTGTGAAGTACAAAAGAGCAGGGCGGTTTTAAAAGGCAGGGACGGTAGAATGGGGTTGAGGGCCAATCTGACAGCTCCTTTCCCTTCTGCCTTCACCAGGGCATGTGCAAAGCTGGCCAAGCTCGCTCTCTCAAAGATGTTTCTAACAATCAGTTGCTGCAAGGTGTCAGTACATGGGCCTCTGCTCACACAAGACAGGAAGAGCCTGCCTGGGGACAGACAGGACAGAGACTGCATGCAAGGGCAGCTAAAGCAAGGCATGTGAAGCAGTAAAAGTCTGCACAATTCCTCTCCCTCAAACGTGCTCCTGTATCCATGCACTCAGAGCAAAGTCTGGTAGATTAAGACTGCACCAACTTTCATAAGCAAAACTGAATCAAACAAATGCACACCAGTGTTCACAAGACGCTTGCCACTTATTATTTTTAGCAGTGATTCCATCAAAGAGCTGGACCTTCCCACCCCCACCTCAGGCAAGCTGCAAAAGCACAGGAGAATTTACCCACAGTGATTTTGATGTCTTTTAGGCTGGTGTGCTAAGTAGCAGCTCTTTAGAGATCATTACTGAGCAAGTGCTCGCTTCCAGATATCAATTTCCAAATAGCCAGCACTAGCATGTTGCTGGAATACAGAATGAGACCTCAAAGCAGCTGCCTACAGCTTGGATTCCACACAGGGCTTCAGATAACAGAATGCAGAGCAGCGACCTACCCCTCCTGTGTTCTGTTTTCGGACATCCAGGGCAGATGCCAGTCCTTTGACAGCCTGCGGATCCTCGTACGTCACGCTGAAAGAGAGGAGCACACCACACAGCTAGGAAGGAAGTCCAGCAGTCACCCCACACAGAATGCAGCTGCTGCTCTGATTTACTCCCCTGGAAATCAGAAAGCACATTCTTTTGCTGAACAAGACTTAAGTGTACTGAATGTACTCCAGGAAGAGGAGTGTGCTCTGGGTAAAGACCATCCAGCGGTTTCAGAAGCACGTTGAAGCTAAAAAGCATAAGACTGGCATAATGAAAGGTAGACAAATAGGTCATGAGTGTGCCCAAGAGCTAGCAGGGGACTGTGAAAAGAGGCCTGATTGCAGATTATGTTTTGCAAAGCTTTGATGATGACATTTGGAAGCCTGACCTTGATGCGTGTGTGGAGGGGGAGGCAGAAGGAGACTTGAAGCCAGATGAACCATAACTAAGCAACTGCAGTGAAGCATACAAAGAAATGCACTATTCACAGAGCTTGGGTTTTAAAAAGCTTCTTAAATTGCTATGCAAAAGGGACATGTAGCAGTCAGGTGACAGAGGCAACAGCATAATTTCTCAGAGCACAGTGAGCCATGAGCTGAAGCAGACACCAACACCTGCCCACAAGGCAGCCCTTGGGAGGAGCCGTGGGTCTGAGCAGGAGGAGCACCTCCTCCTCCAGCACGCTGCCTTCTCCCAGGCTCTGAGCACAGCACCCAGAGGCTCTCACCTACACACTGTGGCAAGTCACATTCACATCTTCACTGCCTTGCTGCTGCTCCACTTACACAGCACACAATCCAAGGAAGGCACATCAATCCTCCCCTGTGAAATCACAGGCTGCTATGTGCTCCCTGTTCCATTAGCTCGCAGAAGGAGATGGAGGTGCACTGGGGGAAGACTAGTTTTGTGCTTCATTTAGCACAAGAGACAGAGGGACCTCCATTACATCTCTCTGCAATGCATCTTCTTTCTGACTATACATTAGGGCTCTCAGCCCAAAATCTCGGGGGGTAATGTACATCTCTACAGTAGAGCACATCCTCTCAGCACAGCTGAGGCAGGACCAACAGCTCTGCTGGTAACCACAAATAAAAAATCTGCTGCCTCGAGTTTATCAGAGCTGGTAAGATTTTGATAATCTGCTAAGGTCTGAGCTAAACCATTTAACAACCTCTCTCAGTTTGAGACAAGATAGTGATGATGTTCTAACTGCTGGCAGCTAATACATCCTGTAGAGGCTGAAGCCAGAAGGAGGCAAGAAACAGAATATGAAAGAAAAACACCTGAGTGTGTCTTTGACTGAATCTTGCTTGACAAGGATCAAAGGATTGCTTAATAAGTGCATAGATTTACTTTACATTAAAATAATTTGACCTGTTCAATGCCCTTGAAAGTGCCACATTAGCAGCTCTAGAGATGCAAGCCCTGTGCATATAAACAAATTAGGGATAGCACAGCAGCTGGGCAAGCTACACTGCCTTGACAGCCCATGAGTGTCTGACTGCTTGGCCAAAGGGAGACTTTAACTGGATAGTAATTCTCTTTCCAAGCCCCTGATGACAGTAATTCAGTCACCAAAGTGTATCCATGACCTTCAGGTGAAGGACTCTTGTGCTCCTGTAGCTCAAACACTGGCTGGGTGGATGGGGTGAGAAGCCTTTACAAGAGGAAGCATCTGCAGAACTAAAGGCAAGTTTAATTCCAAGTTTCCAGTGAGCTCATTAACTAACTCGATGATCTTTGAGGTCTCTTCCAACCTTGGTGATACTGAATACTGAATACTAAGACAGTCAAACAACATTACTCAGCCAGTCTGCTCTGCCCAGCAGCAGGAACTTCTCCACTTGCTCATATTAATAATGACCAACAGGATGGGGATTGGATGAAAAGCACACAAAAAAACATAGAGCAAAGCTACTTTTTCAGTCTGGAATGAAGTCAAGAAGTTTCAGATTTATGCCCCCAGAAGAGAGCAGTGCTGTGACTCAAACAGTGCTAAAGACAAAGCCCAACATACTTCTTTCGTTGCTCAGCCAAGGAGCTGCCTCTTGTCTGTGCAAACATGTCGAAGTCATCACGAGGGTTACAGTGCTGTAGAGAGCTGAGGGTGCCACTGACGCTGTTTGTACCCAAGTCTGCAAGCAGAGGAAAAGAAAATGAACCAATGAAGTAGCAAACCACATGCAAACACCATGGTCCTGACTGCCTGGGTTAGGGAGGATGGCACTAACGACACACAACAGCTACAGAATTGGAGATCATAAAAACAGCATCTAGTTCCCAGCTGCAGCACTGAGCACAGCTCTGTGCAGCAGGAGATGGAAGCTGCTAACCATGAATTTCTTAAGAGACAAATGTAGAGATTGTCTTGTTCCTCCTGCAAGCACCACACCACCAGCACTCCTCATCCAGACAGCAGTGTTTGGGAATGGCTGTGCACCTGCTGCCAGTCTCATCCTCAGGCACTTGCTACTATCTACAACTACATGGTCTCAGATGCTGGCCATGGATATTAGTCTTCTTCACAATGTTGTCTTGCAGCTATTGACTGTGAAACCAACAGTTTCATATCAAATTATATGATACTGGGGCACTGAAAGGGGTGAAGAATCTCTACTCAAATCAAGTGATCTTATCAAGCAATCTTTGGTTTGATTTAACCTAACACTCCTAATAATTTCATTAAGTCTTTCACCCAAACATTTTCTATTTGCAGAAGGGGAATCATGAACCTTCACCAGACTGATTTCACTGAGTTATACCTAAGGAGAAATAAAAGTAATAGTACAAGTTTGACCATCAATAAGAACCTAAATCCTCTCCTTCAGCTTCCTCTTTGGTTAATAAATCCCTCCCTTTGTGCCAGGCTGGTTCCCAACTATGGATGACTGCAGTGCAGGGAAAGCCCTCCCAGCCCTGTAAGTCACACCCCCAAACGTTCTGAAGGCTACAGGGCAACATTAATCAGGTAGTGGAGAGCAACAGAGAGCAGAAATTCCCTGGCCCACCCGAGAAAAATAGCTCCTCATAAATGCCAGCAGCCCACTGCCATAAGAGTTTGTGCTGGGTGTTCAGCTCAGTCACAGGGACCTCAGCCAGTGGCTCAGACCTCACGGAATCATAGAACGGTTTGGGTTAGAAAGGACCTTAAAGATCATCGAGTTCTAAGTCCACTGCAGTCAGCAGGGACACCTTCCACTACACCAGTGGCCTTGAACACTTCCAGGGATGGGGCATCCACAACTTCTCTGTGCAGTCTGTTCCAGTCCACTGCCTCCCACCACCATGCACTTGGATGGCCCCAGCAGCCTGTTCCAGACCCACAGACTGGTAGTGGCTTGCAAAAGTCCACACTTTGCAGCCTCATGTTCATCAGCCCTAATGGGATCAGGCACTCACCAAGCCCTGCGAGCTGTGAAGAAAGTGAAGATGGGGGTGCTGAGTTTCCAACCATTGGGCTCACTACAGCTGGAGAGCCAGGACCCAAATCTATTAAATTATCTTCTGTCACCTCATTCAGTACCTGTTGGGACACAAGAAAGGCAGCAAGTTACACAGGCCAGAGATTTCAGTGCAACATTGAACAACAAAACTAATGGGTGCATCCTCAAAAAGCTCTTGCATAATGCTAAATGGATCAGTCTCTTGCATACTACAGTGGTAAGTGCAGAATAAAAAGGCTCAGCCACCAGAAAACCACAGTTTGACTGCTCAGCACAGTAGGAAACTCTTCTGGAGGTCATTTACATCTCTTCAGATTTAGCTAATGTGTCTGTGTTCCCCACTTCTTTCAGCACTGGATCAGCATCAGATCCAAGTCAAACTGAATCTCTATCATCTTCCACAGTAGGTATAAATTGTTCTCAGAAACAAAACTTCTTTGTTGTGACTGAAGCTACAGTGCAGAGCCTGTGCTGAAGTTTGCATCACACTGCAGAAGTGGCAATCAAACAGGGAAAGTAAACAGAGGAAATGATTGGAAGAATGTAGAACAGAAACTGCAATAGTGCCACATCTGAATTCATTACGAACTCAGATCTTGAGCACTTTAAAACAGCTATAATAGAGTTTTCATTGGAAGAATAATTAGATCTGTAGCTCTTCAGCTTGAAAAGGGGCTGCTGAAAAAGCAGAGAGGTTCCTAGAATTATAAATGGTGTGAAGAAAATCAAACTGAACTGTGGTATTGCAAGACAGAATCACAGAATGGTAGGAGTTGGAAGGGACCTCTGGAGATCATCTAGCCTAACCCCCTGCTAAAGCAGGGGTACCCACAGCAGGTTGCTTGGGATCACAATGTCCAGGTGGATTTGGAATCTCTCCAGAGAAGGAGACTCCACAACCTCTCTGGGCAGCCTGCTCCAGGGCTCCAGCATACTCAGAGGAAGACACTTTTCCTCATCTTCAGATGGAACTGCCTGGGTTCCAGTGTGTGCTCACTGCCCCTTGTCCTGTCACTGGGTGCCACTGAAAAGAGTCTGGTCCCATCCTCTTACCCCCCACCCTTTAGTTCTTTTTGAGCATTGAGAAGATGCCCTCTGGGGCTGCTCTTCTCCAAATTAAACAGCCCTAGGTGCCTCAGCCTCTCCTCATAACAGATGCTCCACTGACACAGTGAAAGAAGAATCAGGTGGAGCAAATACAAATAATTGACTCCGTCAAATGTAAACAAAATGTTTATTAAATATGTAAAAAGGTGCAGTGAAACTGTGGAAACCACTGCTTAAGGACATTCTGAATGCCTGAAGTCCACACAGACTCAAAAGCAATAAAAAAAACCAGTTCATAGAGGAAAGAAAATCCATCAAGGACTGTAAACACAGAGATGTTTTAGTGCAGTGTCTTCCTGAGCAAAAAGTTGTCACCTGATGTTTGCCATTCTTATGGTTCTTTTCCTGGCATCCACTACTGGCCACTACAGGAAGGACACAGGCTGGCCATGTAGGAGGTCTGCTACTGCTGGTACTAGGATGGCTACTTTGCTGTAGCTGCTGGTATACTACATGGAGTTAGGTACTTACTCCGTTGCTGGCGTTTTGTGTTGAACGGCCTGATCTGTATCGTTCAAATCTGTTCAGAAAGAGAGACAAGAAACCAACAAGGGCTGTCAAAGCCACCAGGAAACAATGAAAACCACAAGTCTGTAACAAAGCCATGGCCTGTTTTGCACAGAACTTTGTTTGCTTTGGTTCAGGAGACAACCCTGAAAGCTTTAACTCCAAGCCAGGACAAAGGGAGGACAGTTGCCAAAGCTGCATTCTTGGCAGATGTGGCCACGAAGCTGACCAGCCTGATCCTGCAACCTGCAAAACTCTGCAGCCTTTGTCTTTGCTTTGGTGTTGTTTTTGTCCCATTAAGTGCTTCGTGATAGACTATTATGTGAGCCAAGGGACAGGAGCAAGATTGATGCTCCCAGCTAAGTAAGCTGAGGGCTTGCAGCAAGTCTTCCTCCCACTTAACAGCTCCCTCTTGCTGCAATCCATGTAAATGAGGAGGCCTACGCAGGGCAGCACAGCCCTACCCAGGAGAAACAATCACTGGCAGAGCCAGCTCTTAACACATTCTGGGTCAGCTCAAAGATCATCAGAGCCTATGTTCAAACACGTTGGGACTTCCTAAGAAAGAGAGGTGATGATGGTGGAGAAACAGCCTCCTAGTTCTTGGGGGAAGAAGTCTGCCGAGTCAAGATCTGGTCTCTTTTCTGCCCCTTCCCCAACCAGCTGGGCTTCTGGGGCGGCAAACCTGGACCCAGCTTTCAGGAGCTCAAAAAAGCACAGGGGGAACTACCTCCTCCCAGAGCCTGTCTAAGCCTCCTTTCCTTACACGGATTTCGCTGAGGTTCAAATGTTTCCTCATTTCAAAGCAGTAAGCTATTTAACAGTCACATAGCCCTGTGGGCTTTCTCCCACATGGACACAACACAACAGGGGATCTCAAGCAAGCTGAAATGTTTTCTTACTGTAACAGAGGAAAAGGGAGACTCTAAAGGCAGCAAACCCCAAATTCAGGCCCACATTTCCATTTTAGGAAACTGTGGGTGTCTACTATTCCTGGAAATCCAGCTCCCTTCGCTGGAAACCTGACACCTCCCACCTCCAACTTTCTCACCCAAAGGCTTATGAACCACTCGCTGGTTTCCATCCTTCCCGGTGCAGGGCAGAGCTGCTGCTTGAGTCACTGGCAGAGCTCGGTCCCCATCCTAGGAATCAACGTGATCAGTGTGGAGCTTTTGGAATGGCAGAGGAGGAACTGGAATGTATTGAAACGCTCAGACCAGCGCAGCTATTCCACAGCAAAGAGCCTGCTAACATCACTCAGCTCACCTTTCAGTGTCTAATGACTACAAATACATTAGCCCCAGGCAGCAGAGTCACAGATGGAGGAAAATAGAGAAAATATTAAGGGTGAGTAGAACAAGCCTTAGTGACAGTGACATTCTGCCACTTGTAGGATCATGCCTGTGCATGAAACAGGGACCATTTCACATAAAAAGCCACCATTTGTTTCAAAGTTTGCCCCCATCTCCTCTGAACGACTAAATCAAAGGCAAAATCGAGGCCACCGAGTCTTCCTTCCAGCCTTTGCCATGACAGCACACATCCACAGACCTAGAGCCTAATTTATTTTTAAAGGCTTGAGAAACAAAGCCCTGCGCTGAGAGCAAGGAACAAAGGGTACTCTTTAGTGCCTCCCTCCCCGGGCCTGTCATTAAGGGGAAGATTAAACTTTCCCAAGACTGCCGTATCACGTGTCACCTCCTGCAGCAGATGTGGCTGACAGAGCCTTTGTCTAACATGTCCAAAGTCCTGTGACCCACATCCCGCCCCTGGGGATGATTCCTGCAGACCAACCCTTCAACCCCTCAGCTCTGCACCAGACAGGCTCCCCCCCCCCCCCCCCCCCAAGGTTTGAAGTGCTCCTTAAAAACAAACCCATTACATGCACAAAGGTCACACCCACCTCAGCTCCCCTTGCACTGGCAAGGGAAGCAGAAAGCTCAGAGTTCAGAAGTCAGAGAGAGCTCACGGGAGCCTCCCTAAGCCAGGAAGCAGCACAAGCACTTTGTGCAGAGCCCAGGCAAGCATGGAGCTAGTAGCTGTGCTATTTATGGTCTCAAGTCCCTACATCTGTAAAGCAGCACACAACAGGCACTTCAGACACAGGGCTCTGCTAGTTCACAGAGTTTTGCCCTTCATTTTATGGCTATGCCCCACAAAATTTCAATGGCTACAAATAGAACAGAATAAAATGAAATATAAAATAAAAAATAAAATAAAATAAAATAGAAAGGGAAAGGAAAGGGAAAGGAAAGGAAAGGGAGAAAATAAAAAAGACAAAAAAAAAGACAAGAAAAAAAGAAAAGAAAACTAAAGAAAATAAAAAAGAAAAAATAAAATTAAAAAAAGAAAAGAAAAGAAGAAAAAAGACAAAACAGAAGAAAAGAGAAAAGAAAAGATGAAAAGGAAAAGGAAAGGAAAAGGAAAAGGAAAAGGAAAAGAAAAGGAAAAGAAAAGGAAAAGAAAAGGAAAAGAAAAGGAAAAGAAAAGGAAAAGAAAAGGAAAGAAAAGGAAAGGAAAGGAAAAGAAAAGAAAAAAAGAAAAGAAAAGAGAAAAGAAAAGAAAAGAAAAGAAAAGAAAAAAGAAGAAAAGAAAAGAAAAAAGAAGAAAAGAAAAGAAAAGAAAAGAAAAGAAAAGAAAAGAGAAAAGAAAAGAGAAAAGAAAAGAGAAAAGAAAAGAAAAGAAAAGAGAAAAGGAAAGAAAAGGAAATGAAAAGAAAAGAGAGAAGAAGGAAAAGAAAAGTGATAAAGGCAACAACAGAAGAAATATTACTATAAAAGAGCATAACAACACTTTGTAACTGCTTCCTGTGGTTTGGTTCTCTGCATGTGGTTATGTTGGGCCCAGATGCCAACTCTTGTCAACTGACTACTTTGCCACTGAAGAGAAAACCCAGGAGGAATGCAAAGGGCTGATGGGAAAGGTGCCCCACCTTTCGTATCGGAGGAAGACGTTGTTTAAATCATCATTCACATGCAGCAGCTCCTCTGTGACTTCTTCATTGGACACTCTTGAGATAAGCTCTACAATTCTCTGCTGCATAGCTCTACAGGTCCGGTTCAGTTCCTAGGAGGAATGCATCGTGCACACACATTCTGATAAGCAGCCAGATTTAGTTGAGCTCTGTTCCCAGCCAAATGTATCCCCCAGCTGAGAAACACTAAGACAAGTCTATCTTTGCATGATTAAATGTCACCCAAAAGCACATCTAATCAAACATGCCCTTCAAGAGACGATGGCATAAAACCTTGAGGGCCTATTTACAATTCAACATCCTGATTCTTCTTTAACTCTGAGCACTTCAGAAAATAAATATCTGTATTTCAGTGATCTGTTTTAAGAATAAAACATGTTAATACAGCAGCTTTCCAGAAGAGAGCTTTCAAGGAAAATTCAGTCTGTTCTTCTTGGCAATATCATCCTTAAAAACTGAAAGCTGCACATCAAGGTAGAATATAGGAGAGAACTAACCAGGTACACGTGGTGGAACAAGGAGGGAAAAGAGGTTCATCAGGGCTACCACAAGTAGCCAAGTGTGAGAAGTGCTGGGGACACAGAACTTGCCAGCTACTGAGAACATGAGGGAGGATGCAAAACAAGGAGCAGGAGCTTGAAAAGATGAGCACTCCACAGACACTTCAGTACTGAACTACAGACAGAAACGTTCCCTTCAACTGAGCAATGCCACAGGAAGAGACTGCCAAAAGGCAGTTTCAGAAGAAAATTGTGAAGAACATAGAGTAAGGGCATTTATTTTAGAAGCCTCTCACACCCAGGAATCTAGATTTAAGTTTGCTAAACCAGGAGTTCTCCTGCTTCCACGACATCTCTTCCATCACCAATTACTTGGCAGAATTCTTTCCTCCTGAAAGGCCTCAAGACCAAAGGTCAAACCTGATCTGTTGAGGAGGAACTACAAGAAGAGACGTGACATATGGCATGGCGCCACTGATTAGACCCATGGTTTTACTTCAATAAGCACTGACATTCCAACTAAAGCATATCCCTCTCATCTTCTGCACCACCCTCCTCTCCCCAACTCCCCCCCCCCCCCCCAGCTTCACTTCACAGCAAAAATTGAGCACTAAACAAGGATGACTTGTTGGTACACAACCTTCGGGATGAAAGCAAAAATGTGTTTGTTTTCCTTGCTTGGTCTGACATCCTAAGCTCTGGATAAATTTCACCTAGTGCAATCCAGCTGCCTTAACAGCTTGAGGAATGTGTTCTCCAATGTCAGTTTTGATCCCATCACTTTAGAAGCAGATTGTGACATTTCAGAGGGTTTGTTTGCTGCCTCTCCGAGAGGGCTGACAGTACCTATCTATTCTGCTCAGAGCTGGCTCTCTAGCAAGCTGTTTACATTTGATTGTTGGGAGAAAATGTCAGGAATTATTTAAGGAGGAGGGCTATATAAACCTCAAAGCAAGGAGTCCTTGCACGCAGCACCCAGCTTTCAAAAGACTAGCCAGCCTTTGTGATCAAAACTGGGTTGTCCCCAGCTCTGTGATTCAGATTTAGGATGCATCAGGCAGAGGAGGGAAGCGGTTGGAATAAAGCAGCGCTGCTGTCACTCCGTTTTATGATCAGGTCCTTTCACCTTACAGCTATGCTGTAAGGTTATGCTGTCAAGATGTTAGGAGTTGTTCCTGAGTGTAAGCAAACTGTTCTCTGCTGGTTTGGGCTGTGGAGGTTTCCTGGAAGCTTCTTTTGTTCTGAGCAGTCCAACCCAAACGGGCGCTAACTGAAAGGCTTCTTTATTGCAAAGCCTCTCATCGGCTGCCATGATGGCTCTGAGACAAGCACACAACACCGCTGCATGGGACAGACTTCAGGTCTTGGATGGATTTCAAACTCTGTGTATCACAGAGGGCAATTCCCTGCCTTCCTCCAAATATGTTGTGGTGAGAGCTCATCCTCCCTGCCGGAGGATCAAACCAGAAGCCTACTTCTGAAGCTATGGAAAGGCAAATACCATGTTAAGGGCAGCAGCTGGAATGCTAGATCACAGTATTCATCTGTGTTCCATGTGGTACTGTATTACTCTCCACAGTCCAAAGGCCATCCTGCTGCCACTGCCCTAGGGAAGCAAGTATGAAGCATGAGACGTGAGCTCAGCTTACACCATTTTCCCTCTTGAGATAATAAATGCTGCACTGGATTGAGGTTTTCCAGCAAAGAAATCCCTTCTGATTACCCTCCAGAGAGCATGAAACCTCTCCTGAGTTCCTGCCTTAAGACACTACCTTCAGGAGAAGCTGCAGGACATCTTCTGGAAAGACAGGTTATGTGTAATAGTTTGAGTGGCAGAGGATCCAAAGGCCCTAGGCAGTATATTGTCCAGTTAGAAACCTGGAGTGTTTGGTTTTTTCCTTCATAATACCTGGGAATGTTTTCACACTGTGTAAGTGATGGTGGAGGATGCAGAAGAAGTAGAAATGCTCAGGGTTTACAGAGCCTACAGTAATTCTAAGCTGCTTTCTGGTAAAGGAGACATTGGGAAGAAATTTTAGCTACGTGGAGAAGAAAGCACTGGAATAAGTTTCAAGGGAAGTTATGAAATCCTTGACATTGGAAGCTTTAACAAATGAAGAACATCAAGTAGGGAAACTAACCAGGGTCAAGCACAGTCCACACTCATTACATAAACCCAGCAAAACAAGGCAGTGAACTACCACCAACCCCACACCTTCCAGGGAAACTCAAGCACAGGACGGCTCAGAATCATATTTGCTACAAAACTGTTACCTGAAGTAATTCAAGGTCTGAGGAATCCTCTTGTCCAGGTACCATTTCTGTCAGCATTTCAGACATCACTTTGGTATTGCCACGGACGATATCCAGCTCGCTGCGCAGCCGGGCAATCTGCAGTGGGGCAAAAAGACAGCAGAGCACTGCACACTGTGTGCCTGAAGCAGTTCATTTTCAAGAACTGACTTTGGGATGCCTCTGGTTCAGTCTGATTTGCTATCTGAGGCTCCAGACATTCTAGCTGAGGGGTGGGAGGGGAGGATGACAAAAAAAGTGAAGATAAAAAGTTTACCCAGGAGAGAATTTCAAACAGGCATCAGGAAAAGCCCTTTGTAGGAGAGTCACTATCATCACAAACCCACATGTGCTGTGCTTGGGTGGAAGGGAAGCAACTGAAAACAGCAGCTCCAACCAGAGCTTGGTTTTAGTGCACCTTGTGTGCCTCGTGCAAGTGTGGGGAAGGCTGTACAGATTTGGAGCAGGAGATTAGGCTCTGAGGTTATTTTTGCAGAGGGAAAAGAGGATCCTGTATCGAGGCGACTGCAAGGCTGTTATGGAGGCAGACATAACTCTCTGTTAGACTTCCTGCATCTGCAAGACCTTCTGTGCCTTTCAGAAGGTGGGGCTAAGGAGAATAACTCCTAGCCTACTGGGTTGGTCTGTCAGCACAGGAGGTTTCCTAACTGCTGTCATTAGGAGCCTGGATTTTTCTGTCAATATATGAGGAAAGATCACTAAGTAGAACCAGAACTAGGAGGCAAAAGTCAAAAGGGTTAAAATTAAAGTTCCTCTGCAAAGTGGTTTCTAATTTGATCTGCTGAGAGCGTCCCCTTCAAAAGAAATCATCATCCCAGTACCTGTTCAGAATTAGCAGTGATGGGACCAGTCACATTCAGAGGTGGGGCCTGAGGAGCAGAATACGCCGTTGGAGAAGAGGAGGAGTAAGAGCTGGTGCTCATCCTTTGCTGGGACTGTGAATTGTGCATATTTGCTGCAGGATCGACTTCAGGAACGCTCTGCCACATCAGAAAGACAGGAGTTCAAACGCTGACTTGTGACAGCACTTGCTTTGTCAGCAACCCCAGGCCAAATAGGCTCAGATATAGAACATAATTGCACCTTGTGGAAAAGGTCAGCGCAGTTACGAGAACAGGCTGGCAGGCCCAGCCCAGCAACAGGCAGCTGCAGCAAAAAAATGCATGCCCGTGTCTTTTGACCCAGCCCACTGAAGTCAATCTACCTTTCCAGGAAGAGTGAGAAGGAAATAAAAGCAAGAGCCAAAGATCAATAATTATCAATTATTTGAAGCTGACAAAATCACAAAAAGGCAAAAGCTGTGATACAGAGAGGAGAATACAGAGGAGAATGTGATACAGAGGAGAATGAATTTAATTAATCTTGACACAAGAATTGTAATCTTTCAGTTCTTGATCACTTGCATTTACCACTTCAAAGATTCATTAACTCCAGTTTTCAGAATGAATAATCAGAACATCTGTGATTATTAAGTGACTTCCCAGCAGCAGCTCTGTCAACTTTCCAGACCTAACTTTTCAGAGGTGGGAAGACCTCATGTTACCATGGGATCAGCGAGAAGTTCAGAACCTGAACACCTTTAAAAGCCAGGCAGGCCTTGGCTCAGGGTTCTCACCCACTGAAACAACCATAGTTTTGAGCAAAAGAAGTATATCTCAATCACATATCCTGCTGGACTCTCTCTGAACAAATCAGTTGCATTTATCTGGTGGTTTTGTGGTATAAAGCAAGTGTGCAAGCCTCCTCCAAATGCTTTTCTCTTCTCAGAATGGTGTTTTGACTCAAGGGAGAAGATATCATTAGCTTATCAGCCTGTCAAATGCAGCTGTATTATGCCGCTCCCACATGCCTTTTCGCTATTGAAAGGGTCCTTCCAGGAGTGAGAAAACGAGCCAGTTTCAGAGAAACACAGGAGAGGAAAGAAGAATGCTTATCCAACTATTATTTGGGGAGAAAAAAACCCCCAAACAACCCTGCAGCTTACCCTCTGTGGTGTGTGTATTGGAGACAGAGCATCAAGATCTGCCATGGGAAACTCTATGCCTTTCCTCTTGAGCTCTTCATAAATATGCACTACTCCAGTCAAATCAGGGCTACTTCGAAAGGCATCAGCCCAAGCCTGGAAAACATGAGGGATTATCCATAAACCTCCCAAATGAAGCTCCAGCTCCACCCTGACCTCAGATACTGGCTACAAAAGCTTTCATGTCCTTCAGCTTCAAAGGGAAGCTGTGATCAGTAGATCTGCTCTAAAAGATCCTGCAAGTATTGTTAAGAGAGTCACGTAGACATTTCATTCAAACACAGGCAGGAACCCAGTGCACAGTAGCTGTGTCTAGCCCTTGACATCATCAAAATCTGCAAACACAAATGAAAGCCTCTTCCAGTCTCCTCTTCTTAGCAGTGATTGCATGCTGGTCTTTTCTTGCATATTCTATAGCCACCAGGACAAAAAAAAGTCTGTGTGAAAGATGAAATCGATTCATAAAGTCCTGCAATAATCTGAGGTCACCTCAATTAGATTTCTGAAACATCTTCATTTGTTGCCAAAGTGAAAAAACTCCCAAACCCCACAGCTCTCAAGTTTTCTTCAGTATTTTGTATGGCCCAAACTGAAAGACAAAAGACAGTTTCTGAGGTTCTTCCACGGTGAAACCTGCAGTCCCACGAGCAGCGGAACTAATGAAGCCTGGTTTCTTACAGAGCACAGCCAACACTCAGACACCCTGGTGTGGCAGAGAGAGCAAGTTTAAAGGGAGAATTTCCCACAGCCAGAACGCTCATAATATCTCTCCCACATGAATTCTCTGCTCTCTAAAAAGACTTCAATTCACATTTGAGCTTTTTCTTCAGTGGAAGTACCAAGTGTTTCTCTTGGCTAGCCAGCCTCTAGTACTCACGGAGCTGCGAGGAGCATAATATCTGCAAAGCCTCTGCTCCCTTTCACTTTTACTGGAAATTAGCCAAGTATTAACATTTTAGAGGAAGGGAAAAAATGAAATATTATGACTCAATTAAAAATGAAGCACTCCACAAACCCCCACACACGTGAGGGAGAGTATCAGCGTGCGGGATGCGGTACTGCGAGACGCGTGTGTGGGCTCGGAACTTAATTCATGTAGTCATCGTTTTTACACTGCATCTCTGACTATTTTTACTTTAAAAGCTGTTTTTAACCACCTTTCTTTCTTTTTTTTTTTATTTAATTGTATTTGAGAGGAGAGAAATCAAAGCTAGCAGAGCCAGATAAGAAATAATTCACAGAATCACACACAGAAGGCATTGAGTTGGAAAGGACCCTCAGAGGTCATCTCATCCAACCCCCCTGCAGCGAGCATCTCCAACTCGATCAGGTTGCTCAGGGCCCCATTGTGTTTGACCTTGAATGTCTCCAGCGAGGAGGCCCACATTTCTGGGTAACCTGTTCCAGTATTTCACCACTCTCACTGTAAAGAACTTCCTTTGATATTTAACTGCCATTCCTATTCTGTCCAGCTCTAAGAAAGAGCATTTCCTACCCTACATGCCCAGAAGACAATCCATTATCAGTTGCACACTAACAATTCTGGGTTTGCTTCTCAGCTTTGTTAAGAGTAAATTAACTGCATCAACTGTGCTGATGCAAGGCAAGTCCAAACAGCCCTATGTGAGCCAGGGAAAACAGCTCTGACTGCAAAGAGCCGTTTGGTTTCCTTGGAACTGACCTTTCAAATCATCCCTGATCTGACGGAGGTATTGACTGTACAAGTAACTCTACCCTTGCTCTTTGTCTGTGTTTTCAATTTACATAAGAAATCATCTGAATGATGCTTCTACATAATGGCTTTCCCCACTTCAGCTCTGTTTGCAGGTAAGAGTGAAAAATGTCAGGCAAGGGATGCTCTATTTAATAATGGCTCAAAAGAAATTAGAGGCAAAAGTATGCTGTGTGGCTGCCCTCAACTTCTAATGAGGCTTGTTTGTCCAGGAGGATCTGCTAATGCATCCCCTGTTTCACTGGCTTCCTATAGATTTTGTTGGAGGCACTAATGACACTGAACTCGCTTCATTTGCACTCTCCCTTCTTAATATATTCCCTCTCCTGCAACTCTCTTCCTTGGAGAAAGGAGACACTTTGATTTGTACTCCTCTTTGCCTGAGCTGGGAGCATTATCTACATTAATGCGTCTCTCAGAGGTCACAAGTAGGACTGGCTGCCATTGTCCTAAGTGCTGTCTACACACATTGTAAGACAATCCCTGTCCTAGACAGCTTACAATTCATCTAGGCAGAGTAATATTAGCTCTGCTTTACAGATAAGGAGCTACACATAGAGCTTAGGAGACTTGCCCATTGTCCAAACAAGAGTATGACAGAGGTGAGATTGAATTCAGATCTTCTAAGACTTTGGACCAGACTAGCAAAAGGTAGATACTGAAGGATGCCACTGCATAAATCCCATCTGGCACCTCAGTGTAATCAAACAGGCTAATTAAACACCACCCAAATTTGGCTGCTCAATCAGGGACCATCCCAAGCCAACTTCTCCAGTGTTGGACACTTCCTAACACAGCTATCCTCAACAGAATTTCCCACGCCACTCCAAGTCTCCCCATGCTTCATCTTTGATGACAGTGCTCAGCTCCTGGGCAGGAAGGTGGCATGACCTCTGAGCTGATACACAAGTTCTTAGCAGAGGCACAGTTAGATTTCCAAGGCCTTTCAGCAAGGTGCAGAAGGAAGCAATCTGTAATACATGCTAATGCATGTACGCTGGGAAATAGGTTGAGAAAGTGAGACGCAGGATGCTCAATAGCTCAAAATAATCAAGTCTCTAGATAAGGAATTGGATGGCAGCTTCATCAAGCCTTGCTGTGGAAGGCCCAGGAGTATAAGAGCAGTATGGCTGAAGACATTTGCTGTTTGCACAAGCTTTTTCCAAGTGCTATTAATCCTCTCATTTCTGTTCTTATTACTTCCCCGGTATCAAACTGTAAAAAGCCTACGGAAAGGGATAAATGTAACAGTGGTGGAGCAGAGCTGAGAAGAGATCAGCCCCCTGGAACAGAGTTAACTCCAACTGCAGGGAGCTCCACAGAGCAGAGTCTAAGCTGAGCGAAGCGGTCACGACACGTGGGATATTTTGGGGGTGCGTGTCCACAGGGCACCTGGAATGAGTGACTGCAATCCCTCTTCCAAACTTGTCAGGCAATCTGGGAAACAAAGTCCCCTCCCACCTCCAGCTAAAGAGACACTAACAGAACCCACCCACAGGCAACTTTCATAATTCTCAAGCTTTTTATACCAAAAGCCATTTAGAACCCAGAGTGAGGCTTTTAGCTCTGCTGCACTAAGTCTACTCAGATAAAGCTTTTCAGTGCACCCAGACTGCAGATTTTTTGGTTAGGTTACAAGCACTTCCATCTTAGCTGCACTGATGACTGGGAATCTGCTTAAATCCAGGACCCAGTGTAACCAGCATTCTCTAAGAGTCTCTAGCAGAGCAAGCAGCATGAAGACACACACAGTTTCTCTTCACAGGACAGTATTTATGGTCAGACTCAATGATCTTAAAGGTCTCTTCCAACCAAAATGATTTTATGATTCTATGATTTGACCTCATTTCCTGGTCACTGCATGCAGCAGCAGGCTGACACCCAAGGGCTCAGTCAGATGCACCAGAATTAATTAATTCATTTTGTGTTGTTTTGTTTTTTCCCCCTAAAGCCTTGAGATCAGAGACCAGAGATAAAGGACCCCCATGCAATGCCCACCTAATTCCACCCCCCTCAGCCTGTTCCCTGTTCAGAAATCACTTCTTTACATAGCCATGCTCTACAGATGTCCTGTCTGTGCATCCAAACAACAAATACAGCAGCTGAAATTCAGCTCCATGCTTTGCCACAAAAAAATCAGAAGGATATTTGGGAAACAAAGCTGTGGCTTTGCAAACACCTTCCCACAAGGAACACTGCAGCAGGTTTCTATCATTTTAAGCACGCAGTGTCTTTCCAGTCTCTGGTGTATGCAATAGCCTGTAGGAGCTTAGTGATAAAGCTTCCTATAATTGTCAGATTTCCTCCAGGCAGGCACCAATGTTTCCTCATGTGTTGCTAATGGTTTGTGGAATTAAAGTGGCTGTTTATTGTTATGCTGCACAGAAGGAGAAGCAGCAGACAGGCCTGGGTCTGAACTTCCCCACTGCAGGCAAGGATCTGACAGTGCACAATAACCAAAGAAAACACACCCAAACCATTTTAACTCCTATATGGTCAGTTACTTTTCAATAACCCTCTTTCAAAGGAATTCAGAATGCTTTCTAATGGAGGGAAACAGTTCCATTTTACGGGCAGAGAAACACACACAGCAAAGCAAGCGTTCTGCAACTCAGCAAAAGCGTGAGCCTCTGAAACTTCCTTGCCTCAGAGGACAAGCCCATCACAGAAGCAGGGCTCCAGCTTCTGGATGTGACTGTCAAATGGCAAAGTCACCCATTTATCTTCTTTTGGGGAGACTGTTTGCAAGGGCATGTAGCAATAGAACAAGGGGCAAGGGTTTTAAACTAGAGAAAGGGTAGATTGAAAGAAGTTCTTTACTATGACGGTGGTGGAACGCTGGAACAGGTTGCCCAGAGAGGTGGCAGAGGCCCCATCCTTGGAGACATTCAAGGTCTAGGGTGCATTAAGAGAAGTGTGTCCAGCAGATCCAGGGAGGTTCTCCTGCCCCTCTACTCTGCCCTGGTGAGACCTCACCTGGAGTATTGCATCCAGTTCTGGGCTTCCCAGTTCAGGGATCTACTTGAAAGAGTCCAACAGGGAGCTATGAGGATGATGAAGGGACTGCAACACTGCCTTGTGAGGATAGGCTAAGAGCCCTGGGGCTGTTTACTCTGAAGAAGACTCAGAGGGGATTTAATAAATATCTGAGGGCTGGGGGTCAGGAGGGAGGGGACAGGCTCTGCTCACTTGCACCCTGTGACAGGACGAGGGGCAATGGATATAAACTACAGCACAGGAGGTTCCACCTCAACATGAGGAGGAATTCCTCACTGTGAGGGTCACAGAGCACTGGAACAGGCTGCCCAGAAAGGTTGTGGAGTCTCCTCCTCTGGAAACTTTCAAGACCTATCTGGATGTGTTCCTGTGTGACCTGTGCTAGATTCTATGGTCCTGCTCTGGCAGGGGGGTTGGACTCGATGGCCCCTTGAGGTCCCTTCAAACCCCTAACATCTTGTGAGCCTGTGAACGTCAGGCTTGGTGAGGCTCTGAGCAACGTGATGTACCTGGGGATGTCCCTGATGACTGCAGGAGGGGTGGACTAGGTGACCTTTAGATGTGCTTCTCCAACCAGTGCATTCTACAATTCCACAACTAATTCCTCATGGTTTAGAAGAGAGTGGTACCTCTCTAACTAGAATCCAGACATTTCTCTCTGGCTGAAAACCCGGATGCATGTGCTCTTCCCTGCTCTTCCCTGCCAAGCTGGAGACGCTGTTTGTTTTCACCTGTAAAAACCTTGCCACATCTTTAATGCTGACAGCGTGTTCAGCGGTGCGTGGCAGCGAGGCAGACACTCCTTATTTCAGGCAGCAACATATGAATGCAGAGACAGGCTGTGTACCTGGATCAGTGCTAGTACTTTGTCCTGTACAATAGTGGGGGGATTATTCTTGGGTGAGATGATTTTCACCAGAACACCGTCGATGAAGTCGCGGTTGGCCACCAAGACGTGAAAGCGATGGCCGCAGTTCTTCACACAGGTCTCCAACACCTAAATGCAGACACACAAAATAGTCACTGTTGGAGCAAAGCTTGATCACACACACAGCCTCTTGGCTGGTTTCAGATTTTAGGGGTTTATTTTATTTTAAAAGTGTTGGTGGGAGAGAGAGAAGATAGAGGAGACTCTACAGTTACACTCTGAATCCTCCTTTTCTTCCTCAGTTCCCTAGTACCAGGTGACAGAATGAGAGGAGATGGCTTCAAATTGTGCCAGGGAGGTTTAGATTGGATATCAGGAAAAATGTCTTTACTGAAAGGGTGGTCAGGCATTGGAATAGATTGCCCAGGGAGGTGTTAAAAAAACACCTAGACATGGTGCTTTGGGACATGGTTTAATAGCCATGGCGGTGTTAGGTTGATGATTGGGCTCAATGATTCTATGAATTTTCTGACAAAGCTTCCTCTCCACACAGACATTCTGTGTACCTCACCCACCAGGAACCTCCTGGACACTTCTGTGATCTGCTTTTGGCTGTTCTAAGGCAAAGACATGGAAGTTTCTTCAGCTTCAAAGAAGAAATGTCCAACCTGTGCAGCTGAACAGCTTAGCACAAAGCATCACATCAAGAGCAGGTAAGACAGAGGACATCCTGTCACAGTGAGATATTACTGTGCTCTGGCACTCCACCATTTCTTATGTACCTGGCACACAGCTGGACCCGGTTGCTCTGAGCTATAAGTTGTGTTCTAGAGGTGGGGGAATTCAGGTGAATGATCTTCACTCATTCAAAACACTCCCTGGTGAATGCTCTGACAGGTTATACTTTGACACATTTTCCCCCTGCAACCTAGCTAGAGGCACCTTTCACTTGCCATTCAACTGCCATGGAAGAACAGCTGTTGGTTTTTCTCTGAAGAACATGATTAGCATGGAGATAAATCTGAGGCGTCACTTCTCCTCACAGCCATGCCTAATAACCACTGTGACTCTGGATCTGAGGAGTCTGTAATTACTCTCCTCCTTCAGCTGCTTTCATCAGCCATGATGACACAGACTCACCGCTGATGAATTCCGCTCTTTCCCTGCACAATGGATAACCTCTGCTTTGGCCTTTGGTAATCTGTCAAAATGACAATCCAGGAGAGGGAATGGCAAGAAGACAGAGAGCACAGACATGTTTCTTCAGGGAGAGGCAACGAGAGCTGTGGGAAAGGATCACACAGATCACCTACCCACGGCACTGCAACTCCATCTAGTCAGTGCTGCTCATCCCTCAGACTGCTGCCCAGCACCGCGCGGTCAGGAGCGCTGCACTACCCGGGAAACCCCTGGCCACAGCCAGCACTGGAAAAGGTCACTGGCAAATTATCTCACACCTTAGCAGTGCTGCCTAAATGCACAGAATATAATTTACACTTTATTGAGTGAAATTAGATCAGCATAAATTAAAGGGAGTCTCCTACAGAGATCCATTCACAAGGGAAATTGCGCATCAGCTACTTATGAGGCTGCAAATGTGGCAAGTTCATCATCCTCCCTTGCAGACATGCCCACAGCTCTTGTTTTGAAGTGGAGAAATGGTTGGACACAGGGAGATGAGAGTGAAAGGGAAAGCCCCAAAGGGTACACAAACTCATTTGGGCTACTCTAACTTTCCTCAGTCAGTACTTGGAATGAATAAGAGCCCCGAAACAAATGGCAGAAATCAGTTGAGTCAGAAAAATGCTATGCAAAGCTTCCAGCATCCTCCTCCAAGGAAGTGAGGAGGCAATTGGAAAGAAGAAAAGGGCAGAGCTGTGGCTGTTAGAGCAAATAGTGTGTACATTCAAGAGAGTGCCAGCAAAAGGAAAAGGGCAAAAGCAAAGGGTTCTGCCCTTCTGAGGCCTTCCAGCCTGCCCCTACTCACCGTCAGTGCCAGCATGACCTCTCTGTAATTTTTGTTTCCATTCAGCCTCTTCTTCAGCGCTCGAATGGCATCCTTTGGTCTGAAGCAGAAACACAACATTCTTAAAAGATTCAGACATGCTTTTCACATGCCATATACTGCAGAGAGAGAAATCCTTCACCATGTGTTAATGCCAGATTACTTGACTGCAACCAAACTGGGGTCACATAGAGTTATGTGAGGAGAGAGAATGCCACAGCAGTCAAGACCAGAGCAACGCCCGAGGCCTCCAAAAAGGCAGGATATTGATCAAGCAGGAGAGATTGACAGGCACTCAGAAAAAGGCCCAGGGCAGAAGATCAGTTCTCCTGCACACTGCAGGCAGCAGGGATTTTCTGATGCTGAAGGAGATGAAGCTCTCCATTCAGACAGCGGTAATTAATAGCGTTGCAGCACTGCAAAGAGATGCACCTCTGAAAAGGAGAACCCCAGAAGCACAAACTGGGGACTCCTCCAATAACACATTTTTCATGCCAGCCTTCCCAAACAGAGACCAAACACAGACAGTCCTGCATCATACAGTGGTTTTCTGAAATACCCAAGGAGCATGGAAACTGAGCAGCTCACTGCAAACTGCATTTGAACTACGAGCACCTGTCCCTGGACGTTGCACCTCCTGCTGTGCTGAGTACAGCTGGGTGAAGACTGTGTTCATGAACCCTGCAGTTAGCTGCAATAGCACATACCCTTCCTCTGTCTCGTTGATAATGTCACAGATCTCCATGTTGAGTGTCCAATCTTCACTCTGCAGAGAGCCATCTGTGGCCTTTTCTGGAAGGTAAAGAAAAAGAAAGCTTTTTGCCCCCTTCCTGATCAGGCACTCGATGCCAATCCAGCTTCAGTTACTTTGAGCTGAAACTATCCAGTGAAAGAAAGACAGGGATAATAAAAGTCCCCACTGACTGTAAGCAATGTCAAACCTTCCCTCCTGGTTTTAGGGATCAGCATAGAGGTTTTCAGACAGAATCAATTAATCCTCAAGCTCATTACCTTCAGCCCACATAGATTGGCTGTTCTTCAAAGACTCCTGAATTCCTGGGAGAGCAGGAAAATGTCAGCTAATTCCAATTTAAACTTCTCAGATACTGCATTGTTGGCAAGTTATGAAGCAGGAAAATCTCCCCAAAATCAACATGACCTCCTCCTGGTTTTAGCAGATAATACCTCCAGACACATTGAGGGAGGAAAGAGCAACTTGGGAGACAGAATTCAAGGAAGTCCAGAACTTCAGCATGAAAAGAACTACCACAGAGGAAAACATATCATAGAATCATAGAATGGGTTGGGTTGGAAGGAACCTTAAAGATCACCTAGTTCCAATGCCCCTGCCATGGGCAGGGACACCTTCCACTAGACCAGGCTGCTCACGGCCCCATCCAACCTGTCCTTGAACACTGTGAGGGAGGAGGCATCCACCACCTCCTTGGACAACTTGTTACAATGCCTCTTCCTAATCTCCAGTCTAATTCTTCCCTCTTCCAGCTTGAAGCCATTGCCCCTCATCCCATCACAAGAAGCCCTTGTAAAAAGTCCCTCCCCAGCTTTCCTGTAGCTCCCTTCAAGTACTGGAAGGCCTTTATAAGGTCTCCCCAGAGCCTTCTCTTCTCCAGGCTGAACAGCCCCAACTCTCAGCCTATGCCCACAGGGGAGTTGTTCCAGCCCTCTGATCATCTTCATGGCCTCCTCCGGACCGGCTCCAACAGTTTGATGTCCTCCTCCTGTTGGTACAAAACCACCATAGGGCTCCAGAATTGGATGTGGTACTCCAGGTGAGGTCTCACAAGAGGAGAAGAAGGGGAGAATCACCTTATCCTGCTGGTCATGGCATCTCAGGTCATGATATCACTCTTGGGCCCCCATTTTTGCCCAGCATCCTTTAACTCCTGGGCCATGGTCCCTAAATACTACTTGCCAGGGGACTAGGCACTGTCCCCGCACTGTCCTCACTCTCCTATCCGTGCTGGGGCTGTGTACACATCTCCTGAATCCCAAACGCTCCCTCGCTCTCTGTGTGGCAGGTAAGTCACTCGGCATCAGACTAAATTCTAGGGGAAGGATGACCTATAGCACTGTGACAGCAGCAGATGTCAGCTCTTGGCAGTTTAATTTATAGACGTCTGCGAGAGCAGCATAACCATAACTTCAAGTAATCACTTGACAAGAACGATTTCCTCCTTGGGATTTCCTCCTAAATCAATGTACTTCTGTCTGGTGGTGCCCAGAACATCCCCTGGATTTTTCACACTTCTCAAAGCCAGTCTGTGTTACACTCCCCACAGGCAGCAATGTTACTGAGCTGAACAGAAAGCCTGCCACCAGAGAGACCTCAAAAGAACACAGAATACAGAATTAACCAGGTTGGAAAAGACCTTCAAGATTATGGAGTCTAACCTACCACCCAACACCATCTAATCAGCTAAGCCATGGCACCAAGTGCCTCATCCAGGCTCTTTTTAAACATTTCCAGGGATGGGGACTCCACCACCTCCCTGGGCAGCACATTCCAGTGGCCAATCTCTCTTGCTGGGAAGAATTTCTTTCCTAACATCCAGCCTAAACCTCCCCTGGTGCAGCTTGAGACTGTGTCCTCTTGTTCTGGTGCTGGTTACCTGGGAGAAGAGACCAACCCCCACCTGGCTACAACCTCCCTTCAGGTAGTTGTAGAGAGCAAGAAGGTCTCCCCTGAGCCTCCTCTTCTGCAGGCTAAGCAACCCCAGCTCCCTCAGCCTCTCCTCACAGGGCTGTGCTCCAGACCCCTCCCCAGCTTCGTTGCCCTTCTCTGGACACCTTCCAGCAACTCAACATCTTTCCTAAACTGAGGGGCTCAGAACTGGACACAAGACTCAAGGTGTGGCCTAAAAAGGGGACCCTTCAAGCCAAACATGACCTTCCTTGCTAAGTTAGTCCAGGTTTTCCTCCAGATCCCTGGCACCCAGTGCATTTTTAATTAAGGGGGAAAAAAACCCAACCCAACCAAACTTCTAAATATTTGAAAGCAGAAATAAAATCACAGGAACCACCTTCCCCAACTACCCTTCTGTCTTTACACCAGCCCCTGAGCAGTCCCCCCAGAACAAGGCAGATTTTGGAGGAGAAAACCAGCTTCCAAAGACATCACACATCTCTCTCTCTGTTTACCAACAATGTTTTTTCCATTAACATTTCTGTCACAGTGACTGAGGATGCAGATGCCCACAGGCCATAATTATGGGCCATTATTTGGACAAAGACTCTGTGTCTGGGTAATTCAAGTTGCAGTGACTTGTCTACAGCAGAATGGAGGCTAAAGCAGCTCCACCAAGGACAGTAATTACAGAAGCCTGAGACAAACCAGACAGCTGTGCAAAATCCAAGCAGAGTGCTGAGAAGAAGCCATTTCTCTCCAGAATGGAGAGTACAGCATGGAAAAGGAGGTTATGGAACAGGAGACAACTCTTTGCAGGCCCTGCTTCCCATTCAGACAGGCTGGGCTGCAAGGCACTGGAGCTCACCCATCAGGGAAGTCGTAGTGGCTGCAAAGCTCCAAGCTGTGCCATCTTCACCTCTGGGTTATCTTCAGCCATCACCACCTCCTGGTCGAGTTCACTTTGGCAACAAAAAGCCTTTCTGCTTGAGGACCCTCAGAGAGATGCATGGCTCCCAAAATGTCCAATAAATCACACAATCACAGACTGGTTTGGATGGAAAGGGACATGTAAAGGTCACCTAGTCCAACCCTCCTGCAGTCAGCAGAAACATTTGCAACTAGAGCAGGTTGCTCACAGCCCCAACCAACCTGACCTGGAATGATTCCAGGGATGGAGCTTCTGCCACCTCTCTGGACAGCCTGGGCCAAAGTCTCACCACCCTCAGTGTAAAAAATGTCTTCCTTCCCTCCAGACTGAATGTCCCTCTTCTAGTTTAAACCATCACCCCTTGTCTTGTCACAACAGGCCCTGTTAAAAAGCCTCTCCCCAGCTTTCTGATAGAACTCTCTAAGTACTGAAAGGCCACCAGAAGGTCTCCCAGTAAATACTGGACAGGTTAATGACTATTTTTAATGCATTGTACTTAGGCAAAGTTAGGCAGGGGTTCCCTTCAGGAAGAGCAGAGGCAGAGCTTTCTAATATTGTCTGGGATACAGGAATTCATCTCTGTGCAAAGCTACCTGTAACAATCAGTTTAATTAGCTGCATCCTGCTCTTATACTGGACACAAAGGTTTATTGCTATGGAATGTGCTCTGCTTTCACCTCCACATAGTCCTTGTTGCTTAGGAAAACATTTTATTTAACATTGGGGGGTGGAAGTTAGTATTCATATATATATATATTTAATCTCTTCATCTGCTCTGCTGGAGAAGGTGATTTCCAAAGCTCAAGGGATTTACAAGCACAGTGCTGCAAAATGAGAGATTAGGTCTTAAATAGAGGGTGTTCCTTAATCTGGGTGAGCAATTTGTTTTCTTAACCTAAAACTGCATTACCAAACACGTGTGTCCTTGGCAGCATTTGGCATCAGGCAGCCCCTGACCAGGGCTGGTCCTCCCTGGTTCTGCTCTCCCCCTTTACAAAGGTTTGCAGTGGTAGGACGAGGGGCAATGCTTTGAAATGAGAGGAGATTGAGATTGGATGTTAGGAACAAGTTCTGCATCATGAGGGTGCTGGAACACTGCAACAGGTTGCCCAGGGAGGTAGTTGAGGCCACATCCCTGGAGCTATCCAAGGTCATACTCAAGGCTCTGAGCAACCTGATCTAATGGAGGATGTCCCTGCTGAATGTAGGGGAGTTGGACTGGATGACCTATGGAGGTCCCTTCCAACCCAAACCATTGCAGGATTCTGTGCTTCTTTATAAATGCTTGTGGAGCAGAGAGAGCAGGGTGAGGAGGAGCTGCTGCTGCAGCACTGTCAGAGGGTAGCACTGAACACTTGTCGAGGGTCCCAACAACCTCACTCATGTTTCCTCTCTGAGATCATAGAATCAGAGAGTGGTTTGGGTTTAAAGGGAACTGAAAAGGTCATCTAGTCCAAACCCTCTACAGTCAGCAGGGCCATCTGCAACTAGAGCAGGTTGCTCCCAGCCCCAAACACCCTGAGCTGGAATGATTTCAGAGATGGGGCATCTCCCACCTCTCTGGACAGCCCGGGCCAGTGTCTCACCACCCTCAAGGTAAAAAATTTCTTCCTTCTCTCTAGTCTGAATCTCTCTCAGTTTCAAATCATCACCCCTTGGCCTGTCACAACAGGCCCTGCTGGAAAGTCTGTCTCCAGGTTTCTGTTGGCCACTTTAAAGTACTGAAAGGCCACCAAAAGGTCTCCCTGGAGCTTTCTCTTCTCCAAGCTGAACAAACCCAACTCTCTCAGCTTGGCCTCACAGCAGAGGATTTCCAGCCCTTCCATCATTGCTGTGGCCTCCTCTGGCCCTGCTCCAACAGGTTCCTGTCTCTCCTGTGCTGAGGACTCCAGAGATGGCCCCAGCACTGCAGGTGGGGTCTTACCAGAGTGGAGCAGAGCAGCATCTCCTCCCTCCACCAGCTTCCCATGCTACTAGGGATGCAGCCCAGGCCACGGGTGGGTCTGGGCTATGAGTACACACTGCCAGCTCACATCCAGCTTTTAATCCACCAGTAACCCCAAGCCCTTCTCTGCTCCCAGGCCGCTGGGGAAAACAATCTCCCCTTTGTCCCAGACAGTCACCACCTTTTGGTTTCTTGCATGGCAGCTCTTCAGTTGGAGTACCACGTGGTGGAGGCTGCGTGGGGTTCAGATGGACCTGCTGTCTTCTGGAGAATCAGTTCTCTCTCCCCTGGGTAATTTTTAATTCGAATAAGAGTCAGAAGCTAATTTTAGTCTCTTCTGCAGCGACACAGAGCACAGGAGCGCGGTGGCGGCAGTCGTTTGTCCTTTGTAGGGTGTTTGACCCAGATTTTCTGCTGCGGTGCTCTCTCAACTGCTAAAGGAGTTAACTGACTGCAGAGAAGGCACAGGGGCTTGTGTGGGATTCCTTTGAAGAACAGGATTACACTGAGATGAATTGAAAGCCTGTAGAGCTCCTCCAGAACCAAAACGCAGCTGGCTGTAGCTCTGTGTTTCTGGTGAGACAGCTCTGCCTGCACTCAGCCCTCAGAGAATCCTTGCCTGGCACAGCCAAAACGCTGGCCACCAGTACTCACCAACCTGCCCAGCATTTAATGGGGATTTTGGAAGCTGTGCCTCTCTGGGAGCTCTCTCTCCTCAAACAGCAAAGGGATTGGCCTGACAAAGATTAAAGAGATTTTTGGAAAGTCTTGCAGGAGTGCAGGGGGATGGCATGCAGATCAGCCAATCCCCTCTGAAAGAGTCACCAGTTCCTCAGTCTCCTTCAACCTCATTAAAAGGCATCTATCTAAATGGCACTGGTTCACACAAGGACTCTGGAACATGACCAGAGGATTCCAGGGTGATGTAAGGAATGTTAAATCAGACAAGGAAAAAGGCAATGAGCAGGAGCCCCTCCTGCCCCTCCCCTCACTCAGAGGAAGAGTTTATGGTCTAGCCTAATGGTGTAACAAAAGGGCTGGCAACTCCCAGCCGGGGTGCCAGGGGTGCCTCGCACAGCTCCTGACCCCGCTGCGCCTCCAGGCACTGCGTTATTGCCGACTCCGTCACCGCAGCATGGGCCAGGAGTCGGTGTCTGGCACAGAGACATGACACCACCAGAGAGATTATCAGAAAGTCTCTCTCAGAAGCAAGATGCTATCAGCTCCCAGCAGGTTTCCCGAATTAAAGCATAAATGTTCCGGTAGAAAGAAAGACAATCTGGCACTGCAGGCCTGACAGGCTGCAGACCTTGGGCTCTGCTGCTGCACACGCAAGCAGCAGCTTATCTCCAGCCTGCGAAGGAGAGCAGAGAAAACTCTGCTGTTTGTCTCTCCTGCCTGCCCTCGGAGACTCAACTCGTGGCTGCACTTCCACACCCTGCCAAACGGCAGTATCAGTGCTTCCCTGCTGCTGCTGCTGCAATCCTGCCTGTTTGGAAGGTGCAGTTCAGTAGCGGAAAGGTTTCTGTGTGAACAGTCGTGGAGCACAACCCCACCCAGCCAAGCCTCTTCCCAAGCGACCTGCTCCGACCTCAGAGATGTCACCACAAGGAAATGGAGTTAGAAGTGCCCTTGTAATCACCACATCATAAACAGGGCAAGGACAAGAATGCTCCTTCCAATGCAGGGGAAAAGCAGAAGAACTTCTCTGACCCATCGTGAATCCAGCTCAGAAGTCACCTACCAAGGAAATGCTATCCCTGCTTGTCCCTGGAGAAGCTGCTCCTGCAGCCCTTTTCAGTCCACACTACTTTTGCTTCACAGTTACAGTACAACAAAGGTGACACTGTTGAATTTTGACTCTGTTCACATATGGATGAGATAAAGCAGGACTCCTAACTCCTTCCTGCTTCCAATGCTCATCTCTGACCAGGATACTGAACCTGCTGACAGGAGATAGCCTGAAGATTTTCATTAGGACTGGGACTGCACAAGCTGAAGTCTTTATGCTGTTTAATTCACTTGCTATATATCCATGTTTACACAGCCAAGACTGAAGAACTGACTGCTGGAAACACCAAGGGCACCTGCTCCAGCTGAATGATGACAGCAGGCAGGGGCAGGGTAAAAATCTCCCTGCAAGGTCTATCTAAGTAGGTAGAATTAATCACCAATGAGGGATTGGGGTGCCAGATCACCTTCTTGGAGGAGAAGGCACAAGTTACTAGCTAAAAATCCCACTGCATGAAAATGGGAGTCCTGTGCCATTTTGTGCCTCAGCACCAGCATCTGATGAATGAACAGATCTTTGTGCTCGGAGAAATCACAGTTTTGTCTCTTGGGACTTCTCCAGATGTTGCTTCAGAGACTCTCAACTCATACATTTGGGAAGAATTACACACACACACACACAAATCACCTTCTGTTTCTGCAAGAGGCACACAAGCCAATGCATCCTGTTGGAGAGATCCAAAAGCAAGACAGTTCTGATTCCAAACTTCCCCCTCCCCTGCAGCAGCCTTTGGCGTTCAAGCAGCACACAACAGCTTTTTTTTTTCCCTTTTGTGTTTGCAAGTTCAGAAGATCAAGGCTCTCAGATC
Organism: Dryobates pubescens; assembly: GCF_014839835.1. Lineage (NCBI taxonomy): Eukaryota > Metazoa > Chordata > Aves > Piciformes > Picidae > Dryobates > Dryobates pubescens. The sequence goes on along the minus strand of NC_071615.1, from coordinate 1,926,585 downwards.
TTTGTCTTGCCTCTTAACAGCCCACCTGCCTGCCAGCTGTGCTTCAAGACTGCCATTGGAAAAAATCAAACAGTCAGATGTGTTATATTTCACTCTGCATAATGTGTGACAGAGAACAGAAGAAGCCAGGGCATTAGCAGGCTTTTACTTCCATCCTGCTGGTCCCCCTCCCTCCAGTGCAGCAGAGCTCTCTCAGATGTGAGGGCTATCAGCTGAGGTGAAATCCAAAATGCTGTTTGAATGGACAAAGTCTTTCAGGAAAGGCAATGCAAAAGCACACAAGATGGCTCACAAGGGCTAGCAAACATTGGAGCAGGCTCCCCAGGGAGGGCAGAAGTTTAAAAGATGCAGAGATGTGGTGCTGAGGGACATGGTTTAGCACCAGACTTGGCAGAGTTAGAGAACAGTTGAACTTGACAATCCTAAAGGTCTTTTCCAACCAAATGAAAGGATAACTCTCTGAGCTGCAGCTTACACAATTGTTTGGCTTTAAAGCACAGTTACATTTTGGGACTGTAGTGGTTTCACCTGAATTCAACAAGTCATCAATGACCTGCACAGCACTGCCCATAAGGCCTGGGGAAAGACCACCCAGAGGCCAGAGAGACATATTTCAGTGGTCCAAACAAACTGAAGTTAAGGCTAAAAATCCCTCAGCATTTGCCTGGCTGCTAAGTTCAAGACATTTCACTTGGAAAAGAGAGATAACACTTAAGAAAGAACACAGTTGGATACTCCTGGACCTAACAGTCTGTCCTGGCTTTCTCTGCATTTGCTTTTAGAAGGACAGTCATGGCCACTTAGCCATTATGGCAACCAACAGGAGGTTTGTTCCTTTTTACCAACATGCTGCTATTAAAACATAAAATGTGACTCATTCAGAACTGAAGCTCAAAACTCAGCTCTGAAGTGACTTCCTCCTAAACCCCTTCCAGTTCCTTTGTTAGAAAGCACAGCTCCAAGAACATTTTTCAATTAGCCACCTCACTGCTCCAAGTCCTTTTTCTACATTCCTTATTTCACACTGCTCTGAAAATGCTGAGCTTCACACTTCCAAAGAAAAAGCCAGTCAGCTAGAACAAACGGGCTCAGGCTGAGCTGCAAGGCAGCACAGGGAAACGTGCTTGGGGTTGTAGTGCTGCAGCACTTGGGCTGCCATCACTTCCCAATTGATTGTAGCTGTGCTTACAGTGAAACTGCGGCGTGAAGTCATCCATCGCATCCTAGGCTGCCTCGAAAGAAGCGTGGCCAGCAGATGGAGAGAGGTGATGCTGCCACTTTGCTCTGCTCTGGTGAGACCTCACCTGCAGTACTCTGTGCAGGTCTGTAGCCCTCAACACAAGAAGGACAAGGACCTGATGGAGAAAGTCCAGAGGAGGACCATGGTAATGATCAGGGGGTTGGAGCACCTCTGCTATGAGGACAGGCTGAGGGAACCGGGGGTGTTCAGCCTGGATAATAGAAGGCTTGGGGGAGACCTAATAGAGACCTTTCAGTACCTGAAGGTGGCCTACAAGAAGGCTGCAGAGGGACTGTTTCCAAAGGACAAGGACAGGAGGCAATGGTTTGAAATCAGAGAAGCGGAGATTTAGATCGGAGGTTACAAATGAGCTCTTTACCATGAGGGTGGTGGAATACCAGAACAGGGGAGGTTCTGGGGCCAGGGAGGTAGCTGAGGCCCCATCCCTGAAGATATTCAAGGTAGGTTCAACAAGGCTTTGAGCAACTTGCTTTAGTTGCAGATATCCCTGCTGACTGTGGGGGGGTTGGACTAGATGACCTTTGAAGTCCCTTCCAACCCAAACCATTCTATGATCTATCTTCTGCTTGTTGTCTCGCCAAGTTTCTGCTGCTGAATAAATGAGCAACAGTTTGTGATGACTGCAGAGTCTATGTTAAAACAGAACAAACCAAGAAAGCTGTGGACATGCAGGTTTGTAATCATAAGAAGCCTTCAGCTTGAGGGCTGTCTGAAGCCACAGTGGTGAACTGAGAACTGTTTAATATCTTCCTAAGTGATCTGGATGTTGGGATCAAGAGCATCCTCATGAAGTCTGCAGATGAGACCAAAATGAGTAGGGAGGCTGACACTCCAGAAGGGAGAGAGACCCTCCAGGAAGACCTGGACAGGCTGAATGAGTAGGCTAGCAAAAATCTTATGAAGTTCAGTGAGGACAAATGTAGGGAATACATAACCCAGGAGTCCAGCTCAAGACTGGGGTGCACCTGGCTGGAGAGCAGCCCTGTGGAAAGGGACCTGAGGATCTGGGTGGAAAGCAAGCTCAGTATGAGTAAACAGTGTGCTGCAGTGGCAAAGAAAGCTAACAGGATGCTGCGTTGCACCAGTAAGGGCATCACCAGCAGAGATAAAGAAGTCCCTGCTGGACAAAAAAGATGTGGATGGGCTGGGGAGTGTCCACAGAAGGGCCAGAAGAATGATCAGAGGAGTGCCAGAGCTGCCATATGAGGAAAGACAGCTGGGTTTGGGCAGCCTTGAGAAGAGAAGGTGTAGAGGAGACCTTATTATCATGTACCAGTACATAAAGGGTGGCTAACAGGAAGATGCAGACTCCCTCTTCACAAAGACTCCCATAGAAAAGACAAGAGGAGATGGGGACAAGTCCCTGCTGGGGAAGATTCCTGTGGGACTCCAAAGATGTTTCCCCATGAGAACAGTTAGACACCGGAATCATCTCCCAAGAGAAGCAGTGGATTCCCCTATATTGGTCAGTTCAAAGGCTCAGCTTGACAGGGTGCTGGGCCATCTCATTTCAACTGCACTATCACCTAGAAAGATTGCACCAGATGATCCTTGGGGGCCCTTCCAGCCTGGCACTCCGTGATTCTGTGTGTAGCTGTGAAATGTCATTTTCCGCTGTTTCACTTCCAGGTTTTCTTCTTTTTGAAGCTACTGCCCAAATGCCAAACAACTTCTAACCTTCCTTTCCAGACTCCACTTACCTGCAGCCATGAATATGTAATTTGCAATTCCTGTGCCTTTTTAAAGACCACATGGCATTCACAGTCATGCTACAGCATCCCTGTGATTTAGACACGCCGCAGCAAAGGCATCGCCCAGCATCTCCAGCACATTCAGCCTCTCTCAGGAGCAGGAACTGCAGCTGATTAACTGGGCACAGTTTCAGCTGCAGAGCAGAGGGAATGGATTAATACTCACGAAATAAATATCAACAGCTGTACAACAGAGAAGGTTTTCATTTCATTCTCAGATCAGAGCTTCACCTGACCAACCAGAGCAACAAAACAGAAATCCTTATAATAACATCAGAGTAGGCAAGGGAGGAGATCAGCCTGACTCACTTAGCTTATCACATCTCACAGGGCTTGGTGCACTTCCAGGTTGTAAAACCAGAGGGACCTTCCAGTACTATGCTATTCTGTTGTACAGAAGCAGCCTGACACTCCAGGAAGGACATCGAGGTGCTAGAGTGTGTCTAGAGAAGGGCAATGAAGGGTCTAGACCAAAAGTCTTGTCAGGGACCTGGGGTTGTTCAGCCTGGAGAAAAGGAGGCTGAGGGGAGACCTCCTGGCTCTCTACAGCTCCCTAAAACTCTCTTCTCCCAAGTTTGGGCAAGTGATAGGACAAGAGGAAATGGCCTCAAGTTGCACCAGAGAGGTTTAGGTTGGACATGAGGAGCAACTTCTTCCCCCAAAGGATTGCTAAGCCCTGGAACAGGCCACCCAAGGCAGTAGTGGAGTCCCCATCCCTAAAGCAATTGAAAAGCCATGGAGATGTGGTGCTGAGGGACATGGTTTAGTGGTGACCTGGAAGTGCTGGGTTCACAGTCAGACCTGATAATCTTAAAGGTCTCTTCCAAGCTGGATGATTCTGTGACTCTACGGCAGGGTAGCCCAGGCCAGGCAGTTTCTGTCCTCTGGTGTCACTCATGTCAGGCACAAATGATGGTTTAGTCACAGTTCTTACAAGCATTTGGAGTCTGGATGCCAAGCAGAACGGTGTGTTTCTATACAATACTGACTTTTGTTACCAATCTTCTCACTGAAGTTCCTCCCTCAGCAGAAATTGTTGCTGCTGACAGCAGGCTCCACTGACTGACGTGTACGTAAGTCGCTCTCTTTTAAAACAGATGGCAGAGAGGGAGACTACTGCTCCTTCACAACCAAGTGAAAGCCCTCTCCACTTGCTCATTCCCCACAGCTTTTAAAAACACAACAATCAGAACTTCCTCCTGCGTACTGCACGCTCATTAAAGCCAGCATGTTGACCTACGTACCGCAAATAGCTGTCCTTCAGCGCTAGGTCATGCAGCAGCTCCCAGCTCATCAAGTCATTTGCATGATTCCAAGGCACTTTTCCCTAAAACTCAGCTACACCACTTATTTCTTCACCTCTCCCAGCAGTGACCCTGTGTCCTGGTTTGAGGCCAGGCAGATCCTCTCTTACCCCCTGAAAGGGGCAGAAGAATGACGCTCACGCAAATGGATTGCAGCAGCGATGGGAAGTTTACATGGAAAAGCAGCAAGTGCTTTACAGAAGCTACCAGCACAGGGACAAAAGAATCCCAAAGCATATACAGCCCCCTATAGCACACCCAAAAGCCTCCCAACACTTCCCTTCTCCCCTCCTGAGGGTATGCCCAAAACCCCCAGGGCTCACTCTTCCTCCTCCACTGCTAGGCTAGTCTCAGAATACAGAATTAACCAGGTTGCAAAAGACCTTTGAGATCATGGAGTCTAACCTATCACCCAGCACCATCTGATCAACTAAACCATGGCACCAAGTGCCTCACCCAAGCTCTTTTTAAACACTTCCAGTGATGGTGACTCCACCACCTCCCTGGGCAGCACATTCCAACAGCCAATCACTCTCAGGCTGGCCAGGTCTGAGACTGCTCCCCCACTTCTCCTCCTGGCATTAGGCCTAGCCAGGCCTAAGAGCCCTTGAGATACTCCCCCACCATTACCCAATAAGGAGCATCTCCCACAGGAGCAGAGAGGGAAGAAAGAGGAAGAGGAGGACTTTGCAGGCAAATTTACAGGGTGCAGGATATTACAGGTATGAAATATACTATCTCCTGTGTCCACCTACTGGGTTGCACCCTCTGGACACTGGAGGTGTAGCTTATGTGGCAGTAACAGGAGCAGACAGTCTGTGACAGAACGAGAGGACACAGTCTCAAGCTGCACCAGGGGAGGTTTAGGTTGGATGTCAGGAAGAAATTCTTCCCAGCAAGAGAGATTGGCCTTTGGGATGTGCTGCCCAGGGAGGTGGTGGAGTCACCATCACTGGCAGGGTTTAAAAAGAGACAGGATGAGGCATTCAGTGCCATGGTTTAGTTGACTAGATGGTGCTGGGGGATAGGCTGGACTCGATGATCTCAAAGATCTTTTCCAACCTGGTTGATTCTGTATGCTGCAACCTGCCACACCTTGGTCAGATTGCCACCTCGCTGCCAGCCCACGACGCCCGCAGCCTGGTGGTACTCTGGGAGCGGCAAGCACCGAGCTGCTCGCGGCAGGAATCGATACCACTAAAGCCTTCAATCAGAGCCGTCAAAGCCGTCTGGAAATACCTGGTGCTGTTATTAATGGGCTTTAATGGATCCGAATGGAGATGTTTACCGTGTGATTTACTGCAGGGGAGCGACAGATCAATGCTCCTTTATGACATGTCACACCTCATGACAGAGTGTCGCCCCGCGCGGTGGTATCGCTGCAGATGATGGCTCACCACTTTGCAAACATCTGTGATCTATTAGGCAGCACTTCCCCTGCTCTAATATTATCACACTCTGAGCGTCCATCTTTCTTCTGCAGACGAGAGGCAGAAAGCATAAATTAAAAGCTGTGGGGGTGACAGAATGTTCTGCCTCGGATTTGCCTGCTCCGAATCAGCGCTCTGCCTTCTCCCCAGGACTCTGCGCGGGAGGATTCCTCAGCACGGCGCTGTTTCAACAGCCCGCTGCCATGGGATGGGTAGCCACATCTCCTCCTCCTCTGACACAGTAAGGCAGCCGTCTACCAAACCTCACTGACATCCCATCAGTGACCATGCCCCTGGACTCAGTACTGCTGACCCTGCACCTCGAATCCTGGAGTCAGTTTTGAGCCCCTTGCTACAAGAAAGACGTTGAGGTGCTGGAGCGTGTCCTCTTCCTGGGCATCACTCACAAGAGCCTGGACCCATCCCCTTGCCCCCCACCCTTCAACTATTGATCTGCATTGAAAAGATGCCCTCTCAGTCTTCTCTTTTCCAGGCTGAAGAGCCTCAGGTCTCTCAGACTCTCCTTCTGAGAGATGAATACACATGACTTTGTCCCCGTGCCAAAAACCAACTACTCAAAAAAGGAGCAGACTCCATTCATTTTATCAGCTTTAACTTACAAATCCAAGAGAAGCAGTGGCTGAAAGCAGTGATTTATTTCTCCACTTCTTTGCTATAAGAATGCCTAAAGGCTCTGTTACAGTTGGTTTATTATTTGTAGGAGTCACACACAACACCAGTAGGATAAACTGTTGTGTCCAACCTGACCCAGAATGTTTCAAAGGATGGAGCTTCTACCACCTCTCTGGGTAACCTGGGCCAGTGTCTCACCATCCTCAGGGTAAATTTTTTTTTCCTTTTATCTAGTCTAAATCTCCCTCTTTTAGTTTAAAACAGTCACCTCTTGTCCCCCTGTCACAACAGGCTCTGATCAAAAGTCTGTCCCCAGCTTTCTGATCGATCCCTTCAAGTACCGAAAGGCCACCAAAGGGTCTCCCTGAAGCTTTCTCTTCTCCAAGCTAAACAAACCCAACTCTCTCAGCTTGGCCTCACAGCAGAGGGTTTCCAGCTCTTTCATCATTGCTGTGCCCTCCTCTGGCCCCACTCCAACAGATCCCTGTCTCTCCTGTGCTGAGGACTCCAGAGCTGCCCCCAGGACTGCAGGTGGGGTCTCAGCAAGCAGAGCAGAGAGGCAGCATCTCCTCCCTCCACCTGCTTCCCATGCTTATTTTGAATATATTTGACCAGTAAGACACTACCAGGAGGCAAGTGAGAGAGAAAGAGGAACATTCTACTCATCCAGATGCAGTTTTGTCACCCAGAACTGCAGGCAGTATGGGATTACGATTTGCCATCCCATCTGAACAAAACACTGTGAGCACCACCAGGAGCACGAAGGTGTCCTGATCTCTCAGGAGCTGCCCCATCCCAGACTCAACTGCATCCAGTAGTTACAGGTGAGCCTGAGAAGAATGTCTCTGTGAGAAGTTATGGATGATCAGTGTGTCAGTGAGCTATATTTGAAATCTATCAGCTCTTGATGGCTAATTTTGTACTACATGAGTAAAGCAAGTTCTAATAACTCACTTGGGACTTCACTCCAGTACTTACAAGCTACGTGCTTTTCATATTCATAAAACAAAACTAATTGCCTTTCATGGGTGAAATGTTCTAAGAATTTTTAATCCACATCAGCTGCAAACTCTAAAAACCCATCCCCACATATTTAAGACTCTCCCCACCCACTCACTTGCAACATGTTGTTTGCTGCAAACAAACTATAAGGCAGAGAAAATCCACCAGGCTCCTACATTAGTATTATTTATACTATCAATTTCCAGGTTACTCCTAAAATCAGTTGCCCACATTCTCACATGCTTAAAACAGACTCAAAACACTAATTACATTTAGCAAGGAGGGGGAAAAAAAGGCAAAATCTTTCATTCCCTACAAAGAAAGCAGTTAAAGAGAACAAGTTCACTCCTTAGCTGTGCTCCAGAAGATTTTTAAGCCCATGTTCATATATGATAAACAAAATCTGTTACCGACGACATCAAACTCTTGCAGCAGACCATTTCATGTGCACGTTCCACGCTCTCCTCTACAGCTACAGAGGTGAGAGCTATGTCCTCTGGAAAACCACCATCATCCCACACATGGAAGTGAACTAGACAGCCAGGAGCCTGCAGCTTCTGAGGGCTGACAGCTCACGTTTTGGAGTGTGAAATGCTTCACTCAGGCTGTTCAGCTTTGCAGCCTTCCCTCACAGGGCTCTGCAGGGTGACAGCAGGCCTGCTGCAAGAGGCGGCTAGCTCCAGTCCCATTCCAACTCTCCAGTGTCTCCACGGCTTGAGGATCAGCGTCTGGAACACGCTAAGCGTTTTCACCACGGGAAGAGGGGAGAGCTGGCTCCTGTTCCACTAGGTAACAGGAATCACTTTTGCCAAGGCTGCTGTCACTGAAGGGCTCCATTGCCAGCTGCCCTTTCCAGCGAGCCAAGCTTGCTCTGCCCGGTGAAGCCGAGTGGCTGAACGTTTGCGAAGCATCTTCTCGGGAAAGCTGAGAGCAAAGCAGGCAGCAGCAGGAACGTGATCCATGAGTTGCAATTCCGCCTTCTGCAGGCTGAGAAATGAGGATTTCTTGGTCTTCACTAACCCTATTAAAAATTCATTCTGCTCCATTTCCACAGCCCTGTTTCTCATGTGCCTCTCTGCCAGAGCTAAGCCTGAGAAAGGCTGATAAACAGAAATGGAAATACCAGAAGTTCAGAGCGGGTTTGCAAATGTCTATTTCTGAGAGTGTCAACTTAATTTTCCCATTCAGAAGCTTCTGTGATCTTGCTGTGTGACTCTAAATCCTTCAGGTCAGAGACTGTCCCAGGACATTTCATGTTCCACTGCAACCTCCTCTATTACCTATTGCATGATACCCTTAGTGAGGTCAAATTCAAAGCAATGGAAATGTATCAGGTGCATGAAGAGCGTAGCCAGCAGGTTGAGGGAGGTTGTACTCCCGCTCTGTTCTGCCCTATTGAAGCCACAGCTGGAGGTACTGAGTCCAGTTCTGGGCTCCCCAGTTCAACAGAGGCCAGGAAGATGCTGAGAGGCCTGGGGCATTTCTCTGAAGAGGAAAGGCCTGATGTTGTTTAGCCTGGAGAAGAGCAGCCTGAGAGGGGATCTCCTCAGTGCTCAGCAAGAGCTAGAGGACAAGAGGATGGGGTCAGACCCTTTTGAGCCATGCCCAGCAATACAACAAGGGCAATGGGCACAAACTGGAACCCAGGAGGAGGGGGCAAGAGGATGGGGTCAGACTCTTTTCAGCCATGCCCAGCAATACAACAAGGGCAATGGGCACAAACTGGAACCCAGGAGGAGGGGGCAAGAGGATGGGGGTCAGACTCTTTTCAGCCATGCCCAGCAATACAACCAGGGCAATGGGCACAAACTGGAACCCAGGAGAAGGGGGCAAGAGGATGGGGGTCAGACTCTTTTGAGCCATGCCCAGCAATACAACAAGGGCAATGGGCACAAACTGGAACCCAGGAGAAGGGGGCAAGAGGATGGGGGTCAGACTCTTTTCAGCCATGCCCAGCAATACAACAAGGGCAATGGGCACAAATTGGAACCCAGGAGGTTCCACTTGAACCTTAGGAAAAACATCTGGTGTGAGGGTGCTGAAGTCCTGAAGCAGGCTGCACAGAGAGGTTGTGAAGTCCATAACTCTATGATTCTCTGAAATACCTTGTTAGCTGCAGCAAGACTCAAGGCCAATATCCTACACAGAACCTGTCTGGAAGAGGATTTTTCATTACCCACTGGCTATGCCAAGTCATTGGCAGAGATGAGGATTTCAAAGGCAGTTTTAATTATAGAAGGTAAAACCCACACAAGATCAAGCTGAAGTGTCAGAAAACCACCAGAACTGAACACTGACCCGTTTGGGTTGTCTGCTGAACTTTAATCACTTTCCAAGTCTGACAGCTGCTCAAACTTAATTGCTCATTACGCTTGTAAATAAAAACTGATCTCACTCTCTGATTAGCCAGCCATCTTAGAGTTGCCATAACAACTTCTGGTCTAATAAGTGATTTCAGATTTACCATTATTTGGACTAGCAGCAAATTTCACAAAGGTCTGAGATCGCTCTTTTCACTGAAATACCCTTCTAATTAGAAGAACTGAGAATCAGGAGAGAAAGGGCAGCTCCCAGATAATGAGAAAACAAGTTATTTACTGCAGCAGCTCAAACATGAGGCAAGGGTACCCCAAAACCCAACACATGCTGGGTCTTGCTTAACCCTTACCTTTCACTGTCAGTCATCTTGTTATCACACCTACACCCCATCACAAACTGCTCAGAAAAGCAGCAGAGGGCGAAGTAACTGGTCACAACGTGGAGACTGATTTCCAGACTCACTCCCAATGAAATAATCCAACTTAGGAGCCAATTACCTGGTTACATTCCTTAACACTCTGTTACCTGATTGGAGAGCTTTGGGGGGAATACTGCTGAGCTCACATTCTTACCAGGTCTCAAAGAGAGGGAAATGTGTTTGTGTTGTGCCCAACAGATGTCCACTGTACCAAGTGCAGTAAAATATGTTTTGGAAGGAAGAGTCATAATGTAGTGTTGCACCTCTGGATCACCTCAGCCAAAAACTTACTTCAGGCTTGAGCTGAGGCTGGACTCTCTTTCATCTGGAGTACTATGTCCAGTTCTGGGCTCTCCAGTTCAAGAGAGAGAGGCAATTACTGGAGAGATCCCAGTGGTGGCTACAACAAAGATGAGGGGACTGGTGCATCTCTCTGAGCAGGCTGAGAGCCCTGGGGGTGCTGAGCCTGGAGAAGAGCAGCCTGAGGGGGACCTTCTCAATGCTGATCAGCATCTAAAGGGTGGGGGGCAAGAGGATGGGGCCAGATTCTGTTGAGTCATGCCCAGCAATACAACAAGGGGCAATGGGCACAAACTGGAACCCAGGAGGTTCCACTTGAACAGGAGGAGAAAATTCTTTGCTGCGAGGATGCTGGAGCCCTGGAGCAGGCTGCCCAGAGAGGTTGTGGAGTCTGCTTCTCTGGAGAGATTCCAAACCCACCTGGACATTGTAGATCCTGGGCAACCTGCTGTGGGTGCCCCTGCTTTAGCAGGGGGGGTTGGACTAGAGGATCTCCAGAGGTCCCTTCCAGCCCCACCATGCTAGGATTCTGTGCCATTTTGGACAAGATTACTAATTAAAGCCTTGCAGATGTCTGGGAAGAAAAAATTCTCTGTATTTCAGTAAGCATTTGGTCATCACAGCTTAAGTAAAACACTTCTGTTAAAACATTACAGACTCACTCATTAGTCTTAGAAGACAAAGTGATTGGGAGCTTTCAAACACTACAAGCCTGGAGCCCTATTACAGCACAAAGACCTTCCAAATTCTGCTGGCAAAGCTGCTGAAGCTTGCAATTTATTTAATCTGCTCAAGGTAGCTTTTTGTGTGCACAGGCAAGGCACGACGCCCTTTTCCTTCCAAAAGCAAAACAAATGCAGAAAGCTATAATTGAGGCAAAACTCAAGCTAAAAAAAAGTCAGGAAATGGCAGGTTTTTGAAGGAGAGGGTTTTTTTTTCCTGCACTCACTCAGCTAGGCAAGAAAAGCACTTTTTTTGTTGTTGTTCTTTGGGTCAAAAGCAGAGCTGGCCACACTTCTTGCAGTAGATTTATCTCAGAGAAGTAATGCTCAACACATCCAAGTCAACAATGCCCTCGGCCTTCCTGACAACATTTGGCATGTAACAAAATCTTCCTTGCTTTAAGAACAAGAAACCAAAGCTCTGAGAAGTTCTTGGGGTTCAGACACCGTTTCCAACACCGATCTCTGCCTTCACTTTGTGTGCATTTTCTTTGATCTGAGTTGCAACAAAGAATTTCTTCCCAAACTAATCTAACCCAGAAGGCTTCTGAGGACCAGCTGGGGAACAGGCTGGCTCACTCACACAGAATAAACAGGCTATGAACCAACCCAATTATTCAACAGGTTCCTTCTGAGTATCTTCTCATTTCTGAGTCTCCTGATGCTCTCAGACTAAGCTGCAAACACTGAGGTGCCAAAGGGTTTCTGTCAATGGGGAGATGCAGAACCAGAGGTAAATAATCTCCAGGTAGCTGTGCCAGGAATCGCCCAAACAGACAGGTATAGACTTTTTTCCTTCCCTAATCCCTGATTTTGAAATGAGTTATACATTTCTTTACAATGAGAGTGGTGAAATACTGGAACAGACTGCCCAGGGATGTGGTTGAGGCCTCATCCATGGAGACATTCAAGATCAGGCTTGATGTGGCCCTGGGCAGCCTGACCTGTTTGGAGGTGCCCCTGCTCACTGCAGGTGTTTGAACAAGATGACCTTAGAGGGTCCCTTCTGACCCAATGCAGTCTGTGAACCTGTGAATTATGGGGCCTACCCTATAATTCTGGCAGGTACAGAACAATCATTTTTCAGTCTAGAGACCATGCTGTCAGCAACAGATTGATTGAGTTTTCTGGCATCTCCCCTTCTTGAGCAATGGAGACTCTTATAGATTGGAAGCTCTGGAGTTTGGTAAAGACATGTTTACCTGTAGCAAAGGACCTGCTCTTAAGGGAAGAAAGACCAGGCTGTATTTAGCCCATATCTAGCCTACATTTATCCCACCTCTTTTATGCTCAAGAGCCATCAATCTCAAAAGAGCCCTTTCCCATCGACGATATCTGAAACAAATGAGCAAAGCAATCGGGGAGAAGAGGCAGCAGAATGACTAAGCACAGGCAGCAGATAAGGCCTGTCTATCTCTGATAGGATTTTCACACTCAGCAACAAGTCTCTTCCATGTAGAAATGAATAATTCCCCAGGCGAGTGCAAAGGAGAAGATGGAAAACTACTTCTGGGTGATCTGTGCAGACTCAGCACATCAAGCCCGGGGGGGAGGGCAATGGTGTTACTCAGGCTGGCCTTGAGGGTCACTGCCCAGCTTCTCAGAGTTCCTACAACGCTTCCTTCTCCCCTGTGTTCTCCAAACATTCATGCTTTTTATCACCTATACATAGAGCTACAGAACTGCTGAGGCTGGAAGAGACCTTTGAGATCGTCAAGTCCCATCACTGGCCCTGAGCTCACGATCCCACCCCTAATGCTAACACACTGCTACTGAGCCACGTCCCTCAGCACCACCTCCACACATCTTTCAAACCCCTCCAGGGACAGGGATTCAACCACCTCCCTGGGCTGCCTGCTCCAATGCCTGACAAGCCTTGCTGTGATGAAAATTTCCCTAATATCCAACTTGAACATCCCCTGGCACAACTTGAGGCAGATTTGGAAACCAAACCAGCAGAGTGTGAAACCACTTAGCCAGAGTCACTTCAGAAAGGCCAGACAGGGAAAGGGATTGCCAGGCCAACCCTGAGGTGCACCAGCCTGCAGGTACTCTGTAGGGTCTTTCTCCACGAAGGATCATCTCACCTAAACTTCTGCAACTGCTGCTGTTCCTCCACTGACCATTATCATGAAATGCCTTGACACCTTCAGAGAATTTTTAATCATAGACTCATAGAATTGGCAGGGTTGGAAGGGAGCTCAAGGATCAGCCAGTTCCAACCCCCCTGCCATGGGCAGGAACACCTCACACTACAGCAGGTTGCCCAGAGCCACATCCAGCCTGGCTTTCAAAACCTCCAGGGATGAGGCTTCTAGCACCTCCCTGGGCAACCTGTTCCAGTGTCTCACCACCCTCATGGGGAAGAACTTCTTCCTAACATCCAATCTGAATCTCCCCATTTCTATTTTTTTTCCCATTCCCCCTAGTCCTATCACTCCCTGACACCCTCAAAAGTCCCTCCCCTGCTTTCTTGTAGATCCTGGAAGGCCACAATTAGGTCTCCCCAGAGCCTTCTCTTCTCCAGACTGAACAACCCCAACTCCCTCAGTCTGTCCTCATAGGAGAGCAGCTCCAGCCCTCTGCTCACCCTCATGGCCCTCCCCAATGTAGTTTATGCACTCAAAGAGAAGCACAATTAATTTAACTCTTCTTAATTCAACAAAGGAAAACACAGAATACTTCCTTCTTTTTTTTTTTTTGGAGGGTGGTGGTGTAAAAATGGATTTGGATTAAACATAAGATCAGTTGGTAAGGTCTGTGGGGATTTTCTGGGGGTTTAGCCCAGCATATTTCAGACATGCAGTCTAAAATCTGCCGAGTAGGTGAGCAGAGCAGTAGCAAACTGGGAACGAGCTGTCCTCACGCTGCAGCCTCTCACATCGAGGTTTATATTAGAAGCATATGGAACATACATTTAAGTGCACTGTGCTGGAAGAGATAAAACTGCTTTGCTCAGAAATAGATGCTATAATACCTTCATGAACTACAATCTGCTTTTGTGCCCATAAAATAAATCCAGTCTTAGAAACCTTAGTATTAAATGGTATTAGACTAATTATCCAGCTTCACACACGTATGTAGTTTCTCCAAGTTGCCAGATTCATGACTCAGTATTTATTGGCTCCTTTAAAAGCAAAGAGATCCATTTTCCTATTTCATGGAGATTTTCCCTACAACATAATCCATTGTCATGAAATGAAAGCAGATCCAAATAATCTTATAAAACTAAAAGCATTTTATCAGGCTCTTTTTGCATGACTAGCACAATTCGGTATGAGCACTGGGGAGGGGGCTGGATTATAAGTGACTGACCAGCTGAAAAAGCACCTATAAAAGTGCCTCAGCTCTGAGGAGAGCACTTCTTGTGTCCTCTTCACTGCAGCCAAAGACAAAAATCACCTTTTCCGTATGCTGTGGGCATCTGATGGGAAGAAAAGTTACTGCCACCTTGCACTGAGAAAAAGCTTCCCTTAGAACAGGGCACAAGATTTCAGTGGTTGGGGGGAAATGCAAAGGGCCTTTTATTTTTATTATAATGCAATTAATGAAGAGAGAGATGATTCAGACCCCAGGAGTATGCTGCAAACATGTGATTTATTGGTACCAGATCCTAAGGTTATGATGTGCACTTTAAACACTGACTTCTGGCACTGGGGATAAAAGGTTTGTCTGTAAAATTATGTTTTCCTCACAGCACAGCAAAGTACTAAGTTTGCTGAAAGGAACTTTGGCTTGTGTATGTGCACAAGAAAGCTGAATTAATTCCTCCTGCAGGATTACTATGGGCTGCTTGCTGTAATTCATCTCTCCATTCTTGCATGCAGCCATCAATTCATTTATTTAGAACTATTTTTTTTCCCCCAGACTCATAAAAATCTTAAGATAAGAAACCCAGAGAAAGGTCTTAAGTGCTTCTTGTGGAAAGGAAAATAAAAAGGTGTTTATACATCCCCCCTCAAGCTGAGGGATTTTCTCATCTAAAAAAATAGAGAGAGGAACAAAACAGCAGCTCTGAAACAGACTCTGTCCACCATATTTATTACCAATTTAACAGCCTTGAATGGAAACTGCAAGTGCTCTGATAAAAATCAATTGAAAAGCTGTCTGCCTTGCTGTTGCTTCAATAAAGTGCCTCCTGTATCTTTTGCTGAAGCCCTGTTTTTGTAGCCTCCTTAAACAATGGTCTGTATTAAATCACCACACCATGCCTCCTCTGAAAGCAGACTCCAAGGCGAGTGACCAGACCTGCACCCTTCACCCAAGTCTCCCATTAACAGGGAGCAGGGATGTGAATCAGCATCAACACCCCAAGTCCCTCAGGACACTTTTATTTCTGCTCTATAGTTAAAAATTAACTTCCAGGTCTTTGTGCACTTAACTCAGATGCTGCACCTCTCTCCCTGGAGGTCTTTGACTACGAGTCAAGCAAAATCCAGGCTGTGGCAAGAAGGGCTGACTTCAGCAGCAGGCACAGCCCCAACCAGAGCCCTCACCAAAACAGACCTCAGTGCTCCCACCCAAGCCCATTTCACACATCACTGCCCCAAGTTAGCCCTTGGCACCTGAGGGAGCTGGTGGGGCCAGCAGCAAGGCTTGGTTGGGATTTAAACAAACAAACAAACACACACTCTCCTGAAGCCTTTGCAAGGTCTCCAGAGTTAAAGAAAGGAAAAGGAAAAGAAAAACAGTACCTGGTTTTCCTGTGTGCTCACATGTAAGCCATATGGCCTACATCAAATGAGCACAATGAGCATAAAAAAGTCACCAGCACTCCACATTCTTGTAATTCAATCAGCTTTAATCACCTCAGATGTTTGTGCTACCCTACGGTGAGGGTATTTGTTCTAATAACCTTGAATAGAGCGGTGACACTTTAAAGATGGCTCTCTCCAACAAAGAAAGATAAACCCACAATTTATGGCAGGATGCTGAATCTCAAGGCAAATTCCCCCTCCTGTAAATTGCAGCTTTTTTCCCCAGGCCAGCTCTTCTCCCGACAGCAAGCAGTCTGTCTTGGCTGGTTTACTACACATCTTCCAGTACTTCTCCTCACTGCTCAGGAATATCCTTCCCAACTCTCCTCCTCTAGGGATCTGGGCTATTGGATTTACAGCATTCACTGGGAAAAATAAACAGTTCAGTTGTCAGGAGGAGGCCAACACCCTGAAGCCATAAAGGATCTTGTCAGCACCAACACAGCAGCCTGCGGGACCCGCGGCACCCAATTCCGTCCGCCAGGTTCTTTGCCAGCTGTCACAAAGACCTTCTCCACGCCTGCTGGCACGTCCACCCTCGGCTGGCCAACACCACAAAGCTGCCAGAGCAAGCTCCAGTGCCCCCCAGGCTCTTGGCCCAGCATCACTGACAGCAGCCGGATTCACTGCTGGGTGTCCGGCACACAGCACCGGCTAAAGGCACCAGCAGCACATCAGCCTCCACGCAGCCTCTGCTCAGGGATCTTCCCCAGGAGCTTGACCACAGAATCACTGAATAGTGTGGTTTGGAAGGGAGCTTCAAAGGTCATCTAGTCCAACATCCCTGACCACCAACCAAAGTGACATTGTGAAGGGCTGAAGGGACCATGAAGACCTCTTCTACCACAAGAATGGGTGCATGAAGAAGAGTTTGGCCAGCAGGCCAAGGGAGGGTCTCTTTCCCGTCTACTCTGCCCCAGTAAGGCCACAGCTGAAGCACTAGGTCCAGTTCTGGGTTCCCCAATTCAAAGAGAGACAAGAAACAAGTGGAAAGAGTCCAGTGAAGGCTACAAAGATTCTGAAGGGACTGGAGCATCTCTCTGAGGAGGAAAGGTTTTAGCAGAGGGGTTGGACTGCCCAGTCCAGAGGTCCCTTCCAACCCCTGCCATGATGGGTTTCTAAGTCCCATGGGATGCTGAAAACCACCGTTTGCTTACAAAGCATTTGGGAAGTAATAGATTCTGCTGCAGAATCCTGGGGCAGATTTTTATCTTGCAGGTAAAGTGAGGCAATTATCTCCCTTCAGTGCAACCTCCAGGTAAAAAGCAAGATGGAATGAGTAGAATGGTTTGGAAGTTCAGGAATCTCCCAGCTGACTGCCTTCCATACATCGGCTCTGCTGACAAACCACCTCCCCTCCTGAGCAGAGGATTTCACTAGAGACTTCAGGACAGTTGAGTGCCCACAGGTCAATTAAAGCTGTTAAGCAAAAACTAAGTGAAGTCTGCAGTTGGTGATGTCTTATACAGTTTCTGTTATGTGACCACTGGAAACTACCCAGGGGCTACCATATAAGCCAATCCAAAAATCAGGTAGCTTTCAGGGAGGAGGAACCTGGCTGCCATTTGAACTGGCACTTGAGATGCAGGAGACTCCATCCATCTCCATTACAAATCCTCCGAGCTCATCCTAGCATTACTTTCCCACATTAAGCAAAAGAGTTAACATAAAAAGCCTGTCAGGCTCCAGACATTACCCAGCTAAGAGAAGGAGAAAAGAGAAAATCCCTTGTATTACCTCTCTTAGTTCTCCCCAGACCTCCTCTGACATTCTCTGTTCCTTTCAGACCTGGCATTTATCTGAAGGCATTGTCTGGCCCTAATTAAATCTTCATGTGAACCACTGCTACTTTCTGGCAGGGAGCGTGCGTCCTCGGTGCGCCGCCGGACCTGCGGAATTCTCCACGCTGCTCCCGTATGGCGAGTGCTAGGCCTTGCTTGAAAACATCACAACTGTGTTCAACACAATATGTTGAAACAGAAATACAAATTTGTCCTGTTTCTTTTAAAGAATGGAGGGAAACAGAAGTGAAAAATCACATTCCACGGGCTCCCTGGGAAAGGAAAAAGAAACGACAGCAAAACCTCAACAAACCACCAGCAGAGTGTGGAAACCCTGGGCACAGCTCAGGGTCTGAGAACAAGGCCTGCTTTTGTTTTCTTGTTTTCTTGCAGAGGGATAACTGGCAGTGACAGGACAAGCAGAAATGTATTTTTTTCCCTTCCCAAATCAAATCTGCAGCTAGCTCCTTCTCACCACACCCCGGGGCGGGGGGGGAAACGTCTCCTCAAGGGCAGCTGAATTCAAAGCTTAAGGAGGGAAGATTTCAGGTGGGTATTAGGAAGGAATTCTTTACAGTGAGGGTGGTGAGACACTGGAAGAGGTTGCCAGGGTAGGGCATGGATGGGGTTACAAGAAAACTGAGGAGGGACTTTTTACAAGGGCTTGTAGTGATAGGGCCAAGGGGGAATGGATTGAAGCTGGAAGAGGGGAGATTTACATTGGAGATTAGGAAGAAACTCTTTCCGGTGAGGGAGGTGAGGCACTGGCACAGGCTGCCCAGGGAGCTTGTGGATGTCCCCTCCCTGGAGGTGCTCAAGGTCAGGCTGGATGAGGCCTTGAGCAACCTGGTCTGGTGGCAGGTGTCCCTCCCAGTGCCAGGGGGGTTTGGAACTAGATGATGTTTAAGGTCCCTTCCAAACCAAACCATTCTATGAATGTGTGAGTTTTGCACAAGGGAAGTTGCACTCTAAGCCCCTCACACACATCTGACCTGATCTGGTCATAAAATCATAGAATCAAGACCTCCAACTGCCAACCCAACAACACCCTGACCACTAAAACACCTCCCAGTGTGCCACATCCACATGGTTTTTGAACTCTCCCAGGAATGGTGACTCCACTGCATGGTTGTGCTGTTCTGGGTAACCGGGGTGAGGAGCTGCCCCGGTCCCCACAGGGTGGGAGTAGGCAGCTCCATGCCCACAGTGCCAACACCAGCACCATTTCTGACAGGAACCAGCTCCACAACTGGGGAGCAGCCAGCAAGGTGTGGGGTGCATGCCTTTATACAAGGAGTCACATGGAGAAGACAAAGGGTGGTGGGTACAAGTTACTCCTGGGGACATTCCCATTGGAATCCAGAGGAAAAGATTATCACCATGAGCACTCAGAGACTGGAATAATCTGCCAAGGGAAGCA
Source organism: Dryobates pubescens (assembly GCF_014839835.1). NCBI lineage: Eukaryota > Metazoa > Chordata > Aves > Piciformes > Picidae > Dryobates > Dryobates pubescens. Next base: position 1,907,487 of record NC_071615.1, on the reverse strand, counting down.
GTGGATTCCCCTACATTGGGCACTTTTTAAGACTCAGCTTGACAGGGTGCTGGGCCATTTCATGTAAACCAGACTATAACCCAGAAACATTGGACCAGATGATCTTTGGGGTCCCTCCCAACCTGGCATTCTGCCATTCTGTGATCTTCCTCTGAGCAACCCTCAGAGCTTTGTGCTTGAAGCGTCCAAGTTGTCAGCGACTCACTCCAAGAGAACAAGGGATGTAAGAGCCACAAAAAAATCTTTGCATTCCAGAGTCAGGAAGGCAGAAGGCTAGAAAAGCAGATTTTACTGCTAACCTCTGCTAGCAATTCTTAAGTCTTCAGGAAGCCCTTTTAAACCACTTACTGAGGCTAAAGGCAACTGACAATAACCAGATGAGAGATCAGTGCCTCCCCTCAACACGGCACGCTGCAGAGGGCTTGTCCAGGCAGCAAGGCAGCCAGCTGTCCCAGCAGATGTGGTCAGATGGCCAAAGACAACAAAGCACATTCACTTTAAAATCCTGGTTAACTTTCAGCCTTCTCATTACCATCCGCCAACTCTCGGCACTCCTCTCCCTAAGCAGAAGAAATAAACACCCCAGATGGCTAAAGGAAAACAGCAAGCTATACATATGCTCCATATAGTCTGACAAAGCAAGAGTCCAGCCATCTTCAAAGCACAGTGTGAGACTCCAAGGGGTAAAAGCTCTACAAGGGGAGGTCTACTGCACATACGGGTGAAGCAATCACTGCCAAAGAGCTTCTGGGCTTCGAGGCCACGGCCAGGTTATCTGCAAAAAGTCTTCCATTTTCATTCCCAAAGACACAAATCTTCCATGGCTCCATCAACCAGTGAATAGCTACAGACTGAACTACACATAGCTATCCATTGTACTATATACAACCCCTGAATAAAGCATTGGAAGGACTGCTGGTTATGAAACAAAGAGCATGGTTTCAGTGAGTGGGGTGCTAGCATAAGCCTTGGCTCCTGGGACTGTACACCACAGTCCTTGCACCACAGGAACCCCAGCCAGTCTGCTGCTCCTTCCCACTGCAATGCAAGAGCTCCAGGAGATGAAAGCAGGAGGTAACAGCAGCCCACCCAACCAGGGGCAAGTAATCAAACTCTGCAGATGTGGCACCCAGGCTTTCTCCTGTGGCACCAGATGTGGCAACCCAGACTGAAACAATACTTGCCACAGTTGAGAGCGAACACATCTGTGGGAGGGAGAGAGGGAGGGAGCAGACACAGCAACCCAGGAAGGCCTTGGTCAGCCAGGCAGCGAAAGTGCACTCCAAATAACCTCCTTAATGTCACCAAAGCATGAGCAAAACCACAATTCAAGCTCTGGGCTGAAAGCCACATGTGTACTTGCATCTCTGAACACTACCACCCTCCCAGGCACAAGCCCAGGGAGGTTTCAGTGCCTTGGAAGAATGGTGGCTGAACGACAGGGTCACTGCAACACAGCACTCCCAGGGAAAGAAGAGGTGGGATGCAGCAGCTTTCTTTCCTCCAACAACCATCCTGAAGAGGAGTCATGGCAAACAGGCTGCCCAAAGCCATCACTACCCTGACAGTCTTCTGCTGCCCATGGAGCACTCCAGATCTACACAAACCCCCAGTAAGCCCCACTAAGGCCTACAGCCCCCACCAACACTGAAAACCCACCACCACCTCCAGAGCCTGCATCAACTCTGGAACCTCTGTTACCCTCAAAGGCCCTCTCACACCTCCAGAGACACCCGCTAGGCCCCACATATGCTTTCCGGCCTCCAGAGCCCTCCATTAACACCCAGAGATTCCCTACAATCCCCAAAGACCTCCACTAAGCCTCACAGAACATCCTCACTGGTTCCAGAGGCCCTCACAGGCCCTCACAACACTCCCCACCATCTCCACAGCACCTCATGGACTCCCAGAGCCCTGCTTCTATCCCAGAGCACTCCCTCGGCCCTCACAGACCCTCCCTCGGCCTCCACAGCTCCTCACTGACCCCCAGAACGCTTCCTGGAGCTCACAGACCTCTCCTCGCCTCCAAAGCATCTCTCTGACCCCTGTAACCGTCCCTCTGACCGTCACAGAGCCCCTAGTGCCTCCACAGTACCTTACCGACAGCCCAGAACCCTCCCTGGGTGCTCACCAGTCCCCGTACTCCTCGTTGGGCCCTCACAGACCCCCCTCCGCCTCCACAGCATCTCACCGATCCTCAAATCCCACCGCTGCCTGGATCCGCCCTCCCGTCCCAGAGGCCCCGCTGCCTCGCCAGAGCCTTCCGCAGCCCCCTATGCTGCCCAGGCCGCCTTACCGAGGCTCTGCCCCACCGGGGTGCTGAACGGGTTCCCCAGCAGAAACTCCATCTTGGGATGACAACAAACAGCGGCCCGGCGGCGCCCTCCCTCCCCCACCCCGCCCTGACTGACGGCCGCAAGCACCTACCGCATCTCCTCCTGCTAGCCATGGCCCGCCTCCTCGCAAGCGATTGGGCAGTAGCAGGACACCCCGTTGCGTCATAGGTTAAAGTGTGTGTCCATCACTGTCAAGCTATGGGACCGCCCCGCGCAGTCCTGCCTCTTTCCACGCCCTCCAGTTGATTGACAGCAGGAACAAGGCTAATGCCATTCTCCATTGGGCAACGGCCAAAGCATTCTCTAATCTTATCGGGCAAAGGAAACGTCAATTATCTGAGCCTCCTCCCGCCCCAAAGGGCACGGTGCGGGCGCTGACTGGCTGACACGGATTTCTCGCGCTCTGATTAGCAGCCATCCTTCCCACCCACTCCCTCGCCATTGGTAGCTGAGTCTGTCACGTGACCGTCCCTAGCAACGCCTCTGGGCTTCCTTAGCAACCAGGGCCGAAGCGCAGGCTGGGGCACGGAGCGAGCCCGGGACCTTGGGGACCTGCGGGACCTTGGGGACCTGCGGGGTGAGAGCCGCGCGGGGCCACGATCGTGTCCTGGAGGCGTCTTGGGGCAAGTCGTCTGGGTTAGAGACACCGCCATAGGCAGAGTCAGGGGCCCCTGGCGGGTCTCAGGGCCTTGGCGCTGTCCCCAGGCCTGGGCTCTGAGCAGCAACTTCCTGTTTGGGTGGGGGGGCAACTCGCTTCCCACACTGACATCCACCTTATTCCCTCTGGGTGCAGTGGTGTGCTGACCTCGAGATGTGGTAAGCTCTGTGCATTGCCTAAAGAGAAATGGACAAATACAAGGAAAGTGGAAAATCTGGCAGGTCAAGTAGAATCATGGACCTGTTGAAGCAGGTCCACAGGAGACAACAACAATGATACAAGGGCTGGAACCCCTCCGCTGTGAGGACAGGCTGAGAGAGTTGGGGTGGCTCATCCTGGAGAATAGAAGGCTCCAGGGAAACCTTCTTATGGCCTTTCAGTACTTAAAGGGGCTGATAAAAAAGATGTGGACAGACTTTTGAGCAGAGCCTTTTGCAACAGGAGGTGATGGTTTCAAACTAAAGGAGAGAGTTTCAGACCAGGTAAAAGGAGTAAATTTTCTGCACTGAGGATGGTGAGACACTGGCCCAGGTTACCCAGAGAGGTGGTAGAAACTCCATCCTTTCAACTATTCCAGGTCGGGCTGGACACAACAATTTTTCATCCTGGTGTTGTGTGTGACTCCTACAAACTATAAACCAACTGTTACAGAGCCTGTAGGCATTCTTATAACAAAGAAGTGGAGAAATAAATCACTACTTTCAGCTGCTGCTTCTCTTGGATTTGTAAGTTAAGCAGGGCAACCCACAGCAGGTTGTCCAGGATCATCACATCCAGGTGGGAACATGCCCTCTTCATGAAGATGGGTTTCAGAAACAGCTGGATGCCATGTGATGGACCATTGCTGTTCATAGGAGCTCCACAAGATTTCCTTTCCTGGTCTATTCACCTAACCCAGTTCTGGAATTCTTCATGGAAGATGCTCAAAGATGGTGTGAAGTTTGCATGTGGTGGTGCCTGGGGCTGTAAGGGTGTGCTTGGAGTTGCATCAGTGACTTTGTGCTAAAAGTCAAGCCTCTCTCTGATACCTTCTGTGAGATGTTAGATCTTCTTCATGCTCAGCTGTGCTCTTAATTGCTTGGAATTGTCAGGCCTGCTCAGTGAATATTGGAAATAGCAGCCAGCTGTGATCTTATTTACTTCTCTCTTCTGTCTTTTAAGGCTGATATTGTCTAACAATGAGTCAGTTCGACAACGACATTGAGCCAAACATTATTGATGATAAAATGGTTCAGAAAGCCATTGAGGAGCTGTGTCCAGAGGACTTGAAGCTTGCTAGAAGGGAAGCTATTAACTTTAAGGATGTCACGGAGCTACAGCTCAGTTTTAGAAGTGAGTACCAATCTACTCCTTTCTTCTTTGGTTAAAAGGTGATAGAATGACGTGGCAAACTTGCAGTTAAATAACCATTGTTAGCTTGGATTTGTGATGAGGAAACTAACATCTGGACTTCCACTTTTAGTCACAGAATCATTGAATTGTTTGGGTTGGAAAAGACCTCAAAGATCAAGTCCAGCCATTAAATTACCACTGCCAGGTCACCACTGAATTGTGTCCCTGAGTGCCACATCTATATGTTTTTTGAGCACTTACAGGGAGTGGCTCCACCACTGTCCTGGGCAGCCTGTTCCAGGGCTTGGTCATTCTTTTAGAGAAGGAATTGTTCCTAATGTCCAACTTAAACCTACTGTGGTACAACTTGAGGTCATTTCCTCTTATCCTATCACTTGTTACTGGAAGAAGAGACTGACCCCCACGTGGCTCCAATCTCCTCTCAGGGACTTGTAGAGAGCAAGATCAGCCCTCAGTCTCCTTTTCTCCAGGCTGAACGACCTGACTTTCCTCAGCTGCTCCTTCCTTCACCAGCTTCAGTGATCTTGTCTGGATATACTCTAGCACTTCAATGTCTTTTTTGCAGTGAGGGGCTCAAATCTGAACCCAGTATTTGAGGTGTGGCTTCATCAGTGCTGAGTACTTAGCACAATTAGCTAAGCACTTATTAGCACTTAAGGACAATTAGCTCTCTAGTCCTGCTGACCACACTATTGCTGATCCAATCCAGGATGTTGTTGGCTTTCTTGGCCATCTGGGATGGATCATCCACAGCTGTTGTTCAGCACTCCCAGGTCCTTTTCTGTTGGACAGCTTTCCAGCCACTGTACTCCAAGCCTGGAGCGTTCACGGGGTTGTTGTGACCCAAGTGCAGGATCTGGCACTTGGCCTTGTTAAACCTCATTCCACTGACTTCAGCCTGTTCAGGTCCCTCTGCAGGGCCTTCCCACCTTCAAGCAGATCAACATTCCCACCCAGCTTGTCATCTGCAAACTGACTGATGATGCCCTCCTTCCCCTCATCCACATCACAGATAAAGATATTAAACAGTACAGACCCTAGAACCAGATCGTTCCTCTGAAGTTGTTTTCACTGAGAGCTGGCTGCTTTCACTGACGGGTAACGCTGCAGCTGCTTAACTTGCTGTTATTGTCCCTGCTCTTACTTAACATTTATATTGTGGTGACACCTACAGGCCACCGGCCTGTTGGGCCCTTTTATGTGTGGCTGAATCAAACCCTGGGCAGGCTCCACCATCGCTGGTGATTATGTGACAGCGATTTGAGAGATTATGGTGATTACAGTCCAATTTGGTGGCTTCCTCTGGTCACCCATACTATTATCTCAGTTTGCCTTTTACTGTCAAACCAGTCATAAAGTTGCATTCAAAAAAACCAAACCCAAAACACCTGAGAGGGAAGAACATTTGGTTCAATATTTGAGTCTTTTGGGGGTATGTAATTTCCTGGGCAAAAAAAACCCCAACCCTGCTTTTGGTTATTCATTTTGTGCTCCAGTAAAATAATGTATTGACTGAGTTTCTTAGAGCAGCCCCCCTGTTACCTGCTCCTGCATGTCTTTGTTTGCAAATAGGGACTACAGAAGGGTGTGAATATTTCATACATGCAGTTCCCTGCTTGGCTCTGCACTCACTAAACAGCAATAGCAGCAGAGCTTCTAACAAAACCCTCTGGGAAGCCATTGCTGGGGGGGGGGGAGGAAGAGAATTGGGAGTGAGAACATTCTGTATTTTCTGTCCCCTTGGTCCTAGTGTTTTGCTGCTGTGCCTAATGACCTGCCCTTGTGATTCTGTTTTTGGAGAAAGCTAAATGCAGGGATATTGATTAGTTCTAAACTGCAGCCTTCACAGAAAGACTAGACCTCAACCTGCTCCCATGTGATGAGAATCCCAGGAGCAGGAGAGTAATTTCCAGTAGCAGTAGCTGGCCACTGCTAGTCTGCAAACACAGAATCTCACCCCCAAACCTCCCTCTTGGAGCTGAAAAGGAAAATGAAGGTCAAGGTGTCCTAGGAGTGGATTCATAAAGCCACTCTTGACTGGAGGGCTGTAGCCAGTGTCCCCTCAGCGACTTGCTGGCATTGCTGATGAGCAGCTTGCAGTGGTGCAGGAGACTGAGGTTAACTGGGCTGTTTCACTGAAATCTCACCCAGCCACTGGACCTCTCAGCTCTCCAGGGCAGTCATCACATCCTGATCTGCTGAAAGTCATTTTGGAGGTAAGACTGGACATGTTTTCCTTGTGCAAGGCAGCATGGCTGCTCAGCTGAAAGCTGTCTCACATGAAAAGCAATTTTCATTTGCTTTGGTGTTTTGTTTTGTGTTTCCCTGTGGCTTTAGATATCCTGCAGATTGATAGTCTCTGGCAGTTTGAGAATCTGACTAAACTGCAGCTGGACAACAACATCATTGAGAAGATAGAAGGTCTGGAGAGTCTGGTTCATCTTGTGTGGCTTGGTAAGACACAGGCATATAGGTTCAGATCCCTTCAGAGGTGCAAAGCAGTCTGTGACAAAGCCAAGGTGTTGCATTCCTCCTCAAACATGACTGAGAGGAGCTTTCCCAGGGAAGGCTGTCAGCTGTCACTGTGCTTCCTCATTTGACTGTCAAATGTCAAAATGCCTAAGTATCAGAGCTGCAAAACAACCTTTCCAATACTCAGAGACTGTTTCTAATACATTTGGTGTGGCAGGAACAGGAAGCTGAGATGTCAAGTTTGTTGCCAGGGTTTGTACTTGTATTTGGAGGTAACTTTCAGAAACATTTATGCAATCACCTTTGTGATTTAGAAGCCTGTGCTCTGTATTCAAAGCCAATGCAGGCATTTCAGAGCCTGGAACCCACTGGATCTTTGCCATCAGGTGCTTAAGGCCTTGTTGTCATTGTCGTGCCATAAAATCATACAAGGTTTGGGATGGAAGGGAGCTTTGAAGGTCATCTAGTTCAACCCCCCTATAACTAGAGAAGGCTGCTCAGAGCTCCAGACACCCTGACCTTGAGTGGTTCCAGGGATGGGATATCTACCACCTCTCTGGGCAATCTGGACCAGTGTCTCACCACCCTCAATATAAAAAATGTTCTTCTCTCTAATTAGTTTGAGTCTTCCTCTTTCAGTTTAAAATCATAACCCCTTGTCCTGTCACAACAGGCTCTGCTAAAAGGTCTGTCCCCATGTTTCTTCTCAAGCCCCCTTTATACTGAAAGGTCACAATAAGTGTCCTGGAGCCTTCTTTTCTGCAGGCCAAATGATCCAAATTCTCTCAGCCTGTCCTCACAGCAGAGAGCTTCTAGCACTTGGATCTTTTTTGTGGCATCTTGGCCCCGCTCCAACAGGTCCCAGTCTCTCTTGTGCTGAGGAGCCCAGAGCTGGCCCCAGCACTGCAGGTAAGGTCTCAGCAGAGCACAGCAGAGGGGCAGAATCCCCCTCCCTCCCCCTGCTGCCCACACTGCTGGGGATCAGCCCAGGACACAAGTGGGTCTGGGCTGTGAGTACACGCTGCCAGCTCACGTCCAGCTTGTCACCCACCAGTGCCAGCCCCAAGGAGTGTCCATCACTGTAGTCTGGTGTGACTTGCTTTCACAGTGGTGCAGGGTTTGATTGTGGGCAGGTTGGTGTGGTGGGTTAAGTTTGCTGCTGCATATCCGTGGCTTAGAGCATTCTCTGGGAGCTGCAGCCACATCCCACACCGCTGGCTGGCAGCGTAAATACCCTCAGCTGCCTTTGAAAATAGCATGCAAGGGCTTGGGTTCATCAGCACATCTTGAGATGTCTGATGGGTTCTTCCAACCAGTTGTCTGCACCATTCTGCTGCACAGATGACTAATGCACTTGTGAATCAACAGCTCATCACCACAATGTAAGCAGAGTGCTTTGAAGCACACTCAGGAGTTTTGTTTGCTCAAAGGCCGCAGCGTGGTTCAGCAGCTGCTGCGTGAGTGTCTCAGTGCCGGGCTGGGGTGATGCAGGCAGCTGGTGACCTCATCAACCAGCTTTGGACTCCTAGATTGCTCAGTGCTGGCCTGAAGGCAAATCCTGTCCTTAGTCATGATGAATGTAGGTGTCAAGATAGATGTTCTGGCAGGATAAGTGGAAATATCAGCGTGTGAAATAGCTGAAGTGAGGCTGTGCCTTTTGCATCCCTCCGTCGACAACAGAGCGACTGGGAGCGTGGGACTGGCCTGAGTTGTGTTATGGGAATGACCATGAGAGTGGACACTGGTGTGGCAGGCAGGAGTCTGCAAGAAACAACACAGGGAGTGTTAAATTTGTCACAGAAACAGTCCCCTTTTGGAGCATTTCTCCACCTCTTTTCCTCTATTTTAGGTTTCCCTCTAAGGTAGAAACTGCTTTTAGGTTGTGCATGTGGATGGTGAAGGGGTCTAGAGCACAGTGTTGTGAGTAGCTGTGGTGGTTGGGGGGAAACTTCAACCTGCCACAGTAGTGGCTGAGGGAACTGGGATTGTTCAGCCTGGAGAAAAGAATGCCAAGGGGAGACCTGGCTTTCTACAACTACCTGAAAGGAGGTTGGAGTGAGATGGATGTTACAGAATCACAGAATTAACCAGGTTGGAAAAGACCTTCAAGAGCATCAAGTCCAACCTATCACCCAACACCATCTAATCAACTAAACCATGGCACCAAGTGCCTCATCCAGTCTGTTTTTAAACATTTCCAGTGATGGTGACTCCACCTCCCTGGGCTGCCCATTTCAGTGACCAATCTCTCTTTCTGTGAAGAAATTCTTCCTAACATCCAGCCTAAACTGCAAAATTGTTTTAGAATCATAGGATCACAGAATTGTTGGGATTAGAAGGGACCTCAAGGATCATCCAGTTTCAACCACCCTGCCTTGGGCAGGGACACCTCACACTACAGCAGGTTGCCCAAAGCCACATCCAGTCTGGCCTTAAAAACTCCCAGGGATGAGGTTTCCACCACCTCCCTGGGCAACCTGTGCCAGTGTCTCACCACCCTCATGGGGAAGAATTTCTTCCTAACATCCAGTCTGAATCTACCCATTTCTGGTTGGTTGTTTTTTTCCACTTCCCCCAGTCCTATATTTCCTGACACCTTTAAAGTCCCTCACCCACCCCATTTTCCCCCCCTTTCCCCCTCAAATCCCAGAGCACCTGGGCTCTATTGGAGTCTCCTCCCACCCCAGGTGTGGCCACCTTGCTCTCCCCATATCCACTCCCCTTTTTAAACCCTTCCAGGAGAAGCAGAAGCCTTAAGCTGAGCCCATCTGGGCTGGAGGATCCTCCTCTCATCACTGGTGAGTGCCCCTGGTGCACACTGGGTGATGGTGGTGGTGACAACAAAGGCCGGGGGGCCTGGTGGCCCCCCGGTTGTTAGGGCAATGATTGATGACTCCTCCAATAGCCATGGATGCTGGCTGGGCTTCTTTACTGGTGCTGGGCTCCTTTGTGTGGTATCATGGCTGGTGAGGGACTTGCCTCCAGGTCTGGGATGAGTGCAGGAATGGTGGTGGTGGAGCGGGAGCTGTTTAGCCAGATGATGTGATGCTAATTACACTGTTTCTACCTGGAGGCCCCTTGAATCTCTTGGTCTCTTCTCCCAGTAACAAGCAATAGAAGAAGAGAAAACAGTCTCAGGTTGTGTGAGGGGAGGTTTAGGTTGGTCATTTAGAAAAATTTCATCCCCCAAAGGGTTGTCAAGTCCCCACCCCTGAAGGAACTGGAAAGTCAGGAAGATGTGGTGCTGAGGGACATGGTTTAGTGGTGACCTGGCAGTACTGGCTTAACAGTTGGATTTGATGATTTTAAAGGTCTCCTCCAACCAACACAATGCCATGACTCCCTGACTCTAGCTGTTCCTCTCATTTATTTGTTGCATGGAGAGCTGCAAGGAGGAGATGAGAACAAAAGATGATTTCATGCCAGGCCTTTCCTGTCGGACACTGAACATGCTGGATATAAACTCCTAAATCAACAACTCAGCTAAATGCAAGGCCTGAACCAGGGCATTCTGCTGGAGATATTTAACTCTTGCTTTTAAAAGTTCTGATTTCTAAACTCTCCCTCAGACTTGTCCTTCAACAATATTGAGGTAATCGAGGGCCTGGATACCCTTGTCAGGCTGCAGGACCTCAGCCTCTCCAACAACAGAATATCTAAACTTGAGCACATGGACACCTTGCAAGAGCTGCAGATTTTCTCCATTGGCAAGAATAACCTGACCACTCTGGAAGATGTGAGTGCTCTCTGTCCCTGCAAATGTTCCCTGTCAAAGGATCAAATAGTCTAAACCTGACATTTGCCACTGTATCCAAGTCTGTCTTTAGAGGAGAGACTTCTCCTTAGGATTTCACTGCCTCTGTAATCTAGGGTATGGGTTTGAGAAGTGTTATGCACTTCCTGCAGCTATTTCTCCTTTAGGTTATTGACTCATGGGGGCTGGTTCTGTTACTACAAAATTCCTATTGCTTCCTATCAGTTCCAAGGAATTAGTAGGTACAGAATCACAGAAAACATCCCATTGGAACAGACCTCAAAGATCCTCCAGTCCAACCCTCGACCCAGCACTGAAGGGTCAACACTAAACCATGTCCCCAAGCACCAGCTGCTTGAACACCTCCAGGGACAGTGACTCCAACACTGCCCTGAGCAGATCATTCCAATGTTTGATATGGGAAAAGGATGGAGTGGAGACTGGGATTTACCTTGAGTCGTCTCCACACCATCCCCTTTTCCTCTACATCCATCAATTATCTATTCCTGATGTGGACTTAACTAGTTCCTTTCCTGAAAGCATTAGGAATTCATAACTGTTCCAGTTTGCAGGAGGAGCTTTAGCCTAGTCCCTGACTCAAAGACTAAAAGTAAAATTATTATCATTGGCTACAAAAGAAAAGTAATGATACGGTCTATAGAATTCATTAGCTTGCTAATGGGGATAGAGAGTAGTGGCAGAAACAGTTCTCTTTCTCTTTTCTTCTTCTGTTGATTCTGCTTGCAACTTCTCTCTCTCTCTCTTTCTCTTTTTCTCTCTCTCTCTCCCCCTGTGCCCTTGCCAGAGGTATCTCTGTTTTGACTACTGTGTGAGGTAACAGGAAGGAGGGAGGGAGTGGGGAGGAGGTGAACAGGTCCCCTGGATCTGTCCAAGGGGGTCTGAGGTGTTTGTGTTGCTTCTAAATTGTAAATATATATATATATATAGTGAGAGTGCATATATTGTATATTTTGTAGATATTAATTGCATTTCATACTTCTAGATTGTAGTTTGCTTGCAAACAGAGCTTCATTTGCTTCCATCCCAACCCGAGCTAGTCTGGGGATTTGATTTTTGGGGGTAGTTCCTCCAAAGTTTCACAACAACTTAATGCCAGGCTGTGTCTGGCAGCAGAGCAGGGTATGCATGCAAGCTACTAAGAACAACTAAATGTGCAGGCACTGGGAAGTTCCTCTCTTTCCCCTTGGCACAGGTGGTGTATCTCAGGAGGTTTAAAAGCCTACGCACGCTGAATCTCATGGGGAACCCTCTCTGTGAGGAGGAGCGCTACACGCTCTTTGTTGTTGCTCATCTTCCAGCTCTGGTGTACTTGGACTTCAAGCTCGTGAATGACAGCACAGTAAGCATCTCTGCATTCCCTCCCTGCTTGTGCAATTGGGCAACAGCACTCAATCACAGAATCACAGACTGGTTTGGGGTAGAAGGGACTCTTAAAGGCATGGTGGGTTGAAATTATCCCCCACAAAGTAGGCATCAGCCTAAAACTGCCACAAAAGGTCATCTAGTTCAACCCCCCTGCAGGGAGAGCAGGGACATCTTTAACTAGATCAGCTTGCTCAGAGCATCTTGCAGAGCATGTTTTGTTGGCATGCCAGCAATATTCTTGCATTCAGGGCAGGTGCCCTGCAGAAATGAGGCTTACAGAAACACACGGTGTTTATTCTGCCTCCACCTAACAGCTGTGAACCTGTAGGCCAAATTCTATCAAATCTGACAGAGAAGTAGAGGTGTCAGAGGCGTGATGTCTTCACAGATTTTGTGCAAATCAGCAGCTGTGTGTGGGAGAGGGGCTGGGTGAATGTTGCCACAGAGAGGCAGCGATGTGAGTGAGAAGGCATCAAGCCACCTTAGAGATGAGAACATCTTGGAGGGAATCAGTTTGGTAGGGAAAAGAGGAAAGGTCCAGGGCAGAGGAGGCTTGGTGGTCCTGCAGCTTGCTGAGCAGTTTCAGTAGCAGACACCATCCACACAAGCAGAAGCTGTCAGATGCTCTTTCTCCCCTGGATTTCTGAGGACAGGACAGCACATCCACTCCGCTCACCTGAGGGTCCACTTTTTGATCCCAGCACTCAAAGGAGCAACAAAGGCTTTTTCTTGGTTGTTTTGTTTTGTGGGTTAGTAACCAAAGAACATGATTCATTGTAGATTTTCTTGGCACAGAGCAGGAGCTGTACTTGGGATATCCATCACTCTTAGCACAGGGACTGGAAGGGCTTTCCAGGTCATTGAGCCCAGTCCCTGCTCGTACAGACAGTGCGTCATAGAACTGCACACTTCCATTTGTCAAGCTTCAGTTTCAAGCTAATTAGGTTCTTGCCCCTGCCATCCACTTGCCATCCACTCCTCCAAAAAGGAGGAGTGCTCCTCTCTAGTAAATGTATTAAACTTACTAGCTGATGAAATCAGAGCTCAAATTCTAGAAGTCAAAACAGAGCCTGCTGAAATAAATCCAAACCCTCTGAAGCTGAGAAAATGGAGAGAGAAGTTTCCTGGGACTGAATCAGCTCAGATGTATTGAATGCAGAGTCAGAGTAATATGCCTACAAAAACAGCCCACAGCTGGGGTGAGGAATAGATTAAAAACTTCATGAGTAGCTTAATAAAAGCCCACAAAGAAATGGAGATGCAGAGGGCCCTCAGGTGCATGCTCTAGAAAGATCAAATGCTTGTGCCAAGCTTTGTTGAGCAATGCTGGATCATCTGATAAAAACATTGTCTTTGTTTGCATTTCTCAGCGAGAAGCTGCACTTCTGAAGTATCAGCATCTCACTGAGCTACTGGAACTTGAGGAGGCTGAGGCCCTGGCTCAGCTGAAGGAAGAGCAGGCCAAGCAGAAGGAGCTGGAGCACCACACAGTATGTTTTCTGTGGCTGGTTGTATATTGTCTCGGGAGAAAGCACAGCACATATTGACTCCTTTTACCTGCTCGAAGATTTACATCGACTGTGCTAAAACTAAGGCTGGGATTAATCTCTGTGAACTCTGAATCTCATTTTTTTTGGGATGAAAACAGGAGCTGCTGTGCAATACACATGACGTGAGGGAACATAATTCTTTTGGCTGAACAATGGAGCTACAGACACAGACCCTGCAAAGCTAAATAGTAAATCATACCCAGGGACCTTATCAGTCTGACATGAGATTAAGAAAATCACAGGTCTGAGGGAACTGTTAGCATTTTCATGGTGCAGTGACTTTTTTCTCCTTCACACCAAGTTAATGCTTTTCATTAGTTTTATGGTTAAACTCTTCAGGGCCTTCAGAGATCCCTGAAGTCCTGTGAATAGGCTGAAAACAAGACCAGGTGGAATGGTGCATTCAGTTATGGTCTGGCTCTGTATTCCAGACCTCTGGAAGATCAGATCAGCTGCAGAGTAGGAGGCAGTTAAGTGACAGGGAAGATGTTGCAGCTCTTCCCTCCATCCCTCCCCAAAGTCCACTGCTTCCTTATCTGAAAGGCTTAACAGCCTTGCAGTATGTGGTTATATGTGTTAATGTCTTATCCAAGATTAAGTAGTGTTTTCTATCCTTAGGCTAGAGAGTCCTAGCAACAAAGCCACTGGGATGGTTTTTCACCCCAGCCACAGGGTGCTTTCATGCCTTGCCTGGTTTGTCTATTTTGTTGGTACCACTGTGTCTGCACCAGTGTTCCTCTGCTGGTAATGTGCTTATGGGAGAAGCACATCCTTAGGACTGGCACTCTTTATTTTCCTTATATTGCTCTGATTCTCTTCAAAGGCAGCCTTTGTGGAGCACCTGAATGGCTCATTCCTGTTTGAGGATCTCTATGCAGACGATCCAGAAGCTGCCAAACTGGCATACCTCCCTGGCGTGGGTGACCTGCTGCAGACATATCCTTCTTGGGTCTAGAATACCTGCAGCTATAGTGTAATGCCTTGAGTGAAGAAGGAGGTGCATCCACAGGGACTCTTTGTCTGTTGCTTTTGTCCAGGGCTGAAAGCTACATTGATCTAAGATCTGAGACAGTCTGTGTTCAATTTTTGGAATGGTACCAAAAAAAACCCCACTGCAGGACTGAGACCACTGACAGCTTTAAGGCTTGAAATCTCCTGAAATAAGAGAGCTACAAACAAATGGTTTCTATCATTGGCAAGCTGACCAACCCAGCATGAAGCATCCCATTTTAAACCCACACATTTCTAGCACCAACAGGTCATGAAACCCAGCATGGTGAGGACTGGGAGTGACCTCTAGAGATCATCCAGTCCAACCCCCCTGCTAAAGCAGGGTCATCCACAGCAGCTTGCCCAGGAGCACAGTGGTCAGGTGGGTTTGGAATCTGTCCAGAGAAGGAAACTCCACAACCTCTCTGGGCAGGCTGCTCCAGGGCTCCAGCACCCTCACAGCAAAGAATTTTCTCTTCCTGTTCAGCCAGAACCTCCTGGACATAATTTTGTGCCCGTTGCCCCTTGTCCTGTCATTGGGTACCACTGACAAGAGCCTGGCCCCATCCTCTTGCCCCTGCCCTTTAGATACTGATCAGCATTGAGAAGATCCCCTCTGGGGCTGCTCTTCTCCAGGCTCAACAGCCCCAAGGCTCTCTCAGCCTTTTCTCCTTACAGAGACACTCCGGGCCCCTCAGCATCTCGGTACCTTCTGCTGGACTCTCTCCAGTAGTTCCCTGTCTCTCTTCAACTGGAGAGACACAGTACTCTAGCTGTGACCTCACTAGGGCAGAGTAGAGGGGGAGGAGAACCTCCCTTGACCTGCTGGCCACGCTCTTGTTAATGCACCTGATGAGATTCCAGCATTTTAAATCCTCCCCGCCGTAATTACCATAGTCCTTTTCCCTTCACTTGAATCAAACACAATTTCAGTAGCCTTTTCTGACCCTTGGAGAATCAAGGCTTTGTACTTTCTTTAAGGCTGGAATCCACTTAAAGTTTAAAATGAGCTCTAAGATAAATCTCTGTCAGTTAGATTGTAAGAGTGCAGTCGCTAAAATCATGTTGAAATTGAAGTGGTAGGAGATAGGAACAGACTAATCAGCCCGATCCGAGGCGTGCATCTCGCAGCCTGCCAGGGCTGGCAGCAGGAAGTTTTCAGGCCAGCACTTTTTTTTCTCTCTCTCTGATCATTGCTCCTACACAGGGGGATCAGAAAGCAGACACATATTTCCCCCTTTTTTCTTTTCTCATTCAGATTAATAGAGCATTGTCAAGGCCAGTAACTTGACCTTCCTCAAAATTGCATTACGCTGGGGGAGGGCCGGGGGGGGAGGGGGGGAAATGCATCACAGCTTAACTACAACAGACTCCAGAAACAATTCCATTGCCAAGATAATAGCAGAAGAAAAATGGACATTGTTTTTTGTGATGCTACCAAGTCAGTAGTTTATTCTCTGCTCTGGCTGTAGCCTCCTGAGGTGTATTTATTAACTATGCAGGCACTGTGTCCACGCTTGTGGAGACAGATAGGGGTTTGTATGCTTCATTCCCCTGCTGTGGCAGAAAAAAAGAGTCACTGGATGTATTTCCTTTCCTTCCACAAGGCCTTTTCCCTCCTTGAGTTGCCACAGCTGTCTCCATATCCTTAATTTAGCAAAATCCTGTGCTTAGAATGTGGATGGGTGACCCAGACCTGCCACAGAGAGAATATCTGGCAGCCTGCTCCCAGCAGGAACCAGGGAGTTCACACACGGGTAGCTTGTAACTCTTGTTGCTCCAACCTGCAGAGGTAAAAGGAACACAGAACGCTGCTCCACTGAACAAGCAAAACACCTTGACTCTGGTGTCACATACAGGGAGGAGTTTGTCTTGGTTTGCAAGAACCTGTTTAACTATGGTCTGCAAGAGCATGAAAAACGAGAAGCTGAAGTCTCCAGTTTCTGTGAATGCCTTCATGAAGCATTAATGGCCAACCAGCGAGACAACAGGAAAATCATCCTCGACTTTGAGAGCCGCAACAAAAGGGTAAGGTGCTTGTAGCCCAGTTTGGTTGGTACAGGATCTCTCAACCCCAGCGTGGTGGGGGTTGGAAGAGGCTTTTGGAGGTCACCTAGTCCAACTCCCCTGCTAAAGCAGGACCACCCAGAACAGGTTGATCAAGATCACGTCCAGGCGAGTTTGAAATCTCTTCAGAGGAGGAGACTCCACAACGTGTCCGGGTAGACTATTCCAGCTGGGCATCCTAAGCCAGCTTTTCACTGAGAGTGAGGATGCCTCCATTAAAATCAGAATGATTCTGGATTTACACTGTTGTGATAGGAATTGGTACTTGATCCCTAAAGGCAGAATCACAGAGAGGTTAAACACTGGAAGTGACCTCTGGAAGTCATCTGGTGCAAGCCCCTTGCTCAAGCAGGGCCACTCACAGCAGGCTGCTTGGGAACTTGTCCAGATGGCTACTGAGTATCTCCAAGCGTGGAGACTCCACAGCCTCTTTGGGCAACCTCTGCCAGTGCTCAGTCACTGTTTTTTCATATGTTTCTTACAGTAGAAATCAATACTAAGAAAAATCATTGTGTTAGCTGATCTGATGTCATTAACTAATGTAGTGTTAAAAGAGATATTTTTTTTTAGTGCTTTATGTAGAAAAATAATTTGGGGATTGAAGTTTCAGCCCTTTGGGCAACCAACAACCAGCTAACACTGAGAGCTTTTATCTGTACTTGAAACTCAGTCACAGGACAAGATTAACATGTCTTCCTGCCCAGGAGGGTCATGGTCCTTCAGGGCTTTACAGGGGAAAAAAATGTGGCTAAACATGGTGGGGTTTGGAAATGCTCAACCTTGCTTTTGGTTGAAACACTTGTGATGAAGTTGATCTAAAAGAGACTCAGATTTATCAGATTGAACACCACTCCCCTTCTCTTTGAGGCTTCCAATAACTCTTCCTCCATTGAAAAATGGGGAAGAAGAAGGAGATTGCAGAGTATTGAGTTTTTCAAGTAATTTTCTGCTTCAGTTCATCTTATCAACAACAGCTCAAAGAACTTTAACCAAAAAAAAAATATTAGATAAAGTTATTGTAATGTATTTCTGGACTTTTTACAGCAGAAATCATCTTTTTTTTCCCCCCTCTCCCCCCCCCATTCTGCTCAACTACAGCCCCCCATGATGGCTGCTAAGGGCACAGCTTCCAGTGCAATCCCTTTCTGCCCATGGATAATAGATGGATCATTATTTTGTTTCCACAGAAAAATTTCAGGGGTGGGCAAAAGCCTGGTGACACTGTCAGCTGAGCCAGTCCCTGACAGCTGACAGCAGGCAGAGTCATGAGCACTGGCTCCCTTTGATTACCAGGGGTCACTTTGAGTGAGGTGCTTTGTCACAGGCTGGCACTGCTGAGTCACTCTGTGCCCAGTCCTTGAACTCTGCTGACTCATGCTGGCACGCTGACTCTGACAGCTCCTCTCAGGACAGGAGTCTGCAGACTTGCCAGAAGGCAGCAGGGAAAAAAAGAAGACTGAGATGCACATTTAGTTAACTTGCACTTGAGTTGCCAACATATCTTCCATTTCAACAAACCCTAAATCAAACCCAAAGAAACATGGCTGAGGCCAGATTTTGGCCACAGAATCCCAGCGTGGTGGAGTTGGAAGGGACCTCTGGAGATCATCCAGTCCAACCCCCCCTGCAAGGTCACCCACAGCAGCTTGCCCAGGAGCACAATGTCCAGGTGGGTTTGGAATCTCTCCAGAGAAGGAGACTCCACAATCTCTCTGGGCAGCCTGCTCCAGGCCTCCAGCAGCCTCACACTAAAGAATTTTCTCCTGTTCAGATGGAACCTCCTGGGTTCCAGTTAGTGCTCCGTGTCCTGACACTGGGCACCACTGACAAGAGTCTGGCCCCATCCTCTTGCCCCCCACTCTTTAGCTCTTGCAGAGCATGAGAAGATTCTTTCTCAGGCTGTTCACCTTCAGGTCAAACAGCTCCAGGTCTCTCAGCCTTTCCTCCTCACAGAGATGCTTCAGACCTCTCAGCATCTGCATAGCTTCTGCTGGACTCTCTCTAGTAGTTCCCTGTCCCTCTTGGACCAAGGAGCCCAGAACTGAACCCAGTGCTCCAGCTGTGGCCTCAGTAGGTTCTTTGCCTTTGATGATGTGCAGGCTCAGCTACATCCTGCAAGAACAGGACACAGAGGCCAGTGTGAGGGTTCCCACTGGAGGAGTCAGTGTCAGAACCAAAGGCTGCATTTTAACAGCATTTCCCTGTTGATTTGAAATCACCAGAGGAGTTCAAAGGGTGCAGGCTGAGGTCTGTAAAACACCTGAGGGGCTGTCTCACTGTAATCCTGCCTTGTAAGCTTGGGGAACCTGTAAAATAACTCTGAAGTTGGTTAAGGAGCAAAGAAGCATTAAATGCCTTGGACTTTGAAGCTATTGCTCTGGGGGTGCACACTGAATGGCTTGGGAGCTTTCTGAGCCTCAGAACTTGTCTACATTAGAAACAGAAGAGACCATGCTCTTCCCTTCCCCCCCTTTTAACACCACCCAGTCTGGGTAACCTGGTCCCTTGTCAGACCCAAGCCTTGGCAATGGTTTTCATTAGAATTCCCCATTGTAGCCCATTCCTCAGGAGAAGTGGATTAAGCATCTGAAAACCTATTAACAGTTGATCACTAACTTACTTTGAAGAAACCTGAAAATAACACAGTGCTCAGCAAAAGAGGAGCATTCATTTATTTATTTATTTGATCCAAGACATCATAAATCTTCCCTGATACAACACTGACGTCAATATTTAATGCTGAAGGGTGATAAATCCTTGCTGTGAGAGGAAGGCAGGCAGTGAGAGGTATTCCATATTCAGAACACTAAATCCTGACCCTGTGGAAGTCAATCAAGATTCTCCTTGATGTGAAGGGGATCAGGATTCAGACCTGGGGTGCATTAAGAGGAGTGTGTCCAGCAGATCCAGGGAGGTTCTCCTCCCCCTCTACTCTGCCCTGGTGAGACCTCACCTGGAGTATTGCATCCAGTTCTGGGGTCCCCAGTCCAAGAGGGACAGGGATCTGCTGGAGAGAGTCCAACAGACAGGTATGAGGATGATGAAGAGACTGGAGCACTGCCTGATGAGGAGAGGCTGAGGGTGCTTAATCTGGAGAAGAGAAGACCCAGAGGGGGTTTAATAAATGTTTACAAATATCTGAGGGCCGGGGGTCCAGAGGGAGGGGACAGGCTCTGATCAGTTGCACCCTGGCATAGGACAAGGGGCAATGGATATAAACTCCAGCACAGGAGGTTCCACCTCAACATGAGGAGGAATTCCTCACTGTGAGGGTCACAGAGCACTGGAACAGGCTGCCCAGAGAGGTTGTGGAGTCTCCTGCTCTGGAGACTTTCAAGATCCATCTGGCTGTTTTCCTGTGTGACCTGTGCTGGATTCTATGGTCCTGCTCTAGCAGGGGAGTTGAACTCAATAGTCTCTGGAGGTCCCTTCCAACCCCTAACATCCTATGAGCCTGTAGTCTAACTCCCCTGCAGCCAGCAGGGACATCTGCAACTAGAGCAGGTTGCTCAGAGCCCCAAACAACCTGACCTGGAATGGTTCCAGGGATGGGGCATCTACAACCTCTCTGGGCAACCTGGGTCAGTGTCTCACCACCTTTCAATATAAAATATTTAGAATCCTAGAACCATTTTGCTTGGAAAAGACCTTTCAGATCATCCAGTCCAACCAGCAAGCCACCATCACCATGGCCATTAAAATATGTCCCAAACTGACATGGTTTCAAGAATCTAAAACTTTACCTTGGAATGTGTTAGAATGGGAACCAAAGCTGGAAGCACAGAAGGGGCAAAGCCTTCTGCTGACTGGAGGATGAGGAAGTGTTGTCAGTGCCTCCATGGCCAAGCTCAGCACCGTTGACTCCCCAGTATGTAAATGTGGAGACTTCCTGAATCATCACATTTCAGTTCAGCTAATCAGCAGCAGGAACTTTCCTCACATATGTAACAAGTTAATTAAATTGCAGTGGAGTGCTGAGCACAAACTATGTGTAATTTATGTCTCTCCCTGTGTTTAGAGGCTGGATGAGATTCATAATGCCAGTAGCTACGATATTGCTGAGTCCAAACGAGCCGAGTCCAAGGAGGACATACTTCAGCTGTCAGAAGCACTCATGACCTTGGAAATGCTGATAACTGACCAGCTGGAGGTAAGGGTCAAGCACATACCTGTGAGATTTCACATCCAGAAGGTGGGGGTGGGGGTATTGGTGCCCTCTGTTCAGTGCCCCGTTGCACAAAGAGGGGAGCACAGGGCTTCCAGTCAGGCTGCTTGCTCTCTGCTTTATCCTTTCTCTGCTCAGACTTGATCTGGGTGAGATCAGGCTCTAGACATTGATCCATTGCCACAGATTTCTGTTTCTCAGAGCAGAGCACAGGATGTCCTTCACATCTCTCCAAGCTCATTTCCTAGACTTTAGAGGAAGGGACTTGAGGTCATTCAGTCATTTCACAGGGCTGCATACAGAAGTCTCTGCATAGCATGGGGCAGGCATTTGGGATTCTAGAGGTGTAATTCTTTGAAGCTGATCTTTCCTATGAATAAGATTACACACATTCCTGCTCAGCTCACTGCCTTTGCTTGCATAAGAGCTGCCTTTTTCCTCCCTACTTTTCCTCCAAAACTAGGGCAGGGCTGCTACTGTGCATCTTCATTTAAGGGAAGGCAAAAAAAAAGTGAGCTGTTTAGAAATGAGCAGACAGGAGTTGGCCCCTGTGTGCTCACAGATGCAGCAGGTTACTTCTGTGGGTGTGCATGACAGAAAGCAGCAGCTCAAAATGGATTCCTTGCTGCATCAGGATTGTGCCTTTCTAGTGTTTTCTGAATTGGTCCTCATGTCTCTGCGGGCACTGATGGAATGAGCAGAAGTGTTTCTCCCTGGGTGGAATGCAGAGGCTTTTCTCTCTGTGTGGCTCTGTTTGAACTGTTGTACCAAGACATTTTAAATGCAACACTTCACAGATTCTCCATCAGCCATTTTAGAGAGAGGCAATAGGTAACAGCAAACTGAGGACTAAAGCGAGAGCTGCAGTAAGCCCAGGCAGTGGTTTTGCTTCCAACAAGAGGCTCTTCATACCTTCTGGGAGGCTGTGTGGGAACACAGCACTCTGTGCATTGCTTAGGTGAGGGTAATAAAGACACCAGACAGCAGCTGAAGGCATCTCTCAGCCAGCTTCCCTCTAATGAAATGATTTGGATTTTCTGTCCCTGAAGGAGGAAGGAAAATCTTGCAGCACTTTCAAAACACTTTAAATGCTTGAGGCAGTGCAGTTTCTGACTGTGCTAATAACAGCAGTGAGTCCAAATTGTAATCAGCCGTTGATTCTTCCTAGACTCCCTGACTCCCTTTTATGTTTATGCAAGCTTTCATTGTCACATTTCCTCTTTCCCCCCTCTCTGTTAAGGAACTCATAAAGGATTTTAAGAGAAACACTGCTGATATAGCATCAACCTTCAATGAAAACGTTAAAGGGCTATATCCTTTGGCCAAGGTGTGGTTCTGGACCTCCTGGTGATGTAGGTCTCTCACCTAAATCCAGAAAGCAGCCATCAGTATAGAAATGGATTTATTGCTTTTAAACCCACAGAAAAGGTCTTTCTCAGCTGTGCAGGAATTTAAGGTGCATTTAAGGTGCCTAGCTTCTTCTTGTGGAGACTCTGGAGGGCACAAATCAACATGCTCCTGGGCTGAAAGCATGTAGGATTTAGGCAACTGTTTTCTGTGTATAGTTTTGCCACAGCAGCCAAGGAAATACCTTCAATTCCTGCTGAAGTTTCTTTAGATGGCCTCCATTTTCGTGTTGCTGATGTCTTCTGGGACAAAGCGAGATGAGAATACCAAAGGGTTCCAGTGGCAGGTTACACTGCTTTAAATACAGGAATCTGCTGTCCTGGTGCACATAATTGCACCATGATTCAGAGCTTAGCTTGTATCCTGGGAGGTCTCCCTCAATTTCCTTTGCAAACCCAGTCCCACTCCCAGCTCTGTGTAATGAGTGAGGATGAGACCCACTGTGTGATTGAGAGCAGAAAGTGTACATCCTGACACCACAGCAGCTTCTGGCAGCAGCCAGGCTCCTTCCTGCTGTGGCCTGCTGTGCAGACGCTCAGTCTCTAGTTACAGGAGGTCATTTCATCTCTACAAATGAGTGGTGGGGGTCAGCTTTTTCCTTAAGCATCTGCTGTACAATGACCCAGTGCCGGGACCTGGAGAACCGTCACCACGAAAGGCTGCTGGAGATCTGCATCACCACACTGGAGAAATCCGTCAAGGATGAGCTTGAAGAGGATTTGCCAGATGATGTTCGAACGGTGAGGACAGCAAAATATTCAGCTCTGGTGGGGAATTAGCAAGAACAGGTGGCCACAGCCTCTTCTTAAAAGGGAGAGGGATTCCAGGAGGCTCCATGCACCTAAAAAGCCTTGGCCAAAGCAGAGCATCACCTCCTCCCAAGAGGCCCCAGTTGCTCAGGCGAACCTCAGTGCTGCTGGACATCTCTGCTGACTAGGACAGAGGACAACTGCACTGCAGGGTTCCCTGGGTGCTGCCAGAGCTGGTGGCAACAGCCCAGGAGAGGTGCTGAGGAAATCTCTCTCCTGCCTCCAGCACAACTCACTTCTCTGGCTGTTTTCCAGACAGCCCCAACCCAGCAGGCACTCAGGCAGCTGGCTTTGTTCAGCTTCTCCTCGCTCCCCCGGGAGAATCCCAGCACTGCTCTGACTTCCTTGCATTGAGGCTCTGTTTGCCTCAGTGATTTCAAAAGCTCTTCCTGGAGCTCCCCAGCCCGTGAGCTGGTCTGGAGGCAGGACGTGACATTTCCAATGGAGCCTTCCACTGTGCCTTCAGTCTTGCTGCACAGGCAAAGATCCCAGGAGCCTTTCGGCAATCACAGAGATCACTCCAGCCAGCGCCACTGCCGACCTTTCTGCCTCTGTTATTCCTTCATTTAGTGGCTAAATGACTCAAGTTTTGCATTCACTGTGGTTTTGCTCTGCCTGGATTATCCCAGCCCCCCCATTACTCCAGGTAATGGAGAGCTGACAGACACAAACCAGACCCTCAGCCCCCGGGGGAGCTGCTGCTTTATGGCCTGTGCAGATGGCTGTAGTTATGCACCGTTGCTGTGCACCCATCTTGCCTCCCTACCATCCATTTCCACGCAGGAGCAATCTTCATTTGTTCAACAGCTGCACTTGGCTGCAGCAGGAGAGTCATTATGGTTTAGCAAAGCCACCCTCTATTTAGAGTCACAGGAGAAGTCACTGCTTCGATTAGAAGCTGGAACTCTCCAGAAAATGAAGATTTACAGCCAGTGCCACCAGTGCGAGAGACCCTTCCAAGTGCCATTTTCCACTTCCCACACTGGCTGTGCACTGCCAGCCTGCAGCACACTGAGCCTAGCTGCAGCCCCAGCTCCCCGTGGGGGCTGCCATGCACTGCAAGGTAGCCCTGCCCACAGCAGAGCACTCATAGGCTGGTTTGGGTTGGAAGAGACCTTTCAAGGTCA
This sequence comes from Dryobates pubescens, assembly GCF_014839835.1. Taxonomy (NCBI): domain Eukaryota; kingdom Metazoa; phylum Chordata; class Aves; order Piciformes; family Picidae; genus Dryobates; species Dryobates pubescens. The sequence goes on along the minus strand of NC_071615.1, from coordinate 1,883,413 downwards.
TCCAGTCAAACCACCCTGCAGTCAGCAGGGACATCTGCAACTAGAGCAGGTTGCTCTGAGCCATGTCCAGCTTGACCTGGGGTGGTTCCAGGGATGAAGCATCTACCACCTCTCTGGGCAACTTCACCACCCCCATTGTAAAAAAAGTCTTCCTTCTTCCTAGTCCAAATCTCCCTCTTTTAGTTTAAAGCATCCCCCCTTGTCCTCTCACAACAGGCCCTGCTAAAAAGTCTGTTCCCAGCTTTCTGATGGGCCCTTTAAGCACTGAAAGGCCACCAAAAGGTCTCCTGGAGCCTTCTCCAAGCTGAACAACCCCAACTCTCTCAGCCTGCCCTAACAGCAGAGGGGTTCCAGCCATCCCACCATTGCTGCAGCCTCCTCTGCCCCCGCTCCAACAGGTCCCTGTCTCTCCTGTGCGGAGGACTCCAGGGTGGTGGACACTCCACAGCAGACATCTGCTCCTAGCTCCAGCAAGGGAGGCTGAGGATGCTGCCTCAGCTTCCCCACCCGTACAAGGGATCACGCTCCATTTCACAGGCCCAGACACATCCCTGCGGAGGGCAGCGCACTGGATCCCTCCCGATGAGTGGTGCTTTGTCTGTGTGGAACAGAAGGCTGATTTTCTTCCCCCAGCACCGCGGTTACTGTGCAGCTCCCTGCGAGCTCTGCCGCTTCTGCTGCGCGCCCGCCCCCCTCCTCTCATCCGGTCACGTTACCTCCTAGCTCCTGGTGGACAAAACCACCATTGTCAAGGCACTCAACGCGTCCCATGGCATCCGCCTGCTGAAGATTAACAAGCGAGAGAGCGACATCCTCTGCAGCACCTACCGCTGGCAGGCCTCCGTGACAGAGAAGGTAAGAGACCCCCGCGCTCAGGGGCACAGCACACGCAGCTCTGGCCCAAGTGCTGGGGGGCACTGCTAGGAAAGGCTCCCTAAGCTTTGCTACAGCCCCATCTGCTCCAGAGTTTCTTGGGGTTTTTTTTTGCTGTGAGGATGCTGGAGGCCTGGAGCAGGCTGCCCAGAGAGGTTCTTCTCTGGAGAGATTCCAAACCCACCTGGCCGTTGTGATCCTGGGCAAGCTGCTGGGGGTGACCTTGCTTTAGCAGGGTGGGGTTGGACTAGATGATCTCCAGAGGTCCCTTCCAATCCCCACCATGCTGGGATTCAGTGAAGGAACCCTGTGAAGGGACCCTGACAAGCCTGCAGATTCACTGCCTGGTTTTTGATCTGTTCAGGCTTTCCAAACCGAGATCGACAGAAACCGAGAGTGCATCAAAAAGATCATTCAGTACATCGACACTCTGCAGGAGGAGCTGGAGAACATCACCATCATGGAGCCAATGCAGTAGGTCTGCCACGGGCTGGGGTCACACAGGACAGCCCCCCCAGCAGGGAAGGCTGCCCCTCTGTGCCCAAGCTGCCTGGGACATTCCAGGCCTGACACGTCCCACCATAAACTGCAAATAAATGATCCTTTTAGCCTGGAAAAGGAGATGAAGCTCTGCCTCTTCCATCATGTTGGCATGAAGCCCACACAGACAGAGCTCAGACCTGGTCACAAGGGGTTATGGATCAGCTCTGAGCTGATTGAACCAAATCATCATAGCATCTCATGCCTGAAAGCTTTGCTACCTGCAGGCGCAGCAGCAGGAACCTGTGAGCCACCGACACGCAGCAGCAGCCTGGGAGAGGAGAGCTCTCCATCAAACCACCCCCAGGATCACAGCAGGTTTCCAGCTCAGCAAGCACAGGGCTGGGGGGTGTGGGGGGCTCTGCATGCCCGGGAGCCTTGTCTTGTCTTCTCACCGCCTCTCGCCCAAGCAGCTTTCTGCAGCGTGAGCAGAGCAGCCCCCAGCCAGCAGGAAGGGAAATCGATGGTTCCACAGGAGCTCACACACCGCCGCGCGCAACAGCCGAGCCAGGACTCATTAATTCCCCTCCTTGCTCGGTGACAGCAGCTGCTCTGCCGGCCTGTGGGCAGCTTCTGAGCAGTGCTGGTGGCCAGGGCGGTGCTGCTGGAGGCAGGCAGCAAGGAGAAAGGTGGGAAGGTTAAACGAGAGGGTGGCTGCCAAGGCGTGCCGAGGAGAGCCTGGGTCGCTCCAAAAGCCCCGTGGCTGGCGCTGCTGCCACACACAGCCTGAGCTGCTCCTACCCTGTGCTTGTGGAGATGGCAGGAGCCCAGGTTCCCCCTCTCTTGCTCCAGGAGTGCACACTCAGCTCCTTGCCACTCAGACAGGGCACTGAGCACAGAGAGGCTCAGCCAGAGACACAGAGGGAGCAGATCTGTTTGATCTCTTGGGTAGTTATGTGTCTGCTGTGCTCTGCCCTGAGCCTTTTTCCTGCCTGCAGCCATTGCCAGCACCTGCCTGGACCGTGGCAGCTCAGGCCCTACCTCACGGCTTGGTGACTAAAACAAAGACATACTCAGCAGCAGTGGATTTAGTATCTAGCAGGGGCGTGCCTTTAATCAGACAGAAAGACCCTGGTGTGACACCCAGGCACACGGAGGGATGGAGAACAGATGCAGCCGAGTCTGTTTTCAGATCTGCAGACCAAGTGTGTGTCAGGAGCTGGCAGCTCTGAAGACATGTGGCATATGCTGGGGATGTCTGTGCCGCGCCCTGCCCAGGAGGCTCGCTCTTTCTTGGGAGCTCCTCTGATGAGTTACAGACGCCAGGAAAGGACAGAGCTGCTGTCTTGGGGATGCAGAGGAACCTCACCTTGACCTTTCTTCCTTGCAGGCTCCAAACTGCTGGCACTGCGCTGCGGCAGCCGGTCCAAGCCAGGAGCTGCCCACAGCTCCCCAACGTGAGGCTGATGCCAGGAGAGATGCAGTGGTGCTTACTGTCACACTGGGTCGCACCAGCAGTTCACTGCTGGGCATTTTCCTCCTGTCCCCATGCCAGCAGCCTCAGTCCTGCAGCACCTTGTGTTTGACACTCGAGCTCTCCGAACAGAGGTGGACAAAGAGGGTGCCGGCCGCGGCGCGGGCACGCAGCTCGCACAGGTCGTAGTCGTGGGCCCACTCCACGTTGCCCCACCGCTGAATCTGGAGGGGAGGAGGAACACAGGTCACTTCAGAACTGGATTACACCTACAGCTGCTCAGCAACTCCCAGCCTCCCTGTTCATGTTTGTGAAACACAGGTGACCCCCAGGAGCGGTGCTGCTCACTGCCTGCTGGGGCAGGGAGCTCTCCAGAGGAGCTGGGCGGAAGGACAGGGTCCATCTGGCTCCTGTGCTGAGGCAAAGTCCTTTAAAACCAGGATGAAAAGATTCCCAGCAGCCTGAGCAACTTTGGGGTCGGGGAGAGCTTCACACCAGGCCAGTTTCCAGCAAGCAAGTTATTAGCTTGATGTCTGGCAAGGCCTCCAGACTGGATAACCCACAGCAAGGGAAGCCAGCCACGACTTTGCACTTCAGATTAGAGGAGAAGAGCAACCATCTGGGCTCTGTGAAAAGAAACTGGCAGCCCTGGGAGCACTCTGGGCTGTGGCGCCCACAGCGCTGCTCTGCAGCGGCACACTCCAAGCTCTCTCCAACGGAGAGGCTGGTGGAGCAGAACCTCTCCTGCACTAGCAGGCACTTCCCTTGCCAGTTATTTGTGGCAGGAGATGCATTTGTCACGCTGGGATTATTGCTATTTGAATGATAGGGCTGTTCTGTAACATCATTTACCTGGTATTCTTCCTCCAGGCGAGACAGCAGCACAGCTTTCTCCACTGTAATGTGCCTGTCAATCAGCCCCATGGACAGAATCAGGGATTTCAGCTGGGTGATTACATATTCTATACCTGCAAGGGAACAACCCAAACCAACCAGGATTCATGGTCGTTTCCTGCAGCGTTACAGCAGCACCTCTGCACGTGCTGAAGACAATCAGGGTGTGGTACCCCCACAGGGAGGTCACAGGGCCTGTGATCCTCCCCCCATGTGCATCTGGGCACTCAAGTGCCAGATGTGCAGTTCACAGCAGACCCAGTGCTGCTCTGGCCACTGCCACCACAGTGGCAAAGGCTCTGCCTTGCAAACAGCCATTTTTTATTCTGCCACAAACCTTCCCTGTGCAAAGGGAACAGATGACCCACCCAGGCCTGAGGATTCTAGAGCTTAGCTTAAAGTCCAGAGTCAGAGGGACTTGTAAACAGTTTGGTGCTAAAAGAGCTGTCCACATAGAATCCCAGACCGGTCTGGGCTGGAAGGAACCTCAAGGTCATCCAGTCCAGCCCCTGTGCAGTCAGCAGGGACATCTGAAACTAATGAAGGTTGCTCAGGGCTCCAAACAGCCTGACCTGGAATGATTCCAGGGATGGAGCATCTACCATCTCTCCAGGCAACCTGGGCCAGTGTCTCACCACCCTCAGTGTAAAAAATGTCTTCCTTAGATCTAGACTGAGTCTACCCTCTGGGAGAATGCCTGATGGCTGAGGCACCAGAGCAAATTCCACAGACACACACAGCCAAGAGGAGAAAAGGGGCTCACAGCTCTGCTGAGCACTCATGCTTCACCTCAAGAGGATGGGAAATGGAGGTGCCTGCACATGGACATGGTCTGAAGCCAAACTCATTTTGTGCTACCAGTCTAGGCCAAACCTTGAATTTCAGGTCTAAAGCTGACCAGTTGCCCAGAGGCATGTGCCCTTCCCTTCCACCCTGCCTCCCCAGATTACAAACTGTGAGAAGAACAATGACTCAGCAAAAACCATCTCTACAGGGGTAATGGAAAGCCTTTGCAAGCCCTGTCCCAGGAATCAACACTGTTAACTTCCATTAGCTGCCAAGGTGCTGTCTTCTGTGGATTTCAGTTTGCTACTCATTCAAGTCTTGCACTGGAGGAAGGGAGCAAAGCAAACATTGCCTCATTTCTTTAAGGGTCACTCAGCAGTGTCAGGCAAGATCAAGTGGGCTGCAAGGGTGAGGGAGTGAGTACTGCACAGAACAGTGGGCACTGAGAACACTAAACCCCATTGCTTCTCCTGGTAGCACAGCTGAGGACTAAGCCATCAGCAGGTTTGGCCTTACAGAAGTTATCTGTGCTAGGGCAGAGCAGGCAGCTCACAGGCCAGGAGTCAGACTCCAAACACCAGTGGCACTGCTCCTAACAAATACATCTAAGGGACTGGCCTGGAGATTTCAAATACAAACCTCAGCACTCTGATTATCTCAGCAGGAGAGGTAAAAACACTACAGAGGCTCTTCTCCTCAAGCAGAGAGGAACTGCCTCCTCTCCTGGCACAGCCTGAGCAGAGAGCTCCCTGGCATGGCCTCTCACCTTGCAGGGCCCACATGTTGTATGAAGCCAGATGACTGATGAAGGTCTCCTTGGTGCTGGCAGGGATGTTTGGTCCCAGGATGCTGGTCGAGGAGCCAATGGTCACATTGTACCTGGAAAAGCACAGGGCTCCTGGAGCTCACAGCTCTGACAGTCACAAGCACTGCAGCTCTGGCCTCAGCCCACAGAAACATCTTTGACCTCTTACCTCTTCTCAGCCCAGGCCACAATGGGATCCCATTCATTCTTCTGTAGCTCTGCCAAGGCAGGTGGCTCCTCCACACGGTAGCTGGGACAGTGCACAACAAACCCAGGCTGAATGTTCACTCCCAGGTTGCCAAGCTGCTTGTGGCACCCCTCTGGGAAAGGGATTCGGCTGCCTACAGGAGCTGAGCAGCTTGCAGTGGACACCACAGAGGCTAGGACTGTGAGACAGGAGCTTGGGCATGAACAGGCTTGATCCTGCAGCCCACAGGAACAAAGGGCATTTTGCTCCTGGTACTGACTCTGGGCTGCACAGGGATTGGGCTGACAGATTCCCCCAGGCCTTTCAAAAATGTTTTCTTTTCTCCAAAGAGATTTTAATCTCCTCCTGCTCCCACACCCTTGCCTAGCAGAGGTGTCCAAACCAGAGTTCAGCAGATCCCCATTCTCCCCCACACCCACACCCTGCACAGGCTCCCACTGGGGCTGCAGGCCTAGGACCAGCCTAAACTGATCAAACCCTTGGGAAGAAACCAGAACAGATCAGAGCCCTGCTGTGACTGGGTTATGGTAGACACTGTCCCTTCCAAAGCCCACAGTGTAAGAGGGCAGCCTTGGCTCTGGGCCAGCAGGGCCCCAGTTCCATACCAGACGGTGTCAGTGTCCAGGAACTTGACGGCCGCTCGGATCAGCTGCGCTTTGCTGCGCTGCGTGGGGTTGTCCAGCGCCGTGTTGCACAGCGTGGTCTGTGGGATAAAACCTCTGTCACCCAGGGCCTGGGGAAGCAGCAGCTTCCATTGTACAAAGTCAAGAAGCAGCAGAGGGATTTGTGACAGACAGAGAATGAAGGGATGCAGCTAAAGGCAGCTGGAGGGCCGGAACGCGGCTTGTGTCCACTGGCTTCGGAAGCCTCGGGAGCCACTGAGCACCAGGGGAGAGGCCTCGTGGTCTGCTCCGTTTCCTCCTGCCCCTTGCTATCCCCCACAGCACTGTCCAGCCCATTCCAAGGTCCCCTCAGTGACACAGATGCTCCCTGAACAGTCACCCAGCCAGTATCTAACCACCCTCACAACCAAAAGGCTCTCCCAGTGCCCAGCCACAGTCCCAGTCTCTTGTCTCAGTCTCCAGAGGCATTAGGACAAGCTGCTCTCTCCATGATCTGTGTTTGAAGACCATTCTCTTGGCTACACATTCAGCCCAAGCCATGTCAGCTCTACTGCAAATACTCAGGAGAGCTGGGGGAGGCAGGACTCAGGAGGAAGCACTCTTCAAAGAGTCCTCCATCTCATGCACCCCAGCACAAGACTTGCACCCCAAACTGATTCTCAACTCTGGAATCCATCTCGCCAGCTGGAAAAGCCCTCTCCAGGTGGCAGTGGCCTGGCAAACTCATCCTTTGTCCCTGTTGTTTAAATTCATTGTCTTTCATCTTGACTTTCTTGACCTGACTGCTCTCAGCACACTGCATTCTGCCCTGCTGAGGTCCCGGCCTCCCAACCTGCCATGCTCACCAGGTGCATAGTGTAGAACTTGATGGTGTCCTTCTGGGAGTCCCACTCTGTTGCCACTGCAATGGCCAGGGCCTCAGTGGGGACAGTGAAGAGCTTGGCCTGGGGAGTTTTCAGCTTTCGGTGGTCCAGGTTTATTTCATAGCCTCCTGGGGAATCAGAGTAGAAATCCTGGGGAATCGAAGAGGAGCAGGCACTAAGGAACAACAGACAACCCCACAGCAGGAGCAGACTCAGAGCTGATGGGAGCATGGGACCAGGGATACTCAAGCTTCCCACCATCACCATCACTTGGACATACTTCTCCCCAGGCAGCCTTGGAAGCTGTTTGCCAGACAGGGCACAGCAGGCTGGTGACAAATACTCAGCAGCCTGGGTTGTGGCTGTGCCACTTTCTCTCTGGAGCTGTGTGGGGTGACAATGTCCCTCCAGGGGCCCAGCCCCTCTGTCCTGCCCCTGCAGCCACACTCACCTTCTCCTTGAGAGATGCTCACGTTCTGGTAGAACCGCTTCCTCTCTGGGGGCAAAAACAGAGCTGTTCAGAGGGCAGCTTTGGTCCCTTCCCCTGCCCCCCACCACAGCCCACAACACACAGAGCCCTCAGTGCTCTCAAAGTGGCCTGGACACAAAATTCCAGGCCCTCCATCCACAGCTTTCACACACTACACAACTTGAGCAAGCTGGGGAAGCAGCTTTAAACTGGCAAAAACCCGAGGGCTGCTGTGCCCAACGAGCAAGTGAGGGAGCAGCTTCACTCCTGCCAGCCTGGGCTTTCAGGGAGTTTCTACAGGGCCACTTTCCAAACCAGACCTGCCCCAGCACTGCAGGAGTTTTGCTTTGGGCTCAGTGTTTCAAGAGTCTCCCACTGCAGTCATGTTTGACAAAATAAGCCCTGAACTGCCTTGGCTAACTCTCTCTCCCTGGCTTGTTCTGTCTCAGCGCAACAAGAAACTCAGCAGAGCTGGCTTGGAGTCAGGGCAAGGCACAGCAACCTGCCCTGATGATATCAGATCTCAAATCCACCCAGCACCAACCCACACACTCTCCCCCAGACTCTGACTTGCCCTGCAGCTGATGCACAGAACCACAGCTGCCAAGAGCAGGCTCAGAGCATGCAGGGACAGGGTGCTGCCCCCTCCACCACAACCACCCACGAGGGCAGGTTTAAGGCAGGCACCCCTGGTTAACAACTGGTTTTGGGGACACATCACTGAGCCATCAGGGGAGGGAGGAACCACCTCCCCACAGCCACTTCCAGCTTCAGCTGAGGAGTGTGCCTGCTCCTCCAGCAAGGTGAGCCTGAGGGAACCACAGGTCTCTGTTTCAGGGCAGCCTCCTCTCCTCCCAGTACTGGCACACATACTCCAAGATCCTGAAAGCTGATGTTGCAAAGGTTTGTATCACACAGGGCAGGAGGAATCTGAATGACACCAATGAGATCATAAATCCTGAACTCAAAAACTGACCTCCTGAAGGGTGAAGCAGGTCAGGCTGCAGCTCTCTTACTCTGTGCTAAAGCCCCCATGTTCCTGCTGAGGAAACAGACCGAGCTCAACCACCGGCAAGTTTCAGGACCTCAAAAATGCCACATCGTTAAGGCACAGAGCTGAAATGATTCATATGACTGTGTGTACCCCAAAGGAGTCCTGAGTCATGTCAGTGGGCTGCTGACAGCCCACAGTGAGTCACTATGAATCCACTGCTTCACCTCAGACAGAACCTGACTAATTTTACTGTCCTCAAACCCACAAGTTTCCAGCAAAATCTGTAGAGGGGATACACGGCCCAGAACATGCCTGAACCACCCTGGCTGGGTGTCCTGCTTCTCCTGCCAAATCCCTAAAGCCCAGCAAAACACAAACATAAGCAAAACAAATCGGTGCGCTGAGGACTTGGCCATGCTGCCAGTATGTCGTCCCCGCCCCTGAGTCTCCATTAACGCCAGAAGATGGACACGGAGGCAAGCCCAGCACCGGGATCGTGTTGCCCGAGCCGCTAAAATGCCTTGAGGAGCCCGGGCCCCTAGGGACTGTGCTGGTACCGATCCCTGCCAGGGGTATGACCTCTGCTGGCGTTTCGACCCGCCCCGAGGGCATCGACCTCAGCATTCCCTTGGTCCAGGGTGACCCTGAAGGGTGTCACCGGGAGGTCCCATGGGCCGGGAAGGGGGTATGTCACCACGGGGGATCCCGCCGGGGAGTGGAGAGGGAGTGCCTTCTCCCATCTGAACCAACCCCAGCAGGACAGGTAAGGGCCCGAAGTGGGCAAGAGAGGCCCCGGCGCTCCCTCACCTGCCGGTGGGGCGTAGGCCCGGGCCCCGCCTGGTCCCACCGGGCCGTTCCCGGCTGCAACAGGAGGTGGTCGGGGGAGATAGGCGGGCGGGAAGCGGGCCCATAGCAGCGAACGACAGCCACGCCACATCGCGGCGAGTAACGAAAAGCAGCCCCCACGCTCCCTCCTCAGCGCGGCTCTGCGGGTGCCGCCATATTGCCCCAGTCTCAGCCAATCTGCGTCTCGAACGCGGTTTGACCCTTCCGACGCCCCGTCTTGCCCACAGCGCGGAAACTGCATTCCCCGGCAGCGCCCGCGCCCGCGCCTGCCGGGAGGAAGCGCGTGCCCCGTGGCCAATCACCTCCCGGCCCCGCCCCTCCCGCAGCGCCCGCGAGGGCCAATGGGAGCGCGCGGAGGCGCTGCCGGGAGGCCCTGAGCCAGGCGGCGGTGGCGGCGGCGGCGGCCCGGGCGTGTGGGGAGCGGAGCGGGCGGCGGCTTCGGCCGCGCTCGGCCCCGGCCACGCTGGCTCCCGGGGATCCTCCCGAGATGCCGGTGCGGAGCGAACGGTGCTGCGCTGGCGGGGCGGTGGCGGCGGGTTCGGCCTCTTCACCGCCCTCCGGGGCGGCCGCCAGCAGCCTGGTGCCGCCGCCTCCCATCAACACGGCGCAGCCCGGTGTGGCTACCTCGCTCCTCTACAGCGGCGCCAAGTTCCGCGGGCAGCAGCGCAGCAAGGGCAATGCCTACGAGGTGGAGGTCGTCATGCAGGTGAGGGGCCCGACGGCAGCCGCCCTCCTACCGGGCCCAGCGTGTTGGGGCCCCGCCGTTTCCCTCGGGCCGCCAGCGGCCGTTCTTTCTGCTGGCTGCCGCTGGTGGACGGTGCTGCCCCCGCCGGTTCCCCCTGGGGCCGCGATTTCCCTACGTTATTCCCCCGCGGCTCCTAAAGCCGCAGTCGTTCCGTTTCCCGGACCCTCAGGCTCAGTCACCTCTGCTTCTGCCAGGGGCTGCCACTGCTCTCCCTGCCCTCGTTCCCTTCAGGCTCCGGTTACCGACCCCGCCGGCTCGGGTGGCTGTCGGCTCATCCTCATTTCCCTCAGATCCCAGACCTCGTTGTGTGTCGGTGTGGTGGGTGAAGCCCTTTTCCCTCTGGTCCCAGCGACCGACTGGGGTCGCCCCAGCGAGCTGGGAGCAGGGTGGGCTCAGGGGGACCTTTCCCTGCAAGCCTGGAGAAGCCTGAACCAAGCCTGTGGTTCTCCCTGCGCTGCTCGTCTCTGACCTGGCAGTGTCTCACCGTGATTCCCCTAGTTCCATCAAGCCTGGTAATAGCTGTGAGTCCTCAGGGTCTGGAGAGTTCTATCCCTTTCCTGTGTGCTTTCTTTTCAAGCTTGGAGCAAGATCCCAGTCCTCTTCTGCTCAGGCCCCAGGAGGGACCCTTTTCCCTCAGGGGCACCTCCTAGCTCCCTTTCCCTCAAACCTTGAGGACCCTCTGCACTCAAGCCTTTGCTCTGGAGTGGCCATGCCCCTCTGTGCCACAGGCCAGAAGGGTAAGAAGCCCAGCTTAGAGTGGGTGTTGTCCTGGGAAGTCCCTGCCAGTGGGGCAGCCAGTATTTCAGGCCTGGCTGGAAATCAGCAGGGATCCAGGTCCCAGTCTCTGGCTAGCTAAGCGTGGCCTGGCTGAAGCTGGGACCCAGGGTGCTCCATCCCTGGGCTGTCAGAGGCTGTCCTAGGCTGAGCAGGAAGCCTGGGGCAAAGTGTGGTGGTTTGTCTGTGGCAGGAATGCAGTCAGACAGCTGTAGTGCCCAGCTGTGCCAGGGAATTTGGACGTGGACTTGTGTGGCTTTCCCATTCCTCCCTGCAATCATTGTCACCCTGTGTAGTTTATTTTTAGTCTTTGGTGTTGGCCTGATGGCTTTGGGCAGAGCTGGTGAGGTGTGGAGTCTTTAGTGCATGGGGAAGCCAACCATCTGAGGCACACTTTCCTATCCAGCACCTGGCCAGTCACAGCTTTGTCCCCCATTTGGTGGTGGCACAGGATCTGGGGGACTGTGGCAGAGAGGGTAGCCAGGGCAGTGCTGAAGCCTGGTGTTGTGCAGCTGTGTCAGAGCCCCAGGGGCAGCAGATGGGGTAGGGTTTGAACCAGACTCTGTTTTCTGGTAGGGTGTGCTGTGGTGAGGACATCCCATGGCTGCTGAGCTCCACTGCACGCTGCCTCCTCGCAGGGGCTGGCTCTGGCTTTGTGCTCAAAATGCTGCTGGTTTATGCCTGTCAGCTGAGGAAGGGTGGCTGCCTGCTCTCCCTCTGCTTTGCTTTGATCACAGGTGGGGAAGATCCATCTTCTCACAGTGGATGTTTGCTCTTCCCCAGATAACTTGCTTCTGGCTTTGAAAAGCAATCTGGAGCTGTTAGGGGGAAAGCTTGGAAAACCCCTCTGCTTTGAAAGGTGCTTGGAACAGAAGCAGCCCCCTGCCTAGCTCCTGTGCAGCAGCAGCAGTGAGATGCAGCTCCATAACTCAGCAGAAGGGTGTCATGAAAGCATTAGGTGGGGAGAAAGGCCTCTTTCTAACACACAAAGCCTTCTGAGCAGGCTTTGGTGAGCACTGTGCTGGGTACTGGGCAGACAGTATGGGTGGTGGGGTCAGGCCTATGAAAGAAGCAGGAGGTGAAGCTCTAGGCTGTGCTTTCTTCCTCTAACCTGAATTAAATCCAGTAAGTAGATGCTGGTAGTGGATGACTGGGAAATGTGGAGGCTGGGGGTGTGGGTGGTTCTGCCAGTGGTGCTCTCACTTGGAGAAAACTGTGAGTCTGCTTCATTCTGTGTGGAGAAGGAGGAGGTTTGCTTCCCCTTGGAGACCTCTGGGCAGAGGCTGCTGCCTTGGTGTGATGGAGCTGGGAGCAGCTGGGGTGTTGTCAGGCCTGGGATGTGGAGGCTGTCAGAGGTGAGCTGAGCAGCTGTGAATGATCTTTGCAAGTGGCTCTCAGCTGTGGAGAAGGGCTGCCAGGGCAGTCAGATGGACATTCAGCACTGGGCTGAAGCTGAAGTCGGCCTTGCTTTGGATCAGTTGGGTGCCTTCATGCCTGTGCTCAGACTTTGCACTCTCTTTCTAGCATGTGGACATGGAAAACTCCTATCTCTGTGGATACTTGAAGATTAAAGGCCTTACAGAGGTAAGTGCTAGCAGCAGAACAAGAAAAGATGCTTTGTGAAGGCTTTTCTTTTTTGCTGGGGGGGGTGGGAGAAGCTGCCACCAGAAATAGGAAATGGAAGGATTGAGCATGCAGCAAACTTGACCACTAAGGAGTTTAATAGCTTCAGTCTGTTGTTCTTGGCACGCTGAGCACTGGGGCTCAATGGGAGTCCTGAAGGAGGGAAGCTTTCTTGGCATGCCTTGAGGTCTGAGCAGCAGAGAGTCTGACCCTGCAGTCAGCTTCAGGCACTACCAGTGGTGATGTGCTGCTGAAAGAAAACAAACCAGGACCCAAGCAGTTCTTGCCATGCTTCCTTCCCCATCCATCCTCTGAGGCTGCTCCTGGTGTCAGGCAGTTGTTGAGAGCTGTCTCCCAGGGGGCTGCTTCTTGCAGCTGTGGTTTCATCCTGCTGTTCCCTGCCTGTGTCCTCTTAACTCAGTGCCAACACAAAGCCAAAGAGAAACTCCTCCTCCTGTGGTGGGATGGCTGAACTCAGCCCTTGGGCTTTGTAGCTGCTGGATACCTGCTTTGGAGTGATGCTGGCTGTGAACAGTCACTTCTGATCATCCAGCCTGGTGTTTCCCAACAGTCCAGCTCTGCCATAGCTCCTGCTGGTGAAGTGAATGGAGGGGCAGAGGGAGGCTGGCGTAGGAGGGGGCAGGCTCTGTGTGTGTGAGCCGGGCTGCAGGAGGTGCGGGGCGGGACGAGGCAGCGTGCCGCTTGGAAAGGCCACAGCACCAGCTGCAGAATGCCCAGAGCTCTTCCTGCTGAGCATTCAGGTTCCAGTCTCTAGGTGTCAAACCTCCTGGCCTCTTGTCTGTCTCTCCTAGGAGTACCCAACCCTCACCACTTTCTTTGAAGGTGAAATAATCAGTAAGAAACATCCTTTCCTAACCCGCAAGTGGGATGCTGACGAGGATGTGGATCGTAAGCACTGGGTAAGGAGCTCTGGGGGGCAGGGGGGGATCTGATGCCACTGGTTTGGAGATGAAGTGCAGTGTGGGCCCATGCAAGAGCTGTGAGAAGGCCTGGAAACTTCTCCTTTTTAGCTGGCTCCCTCCTTTCCCCGCTGGGATCGTTGCAACTGGAGGTCCCTTCGGCAGGCTCTTGGCTGAGGTCTGGGGGAAGGGAGGTGCTGTCTTTGCACTTGCTGGCACTGGGGTTGGAATGGAGCAGGAACATTCCTCACCTCCTGATCCCCCCACCCCCAGCAGAGCACATTCATTGTAAAGTGGGGGGGAGGAGGAGAGGCACAGGCAGGTTGTTGGTACCCCATCTCACCCTCTGCCCAGGGCAGGGTGTGTCTGCTGCTGTGCTCTGGATCGGGGCCACAGCTACCAGCTGATTGCCTCCACACCTTGACCTTTGCTGTTGCTTGCTAGACTTTGATGTTTATTATGTTTCTGTCAAAATATCTTCCTCTGGGAGTGCAGAGCTTCTCCAGCCAGGCTGGACATGGCTGTGTGTGGCTGGCAGTCCTCTGTGTTCCCCTCTCCTGATCCTGGGGGGTAGTTTAGCCTTGCCCCAAGGGAAGAGCAGCCCTTCTGGTGCTGTTCTGTAGCAGTTTTTCCCCTCCTCCTGACTATCAGCTGGCACTTGTGAGTTCTGCTCCTGGAATAAGCATCTTGGTTTCTTTCCTTTCTTGTTTGTTTCAGGGGAAGTTTCAGGCTTTTTACCAGTATGCAAAAACATTTAACTCTGATGACTTTGATTATGAGGATCTGAAAAATGGGGACTATGTGTTCATGAGATGGAAGGTAAATTCCACATCTCCTCCTCTGCTCCTTTTCAGCTGTGATGCTTTAAGGAAAGATTTCACTCTACCAGCCTCACTCATAACCCACCACATGTGTGAACTGCAGTGTGACTCCTGTCTAGCCAGCTAATTGTGTCCTGAAGGGCTGCAGTCCTGGCTAAAACCAACAGGAAAATCTTGCTTGGTGGTGCTCCACAGGATGAGAGAATTGGTGTCTCCAGTCCCTGTGTGGGACCTGTGCTGGATGCAAGCTGGCCTCTCCTCACCTGTGTTGATTCCTCCCTTTTCACATGAGCCTTTATGTAGCTGCAAGGGGAGGAAACTGTAGGATCACAGTCTGGACTGGGTGGGAGGGAACCTCTAAAGGTCATCCAGTCCAAGCCCCCCTGCAGCCAGCAGGGACATCTGCAGCTAGAGCAGGTTGCTCACAGCCCCAGACAGCCTGACCTGGAATGGTTCCAGGGATGGGGCATCTGCCACCTCTCTGGGCAGCCTGGGCCAAAGTCTCACTACCCTCATATGCAAAACTTCATCCTTCTCCCTAGTCCAACTCTCCCTCTTTTAGTTTCAAACCATCACCTCTTGCCTGCCACTGTCCACCCTGGTCAAAAGTCTCTCTGCATCTTTCTCTTAAGCTCCACATAAGTCTTGGAAGGCCACAATCAGGTCTCCCTGGAGCCTTTTCTTGGTCAACAGGCAACTCCTATTCCTGGTTTCACAGCTGGCCTCTGGTTTGCAGGGGGCAGGTTTTGACCTGACACCAATCTCCTGCACTCTCTAAACTGATTCTGTTCTCAGCTCCCTGCTTCCCTGTAAGAGCCCTCCCATGGCAGGTGGTGCAAGGACATGCTGGTCTCTGTGGTCTGAGCTGCTGGGAGTGCAGGGAACGCTCAGCCAGGAATGCCTTCATGCTAATGGGTGCCAGCATTCAGTCTGGGAGGGCAGATGGGGGTGTGGGGGGGTTGTATTTAACTGGCATTTTAAAACACAGCCTGTGTTCTGTGTGCAGGAACAGTTCCTAGTCCCAGATCACACTATCAAAGACATCAGTGGTGCTTCCTTTGCTGGTTTCTATTACATCTGCTTCCAGAAGTCAGCAGCATCTATAGAGGGCTATTACTACCATAGGAGTTCAGAATGGTAAGGAAGCTTCCTTCTTCCTGTGGACCAAGGGCTGGCTCCTCAGACCAAGCTGTGACTCTTCTTCTGCTTTGCTGCAGCCTTGGGAGTGTCCAGACAGTGCTTCTCTGGGCTGGGAAGGAGGCTCAGGCTGAACCTTTGGGCAGAGGGAGGGTGTGTGTGCTGTGCTTGGCCAGAGCAGCCCCTCTGACTGGCATAAAGTGCTGCCCTTTGTGAGTGGTGGGGGCTCATCAGGCTGGCAAGGAGAAAGAGAAGAGATGAGAGGTCTGAGGATGTGCTGTGGCCCAGTGAAGCAATGGTCTGGTGTGTCTGTGAGGTAAGTTGGGAGGCAGACACCAGCTGTGGGCCACTGAAAGCATCCCTCCAGAAGCCTGGTCTCCAAACACTTGCAGGGCTTGGCCTGCTCTTGCCCTCCCATGAGGACAGGCAAGGGTAATGCAGCCTGGTCTCTTGTGCAGGGTTTTGCTTTGCTGAGTGATTCAGGCTTTGAGCTTCCCCATGCCTTGGCCAGATGATATCAGAGGGACTGTTGAGAGGGAGCTCAGTGATTTCTCACCTGTAACAGCTTGGATGTTACTCCCTTCAGGCAGAAATCTTGTTAGGCCACTGCTTTGTAGTCCATGGTCCTTGGGGTGTTGCTGTAAGACAAGAGAACAGGCAAAATTAATGGACTGGTTTCATGTTAGAGCCAACCTTCTGACAAGGAGCTGTGGAGAGCTCTCTTCCCTCTGACAGCCTTGTCACACAAAAGCTGTAAGGCAGCTGGAAGCTCTTGGGGGAGGGAAGGTGCCTGAGAGGCTTTCAGACAGATCCCCTGGAGCTAAGCTTTGAAAGACCTGAGTGTAATTTGCAGCTGTAGCAAACACAGTTTGAACATGAAAGTTGTTGAACTTCAAAAGCTGTCCAAACCCCACAGCCAGCCCACCCTGAGCACAGCCTGGCTGCAGGTAGCTCAGAGGGATGGAACTGAGGAGCGGTGCTGAGCCCTCACAGGGTTTTGGCACCGGGGCAAGCAGGTGCTGGGTGCCTGAACGCCTCCGAGACCTGACGCTGGGAAGGGGAAGAGCAGAGGCGCAGAGCTGGTGGTCAGGCTGCCCAGCAGCAGCCATCGGTGGCAGGGGAGCTGAGCTGCTCTGTGCACTCCTTTCATCCACCTTCTCCTTCTCTCCCAGGTATCAGTCATTGAATTTAACTCACGTTCCTGAGCACAGTGCTCCTATCTACGAGTTCCGATGACAGCCGCCCGCAGCTGAGAGCGCACGGAAGCCAAGCGGGCAGGAGGGCATGGCCTGCCGGGAGGACTGTGCCCCTGTGGGAGCAGGGGCATGCACGCTTCCCTCCTGCCCTCGGACTCGCCAGGCAGAGCCTCAACCTTAACCCACCCAGCCCAAGGAGCGTGGCTGCTGGAGCTTCTCTCCCTCCTGTCGAGTGGCGGATTTGATCTTTAATCTGGTTTTAAGCTACCTTTAAATGCACTTCCCTATTGCACAGCTAGTTTCTCTATCACTGAAGTTCCTCCTGGCTCTCCTCTGGAAGCTGTTTCTCAGTAGCTGGAATCAGTGATCTGTCCTCTGAGTAACAAGAAAATAGAAGCAGAGTGCTTGTATTTTCCTTGTTACAGCCTGACGTGGGTCGAATTCGCCAGGCCTCAGGTTTGGTACCCAGCCTGCCAGCTCTGATGCTCCTGGAGCCGGGTCCCAGCGTGTGAGGTTTCAGCTGTTGTGGGGGAGCGCTGACTGGCACAGCTAAGGCTTGAGTGAGCCTTTGCTTTGCACTGGCTGATGAGGTTAGCCAGGGCTGCAGTCCTTGCAGGGACGCCAGGCTGTTGGAGCTGGGAGCCGTGCCCGTGGCTGGAGACAGCACTGGGAGTGAATTCCATGTGTGGACTTGCAGGCTCTCAGTAAAGTGGATCTGAACTCTGCTTATAGGTGTACATTTACTCTTTACTTAAGGGTGAAAAAAGACACACACACACAAAAAAAAACCCCACCCCAAAAACAAAAATAGACAAAAGAGTTAAAAAAAGGACACAAGGAAAAAAAAAAAGCAAACAAAAAGGAGAGAGGGGGAAAAAAGGAAAAAAAAACCAACAAAAAGGACTTTTATTTAAAAACAAACAAACAAATATATCTATTTTTATGGTTCCTTCTTCCAAAGGACCCTCTGGCAAATGCACAAGGACTGGATGACATTTTGCTGTTTTCACATTGAAAACTGGGGAATGTTGGCACTCCCTTTTTCTATCCATGT
This sequence comes from Dryobates pubescens, assembly GCF_014839835.1. NCBI lineage: Eukaryota > Metazoa > Chordata > Aves > Piciformes > Picidae > Dryobates > Dryobates pubescens. The sequence goes on along the minus strand of NC_071615.1, from coordinate 1,865,828 downwards.
GTGTAACCAGCTGGCTGCTTGGAGCAAGGGGATGGGGAGGGGGCAGGGGCAGCTCTGGGGCTCTTCAGCGTTTGTACTTGGCTCTTTGTGCTTCACCACACCACTGCTTGACACCTTTTTACAAGGGGGAAGGGGGGGAGGGAAAAAGAGAGAAAAAAAGAAAGCCCCCCAAACCCCTTCAGCTTCTCTCCCCCCTCCCCCCCCCCTCCAGTAGCTCTCCTCTGAGCTGCTCCCCGTGGCAGTCAGTCGAGGCTCCTGTGCCTGTGTGGCTTCTGGGTTCTTTTGGTTGTGGTTTCATTTTGTTTAAAGGCATTTTAAAAGTTGGCCTTGGTTGGATGTTTCCTGTGGCAGTCCCACCTCCTGGGGCTGTTCTGAGGGTTTAGTTTGCATTTATTTTGGTTTTCCTGGCTGTTTGAAGAACAGATCCCTCCCCCCCCCTCTCCCCCTCCTTAAAGCAGGCTCCTGTGGTGGTGTTTGAGGGCAAGCTGGCTGCCTGGGAGAGGAAAGCTAAGCCTCCCTCGTGCCTGTTGCCAAAGTGGTTTGGGTTCTCTTTGTTTTAATTAACTTTTCTTCCTTCTGGCAGCGTGTTTGTCTGGTTTCTTGCAGCTGAATTGCTAGTTTAAGCCTTAATGAGAAGATGTCTGGGCCCTGGTGAGCCCATTCCCTCTAGTCCAAGTTGGGATTTGTGTGGTGGGAGAAGCGTCCGGGCTGGCCTCAGGAGGTGATGTGGAAGTGGCCTCCCTGTGTGTGCTGTTTGCTGTGGGTGCATCCTTCTCCCCAGTGAGGGGTAGCAAGACTTGCTTCTGGGAGAATGGGGGAGGCCTGGCCCTTCCACAGGGCAGGAGCCCCACTGGCTGTGCCCTTGTCTGGCCCATCCTGGCTGGGTTCATAGAGCAGCATGGAGGCAAGCAGAAGAGTGAGTCAAGGCATAAAGGGAGAGCAGCAGCAGCAGGCAAAGCAGTTGGGAAGTGGATTTGTGTTTTACCCTGCTCCTCTTGGAGAAACTCTGTGGTGGGAAGAGAGGGGTTTCCTCATGGGCAGTGCTGGGAGATGTCCTGGTTTTAGAGGCAAAAGCTGGTGGTGCTGCTTCACCCATGCATTGGGGTGAAGCCTTCTCCCAGGTGCTGAGTGGGTGTGAGGCTCCTCACAGCCCTCCAGAGCCATCTGTGTGCAGTAATGGTGGTGGCTCTGGTCTCCTCACGCTCCCCAGAGCTGTCAGTGCCAGTGAGACACTCTGGTTTGTGATGTGGCTTAACAGAATTAACCCTGTGGTCACTGTTGGCAGAAGCTGGTTTAGGAAGGTGCTGGAGTTGTTCAAGATGTTTAACAACCCCTAAGCCTCTGAAGGTTTCCTTTGAGACTTGATATGTTGTGAGAAGGGTGGGGAAGGAGCATCCTGCTCTCTTCCTGTCTCCTTTCCACCATCCTGAAGCTGATTTTGACTGAAATCCAAAACTGCTGGGGCAGTGCTGCCCTGTGGGACGCTTGTGGTAGGGGCAGAGCAGGTTGTGGAGCCAAGAGGTTTGTAGGGGCCATCAGTGTTCAGAGCTTCCCTCCTCTAGAGCCTTCGTTTTGGTTTTCCTTAGACCTGTTTGAGGAGTTCAGGAGAGATGTTATGTATGTTGTGGTGTGGTGAGAGAGAGCTGACCGTGGTGTGGAGGTAGGAAAGGAGGCATTTGGTCTTGGCGGAGGTGGTGATGTCTCTTTCTAAGCATGCTGGCTGCAGGAGGGGTGTGCACGTGGGCAGACGGAGCCAGGGGCTTTGCAGAGCGTTAACGTCCAAATTAAACATGAATTGTATCCCAGGGGCTTGTGTCTGTGTGTTGTTTGTTGACCAAAGCACCTCTCTGTTCCAGAGGACAGCTGTGCTCCGAGTCCCTCCTCGGGGTTTTCTCCAGTAGGCTGCTGATTGCCTCAAATGCAGGGTCTGGCCTTAGTTAGAGAAGCAGGAAGGGCAAAGCCTGCTGTGGGGGGATCCTGAAACCTTCTGGGTTCCTTTGAGCTTTTCTTACAGCTCCTCTCAACCTCCTCCACAGCCTCAGCACCAGGGCCAGTTCTGTTTAATACCTTTATCAGTGTTCTGGATGAGGAGTTTGAGGGCACCCTCGGGAAATTCGCAGATGACACCAAGTTGGGTGGGAGTGTTGATCTCCTTGATGGTAGGAAGGCCCTACAGAGGGATCTGGACAGGCTGGGTTGATGGGTTGAGGCCAATGGGGTGAGGTTCAGCAAGGGAAAGGGGTGGGTCCTGCACTTGGGTCACAACAACCCCAGGAATGCTTCAGGTTTGGGGCAGAGTGGCAGTCAACTGCCCAAAGGAAAACACCTGGTTGACAGTAGCTGAGCATGAACCAGCGTGTGCCACTATTGCTGATCCAAGCCAGGATGCCAGCAGGACCAGAGCAAGGATTGCCCTGCTGTACTCAGCCCCGGGGGGGCTGCAGCTCAAACACTGGGTTTGGTTCTGAACTGAACTTGAGGTAGCTTCAAGAAGGACACTGAGGTACTGGAGCAGGTCCAGATAAGGACAATAAAGCTGGAGAACAGCTGAAGGAACTGGGGTTGTTCATCCTGGAGAAAAGAATGCTGAGGGGAGATCACCTGGCTCTCTCCAGCTCCCTGGCAGGAGGTTGGAAGGAGATGGAGGTCAGTGTCCCAAAGAATTAGCAACAGGACAAGAGAGAACGAGCTCCAGTTGCACAAGGGGGGGAGGGGGGGGGTTGGGGGGGTGTTAGGTGGGAGGTTTTGGGGTTCTTCCCCAAAAGGGTTGTCAAGCCTTGAAAGAGGCTGCCTGGGGCAGTGGTGGAGTCCCCACCCGTGGAGGACTTTCAGAGCTGTGTGGATGTGGTGCTGAGGGCCGTGGTGACCTGGCCGTGCTGGGTTAAGGCTTGGAGCTTGAAGCTCCAACCAGAACGTTCCGGTGGTGTCCCGGGCGGTTCGCTCCGCCGGGCTCCCCGCTCAGGCTTGGACTCCCGCTCCCTGGCACCACCCCCGCGGAGGGTGGGAGTCGGAACTCGGAGCGCGGGGCGCAGGAGGCGGCCGGGGCGGCGCGGCGGCGGCACAGGTACCGCCCGCGTGGGCTCGGCCCGGACGCTTAAAGGGGACGGACGGAGGAGGCCGGCGGCGCTTCCGGTGTGCGGCGTGTGGGGCCTGGGGAGCTGCCCGGGCCGGGCCGGGCCCCGCCATGGGCATCCTGGAGAAGATCTCCGAGATCGAGAAGGAGATCGCCCGCACGCAGAAGAATAAAGGTCCGGCTCTGCGGGGGGTGCGGGGAGAGCTGCCGCGGGATAGCGGGCAGGGCAGAGCCCTCGGGGCGCACGGGGGCTGACAGGACACGGAGACTGGGAGGGATGGGGAGGCTGGAGCCCTGGAGGGGCTGCTGAGTTAAGGGCGGTCTGGGGGAAGAGGAGGCTGTGGCGGTGCGAGCTGGGGGAGCAGAGAGGCTGCTAGGTTATGGGGGCGCTGGCGATGGGTCTGGGGGAGGAGGTGAGTCGGGATGGGAGTGACTGGGCTGGGCGCTGGAGGGGCTGCGAGAGTTCAGCGGGGGTTGGGAGGGGATCCGAAGGAAGAGGTGACAGTCTGGGCCGTGGGGGAGGTGGGCTGTGGGGTAGTTTGTGAAGCTAGAATGAGGTGTGGTGCTGCAAGGGGCTCTGTCAGAATGCTTGAGGGGCTTGGGGTGTTTGGTCTGGGGCAGATGAGGGAGCAGGGTGAGCCCTGAGTCTGGGGTGGGGTGTTTGGAGGCTACCCCTCCTGGCAGCCACCCTCTTTCCCCACTGTTGATGCCCTGGCTCATGCAGGTGGGAAGCCTTGGGCTGCAGCCTGGAGAAGGTGCAGCACAGAGTCCTGGTAGCATCCTTAGCTCTTCTTGGAGCTGGACCAAGGACCCCAAGTGCTGCTGGCACAGGGAGCCCGGGGATGTCTTCTGTGGGCTTCTCAGGCTGGTGTTTGAACACTAGCTTAAAGAGGGGAATGGGGACCAGAGCTCCCCTCGGGTTCTGCCACAGCAGATTCCCAGTGCCATGCTGCTTCTGGGGGCTTTAGGCTGTGGCCAATAATAGAAAGGAAGAGTTGTAAGTCCTGTGATCTCCTGGATTTCTTGGCCTCACCTGTTGTGAAGGGAAACAACCACCTTCTTTTTTAACTCTGCCAGGTGCAAATTCCAGTGTTTTGCAAAGAAAGAATCAGTAGAATACTTTCCCACACATGACTGCCAAGTCAAACAGGCCTTGTCAAGAGCAGGGGGGAAAATCCTGCTTTTCTGGAGTGCTGGATGTAAGGAGGGGCCTTTGCCCAGGAGGGGCCATTCCCACTGGGATCTCCCTCCTTAGCTGTCTGCCTTCACCCATTCATTCCTGCACCTACTCTCTCTCTGCCTTTACTTCCTTCAGCCAGGAATTTTGTGGCTGCTTATTTCCCTCAAGCCTGACCTTCTGTGCAGGACACCAGATTTGCTCTCAACCCCAGGATTTCCCAAGGCTACAGAGCACCTAGGGGGTGGCTCCTGCCTGTAGCAGTGGTTAAGGCATTACCCAAGCTCTGCAGCGTTTCTTTGAAGGAAGATTCTTACTTCTGGAAGTGAACTACCAGCAGCTCTCTGTCATCCAGCTGTTGTGTTTATGTTGTTGCAGCCACTGAGTACCACCTTGGCCTGCTGAAGGCAAAGCTTGCAAAATACAGAGCCCAGTTGCTGGAACCCTCCAAATCCTCAGCTGCTAAGGGTGAAGGCTTCGATGTGATGAAATCCGGAGATGCCCGCGTGGCACTGATCGGTTTTCCTTCTGTGGGTAAGGTCAGTGAGTGTCTGTGTTAACCAGGTGGCATGTGTGCTGCCAGGCTGTGCTTAGCAGGGCCTGTACAGCTGATGAGGCAGATCTCCATCTCCTCTTCATCTTCCATGACAACAGACAGGTTGTTGGATCTCCTGCTGGGGAGTGTCCAGAGAAGGGCCACAAGAAGGGTCAGAGGACTGCAGGAGCTGCCACAGGAGGAAAGGCTGAGATGGCTGGGTTTGGGCAGCCTTGAGAAGAGAAGGCTTAGGGAAGACCTTGTTACCATGTACCAGGGCATAAAGAGTAGCTACCAGGAGGAAGGACACTCCCTTCATATGAGGAATCCCATGGAAAAGACAAGAGGTGATGGGGACAAGTCACTGCTGGGGAGATTCCCATGGGACTCCAGAAGAAAATGTTTCACCATGAGAGCAGCTGAACACTGCAGTCCTCTCCCAAGGGAAGCAGTGGATTTCCCTGCACTGGTCAGCTTTAAGACTCAGCTTGGCAGGGTGCTGGGCCAGCTCATTTCAGCTTTGCCATTACCTAGAAGGGTTGGACCAGGGCAGCCTTGGGGTCCGTTCTAACCTGGCATTCTGTGTTATTGTAGGCTCAGAGCTGAAAGTTAGAGCTAGGGGCAGCACTTCTTTGTTTTGTCTTGTGGTAACAGCCTCAAACTCAGTCTTACCCAGCCATAGCACTGCTGATAAAATGGGTGAGAGCCCAGGATTTACCTTTGTTCAGTGACAGCAGTGCCTGACGCATCCCTGTGTCAGTCCCTGGGACAGACACGGCACAGCTCCAGAGCTGGGGACCCTTTGGTGCTGCTTGTTTTGTTGGACATTGATCAAGGCTTTCATTTGCATATCTCTGATGATGCTGATCCCTTGCCTTTCAGTCCACATTTTTGAGTTTAATGACTTCAACTGCCAGTGAAGCTGCATCCTACGAGTTCACAACCCTGACCTGCATCCCAGGCGTCATAGAAGTAAGTGGAGATTCTCCTCCCGTCGGCTTGTTAGTGGTGCTGAAGAGACCCAGGCATGTAAATGTGTCAACATCCAAAGGTCTCTGCTGGCTTCTGCTTTAAACTTTGTGAGGTCTTGAGTGAGCTGTCAAGTGTTGTGCAACCCACAGGGCTGATTTGGGACTGCCCTAGGCTCCGTCACTCCTCAGGACTGCCTGCCTGAGCAGGGCGTGCTGTCTGCCGCCGTTCCGCTGACCGGAGCAGCCCAGCGATCCTCAGCTGACTCTGTTCTAACTGCTGCTGGTGCCACTGACCAGATGGCTGGAAACCTTGACAGATTTGTTTTTAATGAAGCTTTAAAAGAGGCAATCTGTACTGGGATCAATTTGGAGAGGAAATACAGCTCCTCCTGTCCTTGAGGAATTTTATTAGCGGTGGCCTAAGCATCCATCAGTGAAGCAAGGGAGAAAGGGCATCAGACTGAGAAGTGTCTGAGTAATGAGAGCTTCTGGGTCAGAACTGGAAGCAGAGTTAAATAATGAAAGTATTGGTGTTCAAATAAACACAAATACTGTAGCACAGCCATGAGCTGCAGCCAGTTCCTGAGGGCTTTGCTGCAGTGCCAGCTCGAGAGCCAATGCCCTGCAGATGTGGGGAGTGGAAGCCTCCTGCTGCTTTGTGCTGCTGGAATTGCTGCAGCACATCTGAACGGTTCTGGGCTGCCTCAGGAAGAGGTGGTGGCACTTGCTGCTTGCTGTGTTTTCTTGTTAGAGCAGGAGACTAAAGGGTGGTGTTTTTTTCCCTTCCCATGTCACTGCCCTGGGGCAGCCTGACTCCTGTGCTGTTTCCCTGGTGCTTTGTCAAGCTGCAGTCATGTGAGGCTTTAGAGGGCAGGACCTAACGTACCAGCGTGTGGTGGTGTTCAGCACAGCTTCCTAGGACACACTCTGGAGGTGCCTTAACAAAACAGAGCCATTGGCTTTGTGCACAGTTGTCCTGGGGCTCATTCAGTTCCACTCTCTGCAGGCTTTGAACCCCAGCACACATCCCAGGCTTTGGAAGCACCTCGAGTGCCCTGCACAAAGCTTTCAACTCTCTGTCCTCTTTCCATTGCAGTACAAAGGAGCCAACATTCAGCTGCTGGATCTTCCTGGAATCATTGAAGGAGCAGCACAAGGTTGGCTGATCTCTGTGTTTGTGTGGAGTAGGGATTTGCCCTCAGAGGTGCAGCTGGGTGTCTCAGACCACTGCAGGTAGCCAGGGCCAAGAGTTCCCATCTTGGCTTTCCAGATCTTGGAGGCCTTGATCTTAGGTGAGGCACGATTTGGATCCCTGGGCCCACAGGAGGTTCTATATGTAGCAGAAAGATGCTTCTCTGGAGGTGGGAGCCCAAGCAAGCCAGGCACTTCTCACCCTCCTGTGTGAGTGTTACCTCCCTCAACTGTTTTCTGGTACAGAGGACAGCTAAAGAAAGATGCTAGTGACAGGGGAGGAAATCACAGCTAAACAGTAGCCTCTTTTGACTGATTCCCTGAGTTCCTGCCAGTCCTCCTATGACTCCTGATTCTGGGAAGAGGTGCTGGCTTTGTCCCTCTGCTTCATCATCTCCTGACTGGCTGCTGCTGTCAGAAGATGCCTCAGGAAACGTTGGAAAATCTCCCAATGGAGGAGCATGACCTGGTTAATAAGGCCTCTCTCTTTATTGACCAGAAATGATTCATAACCCCTCTGCACAGGGACCCTAGGCCCACATCCTGTGTCTGGGGATGTCTCCTGCTACCAGTGATGGCATCTCCACCTGTGCAGCTGTCCTCAGGGCTTGTGTTAGGGCTGTTAGGGCTTGTGCTGGGCAGAAGTCACTGTGTATGGAGCAGATGTGTTTGCTCAGGGGCTCCCCAGCTGCTCACTACCACACAGCAAAGGATTTTTTCCTTGCTTCTGAGCAGCTCTGCAGGGTAGCAGAACTCATTCCTGCTTTCTCTTGCTGATGTACACCCATCTCCTCTCCTCAGGGAAGGGCAGAGGTCGGCAGGTGATAGCTGTGGCCAGGACAGCAGATGTTGTTATCATGATGCTGGATGCCACCAAGGGGGAAGTGCAGAGGTGAGGATATGCTTCTGGGGGTGTGGAGCTGAGGGGCGGTGGGGCAGGTTCAGGGGCTCCCAGAAGGCATCAGCTCCTTGAAGTATGGCCTGTGCATGTTGGGGAACCACTACCTGAGCTGTCTGGGGAGACCTTCTTGTGGCCTTTCAGTACTTAAAGGGACCAATGAGAAACCTGGGGACAGAGTTTTTAGCAGGGGCCTGTTGTGAGAGGGCAAGGGGTGATGGTTTGAAACAGAGGGGGGATTCAGAGTGGAGAATCATAGAATCAACCAGGTTGGAAGAGACCTCCAAGATCATCCATTCCAACCTGAAAGAAGGAAGACATTTTTTACCCTGAGGGTGGTGAAACCCTGGCCCAGGCTGCCCAGGGAGGTGGCAGATGCTCCATCCCTGGAACCTTTCCAGCTCGGGTTTGTCTGGGGCTGTGAGCTACCTGCTCTAGTTGCAGATGTCCTTGCTGACTGCAGGGGGTTGGACTAGATGAGCTTCAAAGGCCCAACCCAAAGCACTCTGTGATTCTGAGTATGAGCTGGCAGTGGTATCCCATTGGAAGCAAGCTTGTTCCTCTCAGCTGAGGAATCGTTTCCCCAGGAGGGCAGCTCAGAGGCGGGGAGGAGGCCAGCCTACGTTTTCACAGCACTGCCCCACGTTAGCTGTGGCTTTTAGGTTGTAGTGAAAGCTTCTGGCAAGGCTGTATCAATGGGAACCCAAAAGGGAAGGTGTGGGTGTCACCTGGCTGTGCTCAGTCTCAGCACTCACATGCAGTGTCCCCACAGGGCCTTACTGGAGAAAGAGTTGGAGTCGGTAGGGATCCGGCTGAACAAAAACAAACCCAACATCTACTTCAAGGTGAGGCTTCCTGCAAGCACAGCTTGTACCACTGCCCACTTCACACTGAGTGTTGTCCCCTGTGGTGGACAGACTGAGGGCTGCTGTGGGGTTTGGAGACTGTTCTGAAGTTGCTTTATTGCCTCCCTGCAGCCGAAGAAGGGTGGAGGTATCTCCTTCAACTCAACTGTCACGTTGACTCAGTGCTCTGAGAAGCTGGTACAGCTCATCCTCCATGAGTACAGTATCCTTTCCTAAAGCAGGAGACCCTGAAGCCATCAGCAGCTCCTCAGTCAAGTGGTAGCTGCTGTGGGACAGCCTCACTGTGTCTTTGAGGCTTTCTGGGCTGCCAAGGGACTTGCACGAGCAAGCTCAGCCCGTTGGCTCCCAGCAGTTGTGTTGCTGTGTTGGGATGTGGACCTTGACAGCCTTCACCTCAGAAATCTTCAATGCTGAAGTCCTCTTCAGAGAGGATTGTTCCCCTGATGAGTTCATTGATGTGATTGTAGGCAACAGGGTCTACATGCCATGCCTCTATGTGAGTATCCTGGAGCCAGCCACCTTCAGCCACACCAAGCACCTGCAGCCTGCTGAGAATCATCCTGGTTGCTCCAGCAGGAGTGATGTGGTGGTTGAGGTGGAAAGCACAGCTCAGCAGGGAGCTCCTATAAGCTTCAGGCAGGCTGCTGTGCTCTGCATGTGTTCCCTGTGCCCTCTTGTGGCTGGCAGCCGTGGAGCAGCTTGAGCTGGTGTCATGGTGTGGGGTTTGCTCCCACACTGCAGAGCCTTCAGCCCCTGTGCCACGAACTCTGCCTGGGGGTCCCTTGTGTCAGAGGTCACTGGTAGTGACTGGGTCTGTAGTGCAGCCAAAGATACTGGGAGAATGGAGGGGAGAGCTCTGAAAGGTCCAAACTGACACTGGGGCTTTTGAATTTTAAGTTTGTTCTGCTGAGAGCTTTCTCTGTCCTTTGCCTGACAGGATCCAGGTTTCTGTTTCAGGTGCTGGAGCTGCCTTGCTACAGCTACATGTTCATGCCTTCATAGAATTGTTGTGGTTGGAAGAGACCTTTCAAGGTCATCAAGTCCAACCATTAACCCACCACTGCCAGGGCACCACTAAGCCATGTCCCTCAGCACCACATCTGCACAGCTTTTCAATCCCTCTGGGCATGGGGACTCCACCTGTGCCCTGGGCAGCCTGTTCCAGGCCTTTTGGGGAAGAAATTGTTCCTATTGTCCAACCTAAACCTCCCTTGGTGCAACTTGAGGCCATTTGCCCTTGTTCTTTGGGAGAAGAGACCAATCCCCATCTTGCTCCAAGCTCCTTTCAGGGAGGTGTAGAGAGCCAGGAGCCTGACCCCCCCCAGGTCCCTCAGCTGCTCCTCACCAGCCCTCTTCTCCAGGCCCTTCCCCAGTTTCAGTGTCCTTTGGACACGCTCTGACACCTCAACATCCTTCTCAGAGTGAGGAACCTAAACCAGCCCAGTATTTGAAGTGCAGCCCCACCAGTGCCTGTCAGCCCTCCAGCAGTGTTGCTGAGCTGCCTTCCTGACGGGTGGGCTTTTACCTCTGGCTTAGGTTTACAACAAGATCGACCAGATATCGATGGAGGAGGTGGATCGCCTGGCCCGGAGGCCCCACAGCGTGGTCATCAGGTGGGAGCCTCTCAGGCCTGCTCTGCTGGCCTGCCTGCCCTGCTGGCCTGCCTGCCTGCCCTGCTGGCCTGCCTGCCTGCCCTGCTGGCCTGCCTGCCTGCCCTGCTGGCCTGCCTGCCTGCCCTGCTGGCCTGCCTGCCCTGCTGGCCTGCTCTGCTGGCCTGCCTGCCTGCTCTGCTGGCCTGCCTGCCTGCTCTGCTGGCCTGCTCTGCTGGCCTGCCCTGCTGGCCTGCTCTGCTGGCCTGCCTGCCCTGCTGGCCTGCCTGCCTGCCCTGCTGGCCTGCCTGCCTGCCCTGCTGGCCTGCCTGCCCTGCTGGCCTGCCTGCCTGCCCTGCTGGCCTGCCTGCCTGCCCTGCTGGCCTGCCTGCCTGCCCTGCTGGCCTGCCTGCCTGCCCTGCTGGCCTGCCTGCCTGCCCTGCTGGCCTGCCTGCCCTGCTGGCCTGCCTGCCTGCCCTGCTGGCCTGCCTGCCTGCTCTGCTGGCCTGCCTGCTCTGCTGGCCTGCCTGCCTGCCTGCCTGCTCTGCTGGCCTGCCTGCTCTGCTGCTTCATTTCATACCCTTTTTCTGGGGCTTCTCCCAGGGCTGTCAGCAGCTGCTGTGCTGAGGGGCAGAGGCACTGTGCAGCCCCAGAGGGGCAGGCTGCTTAGCTTCTCCCCGCTGTCTGCAGGCCAGAGCCAGCCAGTCTCATTGGTTTGCCTGGAAGTGCTGATGCACCTGGCTGGGGCTTTGCTGCTTCCAAGCTGTTTGCCCTCCTGAAAGTTCAATTTGTTTCAATCTGTGCTTTTCCTCTGCTGGCCTCATTAAAGACTTTCCTCCTCTTCCCTACTCCTTTAATAAGGCATTTCACCTTGCTCTTCAAATCTCTAAATCACAACAGCAGTAAACATGGAGCTCTTCCTGGTGTTTTGCAGCTGTGGCATGAAACTGAACCTGGACTACTTGCTGGAGAAGCTCTGGGAATACCTGGCCCTGACCTGTATCTACACCAAGAAACGAGGACGTAAGTGGCCATTAGCTGACTGAGGGTTTGAGAGGCACAGAAGGCTCCACAGGCCCTGGCTGGCTTTCAGCTCTTGGGAAATGCTCACCTGACCCAGCCAGGCATGTGTCCCACCACATCCCTTCTGTTCTTCTTGCACTGAAGAGCTGCATTCTCATGCATCCATGATGAGGCAAGGAAAGGGACTGTGCAAGTTTGCAGCTTTCTTCCCTGTTAAGCACTCTGTGATGAACTGTCCAGAATCCCAGCATGGGGAGGGCTGGAAGGGACCTCTGGACATCATCCAGTTCAACCCCCTTGCTAAAGCAGGGACACCCCCTTGCTAAAGCAGGGGCACCCACAGCAGGTTGTCCAGGAGGGTTTGGAATCTCTCCAGAGAAAGAGACTCTACAACTTCTCTGGCTCCAGCATCCTCTCACCAAAGAAGTTTCTCCTGTTCAGATGGCACCTCCTGGGTTCCAGTTTGTGCTCATTGTACCTTGTCCTGTCCCTGGGCATGGCTGAAAAAATTCTAGCCCCATCTTCTTGCCCCTGCCTCTTGAGCTCTTGCTGAGCATTGAGCAGATCTCTGGGGCTGCTCTTCTCCAGGTTCAACAGCCTCAGGGCTCTCAGCCTTTCCTCCTCACAGCTGCTCCAGGCCCCCCCAGTGTCTTTGTAGCCCTCATGATGATTCAAGGAAGTAAAGTGTGCAAGTTCACAACTTCTTCCTTGCACACAATCTGTGCTGACCATCACTACCTAGGTCTCCTGCTCCTACCTTGAGAGGTTTGGTGGTTCTGTGCCAGGCTCCTGAGGCTCAGGAGTGCCTCTGATCCTCCCTTTGCTTTACAGCCCCCTTGCAGCTTGCCCCAGTGATGAAGGCACATCTTTAACTTGTTCCTGTTCAGTTGTGAGCAGCTGTGGCTGAGCTGGGGTGGACATGAGGAGATGAAGGAACATTCTGTGAGCTTGCTAAGCTCTGAAAGCTTGGGGGGGGGGGCGGGGAGAGGGGGGAAGGGGATGGCACAGAAAACTTCAGAGTGCTTTGGTTTTACTTGAGTAGGTTTTGACTTGGGTGGTTTTGTTTGTCCTAAGCCAGGTGTTTGGGATGGAGCTGGGGGCAGGTGGGTTGTGAGGAGCTGCTGGCTGGGTGAGGTGGGTGACTGCTTGTGGGTGCTGGGCTCTGTGGCACTGGCTTGCAGCTCTGGAGTACCCAGGTACCTGTTGTGTCTGGGAGCTGCCAAGTGGAAGGGGAGGAGGAGGAGGAGGAATTCAGGGCACTGTGAGGTGATGTCAGCTCATCAGAAGACACTTGATGGGAATCCAATGTTGCTTTTTGTGCCCTCCTGTTTCTCCACAGAGAGACCAGACTTCACAGATGCCATTATCCTGCGGAAGGGAGCCTCTGTGGAGCACGTGGTAATGTCTCTGCAGCTTTTATGTTTCCTTGTCTGTGGAAGGCAAGCTCCTCTTGGGGCCTGCTATGATTTGTGCCTCTTAAAGCTTGGGATGTGCTCAGTGTTTAATTTGAGCTGCTGCTTTTGTTACCTGTGCTGGTTTTGTCTGCCTCAGGTTGCTATGAAGGGTTTAAAAACTAACCTCACTAACCTCACAGAGGCACAGAAAGGGACCTCTGAAGATCATCTAGTCCAGGCCTCCTGCCAGAGCAGGTTCACCTGGAGCAGCATGGCCTCCAGGCAGGTTCTAATTGACAAGCAAATGAATATGAGCAAGCAGTGTGCCCAGGTGACCAGGAAAGCCAATGACATCCTGGCTTGGGTTAGAAATGCTGTGTCCAGCAGGAGCAGGGAGGGGATTGTCCCCTTGTGCTCAGCTCTGGGGAGGCCACACCTTGAGTCTTGTGTCCATTTTGGGGCGCCTCAGTGCAAGAGAGATGTGGAGGTGCTGGAGCCAGGGTAGAGGAGGGCAAGGAAGCTGTGAAGGACCTGGAGAATAAATCTGATGAAGAGCAACTGAAGGAGCTGGGAATGGTTAGTTTGGAAAAGAGGCTGAGGGGAGACCTCCTGGCTCTCTGCAGCTACCTGAAAGGACCTTGTGGAGAGGCTGCTGCTGGGCTCTTCTCACAGATCATTAGTGACAGAACAAGAGGGAATGGCCTCAAGCTGCCACTGGGGAGGTTTAGGTTGGACATGAGGAAACAATTTTTAATGGAAAGAGTGGTCAGGGGCTGGAATGTGCTGCCCAGGGAGGTGGTGGAGTCACCAACCCTGGATGTGTTTAAAGGTGGTTTGGATGTGGTGCTTGGGGGTATGGCTCAGGAGTGACCCTTGCAGAGCAGGGTTCTGGGTTGGACTTGGTGATCCTGAGGGTCTGCTCCAACCTGAATGCCTCTGTGATTCTGCTTTGAAAATCTCCACAGACAGAGACTCCACAGCCTTTCTGGGCAGCCTGTTCCCCTGCTCTGCCACCCTCACAGGGAAGAGGTTCCTGCTTCTGTGTAGATGGAGCTTCACTCAGTCCAGTGAGAAAGCTCATGGAGGCAGTGGGATGCGGCTCACTGTGGGCTGCTGATCCTTGTGTGTCCTTTCCATGTCCTTTCAAGTGCTGTCAGCTGGCTCCTAAGGCCACTCCTGCAATTTCTGAGTTGTTTCTGGATCCTGGGTCTTAATTTGTTTGCAGAGTGGCATCACTGACCTGCCTCCTGTGCTCTCTCTCTCTGTTGCAGTGCCATCGAATTCACAGGTCATTAGCCAGCCAGTTCAAATATGCCTTGGTGTGGGTAAGTGCTCAACAGCAGAAGAGAGATCCCTTTCCCTGGGTGCCTCTGATCTTCTTCTAACCCTTCTCCTCCTTTTTTGCTTTATAAGGGGACCAGCACAAAATACAGCCCTCAAAGAGTGGGCTTGACCCATATGATGGAGCACGAAGATGTCATTCAGATTGTGAAGAAGTAACTCTCTCTGCTGGTGCCTGGCCTCTGTCTTTAATCACTAGAATTGGAACTGACCACATCAAAGCAAAGCAAAACACACACTCACACACACACTCTCACACACACACTCACACACTCTCACACACACACTCACACACACTCATACACACACTCACACTCTCACACACACACTCACACTCTCACACACACACTCACACTCTCACACTCACACTCACACACTCACACACTCTCACACACACTCACACACTCATACACACACTCACACTCTCACACTCACACACTCATACACACACTCACACACTCACACACACACTCACACTCTCACACACACACTCACACACTCATACACACACTCACACTCTCACACACACTCACACACTCATACACACACTCACACACTCTCACACACACACACAAAAGAGGGGAAAAACAAAACAAAAAGAAAACAAAAAAGGGAGATGTGATCCACAGCCACAAAAAGCTTCTGTGAAGCTGCTCCCCTTGGAGCAAGGCAGAAAGGGAGGCTGCTGCACGTGCAGGTGGGGATGGGGGAGGGGGGTTTCCATCTTGCAGCATTTCAGGTGAAGTAATGCTTCTTAAAATGAAAACAGGAACCAGTTCTTCCAGCACACAGGTCCCACAGCATCCTGGCTCAGTAAGGTGTGCAGATGGATCCATGTGTTAACCTTGCTTTCCCAGTGGGAATTGAAGGGGTTTGTGTGAGAAATCTGACTCTGTACTTTGGGATAAGGAAGCCAGAGCTAAGAGAGCATTGCTGATGCTTTGCTGCTTACCCAGTCACTTAATTTAAGCATCGACCTGAAACACATTGTCCCTGCAGCTTTCACCGTGGGAGACTTCAGTCTCTGCATCTGAGACAGCCCCTGGGGAGTTTGTCACGGTCCCACCTTGGCTAACATTAAACTGTGGCATGCTGTGCCTCTCCTTAGCTCTCCAGCAGGGTTTGTTGACATGCTGGTCCAACTGGTACAGAGAGATAAGAACTGAAACCCTCTTAGTGAACAATGAACCTGGCCACGCTGCAGCAGGGTACAATGCAGAGCCCTGGGCTGCAGGGAGCAACCATTGCTGGCACATCACACAGTGAGGAACTGCCTTGGGGCTTTCCTCCTTGCTCTTGTCCTGCCTCTCAGTCCCCAGGAGTGTTGCTGGAGGTCTTTCTTAATCATGCCCCTAAATTCCAGCTCTTTGAGCTCCAAAGTACCATCCCCTCCCGTGGGGTTTGCCCCAGCCCCCTTAAAACATTGCTGCTTGGTCTGGGTATTGGCATTTTTCTAATCCTGTGTTTTCACTGAGTGCTGATGCTGACTGATTCACAGTGCCTGATGGAGAGCAGCTCTTTCCTTCTGGGATCAAGAGCTGCCAATAGCTTTTATTTCCTTTCACTGAGTAAAAGGGTTCAGTCTGATGTGGATCCTTGGCTGTGAGGACAGGTCTGGCCCAGGCCTGGGCTGAGCAGAGCTCCTTCCCTCTCCTGTGTGCTCCTCCCCACCCCTCACAATCTGATTGAGCAGAAATGGAAGGATTATTTTATTTGAGAGAAATAAAACTTGCTATTTCATGTGGGCTGCAGGTGTCTCTGCCTGCAGGGGGCAGATGGCTTGGTTCTAGCTCTCTTTTTGTACCTTCAGCCACCTGAGGAATGCAGGATGCTGTTGCAGGAGGCTGTGGTGGGGGATGGCTGCCGAGTGGCTGCGAGAGGGCTCTGAGGGGACCCACTGAGGTGTGATGGGAGATACCTAGGTATTGCACGCGATGCACCAGCTAAGAAGGTGACTTTGAACTCTGCCAGCTCCCTTCCCTGCCCCTGGTTTTGTTCACAGCTGGAGTGCAGAGCAAATCCTGGCTGCGGTGGGGGCGAGCTCCAAATGAGCAGCAGTGTGGCTGAGCTGGCTGGAGCAGGCAGGCTCCTCTCTGTGTGAGCTGTGGGGGGCAGTTCCAGCACATTAACTCGCCCTTTACCTTCCCTCTGAAGGTTGCAGAGGCTTTGCTGCCTGCACAGACTTCCTTTGGGTTCTTTTTTTGGTCCCTGAGTCTCTTTTTGCTCCAAACCCAAGCTGGGCGTGGGGCTGGGCAGCCAGAACTGCTGAGTGGGCTTCGTCCTCGGGCCACAGAGTGCTGGAAATCACAGAATGGTTTGGGTTGGAAGGGACCTCCAAAAGCTCATCCAGTCCACCCCCCTGCAGGCAGCAGGGACATCCTCCACTGGATCAGGTTGCTCAGAGCCTTGTCCAGTCTCACCTTGAGTATCTTCATGGATATGGCCTCAACTACCTCCCTGGGCAACCTGTTCCAGTGGTCCGCCACCCTCGTGGTGCAGAACTCGTTCCTAACATCCACTCTAAATCTGCTCTAACTTCAAAGCATTGCTCCTTGTCCTGTCCCTGCAGGCCTTTGCAAACAGTCCCTCTGCAGCCCTCTTGTAGGTCCCCTTCAGGTGCTGGCAGGCTGCTATTAGGTCTCGCTGGAGCCCTCTCTTCTCCAGGCTGACCAACCCCAGCCCCCTCAGCCTGTCCTTGTATGGGAGAGATGTTCCAGCCCCCTCGGTTGATGAGAGGCTGAAACACGAAGTGTGAGCTGCTAAACCATGTCCCTGGTTGGTCAGTGCCTACCTCTGAGTGTGTTTGGGGTGCACACTGGCCGGTCCAGCGCGCCGTCGTCCAAACCCTCTCTGCCTGCTTAGCCTTAGCTCTTCGTGTAGGGAATTGGGCGTTTTATGCTGTTCAGAGTGAGCCAGTAGATGATGAAATCTGGAGTGGGGATGAGGTAAAAATAGTTAAGGCAGAAGCAGCTAACTTCTTTTTTTAGCGAGGGTAGCTGTTTTGCAAGGCAGTCGGTAGCTGCGTTGGAAGCTGTGTGAGCTTAATTGCTGCCTCTGTTCCTCCAGACGGCTTCGCTAATTGTTCTGCTCCGGTGTTGGAAGCTGCAAACCTTGCAGTTTGGTGCAGGAGCCTGAAGAGCTCTCCAAACCCTGAGGAAGCAAGGTCTTCAGGGCAGGGGGCAAACGCACCGCAGCGTAAGGATTGTGCTGGAGCCTCCCGAGGTTTGTGGCAGTGAAGGTGATGGAAGGGGTGGAGCACCTCTGCTGTGAGGCCAGGCTGGGAGCCTTGGAGCTGTTCAGCCTGGAGAAGAGGGGACTCCTTTTGTTGGCCTCAGAGGGGGCAGTAGGAAAGATGGGGACTGACTTTTGAGCAGGGCCTGTTGTAACTAGACGAGGGGTGATGGTTTGAAACTGAAAGAGGGGACGTTTACCTAGAAGGAGAATTTTTTTGGGTGGTGAAACACTGCCCCAGGTTGCCCAAAGAAGTTACAGATGTTGCACTCATGGAAACGTTGTAGGTCAGGATGGACAGGGCCCTGAGCAACCTGATCCAGTGCAAGGTGTCCCTGCCATGCAGGGAGGTTGGCCCCTTCCAAGCCAAACCAGTCTGATTTCCTGAATTGGCCAGGCCCTGTGTTAGCACCGTGGGGGAGCAGGTGGATGGAGATGTGCTCAGTGCCTCCTTGCTGAGCCTGTTTGGAGAAGGGCTTTCTGTCAGGATGGGAGGTGGTTGCAGGCAGGAGCTGTGGCTTTACCCCTCAAAGAGCAGCACACTGCATTTTCTGCACTGTACAAAGGAAGCAAATGGCCTCAGATTGTGCCAGGGGAAGTTTAGGCTGAATTTTGGGGGAAATTCCTTCCCCAAAAGAGTTGTCAAGGTCTGGAATAGGCTGCCTGGGGAAGTGGTGGAGTCCCTATTCCTGGAGGGGTTTCAGAGCCTGGTAGATGTGGTGCTGAGGGCCATGGTTTAGTGGTGATCTGGCAGTGCTGGGTTAAGGGTGAGACTTGGTGACCTTAAAGGCCTCTTCCAGCCAAAAACCATTCTGTGGCTAAGTGATGCTCTGCAGCCTGGCTGGTGATCTGCTCCTCTGCACCACAGCCCCCTGCCATTGCCCTGCTCTTCCAGGCGGATTTGTTAGCTCCATATCTTGCTCCCAGAGGGCTGCACTGATCCTTTCCTGTCCCTGGGCCCACTGCTGAGCCATGCTCTGGGTGTGAACCGGGCTGAAGCGGCTTCGACACAGTCCATCAGCCAGCCTCCATCTAGCCCTGGAAGCAGCCACAGCCCGAGGCGTGCTCTGTTTAAAATGCCTGTTCCAGGCAATCAAGCAGCTTTGATTGGCTGAGCACTCCTTTTATAATTTAATTTAGGCAGGGAATCGTTTGCGAGGTAATAAAAAGAGTCTCTGACTCCAAATGCATTCATTTAATTCAATGAGAGACAGTTACTGCAGCGGGCTGGCCCCAGCCAGCTTCCCTCACCCCATCAGGCTGACATCTCAAAGCTCTGCTCAGGGCTGTAGATAAGAGTCACGATCCACGGTGACAGCTTAATTGTTTCAAACGCTGACAAGGGTCACCCCAAGCAGCCGCCGTGCCGTGTGCGGGGCCGGCTCGGGAGGCTGCGCTGGGGGAGGATTTATGGCTGGCAAAAAAAAAGAGAGAGGGCTTTGAATTCCTCCGGTTGCGCCTGCGAAATGATGAAGCTGCCCCGTGGGGACCGGGGCTATTGATTGTAATTTGCAGTTAAGCTCTCGCCTTTGGAGCAATCAGCATAATAAATGCCCGCCGCAGTACAGCAGCGACCCGGCAAAGGGAGAGGAGGTTTTGCTGGCGTGGTGCGGCACCTGCGGCAGGCTCCTCTCCCTACCCCTAAGGTTGGGAGCTCCATCCCTGCTTCGAAATGCTCCCCAGTTTGCTGTGATGCAGGAACACAGTGCGGGAGGAGGGGGAGGGTGAAGCTTTGAGGCACCTGGATGTGCGGCCTCAGGCTGCACCGGGGGAGATTCGGGTTGGATGTTGGGAAACATTTCTTCCCAGCAAGGGCTCTCGGGCACTGGAACAGGCTGCCCAGGGAGGTGGTGGAGTCACCATCTCTGCAGGTATTTAACAGAGGCATGGACGTGGTGCTGAGGGATGTGGCTTAGTGACTTAGCAGCAGTGGTGGGATTCTGAGCTCTAGGCTATGATCTCGAAGGTCTCTTCCAGCCTCAACAGTGCTATGATTCTATGATGCTTTTGGATGGCAGGTGGAGGTGCCCTGCTCATCCCGAAGAGGACTGTCAGGATGATAGATGTCTAGATCCCTCCCCTGTTCCCAGCCAGAGGAACTGGTTGATCCCAGCCCAGCTCTGGAGAGGGTTATGTGTCCACCTCCACATCCCTGTGTTTTTGACTCCTCAGCTTGCATTGTTTTGGGGTTGAGTGCATCAGGGCCATTCACATCTGGGGTTCCTGGCACACGGTGGAAAGGGTCTGTGGGACTGTCCATCCATGCCACCAAGGATGAGGCTGAGGGGACAGGGAGCAGAGCTGGCTCCCCTCCTGCCGCTCCCCAGCTCTGCAGAGGGAAGATTAGCTCTTGTCCCTGCTCACGAGTGGAGATGAGAATAATAGCAGTCATCAAATATGCATTGGAGAGCAGCAGCCTGCAGCTGCCGTGCTCAAATATGGTCCTGCGGCTGCCGGGGGAGTGACTGTCGCCGGCAGAGAGCGAGGCTGAGAGCACGGCGCCGGCAGAGCCAGGGCCCTCGGGCACCACCCAGCCACCCGGTGCCATGTGGTGAGCTGGGCTACCCCAGGTGAGTGGCTCCAAGTCCCCCAGCTGGGCAGCATGTCCCCAGGGCTCGTGGAGGTTGTGCTGGGAAGGGCCAGGGAGGAACCTTTTGTGTGTGATGTTAGTCCTCCTGCTAACACTGTGGCAAGGGGCTCAGCCCCTCTGGGCTGGGGCATGTGGTGTCCTTCCGTCTCTGGCTGTCCCTGCCTGTCTGCTCTCTGCCTCATCTCACCTTCTGATTCCCACCTTCCCCCCAGTCCCAGTGTTCCCACTGCCCTCCAGAGCAGAGCTTCCTCCCCTACGCACCTGCTTTGTTCCCAGGAATCTCTGCCCCATGTCTCCTACCTCCCCTTCTGCAAGTTCCTTTTACCCTGGGGCTGGTTTAGCCCAGGAAAGCTGCCTGACCTCACAGCCAAGCTTCACAGAGCCCCTGGCCCCAACTCTAGGGTCAAGGTGATGGCATGGGGCTGTCACCTGGCTCTGAGGCCACCAGCCAGTGTGCCTGTGTGCCCACTAGTGCAAAACCCAGGGCACATTGTGCCCACCTGATCTCCCCTCCAGCCTCTCTCCTCCCTGTAACACCTCTGTTGTGGGCAACTCTCTGTGTCAGGCAGCAGCTGGCAGACAAGGACATGACAATGCTTGGGAGATGCTGGCTTCCCATCCTCCATTTGGAGAGAGGAACTGCAGGAGATTGAAATTAGCTTCATCAGGGATGTGGTGGGTGCTTGAGGGGACAAGGAGAGCCACCCCTGGTACCTCAGGGCCTTGGAGAGCTGTGCTGCTGTCACACTGCCCATTGCTGGAAGGGTCCAGCCTGTCCCCACGCTCCCAGCATCTCTGGGGCTCGTGACTGGAGTGGCAAGAGCTGCACACAGGTGTTTGAAAGTGGCTGCACAGTGACCCAGAACTAGCGATGAGGAAGAGGATGTGGTGAGAGATGCCACAGCCAGGAGGTGCCTGGCCAAGCCAGGCTGGCTCTATGGGGCCAGGGTGTGGGGCTCCTGTGAGGCATGGCAGGGCTGGGTATGGTATGATGTGGTGGCACAGAGCCCTGCTCTAGCTGTAACTGGAAGCAGGCTGTAAGCGGAGCCGGGGCCAGCTGGTGGCTGCAGACCTGTCTGGAGATGGTGGAGCTGTCGCCCTGGGACCTCTGCCTCACTGATGCCAGTGCTCCAAAGGTACAGTCCCACACATTGTGCCAGGCTAGGGTGGGCAAAGCAGACTGTCAGGGGCCAAAATCTCCCTCCCCTTTCTGCACCCAGCAGTGGGCTGCCTTGGGCTGTGCCCTTGGGTCAAGGTGGTTTTCCCTGGAGTGGGGTAGCTTTCCCTGGCTCAGCCACAGGGCTGGAACTGTTCAGGGGTGATGGGGTCAGAGGTTGCTCTGGGCATCTTCTCCCACAGCCTTGGTTCTTGGGTCTGCTGATGCTCTTTCCCACTGATCCCATGCTCATGTCACCCTACAGACCCTCTCCTGATATGTGCCGGCTGCCTCCTTTCCTGCTCCATCTCTCTTCTCTCCCTGCAGCTCTGGGGTGGTCTCTGTCTGTGCAGACCCCACTGGGGTGTTACCAGCCCAGCAATTAATGCAGAGGAAAGGCTCAACCCCTCAGGTCACAGCCAATAGCCTCTTTGCTACAGATGTGCCAGGGAAGGGCTGGGCTGGGGAGAAGACAGGGCTGGGGGGTGGCAGCCCTGGAACTCTCACAGCTCTGGGGGAGGCCAATGGGTTTGGTACAATGACAGCTGCTGCACAGCTGGATGCTGCTGCTGCTCCTCATCCCCTGGCTCTCCCCCCATACCCCCTGTGATTGAGTGCAGAGGGTGCTGCCACTGCCCACCTGGCTCCTGCCACTACCTGCAGGTGATCCACAAATTCCCATCAATGCTGCTGCAACTTTCATGAGCCTGCAGCAGCAGGAATCCAGCCCTGGCATTAACATTTGATGTGGTCACCCTGAGTCTGGGCACGTGTGTGTGCAGACAGGCTGCTGGCACCGCCACAGGGCACACGTGTGGCACACAAACCCCCTCACCAGCTGCGTGTGAGCACACATGGCACCCTGCATGCACACACAGCGTGTGGCAGGGCATGGAGAGCACCTCCCTGGGCTCCTGGCTCCTCTTTGCTTCCCGGCAGGGCTGCAGGATGTGGTCTGGTGTTGGGCTCTTCCTCTGTGATGCTCTTGGCTGTGCTCCCCATGCCAGGGCCACGTGTGCCTCGGGGTCTGCAAAGCTGTCTCCTCTCTCTTGGTGTCACAGTTTGTCTTTATGGGACAAAATGGGGCCCGGGGCTTCATCCCCCTCTGTGCTGGCTAGAGGAAGAGGCTGATTCCCCAGAGGAGAGCATGGGGAAGGTGGGAGATGCCAGGGTCCTTTCTGTGTGTGGTGTCTGTGCTCTGTGCCGTCCCCTGCAGCATCCCCCGAGGGGGGCTGCTCCCCGCCATGGGGGCCCTCTCCTGCTCCTTCGGAAACGTCTCGGGGCCGGAGCGGCTCGTCCCTTACATTATTGATGCCGTCGTGAGCCCCGCCGGTTGGGTTACAGCCGGAGCCCAGGCGCCAGCACCGCTCTGCCAAAGGTGCTGCAGCAGGCAGGAGACAGCTGCCGCCGAGCTGCGCCGGGGCTGCCGTCCTGCCCCCCAGCGCCATGCCAAGGGGGGCGCTGCCAGCGGCCGAGGGAGCCGGGCACAGGCCTCACCAAACCCAGGCACAGGTAAATACCCACCCGGGGCAGGCTGCGGGGTTGGCAGCCAGACGGTGCGCCGGGACCTGCCTTGTGCCCGCGCAGGGTATCAGCTCCCAGGGCCCCGGCGGGGCCAGAGCATGAGTCCCTGTCGCTGCTGGGATGGCTGGCAAGAAGGGGGAGCCCAAAAAGGATGCAGAGGCCAAAGGGAAGGGAGGCAAAGGGAAAGGGAAGAAGGGCAAGAAGGAGGAGCAGGAGCCCACCGAGTCAGAGGAGACCTCGGATACGGAGCTGCTGAAGGCAGAGGAGGGCGAGGAGACAGAGGTGGTGGAGGAAGAAAAGGAGAAGGAGGAGGAGCCGCAGCCAGCTGTGGAGGAGCCAGCTGCAGAAGAGCCAGCTGTGGAAGAGCCCAAGAAGGGGAAGGGGAAGGAAAAGAAGGGGGTGCTCAAGGGGGTGGTAGTGAAGAAACCAGGCCAAGGGAAGAAGGTACAGCTGGAGGCAGAGGAAGGGGAAGGCGAGAGCGATGCAGCACCAACTAAGAAGAACGTAAAGGGCCCCTCCAAGCTGCTAACAGGACTAACAGGCAACAATGCCAAGAAGAAGAAAGGGGCCAAGGACCAGCCCAAGGCACCCGCAGAGCCCGTTCCCCCTGAGGAGGAGGAAGAGCAGGCAGTGGAGGAGGAACCAGCGCCAAAGGCCCGGACAAAGCAGAACCTCCGCAGTGCCTCGAAGCTCTTCCTGGGCTTCAAGAAGCTGGGGCTGCCGCGGCCCAAGAAGGGGCAGTTCAAGAACACCTCCCGCTTCTTCTGGGGGCTGCAGAAGCACAGCACCAAGAGGAAGAAGAAGAAGAAAAACAAGGCGGTGCTCAAGTCCACCTCCAACCTGATGGTTCGCTTCAAGCAGGTGGGCAAGAAGCGGAAGGAGGCAGCCGCCAGCTCCCCGCCGTCGAAGCCATCCTTGCTGCAGCGGCGGGGCGGGCAGGAGGCCGAGAACGGAGAATCCCTCTTCCGACGGCGCCCCGAGAGGAAATTCAAGCCCCGGGCGCGGGTGCTGAGCAAGGCGGCCGCCGCCACGGGCTGGCTGGCCAGGAAGGTGCTCTCCCGGCGCGGGAAGCTGACCGGAGGCCGGGCGACTGACGCGGCCTGGCTCTCCCGTATCGGTGCCAGGAAGCTGCCGTTCCCCGCGGAAGACGAGATCCTCAGGCACCGGGCCAACATGAAGCATATCCCTGTCAGCAGCAGGCTCTCGGCCCCCGGCAGCGTGCGCCAGAGCCAGAAGCGGCAGGGCAGCATGGCGCGGCGCCCGTCCCGCCGCGGCTCCCAGCGCGCCCCAGCGGAGCCGCCCGCGCCGCGCTACGGCTGGGCCGAGCAGGATGGAGCCCACGGCCGCCGGGATGGAGCCTATGGCTCCCGCCGCGGGTACGCCAAGAAGGAAGATGGAGCCTACGGCCCCCGGCGTGGCTATGCTGAGGAGGAAGGATCCTACGGCCCGTGGCATGGCTATGCCGAGGAGGAGGATGGAGACTATGGCCCCCAAAATGGCTACTCTGAGGAGGAGGAAGGCTATGTCCAAAGTCCAGCCTACTCGGCAGGGTATGGCTTCGAGGACACTGGGCCGACCCCCTACACTGACTACCCTGGCTATGAAACAGAGGAGGATTACGGCTTCTATGGGGGCGGCTGGGAGGAGGATGACCCCCCGGGGCCCCCCTACGGCTACATGAACCACGAAGATGAGGAACCACTCGGGGGCAGGTCCTCCCTTGCCCTCTACGACCCTTACAGCAGTGACCCGGAGTATGGTGAGGAGGCAGCGAGGCCCTTTGGCTATGGGGGGGACCCCTACGAGGACTTTGAGGAACCCCTTGCTGGGGAGTACCTGGGGGATGAGTACCCCGAGCATCGCATCCAGTACAGCGAAGGGGGGTGGGCACCGCACGCCCAGTCCTCATGCAACCCCTATGCCCTGGGCCTGGAGGAGATCGCTGAGGCTGAGGAGCCTGAGGAGTGGGAGGAAGAGGCGGAGGAGGAGGGAGAGTATCCTTTTTCCGTCCTCAATACCTCCTCCCTCCGGGGCATGCGGGAGACGCTCTCCTCCAAGCTCTCCCTCAACAGGAAATTCAGGCTCTTCCCCCGACCCCAGGTTAAGCTTTTTGGCAGAGACCGCCTGGATGTCCCCCTCCTGCCGTCTCCCCACCTGCCCGCTGGTCATGACGAGGATGACTACGATGAGTACGAGCCACCACGGGCGGGAGCAGCCCCCAGCCCCGCGGCACCCCTAGGACGCCGAGTTTCGGCGGCGCGGGCGTTTGGGAGCCCTTTGGGGCAATTCCTCCAGCGGTCCCTCTCACAGCCCTCCAGCCGCCCCCTACGCACCCCCCAGCCCTCTTACAGACGCTCTGGCCGCGATCCCCAGCCAAGAGCATCTCCAGCCAGGGACCCCTCCCCACCTCCCCGGCAGCCATCGCTCCGCAACCCCTTCGCCAACCCTGGCCGCTCCTCGTCACCCCCGCCAGCCCGGCAGCGCCCCGGCAGCATGCGGGGCGAGGGGCTGCGGCGATCCCCCTCCCTCGGGGACAGCTTCCAGCGGTTTGCCCTCGAACCCCGCAACCCTGCACCGGCTGCCCCCCGCTCGGCGGGGCCGGTGGGGAGGCGTTTAGGGGTGCCCATATCAGGGTCAGGGAGACCCTTTTCTCCGCGGCCATCACGGCGGAGCAGCCCCCCCGGGCTGCCACTCCCTCAGGCCTGGCCCCGGCTTCCCGAGCCCCCCACCAAGGCAGTGAAGCCGTTACAGAGGAACCCCTTCCTGACACCGGCATCGCGCCCTGGCAGCCGTCGCCTTGGCCACCCTGGTCCCTCGTGGGATGAGGAGCTGTCCCCCTGGCAGGGTGCCTCGCGGGGTCCCACTGGAGTGCCCCCTCCGCCTAGCTCTGCTCCTGGCACTCCCAAAACCTTCATCCAGCGCATCGGGAAGCCCCTCGCTGGGATGACCCCGCACCCCCCCGCGGCGAGGCCATCTCCAGCCGAAACGGGGGGACGCAGCCCCTCCCTGAGGCGCTCCGTGGGAAAATCCTTGGCTTCGCTGATTGTGGGGAGCATGGCCTCTGCCAAAGCCCCCTCACCACCCACCCGCCATCCCTCCACCCGCTCGCCCTCCTCACCCCCACGCCCCTCCCTACGGGATGGGAGCACCCGCAGACCCCCGAGCCCACCGGCGGGGCGCCGGGGCTGGGCTGACACCGGGCGCCCCATCCTCTCCTCGACCCGACGCGGCAACCGCAGCCCCTCACCGCAGCGCCGTGCCGCTTTCCCAGCACCCCACAGCCGAGCCCCCGGCTCTCCAGCTGCCCCCCGCCCCAGCATCCGTGCCCTGGGTCCTGTGGAGGCCATGGAGGGTGATGGGGTGGCCGGGGAGGAGGGCGCGGGACGCTACGCGGTGGTGACGCCGCAGGTGCAGAGGTTGGGCTCCTTCCGGAGGGCGTCCCGCATGTACAAGCAGCACTGGTCCAAGCAGCACGTCGTGCGGGTGCGGGAGATGCCCGACACCTGGACGACCGAGCAGGGTCTTCTCCGGCAGCCCACCCAGCGTGGCAGCCGGCGGTGGGCGAGCCAGAGAGGAGTCGACATCAGCCGGTACTTGTGCCAGCGCTCGCCAGCGGGCAGTGGCTGGCGGGACAGGCACCCCTGGGCGGACAGGTACCTGGGCACCAAAGAGCCCTGGCGCAGCAAGGTAATGCCAGCGGGGAGATCACCGTGGGTGACAGTGCTGGGACAGAGCTGGGGGGCGAGGCAGCAGCTGGAGGGATGGGGATGGCACGTTGGGGATGGCTGCTGGCTCACTGGGGCACAAAGCCACCAGTGCTGGGGGCTTTGCAGTGCTCAAGGTGGGGGGTAAGTGGCTGTGGGTGCACTGAGTGCTGGGGAGGGGAATTGCTTTGGGGGCAGGCTGTAGGGGGGTGGTGGCAGCCCGTTGTGTGTTCCCCCCATGCATGGCCCCTTTGGGGACACTTGACTCTGGTGTATGGAAACACTGAGACCTGATCTGGGGCAGGGGCAGGCGCAGGTGGCATGCTGACCTGGCAGGTGTCTGCTTTCCTGCCCACCGCCTGGCTGCCTGCCAGCTTGGGCTCCTGTGTGCCATCCGCTCTGTGCCACCTCTGTGCATGGCTGTGAGGAGCAGCCTCCAGCCCCATGGCCTCCACCACAGAGCCCTTCTACCAGCTCCCCAGATGTGCCAGCCTTGCCCTGGAATCCCCATTGCCCACTCCTTTCAAGTCCCTGTGGGGGTACAGGTGACCTGTGGAGTGTTGCAGTGGGGCTGGCACAGCCACCTTTGCCTGTTTTGCCCTCCCCACAGCAAATGGGAACAGAGCTTTTTGGGATCAGCCTTTCCAGAGACAGTCCCCAAGGATACCCTGGCAGTTCCATGTCCCCCTTGGTGGCTCCATATCCTTATTTCCAGCCCCTGCTGCTTTCCCTGATAAATGACACTTGCCAGGGGACCTGTCGTGCTTGCCCAAGGTCCCTGGCTGTGAGCTCTCTGGTTTGGAGACACAGATTGTGGGTTTGGGGTGGCAGTGGTGGTTGGGTGGGATGTTGGAAGGTGTTGGCACTGCCCTGCCTTGATGAAGTTTGCTGGATTGCTCCCTGCAGATGCAGTCGTTGTGCAGCCTGCCCATCATGCGGTACCATGAGCCAAAAGAAGAGGATGGGCTGGAGGACATGACCCAGCTGGAGTGAGTGTCCCCATCCCTTTCACCACCCACTGTGACCCAGCACCACAGGACCTGATGAGGCTGCAGCATCTCTGTGCACCCCACTGCTCCCATCCCATCTGAACATGGGGACCTCTTCAGCCTCCCAGGGCCGGAGGTGCTGGGGACAGGCTCAGGGGTGGCAGACATCTCCTGTCCCACTGCTACCCCCTAACAGCCTCTGCTCCGTGACAGGGACCTCCAGGAGGCCGCAGTGCTGAGCAACATCCGGACGCGCTTCGAGCGGCAGCTCATCTATGTAAGCTCAGGGGTGGCTGGCATCCCTCAGGTACCCCGAGTGCAGGGTCTTCAGGGCAGTCATGGCCTTCCAAGAACTTACAGCCCCAAACCTCCCACTCCCACAGACCTACATCGGCAGCATCCTGGTGTCAGTGAACCCCTACCGGCTCTACAACATCTACGGCACCGAGCAGGTGCTGCAGTACGAAAGCAGAGCCCTGGGCGAGAACCCCCCGTGAGTACTGGGGTGTCACAGCTTGAGGGGGCAGGGTCATCCCACCCACACAACCATCACCCACCCCTGGGTCCTACAGCACCTCTCAGGCAGTCCCAGACACCCAGGGACACTCAGCCACAAGATGTTGGTGTGGTGCAGTGACGCTGGGGGTGAAATGAGCGTCCCTGTGCCCCTCCGGTGTAGCCTCCCCAGCCCACCTCTCCTTCCCCCCTCCCTAGGCACCTCTTTGCCATTGCCAGCGTCGCCTACTCCAAAGTGATGGATGCCAAACACAACCAGTGCATTGTCATCAGGTGAGACATGGCTGGCCTCAGGTGTGACCCCCTCCAGGACAGCCCCTACTCACCACTGACCTAATTGCTGGTGGCAGGATGCTGCTGCCAGCCTGGCCCAGCCATGGGGCTGGTGGGTGTCTCTGGGGATGGGGTGCTAGGTGTGTTTGGGGTGGCACACGTTGCCTGCTCAGCTGGTGATGGCCCTGGCTATGTCCCTGCTCTGTGTTTCAGTGGGGAGAGTGGCTCAGGGAAGACTGAAGCCACCAAGCTGATCCTGCGCTTCCTGGCAGCCGTCAGCCAGAAACGCAGCAGTGCCCCACAGGTAGGCTGCTGCCCTGGGCACATCGCTTCCCTTCCCCTTGGGCATCTGTCCCAACATGCTGCACAACCCTCCATCCCCTGCTCACACTCTCTCCTTGTCCCCATGCTTCCCCTCGGGCCACGGCAGCTAGAGGTACTGAGAGGGATATATGGGCTGGGACAGTTCAAGGGTGGCATCACGGTGGCATCTCTGTCATGTCACCCCAGCCATGGGGGCACAGCGGGGATAGGGGGCAGGAGCTTGGTGCTTGCATGTGCATGGGGTTCTTGTGCTCTCCAGCATCCTTGTGCCATCTGGCTGTGGCACACACCTTGAACTTTGGCACCCATGGGTGTCTGTGTGTGGCGGGAGGTGGCAATGAGGGTGGCATGGTTGGTAATGTCACGAGGGGAGTCTCCCTGTCAGGGGGACAGCCTGTGTGGTGCTGGAGTGCCCAAGCTGACTCCTTGGCTCTCCCCTTTGCCACGGCAGATTCTGGAGGCGACCCCCTTGCTGGAATCCTTTGGCAATGCCAAAACCGTGAGGAATGACAATTCCAGCAGGTTTGGGAAGTTCGTGGAAATCTTCCTGGACGAGTAAGTCATGCCAAGGCGCACAGGCGCCGGTCCTCACCTGCCCTGTGTGTCCCCTCCCCTGTCCCAGGGCTGCCCAGCCCAGCTCCCAGTCTCGCTGTCCTTGCCCCTTGGCTCTGAAGTGAAACAGCCACGGGGACACTTGTAGGGACAAACTTTGGTGGAGCAAAGGCAATGTTACCTGAGGACCCTGCAGTGTTTGCTGTCTCTGGGGTAGGGGCAGGGATGCTGTGCCCCGGCTAGCACCCTGCCTGCTCCTGGTCTCTGTCTCTGTCCCTGTATTACCCTGGGGTTCAGCAGCTCCAGCCCTTGCTGAGGAGCTGGGTGTGGGCACCTCTGCCTGGCCATGCATCCATGGTGGGAAGCACCAGGGGACCAGGAACCTGTGCTAAGGGCATCACTGGGACAGGAATAGGCATTGTGGGGGTGGCACAGCCCCAGCCCTTGCCCAGGTTGCCAACCAGCTGCCCAATCTCACCCCTGCAGAGGCCTGATCTGCGGTGCCATAACCTCGCAGTACCTGCTGGAGAAGTCCCGTGTGGTCTTCCAGGTGGGTGGTGAGGGGGGTCCTCAGCTCTGCCCCCCACCACGCTGCCCCCTTCACCACTCCAGCTCAGTCCTCTGCTCTCTAGGCCAAGACTGAGCGCAACTACCACATCTTCTACGAGATGCTGGCAGGGCTGCCCACCCAGCAGCGCCAGCGCTACTGCCTGCAAGGCGCCGAGACCTACTACTACCTGAACCAGGTAGCCCGGCCCCTGCCGGCCTCCCCTCGGCTGCGTCCTGAGTCCTCCTGGAAAGCACTGTGGATGGGGAAGGGTGCTCAGGCCAGGGTGTCCTCCCAGCACCCCTGGGTACACACTGATGGCACCGATGGGGATCATTCCAGGGTGGGAACTGTGAGATTCCCGGCAAGGACGATGCGGAGGACTTCCATCGGCTGCTCAACACCATGGAGGTGCTGAGCTTCACTGTGGAGGAGCAGAACAGCATCTTCAGGATCCTCTCCTCTGTTCTCCACTTGGGCAACGTCTACTTTGAAAAATATGAGGTACCCCAAGCCAAGCCACACTCTTTAGGCCTGGTTAGGGGTGCAGTGGATTGGGTGGCACCACAGCCCCTCGCCCACCCCTCGTGTCCCACAGACAGACTGCCAGGAAATTGCCACCGTGGTGAGCGCCTCCGAGATCCTGACTGTGGCTGAGCTTCTGCAGGTGTCCCCTGAGGGCCTCCAGAAAGCCATCACCTTCAAGGTGACGGTGAGTGCAGAGGGGCTACAGACAGGGAGAAGGGTTCCCAGTCCCTGGAGGCCATAGCAGCATTGCTAAAGCTCCATCTCACCCTTGGTTTTGTGCTCCTCAAACAGGAAACGCAACGGGAGAAGATTTTTACCCCCCTGACTGTTGAAAGTGCCGTGGATGCCAGGTAGAGGGAAGTGGAGGCTGTACAGGGGTGGGTGTCTGGTCCCCAGTCCTCAGGGGCAGGGTGAAAGATGAGATACCAGGCACAGATAAGACTCTTTGGTGGTTAAAACTGAAGCCTCAAAGGCTGCCCTGATCACAATGTGTGGCTGTGATGGCTTCTGGCTGCAGTGGATTCTGGCTGTGATGGCTTCTGGCTCTGGTGGGAAGGATGCTCTGTTCACAGTGCAGGGCTGTGATGGCTTCTGGCTCTGGTGGGGGGGATGTGTGCCATGCTGTGCCATGCTGTACCATGCTGGAACTCAGTGCTTTGCTTCTCTCACCCCTTTCCAGGGATGCTATTGCCAAGACCCTCTACTCCCTGCTCTTTGGCTGGCTCACAGACCGCATCAACAAGCTGGTGTACCCACGGCAGGAGGCCCTCTCCATCGCTATCCTGGACATCTACGGCTTTGAGGTGAGCAGGATCCATCCCAGCTCCATCCCTGCATCTGCCAGCACCTAGGGCTGTGGGGTCTCAAGTTCTATGACCTCTTCTTCTTGCAGGACCTCAGCTTCAATAGCTTTGAGCAACTATGCATCAACTATGCCAATGAGTACCTGCAGTTCTTCTTCAACAAGATCGTTTTCCAGGAGGAGCAGGTGGGCTAGGGAGTGGTGCTGGGCTCTGTCCTGTACCAAGCACTGCTGTGGGGCTGGGAATGTGGAGCTAACCGAGTGCTGGCCCCACAGGAGGAGTACATCCGGGAGCAGATTGAGTGGAAGGAGATCCCCTTCAGTGACAACCAGCCCTGCATCGACCTCATCTCCCAGAAGCCCTACGGCATCCTCCGCATCCTCGATGACCAGAGCTGCTTCCCCCAGGTGAGAGGCTGCCCAGTGTTGGGGTGAGGAGGATGACAGCACCAAACGTTCATCGTGCCCAGGGTGATGCTATGGCCCAGGCCTGCTCTGATCCTGGGCTGTCCTGGACAACCTGGGAGAGCCCCTGTGTTTCTCCAGGCTGGACAAGCTCCAGGAGGTCCCAGACTGGTGCAGCTTCCCCCAGGGGACTTGTTTTTGTAGGAATCACTTCCTAGATGCCTTGTAAAAGAGGGAGGGGTGGTTGTACCTTCTCTGCTGATGGGAAACTGGGGCACAGAGCAGCAGATGCCCATGGCCATACAGCTGCTGGGTGGTAGAGAACAGGGTCTAGCCAGTTGTCCAGGCATCCCCATCCCAGTGCCTGCACCTCTGGGGCTGCTGAACTGCCTGACCCATGTCTCACATCCACATCCATCCCTAGGCCACCGACCACACCTTCCTCCAGAAGTGTCATTACCACCATGGGACAAACCCACTGTACACCAAGCCAAAGATGCCCCTCCCTGAGTTCACCATCAAGCACTATGCAGGGAAGGTGACCTACCAGGTATGTGGCAATGAGAGACCCACCTAGTGTTTTAAGGAGGGTTAAAGAGGAGGTTCATGGGGTTGATCCTGCATCAGGGGGTCCAGCCTGGAGCTGCTCTCCTCCCCATGCCACACCATCAGACTTTACACCACAAGGTTTTCCTCTTTGTCAGGTTCACAAGTTCTTGGATAAAAACTATGACCAGGTCCGTCAGGATGTGCTGGACCTGTTCCTCAGCAGCAGGACCAAGGTAGGGCCCTGCCTGATCTCACTTCTGCTGGGGAGCACCAGACATGGATAGCTCCCGTCCATAGTCGCCGCTTTTCATGTCCTCAAGCATGTTCCCCTGTGGCTGCTGAAGCCCAGGAGAACAAGGAGCAGAGGATGCCTCCATTTCCACTCTATGCTCTCTTCCTGTGAGGTCCACTGGGCTTTGACCCTGGAACATTGGCACAAGTGGACATGTGGGCTGCTCTTGTGCTTCCACATCCTCATTGCCATCTCCATCTGGGGAATCCAGCTGCAAATAGAGAATTCCACTTGCTTAGGGCTGGGAAGAGAAGCCAGGACTGCTGTATCATCCTGACCATCTTCCTACTCCCTAACCCTTTCCATCTCCCCAAGGTGGTGGCCAACCTCTTCTTCGGCCATGCCCAGGTTTTGGCCCGGCAGAGGAGCCTGGTCAGGAGGAGCAGCACCAGGACCCGGCGGTACAAGGCCCCCACCGTGGCAGCCCGGTTCCAGCAGTCGCTCCTGGAGCTGGTGGAAAAGATGGAGAGGTCAGGATGGGCAGGGTGGGCAGCCAGGCCATACCCTGGGCTGGTGGGAGCAGGGTGACAGCTGGAGCCATGCCTGGGGTGGCCAGGCTGGCTTTGTCCCCTGTCCCCTGTGGCTAACGACATCTCTCCAATGTAGGTGCAACCCTTTCTTCGTGCGCTGTATCAAACCCAACAACAAGAAGGTGAGAGCTGGCCTGGGGCTCTGCTGCCCGTGGCTGTGTTGCCAACCCTCACTGGCAGAGGGAGCACAGTGGGCAGGTGTCTGCCTGCATGTCCATGAAACACTTCCCTCCATCTCCTCACCAGGAGCCAGGGCTCTTCGAGGCTGACCTGGTCAGCAGCCAGCTGCGGTACTCAGGGATCCTAGAGACCATCCGCATCCGCAAGGAAGGCTTCCCCATCCGGATCCCCTTCCTCGTCTTCATAGACAGGTGGCTGGGGGTCTGTGGGTTGGGAACCACCATCTTGGTGAGGGGAGACCACAGAGCTCGTGGGTGTTTCGGGGGGCAGCATTTTCTCCTGTGTTTGCCCCACCGGGAGCTCCCTGCTTTGGTGCACAGCAAGCTGCTTCCCCAGGAGTGGTGCCCATCGCCACGGGGAGGGGCTGTGCAGTGCTGGTGGGGTCCCACACAGTGACGGTGCCGTGGGCTCGCCCAGGTACCGCTGCCTTGTTGACATGTGGTCCAGCATCATTCCCAACGGGGCCAACTGCGTGGAGATGCTGAGGAATCTCTGCCCCGTCGACCCCAACATGTACTATGTCGGCGTCACCAAGGTACCACCCTGGGCAGCTGATGCCATGGGAGAGGCCGCCCGAGGCGGGGGGGGCTCATGGTGTCGTCCCGCTTCCCAGCTCTTCCTGAAGGAGCAGCTGTACCAGGCGCTGGAGGGCAAGCGGTCCCGTGCCCACCACCTGGCCGCGCTCACGCTCCAGCGCTACGCCCGCACCTTCTTCATCAAGCGACGCTTCCGCTCCCTCCGCCGAAAGATCGTCCTCCTGCAGACCCGGGCGCGGGGCTACCTGGCCAGGTGGGGGTCCTAGGGAGGTGGTGGGTGGCCAGTGGTGGGTGGCAGAGGATGACAGGTGCCCTCCTGCAGGCAGCGGTACCGGCGCATGCGGCGCACGCTCATCAAGTTCAGGTCGCTGGTGCACATCTACGTGAACCGTCGGCGGTACCTCAAGGTGAGGTGGGGCTGGCACACACCAGAGGGGTCCAGGGTGCCCACCCCCACCCTGCTGCATGCTCAGTGATGGGTCTGCAGAGGGCATAGAAGCACGCCAAGCCCCTGAGCCCCGCCAGACCTCATCGCCATCATCTCTTCCGTGCCCCGTGTCACCTCTTTGGGGTGAAAACCTGGCGATGCTGGGCAGGGCGGGGGGAGGCAATAGCAGCCCAGAGAAGTCCTGCTGCCTCCTGGTCTCCCTCCCAGTGGCGGGGCTCAGTGTGGCTGCTCTGCTTGCAGAGGAAGGAGGATGCCCGCCGGCGGGCAGAGGAGGAGAAGGAGAGGGTGAAGCAGGTAAGGGGGTGTGTGGGGGTGGTACTGGTGGTAGCCCACACCCTGTCACTCTTCTCCCTGCCATGTGCTCGCCCATCCCCGTGCTGCCAGCCAAGGCACCCGCGGGTGCTGGGGCAGAGAGCAGTGTGGTGAGGGAGTGCGACCCTGCGCTGCGCCGGCAGGAGCTGACAAGGAGAGAGGTGGTGGACGTCACCCACCTGGAGATCCCAGCAGAGCTGATGGGGCTGCTGGAGGCTGCTGTAGGTGAGCAGGTCCTGCACGGCTACCAGCATCACTCCCAGCCCCTTGTCCCCCTCCCCACGGTCATGCCGTAGCTGCCCGCTGTGCCGTAGCCTCCCGGGGGGTGAACGACGGCTGCGTGGTTCTCGTTCCTCCACCGCCGCTGATACCCGACTCGCAGCTCACCCTCCCGCTCGACATCAACGACTACCCCATGGCCAAGTACGTGCGGGTCCACTTCCAGGTAAGGTGGGCACCGTGGCCCAGCCACCGTGGCCCAGGTTTTGGGGAGTCCTCGGCACCCCGCTCGTGGCTGCATGGTTAGGTTCAGGGTCTCTGCCGCGGCTCCCCATCCACACCCTCCCACCGGGCTCTGCCCCGGCTTCGGCCCCGGGGGTGCCACGGGGTGTGAGAGGGGCTGGATCTGGGGTGGCTGTGGTGCTGCAGGGAGCTGGCTGCCGCCTCCCTCCCTCTCCGCGGGTTCCTGTCGTCTCCAGAAGCCGGGGGAACCCCGCTGAGGTTGCTGGAGAGAGACCCGCCGAGCCCTGCTGGACGCCCGACGCGGGGTAGATCCGAAAACGCTGGGGCGGGACACCAGGTCGCTTTGCTCCCGGGACCCCAGCCCCAGCTCTGGTCGCTTTGTTCCCTTCCTCCTTCTCTTCACCCTCTGTTTTTGCCATGTGCTTCTCAGTCCTTGGCATCCTGGAGGGCACTGGGGCTGGATTCTGCTCTCAGCCTCACCGAGGTGCCTGCATCTCTGGTGCTGCCAGCACAGCCTGACCCCCATCCCTCCCCCACTGCCCCATCCTGCACCCCAACCCTTTGCAGCCCCATAGTCCCCATCCAGCATCAACACCATGCTCAGGACTGTAGGGCTGGTTCCTCACGGCCTGAGGCTGTCCCAGGGGCCCAGGTAGCCACGGGTGCTGGTGTGACCACAGGAACCAGCGTTCGGGATGCTGACAGCCCCGCTGACGGCCCCACTCACCCGGCTGGATGAGGATCTGTGCCATGAGGCACTCAGCGTCTTCCAGCTGGTAGGTGAGATGGCACAGGGCCCAGCACCCTGGTCCTCTACCTGCTCCATGCCCAGAGCTGGAGGGAGGACCTTGCCGTCCCCATTGCAGATCCTGCGGTTCATGGGGGACCCAGGGCTGGGCGGCGCACAGGAGACCCTCTTTGGCAACTACATCGTGCAGAAGGGGCTGTCGGTGCCAGGGCTGCGGGACGAGCTCCTGGCACAAGCTGCCAACCAGGTCTGGCGTAACACCAACGTCAACAACGAGGAGCGGGGCTGGCTGCTGCTGGCCGCCTGCCTCAGTGCCTTTCCCCCCTCGGCTGCCTTCGACAAGTACCTGCTCAAGTGAGCCGGGGCTGGGGGCTGGGGCTGGGAATGGCTGGGAACCTCGGGGATAGCCTGGCGCTCGTGCCTGGGCATGCTGCTGGGGCACACTGCCTGGCATATGTGTCTGAGGATGCTGTCCAGGTCCTACCGGGTCCCTTCAGTTCCATTTGGGCCAGCCTGGCACACATACCCAGGGAATATGCTCAAATGTCTCCAGGATCCCTTGGGCTGTCTTGGTAGATATGCCAAGGATGCTACCCAGATCCTGCTAGGATGCTTAGAGGTCCCTCCATGGTTCCTGGGCCCAGCCTGGCACACACGCCCAAGATACTGTCCAGATCCTTCCAGGGATACTCTCAGTCCTTCTACAGTGCCAGCCTGGCATGTGCCCAGGGATGTTGCCAGGGTTCCTCCTGCAGCATCCTCTCTTCCCCACAGGTTTGTCTCTGACTACGCCTTCGCTGGCTACAAGCCGGTGTGCCAGCGCAAGCTGATGCAGGCCATGGCACGCTCGCAGCTGGGCACCGCCGCTGCCCGCACCTTCCCGCCCTCGCTGCTGGAGTGGACGGCGAACCGGCGGCAAGCCAGCATGGCACTGGACCTCCACTGCTTCAATGGTGCGGGGCTGGGGGCACAGAGAGAGTGAGGCTCAGTCCCAGTTTGGCCACCCTGCCACTCCTGCCCATGCCAATCGCCGCCTGTCCCTCCCCAGGTGACCAGTTCTCCTGCCCTGTCCACTCCTGGAGCACAGGCGAGGACCTGGCAGGGGATGTCCTGAAGCACAGGTACCCAGCAGCTTGACACCCTCCCACCCAGGGCTCAAGCGTGGGGCACAGCAGCACACTGGGGCCATTTTGGGTGACCCCAAGATCTGGAAGCTGGAATCCTCAGCTTATGGGCAGGGTGTCCCTGCAGAGCCAGGGCATCACTGCCAGCCAATGCCCATCCTCAGCATCCTGCTGTTGGCAGGGGGCTGGTGGAGGGCTGGCGTGGCTGGTCTGTGGCCATGAAGGCAGGTGCCCAGTGGGCTGAGCTGGCTGGCCATGACTATGTCCTGGACCTCATCTCCGACCTGGAGCTGCTGCGAGGCTTCCCCAAGCAGAAGTCCTGCTTCCTCGTCGCGTGGGAGGGGGCTGAGAGACACAGCAGGGACAGCCGGGCGTAGGTACCCGGGCAGGGATGGCAGGAAAGCACCAGCTGGATGGGTGCTGGCAGAGGCAGGGGTCGAGATCCTGGGAGGGAATCTGGCTGGCGCTGGGTGTTCAGTGAGGATGTCCTCTCCTCAGGATGCTGGGACATGGTTTTGATTTGGATGAAGTGCCTCCTCCCCCAGCTGTGAAAGCCCCCACGCTGCCATCCACCGAGCCCTATCACCCCCACGGTAGGGCATCATCCCACACAACCCGCTGGAGCTGCTGCTGGTGAAGCTCTGCCATGCTGGTGAGGCCCCCCCCCAGCCCCAGCTCATCCCTCTTTGTCTTCCAGCAGAAGGGGAATTTGGAGAGCCACGCACCCAGAAGGGTCTGGACCGATACCTGGACAGCCTCTTTGACCCTGTGCTCTCCTATGGCAATGGGGTGAGAGGAGCAATCCACTGCCCGAGGCAGAGGGGGTCCAGCATTTTGGGGGTATAGGTGGCTTGGCCTGCATCCCCTGATGCCTGTCCCCCAGGAGCTGGAGAAGCCAGCTGCCATCTCACAGAGGATGAAAGGAGGAGGCGGCGTGGGAGGTGGGGACAGTGGTGGTGACAGCCAGCGGAGCGCCCCCCCGGACACACGTCAGCCAAGGGGTGAGAGCCCTGAGCATCCTGCAGCCCAGCCTAGCTCCCTGCCTTGGTTTCCCAACCTGATCCTCGGTCCTTGGTGTGAGGGACACCCCGGTACCCAGCATCCTGCACCCAGCACCAGTGTGGGGCTGCAGGATGCTGAGCTCTCCCGCTTTGCTCTCATAGGTGCAGAGCCAGCCCCGTCCCCGCGGCCACCTCAGTCCCTGGTCAGTGGGGCAGGACCGGGAGGTCCAAGCCCTGCCCAGCCTCGGCTGTGGCGCAGCTCTCCCGGGGTGTGGGGGCAGCTAGCGGGGGCTGGGTGCTCACGGCGCGGTGTCCCTTGCAGGGCAGAGCAGCGGAAGGGACACCGGCACGTCCCGCCCAGCCCCGGCCCTACTCGCAGAAACCTGGTAAGGGTCCCCAGTGCCAGGAGGTGGCACCGGGGGCTCGTGGCACCAAACTGTGCCCAAGGTGTGGGGGCAGTGGCCGGGCCCCCATATCCACGTGCTTGGCCCCGCAGCACCCGTGGGCCGGCAGTGGCCGGGCGAGCTGGTGCGGAATTCCCGGCTCAACTCGGAGCACTTCCCGCGGCCCACGCATGACATCCGCAACATCATCCGGCAGTGCCAGCCCGCCCCACGCGGCTCCCAGCCCCCCAGGTACCCACCCCAGCCCTCCGGCAGGGCTGCAGGCATCTCTTGTCTGCAGGTGCCAGCCCAGATGCCAGGGTGCAGGTGGTGCCAGGATGCAGGAGATGCCAGGGTGAAGAGGATGCTGGGGTGTAGATGATGCTGGGGTGCAGGTGATGTCAGCATGCAGGAGAGGACAAGGTGCAGGTGATACCAGGGTACAGGTGATGCTGTGGGGCAGGTGATGTCAGGGGGAAGGTTCATCCACACGATCTTTGGAGTCCCTTCCAACCTGTGTGATTCTGGGATACAGGCAATGCCAATGCCAGTGTGTAGATTATGCTGGGGTGCAGGTGATGCTGGGGGTCCAGGCAATGTCGGGATGGAAGTGATGCCAGGGTTGAGGTGATGCCAAGGTGTTGCAGGTGATGTGTGGTGCTGTCTCTGCAGCAAGCTCTTTGGGAAGAAGCTGGACCCCCATGAGGAAGCCATGCAGATACTGAAGGAGCAGCTCTCGGCAGCCCAGGTGCCAGCAGCTGGGGTATGAATGCAGCCACCCCATGTCCCCCATGCCAGGCTTGGGGGAGCCACCAGCCCTGGCCACAGCACGCTTTCTGTCTTGCAGGGGCCCAAGGAGCTGGTGGCCACAGTGAAGCCGGTCACCAGCAGCAGGTACCAGCTGCGAGCACCGTCAGGGCATCTGGCAGCCACGAGGCCCCCAGGTATCACATGGCAGCACTGTGGCATTGGGGTGGCCAGAGGAGAGTGGGGTACCTCCTCCTCCTCCCAGGTGGCACTGGGTGATGCTTAATGCTGCCAGGAGCATATTCAGCTGCAGAGCATCCTCATAGGACAGCCTTTGTGCCCTGCTAAACCCTCCCTGCCCCACAGCTGGCCCCCTCGTGCCTCAGTTTGCCGGTATGGGGAGGGGCTGTTGGTGGTCCCCCCCCAGGGACACGCAGGGCTTTGTCCCTTTGCAGTCTCTGTCTCGCGGGAGCTGCCATCCGAGGGCCAGCAGGTCCAGACCCAGCTGCACCGGAGCTGCAGCGAGGACTTCTACACCTACCACAACGTGCCCTGGAGAATCTACATCCGCAAAGAGGTGTGGGGCGGGGCACAGGGGGACAGGAGGCTGTCACAGTGCTCTTTGATGAGCCAGGGCGCTGTGGAGTGGGTGGTGCTGGGGGTGCCACACCGCTTTCCCTCCTGGCAGGTTTTCTACCCCAAGGACAGCATCAACAACCCACTGCTGCTTGACCTCATCTTCCGGCAGGTAAGGCCCCCAAGCTAGCCCCAGAGCCCCTCTGAAGGTGCCCCAGGAGCTGGGGTATCTTCCCTGCCCTGGCTGCCCCACTGCTCCTTACCCCTTCTCCAGATCTTCAGTGACACCCTCTCCAACACCTGCATCCGGATCAGCCAGGAGGAGAGGCTCCGCCTGAAATCCCTCTTTGGTAACCTGCATCCCTGCTGCTCCTAGGCTGCGCCTCACACTTTGGAGGGGCCCAAACCAAAGGGTCTCACACCCCCAGCCACTCCTAGACACTCACCAGGGGATATTTCTCCCCACAGCTGAAAACAAACTGGACTCTTTCAGCCCCGTGGCCACTGAGAGTGTCAAGAGGGAGATCATCGCCGCGGCCAGGGACGGCTGTGAGGTTTATTTCTCTCGCCTCTTCCCTGCCACGGTGAGGGTCTGGCCACAGAGCAGGTCCATGTGAGGGGCACCACCCCCTTGTGTCCCCCCAGCTGAGGCAGTGTCCTGGCCCACAGGGCAGCGTGGGCACAGGCGTGCAGATTCTGGCCGTGTCCCACACTGGCATCAAGCTGCTGCGGCTGGTGAAGGGCACCAACGTCCCTGGGGAGCAGCTGCGGGTGCTGCGGGCATACAGGTAGGGGCGAGGAGCCCAGGTGCTGGGGCTGGGATGGGTGCTGTGAGTGTTGCAAGTTTCAGCCTGCCCTCACCCTGCCCCAGCTATGCCGATGTGCTGTTCGTGACCACCCCGTCCAGGAACATGCTGGAGTTCAACCTACGCAGCGAGAAGCTCATCCTCTTCTCCCCCAAAGCCCCCCAGGTCAAGGCCATGGTCGACCACTTCATCACAGAGCTCAGGAAGGTGTGGGGGGGCTGCTTGGGACATGTCCTGGAGGCTGGACTCCGCCTGTGTGTCCGCGTTTGGCAGGGTTGGGGGTAGGCAGTGGAGGGCACCCTGTAAATGGGACCATGCCTGGGGTGAGGAGGAGTCGAAGAGAGACAGCCTGGAGTGGTCCAGCGGCTGTGGGGTGCTTGAAGTCCCTGTGCTGCTTGGGGTGTGGGGGTGCATGGGTGCACAAACTGTGCCAGTCCCCCTTGTGTCCAGGACTCCCAGTACGTGGTGGCTGTGAGGAGCTACAGCCCAGAGGACGGGAGGCAGCTCAGCTTCCACAAAGGGGACATCATTCACCTGCAGCCACTGAAGCATCACGAGAGAGGTGAACAGCTCCCCACCGTCCCCCCTGCCCAAAAACCTTCAAGTGGGGGGCACAGGGATGGCAGGACTGGTGGCTTCACTGGCCTCAGAGGTCACCATGCCCTGGCCTTACATCCTGTGATGCGCCATGATGTCCTCACAGACCACTACTATGGCTGCGTGGTCCGCAAGAAGGTGATGTACCTGGAGGAGCTGAAGACAGGCACCCAGGATTTTGGTGAGTGCCACACTGTCCCTCTTGTGTCCCCAGTGTGTGCACACTACCCTGAGCTGTGTCCCCTCCTGCTGGGGCAACAGGTGGGATCCTGCCCCGCTCACCACTCAGCAGGATGGTTTGGGCTCGTTTTGGCATAGACCCAGTGCAGGGGGATGCTGCCCTGCAGTTCCCACCCTGGGCTGCACTGGGTGCTGCCCCACACCGCTGCAGACAGGGGGCTTTTTGCTCTCTGGGCTGTGCCTTTACCTCAAGCAACGCCAAACTGCAGCCATTTCCACCCCAAATCCACCGCCAGGCCCTCCCCCTGAGCCTGCTGGGGATGCTGGGGCAGGACAGATGCTTTTTTTGGGGGGACCCCCAGGACTGTCAGCCTGGGACCACCCCCTCCCTCTGCCTGGTGCAGGGTGGAAGTTCGGGGCCATCCATGGCAGGTCAGGGCTCTTCCCCACTGAGTTTGTGCAGCCCGTGGCAGCTCCTGACTTCGTCCACTTGCCCGCGGAGAGGAAGGAGGAGCCCAGGGACAAGCAGGGCAAGGTGGCAGCTTCGGCGGCCGTGGCTGCGGCCGTGGCCTCCACCACTGTGGCCCAGGAGCTGGACCGGAAAACCGAGGTGGGTGCTGGCTCTGGGGCTGTTGCCAGCATGGGGCCAGCTGTGCCCGGTGCCCATCGCCCCGCTCTGCAGGTGTCCCCTTCCAGCACCACCTTCGCGGAGGGTCCGGAGGGAGCCGGTGGCGAGCAGCTGGCAGTCGGAGCAGGCACCTGCCCCATGCTGGCCTTTGCCCAGCAGTATTTCCGTGTGGCACGGCACGGGACCATGTGAGTGTCCAGCAGTGGGAGAGGGACACCCCGTGGCAGGGATGCCCCTGCCCACTCGTCCCCTTGACCCTCCTGCAGGGACTCCTGTGGGACCAAGGACAAAGTGCTGGAGATGTTGACGTTCACCAAGGTACGGAGAACAAAGTTTCTTTGGGGTGCCTCTGCCCTGCCATCACCCTGTCCCCCCAGGGTCCTGGTATGCTC
This sequence comes from Dryobates pubescens, assembly GCF_014839835.1. Lineage (NCBI taxonomy): Eukaryota > Metazoa > Chordata > Aves > Piciformes > Picidae > Dryobates > Dryobates pubescens. Next base: position 1,824,138 of record NC_071615.1, on the reverse strand, counting down.
AGGATCTCCCCTTCCACCTCTCTCCCATCCCTCTGGATGTCCCTGGGAGCTGACCCTCTCCCCCTTCAGATCCCTATCCAGGAGTCACTCATTGAATTCGTGGATGGCGGCGTCAGCAAGCTGGCCACTGAGGCATTCCAAGGTAGGTGGAGGGGCACAAGCGCCTTGTCCCCCTGCCCTACAGCAATCCCCACCTTTGGAGAAGGCAGTTGGGGTGGTCCAGGTGGTCTTTAGCTCCTCTGGTGCCACTGCCCCTGTGCCCAGATGTTGCCCCAAGTCAAAGGAGCATGTCCTTGGGGAGGGGACAGGCTGAGCTGGCTCACCTGTGGCTTTGCTGTCCCCAGCTGTGATGAAGTTCATGGGTGACTACCCTCCACGGGGGCACACGGAGCTGGACACCATCTGCACCATCCTCAAGGTAAATCCCCCCCTGGGGCAGTGAGTCCTGGGGGTGGCCTGGGCAGGAGGGTGGCAGCCGGGTGGCAGCTGGGTGGCAGCTGTGCCTGTCCCCCAGCTGTGTGCAGAGCACGAGGTGCTGAGGGACGAGCTGTACTGCCAGGTCATCAAGCAGGTCACCAACAACACCAGCTCCAAGCCGTGAGTCCCTGCACTGCACCCACACTGCCCACTCCAGCCAGGGTAGCAGAGGCTGGCACTGGGGACAGTTGTGTCCCTGACTGGGCTGAGCTGCTCAAAGGTGGAGGGAGACTGAGGGACCCCACCTTTGAAGCAGGCTGCATTGTTCCCTGCACCTGATGGGTGCCTGTCCCTGGCTCTTCCTGGCAGGGACAGCTGCCAGAGGGGCTGGAGGCTGCTCTACATCCTTGCTGCCTACTACAAGTGCTCCGAGGTGCTCCGGCCCTTCCTCCTCACCTTCCTGCAGAACGCCAGCAGCCACCCGGAGCTGCCTTTCCAGGGTGGGTGCCGGGTGCAGGGTGGGGAAGGTCACTCACCACGGTCACACCAGGAGCCAGAGGTGCTTTAGCAGAGCCAACATCCCGGCTCAGCCCCGTCCCTCACCCTGCTCCCTGTCCCCGCCAGGCATCGCCAAAGCCTGTGAGCAAAACCTGCGGAAAACCTTCCAGTTCGGAGGCCGCAGCCTCTTCCCCAGCAGCATGGAGCTGAGGGCCATGGTGGTGAGGCTGAGTGCTTCTGGGTGCCTACGGGGCAGGTCTGATGCCAGCTTGAGATTCCCCCTGGAGGTTTTGGATCCCCACCCCATGGGCTTCAAACAGTGCCATGGGGCTGAGCTGATGGCCCCTTGCTGGGGGTGGGTCTGTGCTCTTTTGGGGGATCTGCTCTCCAGGGGCGTAGCTTTGGGGGTCCCTTTCAGGGGTATCCCAGTGGAGCAGCAGCTCTGTGCACGTGGGGTGGGGGGATTATGGGTCACCCAGGCAGGATGAGCAAGATAGTTTGGGGATCTGGGGTGTCCATTGGGGTCCTGCTGTGAGCAGGAAGCCCCTGCTGCACCCCAGCGCGTCCCTACCACGCAGGCCGGGCGCAGTGCCAAGCGCCAGCTCTTCCTCCTGCCTGGAGGCATCGAGAGGCACCTCAAGATCAAGACCTGCTCGGTGAGTTGGAGGGGTCAACAGATTTGGTGTCCCCCTGGCTCATGCTGACCCCCTGGCCGTAGGCACTCTGAGGGTGCAGATGCCTTGCCCCTGAGTTGGGGACTTTGTCCTCTGGGAAAGGGAGACCCCTTTTCTTGGCAGGGAGGGGGTGGGGTGGTGTTACATGGCATGAGGCCAAATGCAGGACCAGTTGGTAGCACGGGGATGTGGCATCGACCCAGCTGCCCGTCCCCATGCCCAGGTGGCTCTGGATGTGATCGAGGAGCTGTGCTGCGAGATGGGGCTGCAGCAGCCCGAGGCTCTCGACGAGTACATCCTCTTTGTGGTGACCGAGAGAGGTGAGGGGTTGGTGGGGCCGGGGTGGCCGTGCCACACAGGCGGTGGCCGTGCTGAAGCTCCCTGGGTGGCACAGGGCAGAGCGTGCGGCCGCTGACCCGCCGGGAATACGTCCTGGACGTGGCCGCCGAGACGGAGCGCAGGGACACCAACTACACCTTCTGGTGCCGCCGTGTGGTCTGGAGCCAGCCCCTCAAGTTCGACAACGAGCTCTATGTCACCGTCCACTACAACCAGGTCTGGCCACCCTGCCAGGCTACCCCTGGCACCGCCTCCACACCACGCCCTCGAAGCGTGCCCTGTCCCCAAGCCGTGTGGCTGTGTTCCGTCCCCTCCCAGGTTCTCCCTGACTACCTCAAGGGGCTCTTCACCGTCCTGCCGCCGGCGAGGCCAGCAGAGCAGCACTTCCCACACGTGGCCAAGCTGGCTGCCCTCCAGCACCGAGCCAAGGACCACCACCACCCCCCCACCACGTATGGCCCGCGGTGGGGGACATCCCATGGGGGGTGGGACCCGCTGGCCAACGCTGACCTCGGGCTTCTTGCAGGAGGGAGATGCAGGACTACATCCCCCCGCAGCTCTTCCGCCTGCTGAAAGCCCAGTCCTGGCTCCACATGGTGACCCAGCACATGCAGCAAGCCCAGGCCCTCAGTGCCCACCAGGCCAGGGCACAGTTCCTGGGTGAGTGGGCACAGAGTGGGCAGGTGATGGTAACAGGGAGGTGATGCTGCTAGGGATGCAGTGCTAATGAGGACACAGTGCTAATGAGGATGTGCTGCTGCTGGGGACATGATGCTGCTGGTGAGGGGTCTGGAGCACAGCCCTGTGAGGAGAGGCTGAGGGAGCTGGGGTTGCTTAGCCTGCAGAAGAGGAGGCTCAGGGGAAACCTCATTGCTCTCTACAACTACCTGAAGGGAGGCTGTAGCCAGGTGGGGGTTGGTCTCTTCTCCCAGGCAAGCAGCACCAGAACAAGAGGACACAGTCTCAAGCTGTGCAGGTGAAATTTAGGCTTGATCTTAGAATGAAGTTCTTTACAGACAGAGAGATTGCCCCTTGGAACTGACTGCCCAGGGAGGTGGTGGAGTCAATGTCCCTGGAGGCATTTAAGAAAAGCCTGGATGAGGCACTCAGTGCCATGGTCTGGTTGATTAGTCAGGGTTGGGTGATCAGTTGGAATTGATGATCTTGGATGTCTCTTCCAACCTGGCTGGTTCTGTGTATAGTCGAATTCACAGGATGCTGCTGGAGGGGCGATGGTGCTGGGGATGTGATGCTGATTGTGTCCTCCTAATGAGGACAGAATGCTAATGAGGATGCAAAGCTGCTGAGGATGTGGTGCTGCCCAGGAGGCGATGCTGCCAGGGATGTGATGTCAACAAAGATGAGATGCTGGCTGGGATATGCTGCTGCTGAGTGGCATCTCTGTGGGGAGAACCCTAATGGCCTGGCCCAAAGCCTGGGGTGCTGCAGGGCCAGCAAGATGGGTCAGCATCCCTGGAGGTGTTTAAGAAAAGCCTGGATGAGGCACTCAGTGCCACGCTCTGGTTGATTAGATAGGGTTGGGTGAGGTCTCTTCCGACCTGGTTGATTCTGTATGATCTAGAATCAGAATTGTTTTGGGTGAAGAGACCTTTCAGTGATCATCAAATCCAACCTTTAACCCAGCACTGCCAGGTCACTATTCAACCACATCCCTCAGCACCACATGTCCATGGCTCCTCAATCCCTCCAGGGATGGAGACTCCTCTACTGCTCTGGGTAGCCTGAGCCAGGGCTTGACAACCTTTCCAGGGAAGAAATTGTTCCTCATGTCTAACCTAAACCAGCCCTGGCACAACTGGAAGCCATTTGCTCTTGTCCTATCACTTGTTCCTTGGGATTCTGGAATAATTTCAATATTCATGGTGCTGAGACCTTGTCCTCCACCCTGCAGGGCTGCTGAGTGCCTACCCCATGTTTGGCTCATCCTTCTTCTACATCCAGAGCTGCAGCAACAATGCCATCGTCTCACCCTGCATCCTGGCTGTCAACCAGAATGGCCTCACCTTCCTCAGCAAGGACACCCATGTAGGTGGGGGGCTCATGGTCCTGCGGGTACCGTGTTTGCCCTGCTCTTTCTCCAGGGACAGAGCCAGGTGGCCCCATGAGATGTGATGGCAGATGAGAGGTGACGTCCCTCTCTGCAGGGGATGGGATCCCCAGGTCTGGCCCCAGCAGGCCACCTGTGCAGTGGAGCTGCATAGCTGGCTCCCATACTGCTCTCATCAGCAGCCACTCTGGTCCTCAGTCCCCTTACTGGTGTTCCCGGGGTATGTGGACCATCCTCCCCATCCATCCCCCCTCCAGGAGCCCATAGCCAAGTTCTCACTGAAGGAGATTCAGTCAACACGGACACAGCGACCCACAGCCGGGTCCAGCTACCCCTACGTGGAGATCACGCTGGGTGACCTCCTGGCGCAGAGCATCACCCAGCTCCAGCTGGAGCAGGTAGGGGACACTCGGGGGTGGATTCTGGGAGTGTCCTGCTGGGATTTCCGTGGTGGCGATACAGCGTGTCCCCCTTGGCAGGGTCTGGAGCTGTGCCGTGTGGTGGCCGCGCACATGGAGATGCTGCTGGGCGCTCGGGAGAAGAGGCTTACGCTGCCGCCCAGTGAGATCACTCTGCTCTGAGCCCACCAGGACCCCGCCATGGACCCCTGCCACCGGCGACAGTGGATCCCAGGATGTCCCCTGCCTGGCTGGCAGCCACCGTCCCCCCCTATCCCCTCGCTGTTGTACTTGGGGTTTTATACACAGCCATGAGCCCGGACTGACTCGGCATCCATGGTTTTGTGCTGCGCTCAGTGCTGCGGAGGGCTGCCCCCGTTCTCCCAGCCCCCTGCCTCAGTTTCCTGCATCCCCAGTCCTCAGTTTCCCCATCTCTGTTCCCTGGTTCCCCCGCTGCCTCAGTTTCTCTCGCGTCTCCGTCTCCCCATGTTCCCGCGCGTCCCTTTCCCCCATGCACCAGGCTCCCCCAGCCATGTCCCTCGCTCCGCCGCCGGCAGTCCCGGCGGTTGCCCGGTGTCGAGTTACTGGATCGCAGCTCCCCCGGGTGCCCCCCTCCCTCGCCAGCTGTCTCGCTCCTCCTGCCCGCCAGGGGGCAGTCGCGCTCTTGCTGCGTGCCCACAGGCACCCCAGCGGACACCCCAACCTTTCACCCGTGAGGCCCCCGCGCCGCCCGCCCAATGAGCCGCCGGCTCGGGCCGCTCGCGCCTGCCACCTCGACCAATCAGTGCCGAGCCGGCAGGCGGGGCATGGCGGCGCTGCCGGTAGCCGTTACGGCGCGGGGCGGCGGGCGGAAGTGGCGGCGGTGGCCGGGCCGGGGCGGAGCAGCCGTACGTACGTGCGTGCGAAGGGGCGGGGCCGGGAGGGGGGGCGGTGGCGGCGGCGGTGGTGGCGCGTGCGCGGCGGGGCGGGGCGCGCTCGGGGGGCGGCCCCGCGGCGATCCGGGATGTCGGGCTGGCTCCTGGTGACGTAGCACGCCGCGGGAAGGGCCGCGCGACACAACCGGTCGCTGTCCCCGCCCCCCCCCCCCCCGGACCGGACCGGGCCGGGTTGGGCCCTCTCCATCTATTTCCGCGTTCCTGACTCCCGTTATGGGTAGTACCGCGGCGACGGGAGCGGGCAGGGCACCGTGCAGCGCCGGGGCCGCCGTTGGGCATGTGCCAGGCCTGGCCGCCGCGTGAGCGCCGCCGCCGGCACTGGCAGCATTGTCCGCGGGCGAAGCCGTGAGTGTGGCGTCCACGGGGCTGCCTCCGTTTCATCCCGGGAGGGGCGGGAGGGAGGAGGTGGGCGGGAGCCGTGTTGCCTACCTGGAGGGGAAATCCCATCTTCTCGGGGCGGGGGTGGCGGGGAGAGGGGGCACGGGCGGTCACGGTGGCGGAGGAGGGGGTGGTGGTGGTGATGGTGGTGGTGGGGGGGGTGGTGTCCCGTCCTGACCTCCCTGTTCCTCCGGGGCTCTTCCAGGAGGGCGGCGGGTGCCATGAATAGCAGCTGCGCGTCCCCCGCCGCCGCCGCCAGCCGCCGCCTGCAGAGCCGGGATCGATAGAGGCGGGGGCTGCGGACGCACTATGGCCGGCACCGGCTACACGGACCTGCGGGAGAAGCTCAAGCACATGATGCCCTACCGGGACGGCCACAAAGGCAGCGGTGGCAGCCTCCCCCGCGAACCCCCTGAACCTCCCTACGACCGCAAACGGCGGCACCAGGATTCCGGTTCCGAGCCCAGCGACTACGAGGAGCAGAAGGAGGAAGAAGAAGCTCGGAAAGTCAAAAGCGGCATCCGCCAGCTTCGGCTCTTCAGCGCCGAGGAGTGCGCCAAGATCGAAGCTCGCATCGAGGACGTGGTGTCCCGGGCGGAGAAGGGGCTCTACAGGGAACACACGGTGGATCGCGCCCCGCTGCGGAACAAGTATTTTTTCGGGGAGGGTTACACCTATGGGTCTCAGCTGCAGAGACGAGGCCCCGGCCAGGAGCGGCTGTACCCGCGGGGAGAAGTGGATGCCATCCCTGAGTGGGTGCACGACTTGGTGATCAGGAAGCTGGTGGAGCACCGGGTGATTCCCGAGGGCTTTGTGAACAGTGCCGTCATCAACGACTACCAGCCGGGGGGCTGCATTGTCTCCCACGTGGACCCCATCCATATCTTTGAGAGGCCGATCGTCTCTGTCTCCTTCTTCAGCGACTCGGCGCTCTGCTTCGGGTGTAAATTCCAGTTCAAACCCATCCGAGTTTCGGAGCCTGTTCTCTTCCTGCCCGTCAAGAGGGGAAGCGTCACAGTGCTCAGGTAACGCGGCCGTGCTGCCCAGGCCTCCCTCCCGCCGGGGGCTCCCTGCTGCCGGGGCCCGGTTGTGTAACGTGAATCACGAGGCACGGGGATGCACACCCCGCCGGCGGCGGCGGCTCGGGCTTGATCTCACCCTCCTGCAGGCGTGCAGGGTCTTGCTGTGGTGCAGGGGGTGAAGAAATGATCTTGGGGGGTGGTCCTGCTGGTGGGTGAGGATTTGAGTGAGTGATTGATGGGGGGGTGGCCTCTCTGCAGGCTTTGAGGTGAGTCCTGGCGGGAGCTGGGCTGCCTGCGGAGCTTCGCTTCGCTGTAAATGGTTAAAAGAGCAAATCAGGCACAAAATGGAGCCTTTGCTCAGCACAGCAGCTGGTTGGGACTGGGCTACTGGGTCTATTTTTAGCTGGGCCAGTGCCTCCCCACCTGACCTTAAGCGTGGAGAGGAGGTGTGAATGGCCTCGTCTGCCCAGTTTGCAAACTGGGAAGACGAAACTGGAAGCGTATGGGGAGAGTGGAGTGCAGAGCTCCGTGGGACTGTCCCTCGGAAGCGTGGCACGTCACAGGCACAAGGAAGGACTTGATGTGCGTTCTGGCAAGCGGGGGAAGAGCAGTGGAGGTGAAATGACCTGCCCAAGGTCACGCAGCCGGCCGGTAGCAAGGCTGGGGTTGGCACTGGGAAATACCTGCTGCCTAATTCCCTCTGCCTTCCAGTAGGTGCTGGGCAGGCAGAGCAGGTGAGGGGACAGGCAGGTGCTAGGCAGGACCCACCAGCGGTCGGGTTTTCTGGAGGGCAGCTTGAAGCCCGGCGCTGGGGCTGCGTGATGCGGTGAGCACCCAGTCCCCGCTGTCCCTGAAGGTCAGAGTGAGCCCTGCCAGGAGCAGCAACCACTTGGGCTCTGCCAGCAGCGCTCCAAGCTACTAACTCTACCTTCGGGTTTGGGGTTTGGGTTTTTTTCGGTTTGGTGAAGGTCCAGGTCGGTTTTCAGGGCTCCCAAGGCTGTGTAACACAATCGCTTGCTTTGGCTTGTAAAGTGATCGCCGCAGGGTTCGGGAAGGAATTTCCCCCCCCTTCCCCAGGAGCAGGCGGCCTCGCACCGTTGAGGCATCAATAATAAATGGGGAGATCTCAGGGAGCTTTTATCTGGGAAAGCTGCACAAACATTAACTAATCCTGGCCCTACCCCCGGCGTTAGGTAACTTCTCCGGATTAGGGATGAGGGAAGCTGAGGAGGGAAGTGGGAACGGCGCTGAGGACGTTCTCTGGTCCCCTGGTGGATTGAAGAGGGCAGAGGTCAGGGTGATTCTGTGAAATAGGACCTGGGGGACCTGTCCTTTTACTGCAGAGCAAGCTCGGCCCCGGGGGATGGAGAGAGCTGGGTGTGAGGCAGCCCTTCTGCTCCCGACTTCAGACATCAGAAGGGGAATCTTTTTATACCCTGATTTTCCTGCTAGTGGTCATAGAATCACAGAACTGTCCAGGTAGGAAGAGACCTTTGAGATCATCGAGTCTAGCTGCTCTCCTTGAGCTCACAATCCCATCACTGCTGCTCAGCAACTGTCACTAAACTGTGTCCCTCGGTGCCACATCTTTTAAATCCCTCTGGGAATGGTGACTCCATCACCTCCCTGCCAGTGCCTGAGAGCCCTTCCTGGAAAGGATTTTTTCCTAATATCTAACCTGAACCTTCCCTGGCACAACTTGAAGCCAGTGCTGCCTTGCCCCAGGGGGGCTGGGGTTAATAGTTGTCCTTCCTTCCACAGCTGGAGGTGGGTTCTTTGGGGTGTTTGAGGAGCATTTGGTTGCTTAAAAGCATCCCGGCAGGCTCGGTCTGCAGTCTTGTAGTCAGAGCCGCCAGGAAAACTCATGGCCTTATGTTTGAAGGCTGAAGACTTCGCAGTGGAGGGCGGTGGGAGGAGGCAGAGGTGCTTAGCTGTGTTCCAGGACCGGAGAATGATGTCTTCTTGTCTCCTAAAACTGCTGGGAAGAGGCAGCTGGCTCCGGGCTCCGGCAATTGGAACCGGGCGTCTCCCAGGCCTGTGTGTTGGGGTTGTTGGCCAGCACCACCTGGGTGCTGTAATCAGTGTGGTAACGTGGCTGAGGCAATGGTACAAATCAAACGGAGGTGCTATTTCCCCCCTCAAATGAGAAGGTTGTTTTCTGGCCGACCCACCGCAGGCATTCCCTAGCTTCATCCGGGGTTAGATGTTCTGCTTTCCAGCAAATAATGGAATCGGGGGAAAAGGAGAGTCTTTCACTTTGGGTGCAGCACTTAGCAGATACTTAGCACTCACTTAGGAGAGATTCAGCCAAAGTGATTGTTCTGTGGTGATATGGTCTTGGCTGGAAGCGAGCTGCTGGCCTCCGGATCTCCCCTCTAACCCCAACAATTCAGAGGGAGCAGGGAGAGATGCAGGCTCTCGGGAGTGTACCTCCAAAATCCAGCCCTTGGTCCTGTTTAAGTCAAGTCTCCAAACTTGGCTTTTTCTCCTCTCGGTAAACAGTTGCTGCAGGCAGTTGCCCTGGAGATAGAGAAACGGCGCAGCTAGAAATGGCATTCTTGTAATGTCTGTGATTCAAATAGTGCTGGGTCAGTGGCTGCTGCTGGCACCCTGCCTCTCCCGGGCCGCCAGGGTGGCTACATGCCTTGGGTTACCGTGTGGAAGTCCTGAGGAGCTAGAGAGGAGCTGGGTCTCTCTCTTTTCCCCTACATCATGCTCAGGCTCTCCTCACCTCCTGGTCCTGCTTTCGGCAGTCCTGAGGAGCTAAAGAGATGAATCTCTCTCTCTTTTCCCCTACATCATTCTCAGGCCCTCCTCAAATCATGCCTGTCCTGTTCCTGCTTTCAGCAGCCTATTCCACATTGTCCTGCCGATTTGTAGGTACCTGCAGGAGGGAGATTGAAGAGAGGCTTTGCCTGCATCCCCTCCCCTTGACTTTATTTGCTTGTTTCATTTGCTGCAATGAAGCTGAGGGGACCCAAACATTTCTCTTATGAGGAAGGACTGAGAGAATTGGGTCTTTTGCTCTGGAAAAGAGAAGACTGAAGGGGATCTCATCAGTGCTTAAAGGGTGGCTGTCAGGAGGATGGGAGCAGTCTGTGTTCAGCGGTGGCCAGTGACAGGACAAGGGGTAGTGGGCACAAACTTGAGTATCAAGTTCCATCTAAACATGAGGAGAACCTCTTTCAGGGTGATGGGGCACTGGAACAGGCTGCCCTGGGAGGTGGAGGAGTCTTCATCTCTGGAGACATTCAAAACCATCCTGGACGTGTTCCTGTGTGACCTTTTCTAGGTAAACCTACCTTGGCAGGGGGGTTTGACTTGATGATCTCCAGGGGTCCTTTCCAGCCCCTACCATTCTGTGATTGTGTGATACTGTGGAGCTTCCAAACACTTGACCCTGCCTCTGATTCCCTGGGAAGCATTCAGTCTTCAAAGGATAGGTTAGTGTTGGAGGGTGGAACTGAGGTTCCCCTGGCTGGGTTGGGCACCTCTGCGAGCGGGACAAAGGCTGAGCCACCCCATGACCTGCTAAGGAGCCTTCCAGCAGAGCCCTTCTTCCTGTCTTGCATCTGGGGGAAAGATTTGCCCTTGTAGGTGCTGCTCTTTTCAGACTCAAGCTGGATCTCAGTTCTGTGGACCAGTAGGTGTCTGCTGGGGGCTGCTGCCAGGACCATGTTTGTGGATTTTCTTTAAGAGGAATTTGATAAGCATCAATCAATAGCAGCAGTGGGGAGGAGACAGAGGAATTTGCCTGTTCATCTGGGGAACATGTGCTCTGCCAAATGGTTAGGCTGGGGAAAAAAAGGGGAGCCAGCTGGAGGGGTGCAGAGCCAGCTGGGGTGGGTGGTTCCAGACGGACCCCTGCCCCGCAGCCGCTCTTGTAGGGAGCAAATCTGAGCCATCAGCCAGCTTTTGTTTAACTGCCAGGTGTTGCATCTCAGCACCCTGGTTGGAAATAGTGTAGCTGCAGACAGCCAGAGGAGTAAATGACCCAAAATAGCACTTGCCAGGTTCTGAGAGCTGAAACACCATAAGGGCTTCCCTTCTGCAGCTGGCGAGCACCCCGGGGCCTCTCCCCGCTGCTTGTAAGGGCGGTGGGAAGAAACAGCCACGGTGTTTGTCCCTCCTCTTGTCTCCAGGCTTGCCTGGTGGTAGCAGTCTCTGGTGGGTGAACCTGCTTTCTTTCCAGCTGGAGGAATCCCTCCACAGCTGCCTGGATTAGGTGTGTTTCCAGAGAGGTCTGGTCCCTCAGAGCAGGCTGCTGGCGCGGAGGACGATCTGTGAGTGCCAGTGGTGATGAGGCCAATAGATCTGTTCAAGCTTTGCTTGAACTGGTTGGTGTCACATCTGTGGTTTGAGGCAGCAGCTTTCCTGGAGTGTGAGCAGCTCCTCGAGCAGCTCCTGTGATGGGGCACTGTGAGGTCCCTCTGCCTCTGATCTGGCCTGGCTAGCATCGGTCCCTTGAAATATTTCCTGTTGGAGGCTCTGTAGAGCTTCAGGGCCTCCTTTGTGGTGGTGTTTGTACAAAAGTCTGCTTTCATCTCCACGTGGATCAGTTGTGGCTGAGCAGCAGCTCTTCTGGAATGAAAAAGACTCTTGGAGAGGAGTTAGGGGTGTAAGATCTGAGAGGCTCTGTAGGAGTTGGGGTATTAGCTGAGGGAGCACGTGGAGAGCATCTGCATCTCCCTGTGCTCTGGAAAATGCTTTAGGCTGGAGATGTCATGCTCAGGTGTTCCCATGGACAGCAGTTCAGGGGGTTTGTCTCTTATCTCATGGTTTCTGGGCAAGAAATCTCGGGGTAGACCCTCAGTATCCTGGTTGGTGGTTTGGGTCCCTTCTCTGCCCCTTCCCCCATCATCAGGATGTGGCAGGACCGGGCAGTGTGTGAGTCAGTGCTGGCACAAAGCAGAATACAACCAAACAATCTCTTTCTTCCGTTTCTCTGCCTGGTGCCTGTGCAAAGCCCTTCACTGGGGGGTGACACAGAGATGCCTCCATTGTCTGCTGGGGTTTCCCACACTGGTGTGACTCTGGGGCAGACTGATCGGTCCCCATTAGGGCCTCGGATGGGGTGTCAGGGCTGTGGCACCTGGGACCACAAACTGTGCCTGAAAGTAGGTTCCAGCTTGAGGGGTGAGGACACATGGCCAGGCTGACCATCTGGTGATGGGGAGCACAGGTCTAGAAGCAGGCCTGTCCCTGATGCTCAGGGTGTTGAGGGTGTACCGAGGTGAGTGTTAACCTGGGTGATGTTAATGCAGTCACTGGAGCCTGACTCAGAGATTCCTGCACCACCAGAGAGCATCATTATAAAGCCCTTCACATAATGTTGTCATGCTCTGCAGTGCCTCAGAGGATGGAGGGGATGGACATCAACCTCTCTTGTAACTGACCAGAGACTCTTAGCTCTCTCTTCCAAGCAGTAAATCCATCCTTGAGAGATGTGCGTTCCTGGTGAGTGGGAGGGTTACCTAACCAGATAAAGGAGACCCAGACCTGTTCCCAGAGCAGGCCTGTGTGTGCCTGAGCTGCTTGCAGTGTCCTCAGTAACCTGCAAGCCATTGACCCAGGCTGTGCTCCTGGAGGGCTGGTTGATGGCTGGCTGACAGCAGCTTCGTGATCAGGCTTTGTGAGGAGAGCAGGCTGGGTGATTCTGCTTCAGGTGAAACCAGCCTGGCTTGGTGTGGCTTGAGCAGCCTTCACCCAAGCCCTTTCAAAGGCACTCCTGTCCTTGGCAGCCATTTCAGGAGGTTCTGATGGTGTTTTAACTTCTCTTTCACCCTGCAGTGGACTCTAGAAGGCTCTTTGGTGAGCAGCCACTCTCCAAACAGCAGGTAGAGGGCAGGCCCACCTCTCAGACTGGCTCACAGCACCCATGCAATGAGATGTGCTCCTGGCAGGCTGGGTTGTGTGTCCCAGCAGTGGCTGCTCTCCTCAGACCTGCCATGATATGTGCTGTGTTGCACCCTGGGAGATAAACAGCCACCAAAACCCACTCCTGTGTGTTGTGGGTAGCTGGGCCCCTTGCTGGCCATGATTTTCCTCCAGCCTGCTAGGAGCATGGAGTAGGTGAAGTCATCTCAGAGTGAAACACTCCTGCCAAAAGCTCCTGCAGGTGTAGCTGCCTGAGCCTGGTGTAATTTTCCTTGGCCTGGGAGCTGTCTCACCTCGTGAGCCCTGTGGCAGGGTGGTTTTAGGGGTGCAGCTTGGTGGGCAGGTCTGGATTTGAAGGTCACCCCATGTGTGTTGTGTTGGTTGGGCTGTGCTGGGCGGGTGATGTTTGTACCTCGGCTGAGGATGTGCCACACAGCAGGGAGCGGCAACGGTGCTGAGACAGCAGCATCTGTGCCCAGGTTGGAGGGAGAGACACTCAACTCTTGGCACCACTGCACCCCCTCCTCAACCAACCAGATTCTCATCGACCCTGGTGCATGTTTGTGTCTCTGTGTGCTGCATACCTCAGCCTCCAGAGATGCTTTTTCTCAGGGGCATACAGGAGGAGATACTTCGGAGCAAGGTGCTGATTCCCACCCCCGCCCCGTTCCTAATCTCTTGATAAGTGAATTGGTTGACATTCCCTAAACTCATTTCCTGCACCTCTTATTTCACAGTGTTGTGGCAGGCAGTGGTTTAGCCTCTGATGTAGCCTAAAAAAAGAGTCAGCACCCCCCCCACCCCCCCCAACCACCAACCCTGAGTGTCCTCATTCTTTCCTGAGGTCCCTTCCTTCCTGTACGTCTGGCTGCTGTGTGCCTGGGGAATGGTGCTCGGAGGAGGGATTCCTGGTGGAGGTTAGGAAATGACTGGCCAGCACTGTGGCTGCAGACAGCTCTCTGCTTTTCTGCCTGTCACCTTTCTGAGTGTGGCTTTCTGTTTTCTGTTGTCAGTGGATATGCAGCTGATGAAATCACACACTGTATCCGACCACAGGACATCAAGGAGAGGAGAGCCGTCATCATCCTGCGAAAGTAAGTGCTGCAGCCCCCGAGACAGCCAGAGAGAGCTGGAGCTGGTGGTGTGAGATTTCCTAAGGTGCTTTTAAAAAGAACACTTCTAAACTGTCTTGCTTGTTCATTTGTTGGCTTGATCTCACATCTTGATTAGATGTCACTCTGGGGCTTGTGTCTTGCGATGCCCGTGGCTTAGCTGGCGGAGGTGGATGGAGCTTGTTCCCGAGGAGTTAATCACTTCTTGGCTCTGTGCAGCAGAGCTTCATTGTCATGTCTGGGTTTGCAAGTCCTGTTTGTGTCCAAACACCTGGCTTTCACTGGCTCCCTCACTCTAAACAGCTAGGGTTTCAGGCTCTCTTGTCTGGGGCTGTGTATTCAGGTGTCTGATCATCTGATACCACCTGTGTGAGCTACCTGGGCAGTCCTTTGAAGCTGGTGCTTGTGGTGAAGAGTCTCCTATGAAGCAGATAAAATGGGTTTTAGTAGCTTGGCTTTAATTTCCCTGGGAGAAGGAGGAAGATGCTGGCTTTGAAGGGAAATGAGTGCAGCACGTTTAGTGATCACTCTGGAGAGCTTGTCCTTGGAGCTGGTGTTGGGAAGCCAAGCTCTGTAAGGTGTTTCAGAAGATGCTGCTGTCTTGATGGCATTTCATCAACCACTGCCTCTCCCTAAGGCTTGTAAGAAAATGGAGGAAAAACAAACCACCCCCACCCCAAACTCCCTCAGTATGACCTCATTTTGTGCCCAGAAGTGTCCTCTACTCTGCCCTGGTGAGAACTCACCTGGAGTATTGTGTCTGGTTCTGGGCTCCCCACTTCAAGGGGGACAGGCTGGAGAGAGTCCATGAGGCTATGAGGATGATGAAGAGACTGGAGCACTGCCTGGGGAGGAGAGGCTGAGAGCCCTGGGGGTGTTCAGCCTGGAGAAGAGAAGACTGAGAGGGGATTTAATAAATGTTTATAAATATCTGAGGGCTGGGGGTCAGGAAGGAGGGGACAGGGACAGGCTCTGCTCAGCTGCACCCTGGGACAGGACAAGGGGCAGTGGACATAAACTCCAGCACAACGTGACCTCAACCATGTCCCTCATCACCACATATGTGCCTCTTCTAAACACCTCCAGGGATGAGGATTCAGCCACCTCCCTGGGCAGCCTGTTCCAGTCTTTGAGAACCCTTTCAGTGAAGAAGTTTCTTCTAATGTGCAACCTAACCCTCCCCTGGTGCAACTTGAGGCCATTTCCTTTGTGTCCTATCACTTGTTACCAGGGAGAAGAGGCCAGCACCCACCTCACTACAGCCTCCTTTCAGGTAGCTGCAGAGAGTCATAAGCTATCTCCTCGGGTCATAGCCTGCAGGGGAGAGAGGCTGGATGAGGGAGAAGCTGGTGTGATGGAGGTGGTGGTTTCTTCTGTAGCTGTGTCCCGTTCAGGGCCCTGACTGACCTAGTGTCAGAGCAGCAGAGTCTCTGCCCAGTCCTAGCCAGCCATGGGCTGCCTGGCCTGGCAGACTGGCTGAAACCACAGCAGGATTTATTTCCTTACATTCTCTTGAGCAAAGTGGAAACCCCCTGGTAATTCTTCGTGTGTAATCTCCCCTGGAGCTCGGGAGCCCCGGCGGGTGCTTGGCCCTGGCCTGTTTGCCAAAGGGTGTGCTCTGATGGCTGCCAAACAGAGCTCATTAATTGCTGCTTATCCCCTGTGGGGGCGGCTGGGCCACTCCTGCCTGCGCAGCAGGGCTGCTCTCACCTTTGTCCTCGCTCACATCCCCAGGGCCTGGACTGCTGCAGCAGCTGCCAGCCCCTGCTCCTGCATCACGAGACTTGCTCTGCAGCCTCCAGTGGTCTCTTATGCAAGCAGGAGAAGGCTGCTTCCTCTGGTAGCCTGAGAGGCACGGGAGGGAGCAGCAGCCTCCTTAAAAGTCCTGGTGGCCAAAACCAGGGGCAGCTGAGGTGGTTTAGTCTGAGGCTGAGGGGGAAGACCCTCTGGCTCTCTCCAGCTCCCCAGAAGGATGTTGTGGGGAGGTGGGTGTTGTTCTTTTATAGAATGACAGAATTGTTTTGTTTGGAAAAGACTTCTAAGATCCAGCTCTCAGCCAGCCTGACACCACCATGGCCATCAAACCATGTCCCCAGGTGCCATGTCCACACATCTCTCCTCACCAGTCACAACTGACAGGACAAGAGGAAGTGGCCTCAAGTTATGCCAGGGGAGGCTAAGGTTGGATGTTAGGAAAGACTTCCATCCCAAAAGGGTTCTGAAGGACTGGAACAGGCTGCCCAGGGAAGTGGTTGAATCACCATCCCTGGAGGTGTTTCAAAGCCATCTTGCTATGGTGTGTAAGGATATGGTGTAGTAGAGGCCCTGGCAGAGTTAGGTAATGGTTGGAGTTGATCCTGAAGATGTTTTCCAACCATGGTGGTTCTGTGAGTCTGCATGAATCAGCCTCAAGCTTTCTGGTGGGATAAGAGCAGCTGAGTCAGAGAGAGGCATAAACTTTGCTGCAGCTTGGAGCTGGGGTCCTGGGCTCTGATCAGGCTGCCAGAGCTTTCTGGGCCTCAAGGGGTTTCAGTCTGGATCTGCACTTGCCTCGACTCTGCGTGGTTCTGGAGATGGATTTTGCTGGCAGTAGCAGGAGAGCAAAGCTGCATGAGCTGGAGGAGCAGCTGGGTTTTGCAGGATGCTTGGGAGTGGTGTGGTTACCAAGTAGGTCAGAAACACTTCAGTGCTGTAGTGGGATGAAATTTACAGCACTCCCCGAGTCTTGGAGTGCAGGGCTGCAGGGAAGCCAGCAAGGGTTGGAAGTGCTTTGAGCCAGAGCCTGGGGAGGCAGGAAGGATGCTCTGAATTTCATGAGATGCTGGGAAGGTAGAGGATAGAAATGAGATCTACTGAAGCAGCTCTGGAAAGTCATGTTAGAGGTCTTCTGCTGCCATCTGTAAGCAGTTACACCAGGGAGTTATTCTATTTAACTTTGGTAGGTGTTTGTCTCTCCATTTTACTACATTGACTCATTCCTGCTCAAGCAGCTCCTACCTGCATTGCTCTGTGGACAGAGAGCATGGCTGGTGCTCCCTTGCCCTTGTAGTGTATTTGGTGGTTGGTTTGTTTTGATTGCAGGCCTGGAGCTGCTGTGGTGTTTGAGAGGAATTTAAACCACCTAACGTGTCTGGGGCAGAATCTGTGGTACCTTTGGTGTTCTGGCTGGACTTGGTCCAGCCCTGGAGCTGAGAACCACTCAGGGTGATGATGCTGTGGGCTAGTTCTGGCTCCAGCCTGGCAGCTGCCTGCAGAAGTGTTCCTTGTTTCTGGCATACTGGGCAGCTTTGGGCTCTCCTCGATGGCAGGGAGGAAGCTTGGAACTGGATGTGCTTCCTAATGGGAGCTGAGG
Organism: Dryobates pubescens; assembly: GCF_014839835.1. Classification (NCBI taxonomy): domain Eukaryota; kingdom Metazoa; phylum Chordata; class Aves; order Piciformes; family Picidae; genus Dryobates; species Dryobates pubescens. The sequence goes on along the minus strand of NC_071615.1, from coordinate 1,807,068 downwards.
TTGGGATTCTCCTGTGGAAACCTCCCTAAGGTGCTAAAGTTCAGCACTAGAGAACAAGTAGTGGTTCTCCCCATTCTTCCACCTAGACCTCTTCAGTATTCACTCCTGATGCCAAGGAGGGAAACAGGCTGCAGCAGTAACACAACAAGGGCACCCTTCCTCCTGGGAAGTGGCTTGGATCCTCCTGAAATGGGCAGCAGTGGAGCACCAGCACCACCTTTGTGTGTTAGGCTTCTGTGTTTTGAGATAGACTTGAGCTAAGCTTGTGAGCTGAGTGTTAACTGCTGTGCTTGGAGATAGTGATAGTGCCATGGTAAGATGCTGCTCCATCGAGTTTCCATTGCTGCTGCTCAGCCTGCTGCCTCCCTCCACCTGTGCATGGCTGCAGTCCTCCCTGTGCCAATCCTGCTCTGAGCTGTGCTTGCTCTTGGGCGTAGCTTGAGCGTGTGCTGTGCTGCTGGAGAGGATGTGGTGCAGCTTCTGTTTGCTACACCTTCTCCTGGCTTGTACTTTGACTCCTCATACCTCTTAGCCAAGCTGGGAGATGCCTGACCCCAGCAGATCCTGAGACAGGAGGGAGTTCCCGGAGAGCAGCAGCTATTACTGTTGTGGGCGATGATGGATTTTGCAGGGCATCTCCCAGGTGGCTTAACCTGAGCTGCAAGTTGCTGAGGAGTCTCAGTGATTTCACAGGGGCTCCAACGCCTCTGCTCTGCATCCTGGAGCTGGGATCGCGCTCAGCCCAGCACCGTTCGGCGCTGGGGGGTTGGTGATCTTTCCAGGTCCCTTCCAACTCCTAATGCTCTGTGGGTTCTGTGATTTGCCTTCACCTCACGACTGCATGCATCCTTAAGCCTTCCTCTTCCCTCTAACCAAGGCAGCAAAGGTTCAGGCTGAAGCTGCGAGCACCAGAGAGCTGCAGCTGAGTCTGGCAGCCCTGAGCACCTTCCTGAGCCGTGCAGCCGGGGCCGAGGGCCGCGCCTCAGCGCGTGGAGCACAAAGGGCTGCTGCAGCACACCGGTGGTGGTTCTGTGGGAGGTCCTTGCAAACTCTCTTCTCTTTCACTATTTGCAGAACAAGACTAGATGCACCTCGACTGGAAACAAAATCCTTGAGCAGCTCTGTGTTGCCACCAGGTTATAACTCTGAGCGTCTGTCGGGAAGCAACCGGGACCAGATCCTGAAGCCAAAGCGGTCCCACCGCAAAGCAGATCCCGATGCTGCTCACAGGTAGGAGCAGCTCTCCTCAGGGATGGTACCTCCAGGTCTCTGACAAGAGAGGCTGCTCAGCACGCTTGAAAACATCCTTCTGGAGCACAAGCCCCGTGAGGAGTGGCTGAGGGAGCTGGGGTTGTTCAGCCCGGGGAAGGAGGCTCGTTGCTGTCTAACAGCTACCTGCAGGGTGGTTGTGGCCAGGTGGGGGTTGGTCTCTTCTCCCATGCAGCCAGCAACAGAACAAGAGGACACAGTCTCAAGCTGTGCCAGGGGAAGTTTAGGCTTGGTCTTGCAGAGAAGGTCTTCACAGAAAGAGAGCTTGCCCATTGGGATGTGCTGCCCAGGGAGGGGGTGGGGTGGGGGTCCCTGGAGGTGCTTAAGAAAAGCCTGGGTGAGGCACTTAGTGCCATGGTCTGGTTGATCACTTAGGGCTGGCTGATTGGTTGGACTTGATGATCTTGGAGGTCTCTTCCAACCTGGTTGATTCTGATTCCTGGGTGCTTTCTGTGGTGTCCAGATCTGTTTGATCAGAAGGAGGTCCTTTATACCTTCCTCCTAGGCTTGCAGAGGCTAAGCTGTGGCTGTAAGCAGCTTACATTGTTTATCCTCTGAGTGGCATAATGAAGAAGCAATAGATTTGGCTGAGTCTTGATAGTGCAGTCATTCAGAACAATAGTTTCCCTGCAGCTAATTATTTTTGACCTCTATTGCCAAGCAACCTGTGCAGCTGCATTAAACTATATTATGAAAGCAGTCTTGGGAGGGAATGTGAGGGCTTGCTTCTGGGAAAGGTGAAGGCCTTCTTGGGAAGCTGCTTCTCAGACCTCTTTTGGTTCCAGAGCTGCACATTGAGTATTTCTTTGTGTGTGTAACCAGAGTGTGTGAGTGCTTAAGCCTGACCTTCAGGGGAGCTCCTTGCTGAGGTTTCAGACAGCTTGAGTTTGAGGCTTCCCCTAAGCACCGCTGCGCTCTGCGTGAAGGCAGCGATAGCCGTGAGCCCCTGCCAGCTGTTGTCTGATGCTCGTGCTCTCCTCCAGCTCCAGAGCTTCCTGAGGATCAAGACAATGTTGCCTGCACATCATCTCAAAAACAAAAGTTGGCTTGGTCCCTGGGCTGGGCTGCTCTGTGGTCCCAGCCCATGTTTCAACCTGTCCTGGAGGGTGGGGATTGCTTGTTTATGAGCCCTGTTCATTCACCTGGACTCTGACTGACTGGGAAGGTAGCTCAAGAAGAGGTTAGCCTGCAGATGAAGGCTTCCATCTGAGCATGCAGTGGGCTGGTGTGTGATTGAAGACCATACAGGACAAATCTGCAGATCCCCAAGTGCTGTTTTTCAGCCTGGTGTGACCTGATAAGGGACTTGCACAGACTCCAGCAGCAGATGGGTGTTAAAAACCTGTTTTTATCTTCATTTGGTCTCAGACTCTGGTATAATACAAGGAAATGGCACTGGAATCTCTTAGAGGAACACAGCAGTTGCCACCTAGGATTAAATAAGAGCTCTCTGCAGCAACCCCAGCCCTGTCCTACCAGAGAGCAGAGGCAGCTCTGCAGACATAACAATTGCACCAATGTGCACTGATTGTGCTAATGTTTGAGACAATAATGAGAGGACAAAGGAGCTGGGAGCTGTGCTTTGGTCCTACCCCACAAGCACCCTGGCAACTCACAAAGGAGCTCAGCTCTGTGCTGTGGGTTCTGTCATAGGAGAGACAGAGCCCTCTGCTCAAGGGATGATTCATGTGGCCACAGACTGCACCTAAAAAGAAGTGACTGTGCTGTTTGGAACTGTTCAGGGTGGAAGTAGAGAGCAAACCTTGTCCTGGGGGGATTAGTTGGGGGTTTGGTTTTGCACCACGAGAAGCAAAGCTCTCAGCCTCCCCATGGGAGGTGCAGCTTTTGGTGAAGAAGGACATCAAGACACCTGAAGGTGTCCAGAGAAGGGCATCAAGGCTGGGGAGAGGCCTTGAGCACAGCCCTGTGAGGAGAGGCTGAGGGAGCTGGGGTTGCTTAGCCTGGAGAAGAGGAGGCTCAGGGGAGACCTCATTGCCCTCTACAACTACCTGAAAGGAGGTTGTAGCCAGGAAGGGGTTGGTCTCTTCTCCCAGGCAACCAGCACCAGAACAAGAGGACACAGTCTCAAGCTGTGCCAGGGGAGGTTTAGACTCGAGGTGAGGAGAAAGTTCTTCACTGAGCGAGTCGTTCGTCATTGGAATGTGCTGCCCAGGGAGGTGGTGGAGTCACCGTCCCTGGAGGGGTTCAAGAGGGGACTGGACGTGGCACTTGGTGCCATGGTTCAGTCATGAGGTCTGTGGTGCCAGGTTGGACTCGATGATCCTCGGGGTCTCTTCCAGCCTTGGTGATGCTGTGATCTGTTGCTGCTCTGCTGAGCGCCCAGCGCGGGCACCCTCAGCCGTGTGGCGCAGAGCTGCGGCTGGTGCCTGCGCAAGGGATGCCCAGATCCTGCCCTGGGTCTGCTCTCTCTCACTCCCTCTTTCTCTTTCTCCACAGGCCACGGATTCTGGAGATGGATAAAGAGGAGAACAGGCGCTCAGTGCTGCTACCAAAGCACAGGAGAAGGAGCAGCTTCAGCTCAGAGAACTATTGGCGCAGGTCTTACGAGTACACCGAGGACTGTGACGAGGAGGAGGAGGACGGCAGCCCAGCTCGGAAAGTTAAAATGAGGCGACACTGAGGATTGCACTTTCCAGGCCTGTGGAGCTGATGAGATTGGCTTCCAGTCTGTGATACCTTTTCTCCTCCCTCTGGCTATCTTCCACCTTAGCTTCAGTTTTTTGGTTTTTTTTCCCCTTTCAAGCTGAAGAGTAAACAGGAAGGACCTAGTAGTGATTTGGTTGTATGAATGGAGGAGGAAAGCTAAGAGAGACCTAAGGATGGAACCTGTCCAGTGCACCTGGTGCCCTGAGGTCACATGGGCATCTCTCTCCCTTAGGAAGCAGATAAAAGTTATGCCAGGCTGTTTGTTGGGATTTTCTTTTGAAAGCACCAAAAAGTTCCTAACTGTTTCCTTGTGCAAGGTTCAAGACTTGTATTTTTTTTTTTTCTGTTGGGTTTGGGGTTTTTGGTTTTGTTTTTGTTTGGTTTTTTCCTTGCTTTAACTTTTCTTCCTTTCCAAATGTTCTAAATATGATGTTTGACAACCCCCCCCCCCCCTTCCCCTCCCCTCTCCCCCCAAATCCAGGAGCTGAAACTTTCTCTGGTGGCCTCATACTGCTTTTTTGCTTCACCAAAGGGCTCCTTGGTTGCTCTTCCCTAGTTATTGTTGGGTTGTGTTGTGAAGGTGCCCTGCAGGAACTGGAAGTGTGAAGCTTTGCAGCCCCCTCCTACTGCGAGTTGGCTTCGAAGGGTTTAGGATGTTTTTGTTGCACTTTAGTACCAGTTTTAAATGCCACAGGTTATCCTTTCCAGTCCCTTTTCCCAAGCCAGCCTGGGCTCACAGCCTTGTGTCCCTGTGCTGCCCTCTCCACAAAGAATGTATCTGAGCTCTGGTTTCTCAGTGCTGGTCTGACCATGGGGGATACTTTGGTTAAGGAAGGAAACCTGGCTGAGGCTGGCCCAGCATTGACCCGAGGTCTGTACTGGAGACCCTGCTGAGTGACTGCATTGAGTCCTTGCTGCTTCCCAGAGCTGGAAATAGCAAAGGGGAATAGGAGAGGTGTTGTGCTTGAGGATTCTCGCCTTTGGGCCCCCTGAGAAAAGCTGTTCTCCCCTGCATGGAGGACTGGCTTTCAGTCCTCTGTCCCTTTCAGATGGAGAGAGTTGAGAGGGTGCAGCATCCTGGTGCAGCCTTGCATCCTGAGGGACCTGCTGTGTCCTGCAGGAGCAAGTTCTGCCCTGGGCTCAGAGAAGCCAGGCAGCTGGGCTGTGGTCTGTCCCCTCCAAGGCTGGCTCTGGGAGTGAGGATGCTGCAAGGGTCTAGTTTGGTCCAAGCGCTGCAGTAGCTGCCTGCCTCCTCCTGCCTCCTTCCTGCTGGCATTCCTGGGGTAGGCAGTTTCCTGATTGCTGCAGAAAATACTGAAAAGTGGATATGTGGTCTCATGGAGTTAGTGTTAGGAAGGCTTCCACCTTCTCCTCTTTTCCTGCCTGGTTTGCATTAGCCTGCACCGAAGCCTCACCGTTGCCAAAGGCTGGGGCCCAACACCATATTTAGAACCAGACTTTTAAGA